>NC_140371.1:17040000-17640000 GCF_054491055.1 Hypomesus nipponensis | reverse complement strand
CATTCCTCTATCTCTCATTCTCACCGCTTCTCTTCTTACCTCCTCACCTCCTTTCCTGCTTTCTGTCTCTCAGGACACGAAGGGCCTCCACCTCAGGTTGAGCAAAAAGGCACGGCGGGCGGATGCTCCCTCCGCACACCCACACAGAAACGTAGAATACACATACCATATTATTGCAACCAGCAGCCACGATGAGTGCGAAAGCAGGAGATGACAGGTCTGCCAACATGCAGCAGTTCATGCTGGGCCCAGCCTAGGGAAGGGCAGTCCAGACTCGGCACCGCTGAGAGGGAAGGGAGGGAGGACGTGGAAAAGTTGTGGTTTGTGTGTGTGACTTTCTCTCCTAGTCATCTTGGGATGGAGCGCCCAGGAAGCTTCTTGGGTAAAGCCTGTTGTAAACACACACACACACCGCTCATCTGTCCCCCTAGGTGATAGTGAGTTGGAGCAGGACGCTGGGTTGTGAAGATCAGTGACCCTGCCGTGTGTCCTGTCAGACTGGAGGATTTATGGACTGTCTTCTCTGTGTGTTCACACACCACAAATCCTCCAACACACTCCCAGTTGACAACAGCCTCTGTGTGTCGTAGTAGTAGTATTCTAGATCTCCCCGTGTTGAAAAGCTTCCCTTTAGGCCTGCCTTTGTGCAATCTTTGCTTTCAATCATCAGACATGCCTCTCAAAAATAATGACTGAGCCCAGCCCTAGTGCATTGTAACATGCTGTTTGGGCCAAACCTACTGTAGTGGCAGAGTTCATTCATCTATAGATGATATCTGTTGCATCAGGAGCTTGCCTAACTAGTCTCTTGTCTGCCTACCTACAGGTCAACACGGATAAGATACTGCAGTGAACTGCTTTGACCCCACAGAAAAAGGTCAATACGTACAAGTCCATAAAGATAATTAAATGCATAAACATCATACTGATTTAATTGCATTTCTTCTTTAATTGTTTTGCTGGGTTTCCTCAAAAGGTCAAAAAGTTATTTATCTTATATAAATCCTCACCTCACAAAACACTTTCATCAAACGTGTTTTTATGGGTCTTATTTGAAGAACACAGGTTTAGTTGATAATTTGTTTATTTACCTCTTCCTTGGGGATTTTCTGCCCTGACAGGCTCTCACAGTGAAGGAACATAAACCAAAACAATGATTACAGTTCAACTCTTCAACCCGCCTTTGCCTACTTGTTGAACTGGGTGCATGAGCCAATTGTGCCATGAGGCATAATTATAAGTGATGAGGGGAAAAAACTCTATGTGGTTCCTCCAGTGTCTTTGATAAGACAGCTCCTACGAGTCAAGGTTGAGCTGGGCCTCTTTGTCTGCGTCAATGCTGACACAATCACCTCACGGGGGAAAAGGCCAAGAACAGGGTTGGTTCAGTACCACAAAAGTTCAGTTCAGGTCTTCAGAGAACAGGCAGTGAGTACCACCACAGCGCCCTCTGGTGTCAACATAGTATACCACTCGACAACCGAATATACATTTTCTACACCTGCACATCTAAACCCAAGAGCAATGAAGATCCTATCCAGAGCATAAAGACAGCATGTGTGTCTTTAGCTGAATCCATCCTTTTCTGTCAGTACTTTAAATTCCTGCAATTTGGTGACTAAAAGTACTATTTACGAGACGGTAGAATACATAAGTTATATAATACAGTATGTTATGTGTATATACAAAGAATGTTGATAATAACAAGAATGATAAACCTTTGATTGCACGTGTGATACTTTAAGGTAAACTAAATGAAAATTTGACATTTTACATCACAAAATTGGCACATTTGTTAAACAACATGAAATTATGTGATAAATAACTTTTTCCAGAAGGCACTTCACATGTAAATTGCTGTACAACAACACACACACACACACACACACAACAACACACACAAATATTCAGTCCACATACAAAACCACAATATACTGTAAACACTTTTCCCTGCAAGTAGGATTACCAGCTATCATATGGTATAGCTAGGTCCTAATTGTGCTACCAACTACTAGGTTGGCATGGTGTACTGGTTCCCTTGGTTACCGTGGTGTATTGGTCCCCTTGGTTGGCATGGTGTATTGGTTGCCTTGGTTACCGTGATGTATTGGTCCCCTTGGTTCCTGTGGTGTATTGGTCTCCTTGGTTACCGTTGTGTATTGGTCCCCTTGGTTACCGTAATGTATTGGTCCTGAAGTCTTTGGCTCGTACCACAGAGAGAAGGCTTTTGGTTTACTGTCCTACTTGTTCATCAGATCTGCTGTGCTATTGAAGGATTTTGCCACAGACTCAACCCGATTGGTTCACTTGTCCACCTTCTTGTCGGACTCCTCAAACAAGCGTCCCTGCAGAACAGAGGGCAACCCAGAGGTGAGTCAGGGCCGGCGATGGGCACGGCTGCCTCCCAGGCGGAGGGGGGGCATTTACCTGCATCTGTAGGATGCGCTGGTAGACGGGGCTGCTCAGCTCATCCAGGGTCTCAGCTCCAGGCTTGTTGAGGGTTTCTGGCAGCAGCAGACTCAGACTGCCAGCAGAGATCCCACTCAGACAGAACACAATGAAGGGCATGGAGCTGTGGACCGCTCTCTATAACACACACACATACACACATAATAAATATCAACAGTCTCTAAAAAGAAACATCCACCCACACATACCACGTACCATAGAAGGAACAAAAGGAGCCAGGATCCCTCCCACTCTGCAGGACATGGAGCACACTCCCAGACCAGCGTTCCTGGGAATCCAAAAGATTGGAGATACACAGACAAACACCATTGTCTCTCTCAAATCCACGACATCAACGCGCCGACACACACATGCTTCGAAGGCACACTCACCTGATAACCGTGGGGTACAGCTCAGAGGTAAACACATACACAATGTTGAAGGCTGCACTGACCATCAGTTTACCCAGCAAGGCTAGAGAGGTAGGATTGAGCAGCAATCCTACAGATAAAAGGAAAATATTTGATACAACATAGTGGAATACTGGAACCCAGAGGGCTTGGACCTATAGATGGATATCAGATGCGTGCTTACCTGTATCCTCTGGTATAAATGTGGTACAGAGACAAGCAACGCCAGCCAGAACTAAGGCGGCGGCCATGGTTTTCCTTCGTCCCGCCCTAAAAACACACAAAAACGCTGTGATGACATTGTACCGAGCTATGGTGTACCGTGGTGGGAACACACAGGTCTGATGTATGATGTTCCAGGCGTTAGACCCTTACCATGGCTTGTTGATGAAGTACATACACATAGGATATGCAGGCAGCTCCACCAGCCCATACATGGCCACAGTGAAGTAGCGATTACCTGAGCCACCACTGGCGTTTAGGGTCAGCCCATAGTAAACCAGACTACACGCATACCTGAAACGTAAGACAGAAAGACTGTTAAACAACCAATACAAGATGAAATAAGGAACCAGAATTATTTTTCATCAGTGATACTTACCAGACATACATGAGTACCAAAGTCCTTCGGCAAAGGATTGGATGGGTGACTAGGTTCAATACGCTGGGGGCTGAATTGTTGTTGCTATCCATTTTGGCGGCGCCAGGGCAGCGGCGAAGGTAAATCTTGGCGCTGCTTCCATTCCTAATCGCTATGAAACGTAGAACCTCCTCCGCCCGCTCAGTTTGACCTTGCGAGTACAGCCAGCGAGGAGACTCGGGAAGGTTCCTGTCGTGACCGGGGACGCCACAATACAAAAACAAACATACCCAAAGAAGGGAATGAATCATCCTGTTTGCAAAGCAACAGGGTATATATTGGCTAAATGTGCCCCAACATGAGCAGCAATCAGGCTGTGGGGTAAGTAGGCCACATCCACATGAAATCAGAAATATAGAGAAAAATATATATGATTGCTGATTAGATTCCTGAAGGTCCCTACAGTGACTTACACACACAGGAGGAAGAACAAGACTCCGGGAGCATTAGCCACTGTTGCTAAGGTACGCCATGGTCTGACATAGTAGCCCAGTAATCCAAACAGGGCGATACCCACTGCAAATGTCATGTTACTCAGGGTTCCTAGAACACAAAAAGTCCACTGGTAAACATTAAACAACAACCAAAGAAAACCGGAAACAACACTTGCCAGTATTACTACAGTATGCTGGTAGACGGTTTCATTAATTACTATAAATTATTTAGAATGAATAACGAACATTCATAACTTTATGCATCATAACTGTCAATCGTACCAAAATCAAGACCAAAGAGGTTTGATACATTTTTGTCTCCAATTATCAAACATGCTGCATCACCTCTCTCCAATCGGTTCAATTGTAAACCTACAACTTCTGCTTGTACTTTTTGGAGCATACATCTGCATGTGAATCTTTCTGTCATATAGTTACCTGTCATGGCCCAGTACGACTTGCCCACATACTCCTGGGTGAGGACAAAGCAGACCAGCGCCATGCCCCCATTCATCAGGCCCACCAGCAGGCGGGACAGGGCAAACAGCTCATAGCTGGGAGCAAAGGCTGAGCCAAAGCCAAAGAGCACCTCGAAAAACAGACCTGAGACAAAGAAGAACAACGATAAGAACAGGACACACAAGTGGATCACATAACAGCAGCATTGGTTGAGTGCAGACGATAAAAAGGTCTACTCCTCACCCGTTAGGAAAACAGGTTTCCTCCCGATCCGATCTGAGATGGGCCCAAACAGGACATTTCCAATCAGAACCCCAGCAAAGAACAATGAACCCGCCAGGCTCACCTTGTAGGCCTGCTGCTTGATGAGGAACCACTGAAAGACCAAAATGTTGCAAGATTTGTGATGATGTGGGTCTGTGTAAGGTCAATGTAGACTGTAGTGTGTGGTCTGCAGAACCATGTTTGAATTCTCTAAAAACGTCCTCCCCTCTGAAAGAATCGGTCTAGATAGGTGAAAATATTCAGTTCTCTACACACCAATCCAGTCAACGTTAGGGAGGAGCAACGTATTTACTAAGTCTAGTCCCTCACTTCAGTGACAATCGAGTCGACGTCCTCGGTAAACGTGACGGACTGGATGACCTCCGACTGACTGACGGCTCCTTCTTCAAAGTGGTACTCTGGTACAGCTCCGATTAAAACTATTAGCATGGACTGGCATGCCATGTAAACCTGGAAATACACACATCTGGTGAGGTAGAATGCTGAGTCTCATAAGAATAAGTTAACATAGGTGGCATCAGGTGGCAAGAAACTCAAGCGTGTCATTTTATCTACGTTACTGTTTAACCCTACATGCTAACCAGTCTTTGTAGACCACGCAAGGCAACAAGTTACAGGCACAGGGTACACATTGATGACATATTTGCCTAATCTTTCAACATTACATGTTATCTATGCACAAGCTGCATGAAACCTCCGACTCGGTAGACCACATTCAAATCAGGTATACTCGATAGCTAGCTTTGCCAGCTCGAATCGCTATCTGATGCCCTTAGTAAACATTTAACATAGTTTAATTAACCGCAAACCTGTAGCAATACAAGAACTGCCACCGTCTGCTTCTGATACGATCCGAATTCGCCTACAACTCCATATGCCTCCTCTAAATCCATTCCAAGAAGAAACAGCAAAACATCACACCAAACTTCCACTGGAAAGCTTCAGTCGTAGGCAATACGCTGTAAGGACGTGGACAAGGAATATGTGGTTTGTTATGCTGGGTAAACCGGTTTCTCATTTGAACCAATGAAATACTTCGAAAAGGATATATCCGCCCCTACGGCGAGCCGGATAACATAAAACCGATGTTACAAGGTGTGACATGTTAAAGCAATACATTTGATTGGCTGCAATGACTACGTCTGAGAATATTGGGTGCGCTTGATTTGTTTGCGCCATCTCTCGAACAGTTAATCAGTGAAATCCAACTCCTGTACCTTTAATCATTTCGTTGTTTTAAGTATTATACCTACCATACCATAAGTGTTATTCCTTTCGAGGTGTTACATTTTGACAACATAAAATGATCCAAGTGTACTTGTAATCTACTGTGCAGCTATCTCACTTTCTCGAGACCAGTCGTTGACCAGTTCGACTATTCTTATCCACCACCATCCACCTGTCTGACAGCTTATCCAGAACCCCACACCCTCGCCGTCTGCTCAGCAGAAGCTTTCTAGCGAAAAGGTCAGTAGAGAACTCGTTGTGTGTCGGTAATAAAGAAAGCAACGGTAGCTAGCAAACAAGTTTGACAACTGCATGTCGCACAGCTCTTGTCAGCTAGGGAGGCCATGGAATTTTAATTAGAAAAGGGGGGAGGCACCGCCACCAGTTTGATTGGATACTGCGACGCTAGCTTTGTAGGGCTAACGTGATAGCTAACTAGCTATTCGTGATGATATGGAAAAGCTTGGTAGGTAGCCTCTGAACACACGTTACTATAATGATTCAGCCAGTGTTGGCTAGCGAGTCATGCGTCTGTTACAGTGTAATTCCCCGCCGGGATCAATAAAGTATTAGCCTATTAATTAAGGACCATTCAACTGTACTCTGTACTCCAATATTCTAGGCACAATGTACACAATCATGGTTTATTTTATTGAAGAGGTCTTCAGCTAACTTTTTTTTAGGGGCAATGAGGCTACGTGGGTTCTTGCAGCCTGCTTTGTTGTCAGTAAAGAATGTCTGTGTTTCAGGTGATAGATGTAAATAATGTCTGTGTTTTAGGTGAGAGATGTACAGAATGTCTGTGTTTCTTGTGAGAGATGTAAAAAGTGTCTGTGTTTCAGGTGAGAGATGTAAAGAGTGTCTGTGTTTCAGGTGAGAGATGCAGCAAAACCTATGTTCCAGAGGGACATTGTCCTCCTTCTTCCCAGACAACAGGCAGGCCTGCGGGGGAGCCTCGGTGACCCCGGTGCTTCCGTTCAGGTGCCCACGGTGTGGAGAGCAGGAGAGGTTTCGAAGCCTGGCCTCCCTCCGAGCTCATCTGGAGTACAGCCACTCTTACCATTCCCCTCAAGAACTGAGTCTCCCCCTCCCCGCACGCAGGGGGCATCCCCCCGCCCACAAGGCCTTGCACGTGCGCTCCCTGAGCGACACCAGAGACGCTAGTGTCACGGGTTCTGAGAGGCGCCGCACGCAGAGTGTGGGCACGCAGGCGGACGAAGAGACCCAAGCTGAGGATGAGGATCAAGAGGAGCACACAAGCAGGAACTCGGAACTTCCGTTCATCAAGTCAAGTTCCACCAATCCAGATCACTATGTTCACTTCCCAACACCTCCCCTTGCTCCAGACCCAGTCGGCCAGCCACAGGGCATGACCCCAGGGCAGAGCTTCTGTGCTGGGGAGGTATCGGTGCGCCGGAGGCTGGCCAGTGTGTTGCGGGCTGCAGATAGCTCCATGCAGAGGAGGCTGACCCGGGTTAGCACGGAGCTAGCCCAGACAGACACAGAGCTGCTGTGTGAGCGCGCCCACTCCCAGCACCTGGCCCAGGAGAGGCAGGAAGTGTTGGCACGGGAACAGGCGCTGAGCAGACAGGTGGATGTGGCTGTCATGGTGATAGCCACGCTCAGAGAACAGCTCAACGCGTCCGAGGACGAGCTGGAGAGGAGGGAGCAGTGAGTGGGATTGATGGGAAATCATGCATGTGTTGGATTTTACAATGGCTAGTTGGATCGACTAGTGTAGAACTTGAGTGACAGCCCCTTAATCAGCATATTTCAGTGTTTAAAGCGGTCAGGAAAACCACCCTAATGAATATTTTATCAATAGTATTGGTGGTAGTGTTAGCACTAATATAGAGGGTTTTAATCAAGTGTCTGTTCATCCATGGGTTGTGGTTGTGTTGTTCCTGCAGAGAGGTTCTCACCATCCAGAGGTTCCTGGAGGCTGCAGCACAGCAGGAGCAGTGTGGGAAGGTCCGGATCCAGCACTTCATTGAGAACCTGCTGCAGCGCATTGCTCTGGCTGAGAGACTACTGGAGTACTACCAGAGCTCCACCAGCACCTCACATAGCAACCACTACATGGTGACAGCACGACATCTTATATCTGACTAGCAGAGTGGATTGATATACAGGGTGCTTTCAGGAATATTAGATGGAGTCTCAGGAAACACAGATGTTCTGATCGGTTTTTCTCTTTCCAGGAGCACCAGACAGGAGAAAACAGACCTCATAGAATCAGCAAAAGCAGGCAAGTTGGTGACTTGACAATTCAATAATTCTTTAGTTTCCCTGACAAAACTGCATATCTAGTCATAAAAGTGTCTATTGAAACTGCTTTCTGTTACGGTGTGTTTGAGTGTGATCAAGCATAAAGGTTAGGACATGATGTATGTTAATTATTCATAAGGAGGCCGTGTTGCCAGTCCGATTTGTGTCACATTCATTCATTAGTAATGATTCACCAAGTAAAAGGATTTACTTCTTGGCTATTGCTTTGTTGCTGTTCTAAATCAACTGTCTGAAACCCACTTGTGTTCTGGTTCCAGGCCAGGAGGAGGTCAGCTGTCATCTTCATGTCCCCAGGACGGCAGAATAAACTCCACCCAGCTGGGATGCTCCTTTCCAAACCTTCAACCTTCAAGAGAAAGACTGGCCCAGTCTTCAGGCCACTGCAGGCCTGGCAACAGCAGAGACCAGTTCTGGAGGCCGCACCGCAGACCACCAGGCTATGAGGCCTAGGCACCCGGGCCAAAACAGGTCATAACCCACGCAGACCTGGGCCAAATAAACACGAGGTGCCAAATACATTTGCAGTACATTTGGTTTCCTCATAAACTTTCATTTGACTTGACAATATAAATCAAGTTTTATAAATGCATTCATGTGTATTTGCTCAAGGTTCAGAACCGAGGAATGTACAGTTCTAGTTGCCTGACCTTGCCCATACCTGTCAAGAGGATGAGGAGTGTATGAATAATAATCAACACAATAGTCGTCTCTTCTGGGTCAAATAAGCTATATTCAATGCACTCGTAAACTTATTACACTGAATTGTAGATCCCACTTCCACTGTGTAAATGTAGTGGTGATAGCCTCTGTTATTTAGAGCAAAGTGTTTTGGTTCTATGGCATGTTTTTATTTCCACTGGGTAGAAATCCAGACTTTGATTCCCAGGTATGTCATCTGAAGTTAAGTATTTTACACGGTATGCTTCATCTGGCTGGTCTAAGAGGTGACTCCCACACAATCAAGCTCTTTTATTCTGGCGTGACAGGCACTCATGTGAAAACAGCTCTCTATTTCCCTTGTTCCCTAATATGGAAGAGTGAACGGTATTCCTTTCATGATAAAAATATGAATGTAGAGACTTTGAAGTAATGCAACTTTATTTCACTGCAACATATCATCTGTGTTTACAAGTTAAGAATGTATTCAAAAACAGAATCAATGTTCATGTATTATCTTTGGTGTTTGTCGTAACTGTTTTGTTGGTATCTGGTTGTTGATATTTTGTACAGAGCTATTTTATTTGTATGTCTCTTGGTGAAAGTGTATTTTTGTGGGAATAACGTAACCGATAGTAACAACTACTGTAGTTGATCATTTTTGGGTAGTGGGATCTTTTCACCCGTCAACAACATACTTTCTTTTTTTTCTGTTTTTAAGTTACAATCTCACCAAAGATGGTGTTACTGAATCTATCTTTAGTATGTTTGCGTTTTCATGTGACAGTCGTGTTTCCAATGAATAGTTTAAAAATAAGTTTAATTAGAGGATGCATGTTGGTGCATAGCTATTGTATACTGAAAATGCATGCTCCTTAAGTAGCATTGTGAATTTATGTATGAAGTTATGTATTCTATTAGGTGTACTTTTGTAGCTGGAGAACCAGATGTATTTTGTTGGTAACAGGAGTTGCACTAATGGACAAAGCACTTTGGACCTGATGGTGCTAGTCAGGAGTGTGAATTGGACAATCTGAAAGAAAGTGTATTTGGTGTGTAGACTAACCAGAGAAGTATTAAGACCTACAAGCAAAGGCTACCTTTATTGCTGTATCTTATTAGAGATACAGTTCATGTTCTAATATTATTGCTGCCAAGTTTTGTGTCCTTGATTCCTGTATGTCTACATAGGTTAATTTGCAAGAATAATCACTAGTTTTGTGCCTTCACTTAAAAACTGTAGTCTGTATAACACTGTGCTAAATGCAATACTGTGAACAACTAAACTACTTTTGTTCAAACGTGTTGGTCTGTGTGGAATCATGAAGATTAAAGTTCAGACTTATCCCATCTGTCATCTTTGTTGAGTACAGAAATAAATAATTTATTTAAAATACTTATGGGCTCTCTTACAAGAGAGCTCCTTGTGGTGTTGTGGTACAGTATCTATGTAGCCTGCTATGTTCATAAATGGCCACAAGGTGACAGTAGTACTGTATGTTCAAACAAGTTCTAAAGAAATTGCTCACCTGCCACTTTGACTTCTGTCATTTATACTTCAATTAAGTTGACTTGACCAAAGTGTATGCTCTCGTACATAATAAAGTACAAAGCTCTACCAAGTGTTTGACACTCAACTTTGCACCATCATTGTGATTCCAACATTATCATTGCAGCATTATATTGTGCAACAAGAGATTGAGTCATTTTTCATAACCATCCACTGACGTCAAAGATATGATTGAATGTTAATTGTTGATCCCCTATCAATTCAGACTGTTATGAGGGGTTTTTCTTGTCTTGCTTCTTTGAACTGGAATTGACGAGACCAAACTCAAGATGTCTACGAACAATCCCCTTCCCTTTTTCCCAGTTCCCATGGAAAGGTTAGCAAGTTCAGTGTTCTGAGTATGAATGAGAGGTTTGTCAGTGTGTGAAACAGCTAGAAACTGCCATTGTACATCCAGGAAGGAGGTTCAGAGGCTACAGTGAGATGGGAGATCTGTTGTAGAGGACAGATGATAGCAGTTTGGGTCTGAATGAATGAGATGTGAACGATCCTTCCAGAACTCTACACCATATTCATGACCGTGCATCCCAATTCTTCATTACCCCCCTATGTCCTGAAGGATACACTCAACTAGGATTTACAGAACTGTTAGGAGAGTCAAAACCATTGGGTATTCTTGAGGTATTTTGTGTCAACAACATGATAAAGGAAGTGTCCATATTCATCAGTGTTTAGTAATCCTGTGAGTGTCATGTGTTTGGAAAGGGGGATGTGTTGCCGGTTACTCACCAAACACCAGTGATGCTACTCTCCTTATTTATAGACGTGAGAAGATCAAATTGTGTCTTCTTTTGCTTCTGACAAACAAACACACACGTCGCACCAACGTAGTGGCTTGTTGCATCTCGCTTTCTAATAATACCCTGCAAGATGACACAACATATTGGTCAACACTCTTGGGCTACAAATACAATGGGCCTTAGTGAACACTGTGAGAGCAGGAAGATGTATGTTGACACATTATGGTAATTACAGAGATAACAGCAAGTGTCAAGTGTTGTGGAATGCTTGTGTAAATGCTCGTTGGAGGAAGTCGGTGAAATTGGACCAGAGCCTAGTTTGAGACCAATAAAGAAAGATTTTTTGCAGCACAACAACATGAATGTGTTTGTTAATAGTCGTTTGAAGGAATGTTTGAGGAAGACCTTGCCAGAGATAATTAACTTCTTAAGGGGATACGACACACATTTGTAACAGGGTCTTCATCCTCACGGAGCATCTGGTCCCAAAACAGGAACATTCTGTCAAAGAGGGAGAGAAAGACAGTCCTTATTTTTCTCTGTGGGCTGGATCTTTTATTTTTGTTGGAGGTTGTGTAAAGTGTGTCCAGCAGGTTTCCGAAACTTGCTAGGCATGACAAATATGATCTTCTGTCACGCTGGTATATTTACAAAAGTTTTTCTCTTAACTGTTCATCAGTAGGGACCTGTCACTTGGGGATAGACGATCAAAAAGCCCATGGAACAAATTCAAATATCTGACCGATCACAATGCTAATGTTACAGCTGTGCTCTGTTTTGCTATTAACTGTACTCAGCACTAGGGATCCTTGGGGAACCACTTGCATGAACAGTCGTGTTTCCTGTCTATGCCCTGTGGAGTGGGTAGGGAGCCCAGACAGCAACTATGAACTGAGAGATGCAGCAGATGAAAAACGAATCACAGCCCTCAGATTTGTTTTAGTTAGAACAGTGCATTCAATCTGTTCAGTGTCATTGTAAGATCTAGGTGTTTACTTTATTAGAGGGGGTCAGGGGGGTGCTGCGAGGGGGTGGGGTTGCGATGGAGGACGGAACTACATGTTATTCTACTACACAAACAATTGATTATAGTACTCTTGCTGCTCTCTAGGAATTCCAAAGAAACTGATAAACATGCTGGTGGCTGGGTTTACTGGACATACAAGGCCTGGGATAAACAACCTCTTGCAGTGACTAATCTTGTTTGTTTGTTTAGTTTGGAAGGGATGGGATACAGACCCCAATTAAACAAAGGAGAAAACAGGGTGTCTTCTCAGTCTGTCTGTGTCCTATTATGTACTGTCATTGTGATTTTCCTCTCACATCATGTGACCACCTATTTGAACATATATCAAATTATGTATGTGAAATAGGCTACTTGGATGGTGGGTCCGTGAATACATTCATCAGAAGAGGAAATTGGAATAAAAATACTTTTTTTTTAAGAATTTGACACATGCTCGAATTGTCAACTCCGACACGTTTCTTTGCTGTTCTGAGATCCTTTCATAGTTAATGCGACAGTGTAGCTCAGACGCCACAGTAGGTGACCAAAAGGTCAACAACCTGATTTCGCTTAGAGGGCGGGGGCGTAAGACGCTGAATCTTGGTTATTGTAGTAGGATTGCAATGCAAAGTTGTTATTTATTTGAATAAAACGTCAACATACAATCATAATGGGGCTGCATTTTACTTGAAATATTATATATAACGTCAATGTTGACAGTAGTATTAGTATTTGAACATTTTCGATTCAAACACATTATTTGCACATCAGAATCAAACCACATTTCCCATGTTGCTATAGGGTACGTGGTGCGTAAGCTATGTTTTCTTTGCGGACGTGTGTGACCGAAAGCTTCAAATGGGGTGTTGACGATGAGAGATCTATAGTTGTTACATCAAACCCGATTTCTTGATAATCAGTCTTTATGGTGGTTATCGTACTATTTTATGTGATATAGGTTAAAGACCAAACATTTTCAGTCGGTTTAAGAGGAAGTGCAGAAAGGTTAGCTGGTTAGCTAGCGTTGGCTGACCGCGAGCCCAGAAGTCAGCGTGATTGTATGAGTCACGTTTGCCAACCTTCGTGCTTGTAGCATTGGACTGCTGGAATTAAACGATCCGTTATGATGCCCAGAGACAACATGACCTGCCTCGTCAAGAAAATTGCCCGACAGGCGCTTGTTACGTTTAGAAATCCGTTTGCTGTGGGGGAGGCGAATAAAGCTTTCCTGGAAAACCAAACTAAACTGAAGACTCTCATGACTGAAGTTAGAGCTGAGGATCTAAAACTCGTTGCGAGAAAAGTTGACAGCTCCCCGATATCTCCACCACACAACCCACCGGTCACATACATGCACATATGTGAAACGGACACCTTTAGCATGGGAGTGTTTCTACTAAAGAGCGGCGCCTCCATACCGCTACATGACCACCCGGGGATGCATGGCATGTTGAAAGTTATGTACGGCAAGGTCAGGATCACCTGCTTCGATAGGGTGGATAAACTTCCAACAGCGACCAGCAGCAGTGACACGCCTTTCAGCCCACCGTTCCAGAAAGGGGCACTGAGGCTTTCTGTGCTTAGGTCGACAGGAGAGTACACCGAGGAGAGCGAACCGTGTATGTTGAGTCCTGACAGGGACAACCTTCACCAAATCGACGCCGTGGATGGACCGACTGCTTTCCTTGACATCCTGGCACCCCCATATGACCCAGACGACGAGAGGGACTGTCATTACTACAAAGTTCTTGACCCAGTGGTGGACACCGAGGCCAAAAAGACAGAGTCACAAAGCCAGAAAGAAGTTTGGGTGATGGAGATTTCCCAGCCTGCAGACTTCTGGTGTGGAGGGGAACCCTATCCAGGCCCTGAGGTCTCCATCTGAAGATTGGGTTACAAGGCCAGGATGATTAGACTAGTTAACAGATTTGTGATCAGTTGATTTTCAGGACTCTGTCACATAGTTTTTGTAAGTTCTATTGAGTTCTCTCAAAGATTGTAATAGTGGGCTGTCACCCTGGTGTGGTCAATGGACTGGGAGGTGTCCATGAAAAAGCACTTAGTTGGGCCTTTGCTCAAAATGGTCTAATACCCTTTTTGACGTGGAAGGGACTGTGAATCAGTCACTGTGTAATGAAAGCAGTGAAGTAGTACAGAAGTGTGGTCAGGTTTGCTTATAAAGTATGTGTAATCTGTAGTTAATGAATGATAAATCATGCAGACCATGGCCATTGAGGCAATAAGGTGGGTTTCTATGATCTTATGTTATCTAACATGAAGACATTTGGCACAATTCATTGCTATGCAGTCTCAAAAATCATATATTAAAAGTTACACAATGCTTTATTGTTATTTTCCCCTAAACTAGACAGATGTTGCTATTTCAATGTTGGCTGTTTAAGACACAGTGTTTTAACAATAAACAAAACATTTAGCCAAACGTTTCATGGCATAAGCTCAGCGGACCAGTCCATTTAAAGCTTAAACCATTTACATAGCGTGTATGGAAATAACATCTGTAGTTCAGAACATCATATGGTCAAATAAACAAAGGATTCAGAATCATTTAATTGTTGTTTTATGGTACCAAATTACTGTATTTTACATTGAAGTGGCTGTCATGCTAGTCTGAATAATATTGCTCAGGATATTTACATCCAATAATAATATTGTAAAGCACTTAATCAATAAGTGTGAAATGAATGTGGTCCTTGGTAAGGCTACAAAAGTCAAGAGCAGCAATGAATCAGCCACAATCAGTGACAATCATCTCTCCACACCAAGACATCCAGGCCCAAGCTTTGTAGCTCTTGAGAGCCCAGTGAGGATCCCTAAGCAGGGAGCTGGCTCTTACATGTTTAGGCTTTAGGACCCTATAGCTCCATGGAGATCTGTCAAAAAGACGAACTGGTCTTCCTGACATTATCACAGGAGGTAATCCCTAATATGGCCCACAATTTGATTTGAACCCTGAGAAAATACAAATCACCAAATGCCTGGAATGCTGAGCACTGAGATATAATAATAAAAAACAAAAAAAAACATTTTAGCAGTTGGTATTCAGTAATTAGTTACTAAGTAAATCCCAAATCAGCAATATCTTTCTGGGTTTCCCCCATAGTTAGGTTGATGCCCCAGCGAGGGCATGGTGGTTGAGAGTCCTCACCTGAAGGAATGTCTTAAAGAATGTACTTCAGTGCAAATGAGCCTATGAATATAGTTTTTCACATCCATGGTGTTAACACATTCCATTGACAGTCCTCTATTTTGTTAATTGATTCTGAAGAGACATTGAAATATCGCGTCAATTTTATGACGACTTTTTGTCTTTCTGTCTCTGGTGGATTTTAGTGTGCCTTCTCCTCTCATCACTCCTGGCAAACTTTCTTCCACAGTGATCGCACGTGAAGGGTTTTTCCCCTGTGTGCGTGCGGATGTGAGTAGTGAGATGATCGCTCCGGCTGAAGCTGCGCATGCAGATTCGGCACTGGAATGGTTTGTGTCCAGTGTGGATGCGAAGGTGCCTGCTGAGTTCATCCGACCGGGAGAACCTCCGGTCGCAGCTGTCTGCTGGACAGGGGTATGGTCTCTCGTGGACGGGCGTCTTGCTCGGTCGGTTGGGGTACTTCCTCGGTCTCAGTATTGGTCTCAGTGGTAGATTTTGAGAAAAAGCAGAGGCTATGGGGCCCTCCGTTGCTGGTCCAGCAAGGGTAAAATTCCTGATTGTGTTGAGAGGTGTAAGGGGGGGTGGAACTCGGAGAGAGTCTAGTGAGTATGGTAGTGATTTCCTTTCAGGGAAAGCCTGGATGTCCCGCTGACAGCCCTGTTGATAGAATCCACCATAGTCTGGCATAATGGAGAGTAACGCACCGTCAACTGTCGATTTAGGCGCTGCATAGGATGGGGGTTGATAAGCCATGGTGCAGGTGGAGGTTGCCATGAAAGCTGATTGGTCCTGGTACATCTCCCCGCTACAGGAGTAAGATGGTGGAGGCGCGTACATGTGACTGATATCAGGCTGGACGTGCGCCATGGTGCCTCTCAAAGTGGTGTCGGCGTAAATGTTGGCTGCTGTTGGCGAGTCCGGGGACGCAGACCCAGTGGATGGAGCTGTTGTTCTAATATCCGCACTGACAACGTCAATGACGTCCCCCGGATTCCAGTGTACCCCTGAACTTCTTGAATCGACGGAGAAACTGCCCGTAAACGATACAGCTTGAGTGCGTAAAGCCGCCGCCTGCGTAAAGTTGTCGTAAGACAGTTCTTCTGTGTCCTCTTCAAACAAACTGTTAACTGTGAAAAAAAAACACAATGCGTTAATGGTCTATACTAAGTCGATCAAATTATTTATAAGGTAGGCTGTTCAACGCATGATTTGAATATTTGTGCACATACTGTTGATCATGTCGACTTGTAAACGCCGTTCGTTAAACTTAATAAAATGACAGGCTATATCAGATACAAAACGAACTAATTAAAGTATTAACACAATAATCTGAGCTATATGTGTTCTGAATGGTTTATGATGCGTTTACTGATTAATGGTTCCCATACCCTCCCCGCCTGTTGCGCTAAAGCGCTTAAATCTTCGCTATGTCTTTCTTACCCCCTTCATTTCCATTAATCTGCTCGTCACATTCCTCTTTGAACCCAGATCCCGGTTCTGGCAATGGTTCTGATATACCCTCTCTCACTGGGTAGACACCCTTGGGAATATCGTTAAAAAATACACCGATTGATGGAGAAACTTTGTCAACGATTTTTGTTGTCATCTTGAAGCCGATGAGCGTCCGTATTGATAGTCCTTTTGTCATCAAATTGTTATGAAATGGAAATACAAAAACTGTACGCTTGGTAACATCCTCCCCATGAGTCGTGTTATCTCAATTTCGACATTCAATTGCCTGTTTTAAGAACATAAAGGGAGTCTCTCCATACCACGTCATTGACCATACAAGGACTTGGTGATTAAAGGGGAACTGCTATTGCATTTGGATTGGACCTTGTGACTTATAACGGCATGCAAGCACAGTACAGTACTTTAAATTAAATAGATGAAAAAGTACAGCATCCAATTTACTTAGCCTTTTTACAGTTGTTGTTTTCCCCAATTGCCTCATGGCAATTATTTAACTTCAATATCGACAAATTGACAAGCACAGACCTATAGGATTTGCTTATCATTCGGAATTCCGGTCACACCTCACCAAAAATGGATTTATCCGGTGAATTGAACACGTCCTCTCTCTACGTATTTGGAACATATCCGGGAAAATGCTCATGCCAAAAATGCCCACGCACTGACCAGATCTGGACGATTTATTTTTGCCCAGCTTGGATTTTCAATATGTTTGCCTTTTAGACATTTGTTCTTTATGGACTATTGCTTCCTTTTGCAAGGTGTTCTTATGAACAGATTTTGGCTGTAGACCCGGGTGTTTAACTTTGGTTCAATCAGTGAACAGCTCCAGCTTCATGTGAGCTAGTGAACGAAAAAGTTAATGAATTAGTGAGTTAGTGAAGAAGTGAAGAGGCATATAAAGTGTGTGTGGGTGTATGAGATAGAGAGAGAGATAGTTTGTGTGTGTGTACATTTGTGAAAGAGTGATTGGGCTTATTATCTACTGTTGTCAGTTCTCAACATCAGTAGATAGGAATGAGACAGATGTGAACCTCTTTAAACAGTCATATGAACTGCTAATCAGCTAATGAGACCGGAAACAGACAATTAAGTATCTATCTTGTCACTGGGGACAAACATTCCTTCTGATATGCACAAAGGATGAGAGCATCATGGCAGTGTATTGGTGTTTGATAGGTTAAAAGCCATGCCACAGACCACTGTAATACTGCAACCTAAAATATGCTACTATGTTTGGAAACAAAACCTATCTCAGGGTCTTTAAGGAACAATTCTCAGACTCTTCAACTGTATTCTTTTATCTTCCCTTTCTGTTAGCGGGAGAAATCAGAAATCCCTCTCTTTCTTTTCAATGTCCCTCCTTTCAACGCCCACACTTACAAAAATGTTGATGTATTGTGTAGACCAGTGAGTACCACCTCCCCCAGGGCAGATGGGGGTTTCTCCAGGTCGAGCATCAGTTGGTGAGGCATCCCAGTGGGGCTCCGTAGGGATGGATGCCCTTCTTGCACCCTTCGCCCACGCACCGCCACACCAGCCCCGTCACAGAGGGAGGGGCGGTTTTGTTCAGTGTACGCCCAGTGTCACCCAGAGGTACCCAGGGGTCTGTAGACCCCGCCACGCCGATTAATCATGTGTCATGTGGGTTTTTTGTTAATATGGATCTTTGTCTCTGTCTGGGCGACAGGCATGGTATAAGTAAGCTTTGTTGTGGTTCTGTTTATCTGAAGTAGTTCTTTTTCTTGGTAATTCATAACCATATGGAACTGTTTTATATCTATGTCCTTTGTACAATCTAAAGTCTGCAAAAAAATCCGCTGAGTATTAGAATTGAGATCATGTTCGTGTCCTGTCAGTGCACAATACGTTTATGAACAATTGAAAGAATGGCATTTTTTACTTTTTACTCACCTAACTGTAACCTTTGATGATAAACCTCTTTTACAACTTAACTAAGAGTATAAGGATGACTGAACTTCTTGAGTATATTGTGACTAAGTAGTTCATTATTTATGATGGAATTATTGTATAGATCTTTGTATTTTTGACCATAAACAGAAAACAGTGTGCTAAATAATGTTCAGCCTTAATGTACTGATGAGGAGGAGTTCTTACAGAGTAACAATGTCTCCCAATATTTTGAGTCAGAAAAAAGGTTACATATATACATCTTTTATAACTGTTTCCACATGCAAAACTAATACCCTCAAAGAGGTCACTGAATGCATAGGTTGAAACAGTTTGCTCTACAAATTGTAAAATTCTTACCAGTAATACTGTGACTCCGAATTTGGCATGAAGAAAACTATTTTCAACATCAATAAAAAAAGATTCTGATATGCTTACCTGTAATACAACTAGAACAATCCTGAAGTCCAGGCTGTGTTAAGCAGAGAGAGGTATGGAAACGGTACTTTGAGTGTGGCCGTACTCAAAAGTCTGACCGGCCAACTAGACTTGTACTCCTGGTGTGGGTTATAACGATGCTTTCGATCTCTCTCTGAGCAACCCGAAAAAAGAAGAGAGAAACAATAGGATTGTTCCCACTTCACTTTGCTTCCACCCTCGCAGTTAAAATTGTTATGATAATGAAGTGGATTTGTCAGCGCCAGCAGATTGTAACAGAGAGCGAGTCTTTGATCGAGGGAACCGGAGGTGTTGGGGTCACCCAGGGCCCATGCCTGGGGCGGGGCATCCATGACAGCTGTTCTGCTCTGTTAGATGGAGGTGTGAAGATATATGTTGTTATATTACGAGGTGAGAAATGATTGTTAGACTTTAAAAAGCATTTAATTGCACTCATTGCATTTCTATGCAATACATGTTTTATGTTGTTTCATGTACATGAGGTGAGGCCAGAAAATCTTTCTTCAACGTCTTAGTTTCTTCTTCTTTCCCTCCTGAGTCAGTACTGAGGGAAGGAGATCCATTCGCTTACATTGGTTTGAGACTAAACAAGGAGAAAGGGTGTCAGGAATCAAGAACTTTCTGTTGAGATTTAACCCAGGCATATATTTAATTCTTAAGTGTGTCTGTGTGTGCGTGTGTGTGTGGGCTCTAACACAGGGGAACAGCCCCCCTCCCTCCACTGCGTGGGAGGAAGTTTCCCAGGAGATGGATGACTCTGCTCTGCAAACCTGATGGCTAGCAGTCATGTCATAAATCTGAGATAGACAAGCATAATTGGTTTGTTATTTAATTTTGTTGCTTTTGTTTGGTTTGTAATCTTAATCACGTGTAGTTTCCATGTAATCCAACCTTTTTCAGATGAAGAGAGAGGAAAGTCTCTTTAAATTACAGTATTGGGATGCACTTGTTAATTTGTTAAGATTCACAATATGTGGATGATCTGAATATTAGAGTGTGGTATTTTAAAGGCATGGTTTGCTTCTTCTCACTGTGTGTATTGAGTACAGAGCAGTTGATGTTTTGAAACTGATTTCAAAAAACATGAAATCAGTGATTATAAAATGCAGAGGTAAAATCTATCATCCAGGGCCACCATACCAGTAACTCAGGGAAATATCAAAAACCAATGATGTGTTTACTGAGCTCCACCTCTGCTTTTCTGGTCACATTGATCACTCGAGGGGTAAATTACTACTGTGAGACAACATTGCCTGCGGCTTGTCATGACAGGGAAGAAGGAAACCTTAATTCATCATGCAATGTGACATACACACAGGCAGTGGAAACACACAATACGCACACACACACACACATCGATTTAATTTTTGATCTACATTTCTCCTCTGCTCTTGTCCTTCTTCCGAGGAGTGAGCAAGGAAACGTGGGGCCCATTCACCAAAAATGCCTTCTGAAAAAGTGCTCACCCTGTCGTCATTTTGTGATTCTTTCTGGTGGAACCCCTTTTGAGCATGGGGAAAACATGTCATCTTCACACAGAAACCCAAGCACCAAACAGTTCCCCAAGCAGGAATCAAACCCAGGGCCTGCTTGCCAACACTCTTTCTATATTGACACCTAGGAACTACAGCTCTTTACTCTGATTCATAATCTATAGGAGACATACAACATGATCAATAGAGGAACAGGGGATGTATTGACTAGGCTCGATCTCTGCGAGATGAACACACTGCTCAATACAGTGAAAATAATAAGATGACGGAAAAGGAGTAATCAGAGAGAACTGAGTCCTGTAAGCGTTTATTATGTTGCCATCTAGAGGATAAATACTTAAAATGTATATGCTCCCGTGGTGCTTTGCGATTCAGTTTGTACAAAGCTGTGGCCAATGAAATTCCTGAAAAACTCTTCCGGTTTTCACCTATTGGCTGTTCTTCTCGATGGGCGAAATTTGAAGTTGAGTTTGAAGTTGGTTCGTGTATAACAGAGCGCCAGTAGGATTTAAGACGGATTTAAATTACTGTTACACGGAAAGTGTCCAAAAGACGACGAAAAGAGAGGATTTCATCAGGTAGTGACGCCTTATACTGAACATTTATATTGAAATGACTCTGATGTTAGTGAAAGTGATATAGTGCATTCGTTAGCTACCACACAGTAGCGTAGCAAACGACAAGATAGCTAGCTAGCTAACTAGATATAGCTATTTTAGCCTGTTAACTAGCTGACTTTCTATTTTTAATTGGGACTGTGTTGTAGCAACTGAACGCCAACAGTAATGGATGAATCAACTGATTAGTTGGCCAGTTTCTTGTTTCTTGACTAAGAAATTAGTTTCAGCTAACGTGTTTGCCTTTTTTACCTTTTACAGTTGACGCTTCGTTTGCAGGGTTGCTGTGTTTTGCAAACATGTCTTCGCACAACTCTTTTAATCAAATTAAAAGAGACGAGAAAGGGAGAAACATTCAAGTCGTTGTGAGATGCAGGTACATAGCTTGCTGACTTTTATTGTTGTGTTTTGCCATCTCGTATTATAAGAGGAACTGAAACTTAGAGCCACGGATACCGCTATTTTGAGTAGTTGGTAGCTCTAGTTGGCCTACGTTTATACCTAGCCAAGCAACGTTAGCCAGTTGGACTTGAACTCACTCTTGGTATTTTGATTCCATTGTAGACCTTTTAATACGGCTGAACGCAAGACTGCCCATGGCGTCATCGACTGTGATCCTAACAGAAAGGAAATATTAGTGCGAACTGGAGGGGTCAACGACAAAGCAGCACGAAAAACGTATACGTTTGACATGGTAAGGTGTAAGTCTAACGGTGCAACCGTCTTTAACATTTCCAATGTCTTCCACCTTAAAGGTAATCTTGTATGTTAAACTTGAAGGTTTTTGGACAAGCTGCCAAGCAGATAGAGGTGTACAGGAGTGTTGTGTTCCCCATCTTGGATGAGGTGATCATGGGATACAACTGTACAGTTTTTGCGTAAGTAGTTTGTGGCAAGGAGAGAGAAAGAATATGCCTATTCATAGTCTGAAAACAATGACCCGCTGCAAGTCATTTAGATGACCACCATAAACCTCTGATTTCCCTGGCTCTTTAGATATGGACAGACAGGTACTGGGAAGACCTTTACCATGGAAGGAGAACGATCTCCCAATGAGGAGTTTACCTGGGAAGAGGTATGAATTATAAAGCATCATCAATGTATGTTTTATGATCTTTCGATAGCCATGCACTACAATTTGATTAATTGTACTGATTGTTTGTAGATATCCCTACTATGACTTAATTACACAGTGCTACTAGTGTATTTTCCTGAACTCAGACCTAACCTTTTGTAATAGTATTTTTACCTTCACAATACATGGACAAACCGAAATTAGACTACTTTGTCATTGAAAAATATCCCAAACGTCTGCTCTCAGGACCCTCTGGCTGGAATCATTCCCCGAACTTTGCATCAGATTTTTGAGAAGCTCACATCAAACGGGACAGAGTTCTCAGTAAAGGTGTCACTGCTGGAGATCTACAACGAGGAGCTGTTTGATCTGCTCAGCCCGTCCACAGATGTCAATGAGCGTCTCCAGCTGTTTGACGATCCTCGAAACAAAGTATGACCGCCACAAAACAAACCCCTAGACTAGTCTAGCTCCTCTGAACATGAAGTCATATTTCAGGGCAAATGAGTGCTCATTCAGGGGGCCGTAGTCTTACCGTGCGTAGGTGACCTGCATGTTTGTTACATTTGTGATGTTCTGTATGTCTGCCAGCGCGGGGTAATCATCAAGGGCCTGGAGGAGATCACGGTTCACAACAAGAACGAGGTGTACCAGATTTTGGAGCGAGGATCAGCCAAGAGGAAGACCGCTTCCACACTGATGAATGCATACTCCAGGTAAATCCCTATTGCTAATTCAAGTTGGTAGGGAGGTAAGTAACGGGATGTTGCCGGCTCAAATCCTGGGTTGTGTGGTTGAGTTAGTTGGAAACAACCAATACCAGATTTAAAGATTGGGTCAATCTTGTAGTTTATCCACTGAGCCTTTCAGTGAGTTGTTTGTTTCTGTGTTTCAGCCGCTCTCACTCAGTGTTCTCCGTCACAATCCACATGAAGGAGATCACCCTGGATGGAGAGGAACTGGTCAAAATCGGAAAACTCAACCTTGTACGTTGCATACACACTGCCACACTGTCAAAACATGTAAAATACATGTACGTTGACTCATAACTGACTCCTTCATTGCTCTAGGTGGACCTGGCAGGCAGTGAAAACATCGGCCGTTCCGGGGCTGTGGACAAGCGCGCCCGTGAGGCGGGCAACATCAACCAGTCCCTGCTGACCCTCGGGAGGGTGATCACAGCCCTGGTGGAGAAGAGGCCCCACGTCCCCTACCGGGAGTCCAAGCTCACCCGCATTCTGCAAGACTCTCTTGGCGGGCGCACAAAGACCTCCATCATCGCCACTGTCTCCCCTGCTTCCATCAACATGGAGGTAGGTGCCTGTGTATAGTGGGGTTTGGTGTGTGTGTGTTTTTTATATAAATATATATGTGTGTGTGTGTGTGTGTGTGTTAAATATTAATCTTTTGTTCTCTAGGAAACCCTGAGTACTCTGGAGTATGCCAACCGGGCCAAGAACATCATGAACAAGCCTGAGGTCAACCAGAAGCTGACCAAGAGGACTCTGATCAAGGTACATTGACTTGAGAAATACACAACCCGCATAAATAAGGTGCTATAAATACACATTCAATGTTAACTTGATCTTTATCCTTATGCTACAACATACTTTTGATAACATACATTACTATTTAACAAAAGTTTCCCTGACCGATACTAGATTTTTTGGGGCCAATACCTTGTATTAGTGAGCAAAATAATAAACTTGACTTTATAATAAATAAATAAAAAATCATCAATAAAATGTATAGAACCAAATATATAACCCGAAATATACATAAAATGCTACCTGCATAACTCAAAGAAGAAAAAAAAAATTGTTTGCACATATTTAATATGTGACAGGCCCATATTGTGTCATTCAATTATTTTTGATATAATCCTTTTCAGGAGTACACTGAAGAGATTGAGCGCCTGAAGCGGGACCTGGCTGCCACACGAGACAAGAACGGAGTTTACCTCTCAGCTGAGAACTACGAGTACGTAACAGTTCTGCACCAGTAGTGACGTTATACTGCCTGTACTGGCACACATGATGTCTTGTTTTTTGTGAGATTGGTGTAGACATGCATGTAGTTGATGTATGATGCTGTCCTCTACAGGAACATGAGCAGCCAAATATCTGGGCAGGAGGAGCAGATCACAGAGTACAATGACAGGATATCAACCATGGAAGAAGAACTGAGGAGGGTATGTGATTTTCATAAACAGCAATACTACTTCATTTCAATTGAAATGTTATTATTGTACATTTTTTAAACAAAGGTGGGAAAACCAAACTGAATAAAGTCACTACAAGTGTTGTAGCAATTATTTTTTATCATAAAAAGATGTCTTCACATGTATTTTCTCCTGACCTTTCCTAACCTGTTCCTGCCTGACCTCCTGCCCCCACCCCTCCAGATTACTGAGTTGTTTGTGGACAATAAGAGTAAGCTGGACCAGTGCAGCTATGAGCTAGATGAGAAGAACCAACGCTTGGAAGAGACCCACAAGAACTTGCAGCAGACCCAGGCTAAGCTTAGCCAGGAGGAATTCATCTCCTCAAATCTGGCCTCTACACAAGAGCAGCTGTACTCCACTGCTGGCCAGGTAGGAAGTGCGTGGTGGAGGATTTTGAAACACTTGCTTGACCATTAAAAATTATCAATGGAAAAAAGTGTTTTGTTCATAACCCTTAGTCTGCGTCAGATCATGGTTAATATAGTGTTTTAACAACGGAACGAATCACGTGTCTTGACCTTTCAACCGTTCTTTCCAGCTGCTGTCGACAGTGGACGTCAGCACCAGCGATGTGTCGGGCCTGCACGCCAAGCTGGACAGAAAGAAGCAGGTGGAGCAACACAACAACGACATCCAGATGAGCTTCTCCCAGCGCATGGAGCTCATGTTCAGCCAAATGCAGCACTCGCTCCAGGCCCAGGGCTCCAGGCACCAGGACATGCTGCACCACTGCACAGGCTCCGTCGGTAGGAGGACAATATCCATCAAATAATGCATCCTTCTCTGTGGAACCAAATGTCAGCTCTGTTCTGATTGTGTGTTCTCGCCCTCCCCATCAGAGAGTCTCTCGGCAGTAAACGACAAGACCTTTAAGAGTGCCATGGCAACGGTGGCCTCCTCCCTGGGTGGGATTAGGGAGCTTGTGGTGGGGGGCGTGGCCAAGGTCCAATCTAAGATGGCGGAGCAAGAGAGTCTGTGCTTGCAGAGCAGGGACTCTCTGCAGCTCCTCCTGGTAAGACTGGATTGACGCAACACGTGTCATGTATGGATTTAGAGTGCACACACTAAATATTTATGAAGCCATGTCTGATGTGGCAAGTCTTCTGTCTATTGATCTGATGTGAAGCAGACATCTATGACCACAGTGTTAAATCTTGTATGTGGCAGAGGTGTGTTAACCAGGGGTCCTCCTGTCCACCAGGAGGAGCACAAGCAGGAGATGGAGGAGGTGCTGGTGGCCCAGGTGCTCCCAGGCCTGTCTGCCGTCATGGCCCTGAACGACAGTCTGAAGACCAGCATGGAGAGTCACCGCACCCTCGCTACCCAGGTCAGAGACTCACTGTGGGAACAATGCAGAAGAATCAAACTCACAACACCGATGACACACATCAAACCCTGTCTAGGTTCAAACACTATCTGTTGCCCTCCAGGTCTTTTCTAATTCCATGTGTGTCTGGCTCTACAGATGGAGGCGATGAAGAAGGAGATGAGTGTGTTCTTCAGCATGCATGCTGGAGAGCTGGCCGTGCTGAGGGCGACCACCACCCAGGGCCTGGGCTCTCTGCAGGCTGAACACAACAGCCTGAAGGAACGGATCAGCCAGGCAGACCACAAGCACCAGACGGTAAGTCCTTCCCCGTCTGTTGGGAATCTGCTGTCCTCTGTTGCTGTATAGGAGAAATGTCTACCTTTTCTTAACTTAGCCTTGTGTAGCTAAGGCTGTGAAAAAGCTGCCTTGTAAGGCTTAACGTGTATTTGTATGGAGCTCATGTCATGGGTTATGCTTGTGGTCATACAGGGCATGTCCCAGGTGATCCACTGTCTGCAGAATCAGCTGAACCTCCTCGCCATGGAAACCCAGAGTGACTATGCGGGACTGATGACTGCCACTGATGCCCTGCAAGGCCCAGTCCAAACCCTGCAGAACACTCTCACCAGGTCAGATGCTCACACACACACACACACACACACACAATGCAGCGCCAGTTCTTTTAATCATGCGGTATACAAGATGGTCAGAATTTCTTTCACACACCAGTGTTCCATTTGAACAGCCGTCCTCCTTCCCTGTCTGCAGTCAGTGCAGCGCTGCAGAGAGCCAGGTCTCGGCCCAGCGAGATCAGCATGCCTCCACCACCACCTCCCTGGTGAGCCAGCTGCAGCAGACGGCGCGGGAGGTGCAGCAGACTCTGGAGGAGAGCTCTGGCTACTGCGGCCACCTCCACAGCTCCCTGGGAGGCCTGGGTGAGAGGAGCCTCCAGTGGTGCTCTAGCACCAGGGAGCAGGCCCAGAGCCAAGCCCAGGAGCAGCTCACCCTGCTGAAGGACAACACGGTCTCCACGCACACCCTGCTGGAGGTATTAACCCTATGGAATTCATCATAAAAACGCGTCGTAGTCACCCCTGTATAAGTAGCGTGAGACATTTTCAGCTTGTTTGGTTGGAAAGGTAAGTCAGGGGGATGTGTGTTGATTCTGCTGTGTGTTGTCAGAGCGTTGAGACTGGCTGTGAGGCCCACCTCCAGGAGGTTCAGGGGCAGCTGCAGCAGCAGCAGGCTGAGGTGGCTCAGGGTCTGGTGGCCATGAAGCAGCAGACCTCCACGGACCACAGTGCCCTGGAGGACCACCAGAGGGAGCTGCAGGCCCACATGGATGCCGCCCTGGCCCGCGTCCACACCTTCCTAGCAGAGGAGCTTCGACAGGATGTCCCCACCGGTGAGCCAGCCCCTCTGGGTGTATTATTTGTAATGGCTGCCCTCTTGTCAAATTCTGGACATCTGCTTAACCAAGCTAGGTTTATTGCACATGTTTACAGTGTACCTGTAACACGCTGCCATCAGTCCTTAGAGGAGTGGGAGCAACCCACCCCCAAAAAACGGTTCCAGACGAACTTGCGCAACGTTGGCATCCATCCTGTCTGCTCCAGTCACTGACTGGTGGTCTGGTGTTTCCCTCCCCCAGGAACAACTCCCCAGAGGAAGGAGTACAAGTACCCGCGCGTCCTGGCCAAGTCCCGGAGCCGGGCTGAGCTGCTGGAGAGCCTCCGCCAGGAGCAGGAGGAGCTGCAGGCTGCCCTGGCCCAGTGTGACACCGTGGAGGAGGAGGAGGAGAAGCAGGACCAGGTAGCCCAGACACCCTCATCTGATCTGGGGGATGAAACGATACTGTCCTCTACCTCCTATGAGGAGCTCCAGTCTAGAATCCTCTCAAGTGTCATACATTTTATTCTTGGAGTGGTTTTTCCAACGCTGTGTGCAATGGTGGCTTCCATGGTCTATTGAGTAGCTCAACCACCACTGAAATGGGGTTTTAAATACGTAGGCCTATATCACAACGGTAATACATTGGTTTTCTAAAATGTGTCGGCGGATTTGTTGTTAGATGTGGGGCTTTGGTCTTGCCCTCTCTAATGCCATGCTGTTACAGGACTCCCTCGAGGACCAAGTGAATGGAGACAGCACCATCGAGTTCCCCTATGTCGACGAGAACCTCATGTGTGATGAGAACCACCGGGGCCCTTTCTTTAAGGTGAGACGAGCTGTACTGCGCAATGTTTGGCTCTGTGCCACTAACATGAACACTGTTGGCTGGATGTGTGTGTGTGCGCTTCAGGAAGGCTGTATCACAAGTTTACTTTCAAGATAATTAAACTGGGTCAAATTGTTTTTTTGTTTGTTTACCCTCCAGAAAACTAAGGCCCACAAGAAGGAAATTAAGGCCCTCAGTCGCCTCAAATCGGCAGAAAATGAAACTCAGGGAACACCACCTCGATCCATGTTACCTCTCAGGAGTCAGAACTAAAACAACTTGAATGTCCTTATAATATTTTATTTTTATTAGAATTAGCCTTTCAGTATCTTCACTGTATGTTTTTTACTTTGCTATTTTTAATCTGTTTTGTGTTAACCTTTGAATTATTATTGAAAACATGAGCTACAAATCTGAACTATAAATGTCATTGCTTTAAATGTATTATTAAACTGAGGTTTTGTAATAAGAGGTTGGTTACCTTCATTGTTATATTTTGTTGGAATTGGTTGGCTCGTTTCTGTCAACTATCCCTTTAAATCGCAGCCTTGGAATCGGACGGTGAGAAGGAAGACAATATATGGAGCTCTAACGTGTGAAACTGATTTACGAATGGCAATGTCCCTGTTTAGCTAATCTAGGCTGCCCTGAATGTTCATGACCTTTGTTATTTTTAACATCTTAACGTCCACTTGGTGTATTTAATTGAAGATTTAATTAGTGAAAATGAATTATATTGTGGCATTATTATTGTTACGCTCATATCTCAATGCGACCCAGTCCAGTCTTTTTCCATAAGATCTACGTCCATGTTTTCACAAGTTCTGGATATTCACCGCGAAGGGTATATGAATCGGACTATATTTTGACTTAAATGAAGACCCGTAGAGAAGGATGATATATAAACTACGAATCCAAGCAGTCTGGTGGAAAAAAATATGGTCTTACAATGTTTTCATTTCGGTCTAACATTTCGAATGCATGGACTGGCAAATAACGGCTAATCAGTTTTTCACTTCCTCTTCGCCGCACCTCGGATTTGACGCTCGCTTTGCATCACTGGCCTGGCGGTGAATCATCTTTGGGCAACGGGGATGCTGCACCTGTAAACTGGACCATCGCAGTTAGCTATTCTGCACTGTATATTGTGACTTAAGCATGGAGGAAATACTGCGGAAGCTACAGAAAGATGCATCTGGACACAAAAATAAAGCGATCCGTGATGCGTGCGTTGTCGCTTGTGGTAAGTGCGTGTTGAGTAGCCTGTATGTTGTGAGGTTTTGATTTCACCTGTGACTGATAGTCAGAGAAAATGAAAGCCGTACCTACAAAATGTTCTTTCTCTAAATATTTTGATTCAATGTAATTCTCTTTGGGATTTTACAGAAACCCTTCAGGCTCAAAATGGATCTTTCAAAATCCCACCTTCTCAGCTGAGGTATAAGCATGAGTTTCCCGTCAGTTGTCAATTTCATAACCTGTACAACACACATTTCACTTTTCATAGGTACCAAACGATGATTAAATAGTCGTGTATATTAAGTGATATGTGCACAAATAGCTGCGATGCGGTGCCCAGCTGCAGCCCATTGTGTACATGGAGTAAACGTCCAGTAACACTAATAAGACATGTCAAAGAGAGCTCTCCATAGAAGCATGATGGTTTCTGTGATCTGTGTCACGAACCATGCTTACATAATATCTCTAGTGTAACAACAGTGGGTAGCCTACTGCCTTTGACCCAATAGAAGACAGTAGAAAAGAAGAAGACACAAAACTGTGTCCAAAGTTCTAGCAGGCTAAGACAGCGATGACTGTCTTAAACATGTGTGACTGTTTTCGATGTCCCTAAGCCTGCATGCAGCATGCCAGCAACACACGCACCCCTCACAACACGGAATTCATTCAAGTCAAAGTTCTGTTCCCCAAGGGTCAGGTGCCTCCGATTCTTAATCGACCAGTCAGCATAGGGACTCACTGTGTGTGTACGTGTGTGTGCTGCAGGGAGCGATGCCTTCTGCCTCTTCAGATGGCTCTGGAGTCCAAAAGCACCAAGCTGGCCCAGACTGCCCTCTCTGGGATGCAGGTACCACTCTGACCACTAGAGATCCTGGTGCTACTACAATAAAGGCATGGCGCTTAGAAATGCATGCAGGTATCTGTATTAATACATCCCCCCCCCCCCTTTCTCTCGCTCTCTCTCTCTCTCTCTCTCGCTCTCTCGCTCTCTCTCTCTCTCTTGCTCTCTCTCTCTCCTCTCTCTCTCTCTCTCTCTCTCTCTCTCTTGCTCTCTCTCCTTCCTGTAGAAGATCCTGTGTGACGACCGTTTTGTGGGGGCGGGGGTGGAGGTGCGTGAGCGTCAGATGCTGAGTCAGATGTTAGAGGCGGTCAGAGTGACCCCCTCCCTCCACGAAGACCTTCAGGTGGAGGTGATGAAGGTGAGATGAAGCCAGGGTTGTTTGGATCAGCGCTCGTATGACCATAGGCCTGCCTGTGATAAGACCATCAATCTCTCCCAGACTTTGAGCGATGATGCTATGAAGCGCTGCAGTTCAATGTCAGGTCGATGTGGGAGATGGGCGGGTTTGAATCCCAAATGTGACAAGAGTCTGTGTGTCTGTCTCCTCTTGGCAGGTCCTGTTGTGCATCACCTACTCCTCCACCTTTGAAATCAATGGTGACTCCATCCTCAGGATAGCTGACGTAAGTGTGTGTGTGTGCGCCACCTGATCAAGGCTGAGGCTCTGGATATTCTATAGCACTAAACACTGTCTCAGTACAATTCTATACCCTGCCCAAAGGCTAGCTAGTGGACAAGCCATAATGAGATGCAGCTATCTGGAGGCTCCAGTCCTCGCGCGTGTGTGTGTGTGTGTGTGTGCACGCATGAGTGTGTGTTCTCTTGCTGCCCATGATGTCATGAGATTTGTCATGGGTCGAATACATTATTAATGTGTGTAGATGATCAATCCACTCCCTGGCCCGTATGTCTTTAGCATGTTGCGTGAGGAAATGGTGGTCCACTTGCCTCTCATTTATTCATCTCTTGAAACATGTACAGCTGAACTTTTCAAATCTGCACAGTTTGAACTTGCAGTATTTCGCTCTTCTGACAGTCTGCACTCTTATCAGATAGATTTGCTGTGGAGGTGTGTGTGTGTGTGTGTGTGTGTGTGTGTGTGTGTGTGTGTGTGTGTGTGTGTGTGTGTGTGTGTGTGTGTGTGTGTGTGGGTGTGGATACCTGTTGTTATTCAGCCCACTGAGGCCAGGCTACTGGTTGTCCATTAACAGCTCATAAAACCTTTTCATGACGTGTTAATGGATCTGCTCCCCTCGGGACCCTCCATCTGCTGTTAGTGTGTGTCTGGTTCTGTGTGTATTTGTGTGTGTTGACAGTAGGTGTATGTCTCGTTGTGTGTGTGTGTGTTTCTGCTACCATCTGTCTGTGTGGGCAGTCTTCAAAACAACTATAACTCCAGGAGTCTCACAGTAACAATCCACAAGCCCTTATCAATAACGGGTCTAAGCACTCTAGACTTGCAATGCATGTTTCATCGACCTGACGGGGAAGACCAGGGAATAATATCAAGCTATCCCCATGACTAGGTTTAAAGCGCCTCCTTTTTGTCAGTCAGTTTCTCTTTTCATTCTGGAGTGCTTTGGAGACAGAGTTGTAGAAGCCATTTGCGATGTAGGCCTTTGCTTTAAGCCAAGCTGTTGTTTTGACAGAATCCTGTCACTGGTCTAATTTAGGTCCATGACAACACCCCCCCCCCCCTCTGAACAGATAGGGGTTGATGAGCTTGGTTCTTTGCTGACGTGTCCCCCCCCCCTTTTCACTGACCCCCCTCCACCCCCCTCCATGGTGACTCAGGGCAAAAGAGAGAGCTGACGCACAATTCCCCATGACCTTTCAGAGAAGAGCCCTGTGTCTGACTCTACTGTTACCTTAGAGCCAGGAGAGGGGAAGACACTCACACGCTCACCCCCCCCCCCCCCCACCCGCCCCTTTCTGATCACCACGACAACATCTGATGCCATGGAAACCTCTCTCCAGGAGGGAGTGGCTTTGTCAGACATAGGTCCATTTGTACTTCAAATCATGTTTTCATCCTACACTTGTGTGCCTTTGTGGTTGTGTGTGTGTGTGTGTCCCAGGTGTGTATCGAGACCTACATGTCCAGCTGTCACCAGCGTAGCATCAACACGGCGGTGAGAGCCACGCTCAGCCAGATCCTGGGAGATCTCACCCTACAGCTCCGACACAGACAGGAGGTCGGTGACCCCTGACCCCTAAACCCTCACACACTTCCTGATCACAGTCTCTCGCTTTGAGATATTCTTTCTGTGCATTAACGCTCCTCCGTCTCTAGGGAGCGGACGGAGAGGAGATCTTGGTGCCCCCTCTTCAGCGCAGAGGTACTCTACTGCTGTGTTGAATCCAATGCTTCAACTGGGCGTTCACGACCCTGTACGTGCCAATGAAGGACACTGTTGCTTTGTGTTTATGAACCTGAAAGCAGTGTGTGCCTTTGTCTTCTCCAGAGGTGTCTCCTACCACCCAGTCTCTGTGCGAGGACGTGGTGACCGTGATGACTGTCTTCTGTGAGAAGGTAGAGGGCGTTGACAGGTACGGTTTGTGTGTGTGTATGACTGCTTTGTGAGAAAAAGGATTGTGTTTGTTGTGTGTGTGTGTGTTACATTCTTGCACAATGGCTTGCCTACTGAGGCAGCAGGAATGACCAATAAAGTTTTATTGTGTTATTTGATTGTTTCTCAGTGAGAACCAGCTGCTGCAGCTTCTCTACCTGGAGTGTATCCTCTCGATGCTCTCCAGCTGTCCTCCCACAATGCATCTGTACAGGGGCTTCACCGACCTCATCTGGTAAGGCCCCAGTGATGTCACATCCTGTGTATATATCCAGTGTGTATCCTCTGACCTCAGGTCACTGTCTAGGTGGTTAGCTTGTTTGTGTTTATCTATTTACTTTCCCAGGAAGCAGCTATGTCCGTCCCTGGTGGTGCTGCTGGGAAATCCAGTCAACGACAAAACCATAACCTCCGCCCACACTGGAGGGGGCGGTGCAGGAGGAGTGGCAGGGGGGTACAGCTCCGGGGGTCTTGGGGAGGTGGAACTCTCCCAGGGTGGGGTGTCTGACCAGGGTCGGGGCTCGGGCTGCTCCTCCAGCGCCCCCGCCAGGATTGCCCCGGTGGTGCGCACCATCTGCTACATTGCAGCGGAGCTGGTTCGGTTGGTGGGCTGTGTGGAGTCCATGAAGCCTGTGCTGCAGTCTGTGTACCACCGCATCCTGCTCTACCCCCCGCCCCAGCACCGCGTGGAAGCCATACGCATCATGAAGGAGGTCCGGGTCACACACACATACTCGCGCATGCACGTTCCCTCTTCTTCGTCACTCCCTCCACCTCTCTCCTATCTCACACCCCAGTTGTTTTTGTTCACACGCTTTGTTTTCATTGACATGACATTTCAAATTTATCTCCCCTGTTCATCAACATTTCGTGTCACTGCTTCTTGTTCATTTGAAAATGACCTACCTGTTTGTGTGTTTGTGTGTGTGTGTGTGTAGATCCTAGGCAGTCCCCAGCGCCTGTTTGACCTGGCAGGTCCCTATGTCACAGAGCCGGAGACCAGGAAGCGCTCCTTCTCAAAGAGGAAGTCCCACCTGGACCTGCTCAAACTGTGAGCCGCACTGCTAGAGAACCCAGACGGTTGCACCAGACGTCGATACGTAGGTACAGTGTTGTATATGTCTGTGTTTATCGTCTATAATCCCGTGTCCTTCTCAGGGTAATGGATGGCATGACGGAGGCGTGTGTGAAGGGGGGCATCGAGGCTTGCTACTCGTCCGTGTCCTGTGCATGCGCCCTGCTCGGAGCTCTGGACGAGCTGTCTCATGGGCGGGGCCTGCAGTCCGAACAAGCCCGCCTGCTGCTTCGCCGATTGGATGACCTAAAGGAAGGGGCGGAGTCCACGCGGGAGTCTATGGAGATCAACGAGGCCGACTTCCAGTGGCAGCGCCGCGTCCTGTCCTCTGAGCACGCTCCGTGGGAGCCCACCGCCCCTGAACGCAGCCCTGACATCAGCATCAGCGTTACCACAGAGACGGGCCAGACCACTCTGGAGGGGGAGTTGGGTCAGACCACTCCGGAGGAGTGCGGGGAGGAGCCACGTCTGCCCTCGCCCTCTTCCTGCGGTCAGGAGGCCGACCCTGACCTGCCGGCCTGTACCAGAGAGCAGGGGGTGGAGCCAGGGGTGGGGGCACCGCCAGACGTGGTCCAGCGAAGCCACGCCCTTGTCTACCCCGACATCACCAACTTCCTGTCGGTGGAGTCGAGGGCGCGGTCACACGGGTCGCGCTACAGCGAGAGCAACTTCAGCGTGGACGAGCAGGAGCTGTCGCGGACGGAGTTCGACTCGTGTGACCAGTACTCCATGGCCGCGGAGAAGGATTCCGGAAGGTCTGACGTGTCGGACATGGGCTCGGACAACTGCTCTCTGGCGGACGAGGAACAGACGCCGCGGGACTGTCCTGGACACCGCTCCCTCCGCACCGCTGCCCTGTCTCTCAAGGTCAGAAGCGACTATCCTCGGACCCCTCGAACCATTCCAACCCAATCCCTCTCAAACCATAGATACTCTTCTGTCATGAGATTCTGTTTGCAAGACAGCTCAACAGTAAAATGACATTGCAACCCGTTGTAGCGATTGTTTTTGGACACGCAGTAAAATGTTCTACCTTTTGGTAAACGTCTACAACAGATAGACTTATCTCTGTTCTCCTCTACTCTAGCTGCTGAGAAACCAGGAAGCGGACCAGCAGAGTTCTCGTCTGTTCGTCCAATCCCTGGTGGCCCTGCTGCCACGCCTGCTTGGCATGGGCAGCACCACTGACGTGGACACTTCCCTCCAGAACTTCTCCTCCACCTTTTGCTCTGGTTTGCAGGCTGGTGAGACACCCTCTGTAAACTGTATAGTAACTGCTGCCTTAAGGGTGTGGCCCAGTAGTCTATATTAAACAAACCCAGTGTGTTTACTTTAGGTAGTTACGGTCAACACTGCAGGAGTGGGAGAACAATGCTGTTGGTGCGCTTTAGTTTCACACGGCCCACACGATCACTGGTCTCATCCTGCTTGGTAGCAATGTTGTCGACATCTATCACAACACTAATACTTTTTTAATTGGATTCCTTTAGCTGACATAGTGGCCATCTGACACTTAAGTGACCAAAATGGATCCAGTTTCGTTTGCTTGTCTCAGACAGACGCCATCTGAAATCATGATAAGACGTGTACTGCTGAGTGTTGGTCTTTTCAGACTAGGTTCCATGGTGTCTTCTCTGGTCCTCTGCGCCCCGCCTCTCTCCAGGGGGCATCCACTCGCCAGGCTTCGAGGGCGGGGAGAGCCTGAGCTGCCAGGCCCTGATGAACGCCGACGGCCTCTACCTGGTCTCCTACTACGCCCTGCTGCTCAGCCTGAAGCTCTGCTGCTGCGACTACTACCGCAGGAGAACCGTGCCCGCCCTGGTCAGCCTGGTGAGCGGGGCGGGGGAGGAGGGGTGCTGTGAGGGGGGTGGGGGGTGGAAGAGGAGGGTGGAGGTAAAGAGGGGAGGGGGTGGGGGAGGGGGGTGGGGGGTGGAAGAGGAGGGTGGAGGTAAAGAGGGGAGGGGGTGGGGGAGGAGGGGATGGGATGGGAGGGGGTGGGGGAGGAGAGGAGGGGAGGGGAGGGGGTGGGGGAGGAGGGGAGGGGGTGGGGGGTGGAAGAGGAGGGTGGAGGTAAAGAGGGAAGGGGGTGGGGGGGGGGGTGCTGTGAGGGGGGTGGGGGGTGGAAGAGGAGGGTGGAGGTAAAGAGGGGAGGGGGTGGGGGAGTAGGGGAGGGGGTTTATTACTTTTGGGCCGTGCAGACTCCATTCCGCGGAGAGCACTGGAAGACCTCGGTCTTTGCCGGCTCCCAGTGTGAGCCCCTGCCTCCTGCCCCCCTGCAGAAGGAGTTTGTGCGTCTGATCCAGAGCAGCGGGGTCCTGGTGGTCCTCTCCCAGGCCTGGATAGAGGAGCTCTACAACCAGGTACTGGACCGGAACCTGCTGGGGGAGGCTGGCTACTGGGGCGCTCCAGAGGACCACAGCCTGCCCCTCATCACCATGCTCACAGGTACTCCCTCACTCACACACACCTGTCTCTGATTGTTCTACAGGTGAAGGTCAATTGTATATCATGTCATGGAATACTTGTCGATGTTCAAATGTATTTTGTGTTTGCTCAGACATCGATGGTCTGGGCAGCAGTGCCATTGGAGGGCAGCTGATCCGGAAGGCTTCATCCCAGTCTCCCTTCAGCTGTGACAGGGCAGGCAGTGACTCCATCATGGCAGGTACAGGCTTGACCAGTGGGGCAGCAACATATGTGGGTTCTGTTCCATTCTATAAAGAGAACAAAGGATTCTGTTCTCTGTGTGGTATCAGGAGAGGGAGAGAATAATGGATGGATGAGGGACTGGGCATGAGGGATGCTTTCATTAGCTCTGCTTTAAGGGGGAGGGATGGAGGGGGGGCTTCAGTCCCAGCAGCACCTGCTCTCTCGCGCTCTCTCTCTCTCTCTCTCTCTCTCTCTCTCTCTCTCTCTCTCTCTCTCTCTCTCTTCCCCCCCCCCCCCCCACTACCATCACTGGTAACAAAGCTACCCTGCCCGGTTACCCAGGCAACCGTTCCCTCATCTGTCAGGGAGCCAGAGCGACAGCCAGGCTGCTAGGCAGGGATGGACCAAGCAGGAACAGAGGCATGCGGGTCGCATTACCAATGATCATTTTGTAAAATAATTAGGGCTACCCAGACCTACAGCAGGGAGGACCCTGATGTAATGATGAGGTGACCATGTGTGCTGATATTAGGAGTGACTGGGAGCAAACAGAGGATGAATGTTGGCTCGCACTCTGTTCTAAACCTCTGAGCTCTGACTGGGGGGAGGTGTGTAAACACCGCCCCAGCCAGCCCTCATAGACCTGTTCTGGCCAAGTCCTGCACTGTACACTCACTCTCTGCTGTCTGGCAGTAGAAGGGCATTGCAGCTCCGCATTTGTGCGCAGGTGTTAGGATTAGGCAGGGTGTTATTGTGTATAGACGGTCATGTACATCTATGGAGGGTGTTGAGAGCATTTCCATACATACTGTGGTCAAAATCCTTACCCTGAATGTCCGGCTGTCCCATGTGTGTGTATATGTACGTGCGTGTCCATTCCAGGCAAGGTGTTTGCCCGCTACATCTTGACTGGCGTGTGGAAGAACCTGATGGACACTCTGTCCACGCCGCTGACGGGCCGCATGGCGGGCAGCACCAAGGGGCTGGCCTTCATCCTGGGAGCGGAGGGGGTGAAGGAGCAGAGCCAGCGGGAGAGAGACACCATCTGCCTCAGCCTGGACGGCCTGCGCAAGGCCGCCGCGCTGAGCTGCGCTCTGGGTGAGAGTCGGAGGCAGCACAGCCCTGCATAGCCTGACGGCGACTGTGTGCTTTGGCCCGGGTCCAGGGGTTAACATCACCGGTCGTTCACCAAACACAGCTGTGCCTCTTCTCTCAACACAGCTGATCTTGTGTACTCCTCTGCCGTCAAATGTGTTCATAAGTAAATGAGGGTGACAACGACATGTTGTGTGTGTGTGTGTGTGTGTTCCTCAGGTGTGGCTGCCAACTGTGCCTCTGCTCTGGCCCAGATGGCCGCAGCGTCCTGTGTGCAGGAGGAGAGAGAGGACAGGGAGGGGGGCGAGTCGGGAGATGCCATAACACAAGGTACCAAAAGGAAACACCCTCCCTCCCTCCATACCTCCCTCTCTCTCCCTCTCTCTCTCTCACACACAGCTCATATATGTTATATATGTTATGTTATGCCAGGTTGCCTTGCGGTGTCTTGTCCCAAGAATTTCAGTACCCAGCAATGTTCCCTCTAATTTTTTCCCGCACTGAGCAAATAGATATCTGTCTGAGGCCAAACCTCAGTACTCAGTAAGCAAAGTTTGCTGAGAACTCCGCTAGCTTCTTTGTAGCTAAATATATCAGCTTCACCAGCCCACCTGGGCCATCGCTGTTGTCCATTTTAACAATTTAATCAAGCCATTTGTGTTTAAATGTAAAACTGCCCCTTTTTGGGGCGCTCATAAAGGTAACATTCCTGATTTTCATTGCCGTCAACGCTTGAGCAGAGCTCCAGGGTCGTTGTTTTGTTAAAAGCTTGCGTGTAGTCTAGAGTGACATTGAAATGTATGAAGTGGGCTTCGCCAAATTTGGCCTATCAACTGAACATTTATTGTTTTTATAAAATAATAATAAATAAAAAAATATTTATTGTGTGCCCAGTCTGACCTTGTGTTGTTCTGTGCACCTGACAATAAAAACGTAACAGGCGTGTGTGTGTTCCCAGTCAAGCAGCGCCTGGAGCAGATGAGCCGCCCTCAGGGAGTACGCCTGCACACGGCTCATGTTCTCTGCATGGACGCCATCCTCAACGTGGGCCTGGAGATGGGCAGCCACAACCAGGACTGCTGGCCTCACATCTTCAGGTACACCCCCAGAGGGCAGGGCAGAGCAGGGCAGGGCAGCATTATTGACCATTTATTAATTCCTCTTCTCTCTTTTATCAATCTCTTTCCCTTTCTCTCTCTGTCTCAGGGTGAGCGAGTATGTCAGCTCCCTAGAACACACCCACTTCAGTGACGGCTCCTCCCAGCCCACCATGTCCATCACCCAGGCCCAGCAGGCCGTAGACCTGGGGCTGGAGTTGAGTGGCGAAGCCTGTGGGGAGGCAACAGAGCTGGGCCTGAGCCAGCCCGTCATCCAGCCCCTTTCCATCCAGGAGCTGTTGAGAGAGAGCAGCAGGGGGAAAGGTCTGGACGCACGCAGCGGGAGCCTGATGACCGGCACCAGCGCTGCAAAGGCTGTCTGCTCCCTGTCCACTCAGGCTGACCGGTAGGACACTGAGGAGTGCACACTTTGTAGGACACTGAGGAGTGCACACTTTGTAGGACACTGAGGAGTGCACACTTTGTAGGACACTAAGGAGTGCACACTTTGTAGGGCACTGAGGAGTGCACACTTTGTAGGGCACTAAGGAGTTTCCAATTCTGTGTGGTGCACTTGAGTGCTGATTACAGTATGTAAGACACTATCTGAGTTTTGACTTTTATAACTTTGACATCCTGTTTCGTTGGCAATATGAATCCTTTGACTTTTTTGATGGAGTTGTAGTCTAGTATTGTGGATTTGTGTGTTGAGTGTGTTGCCACCAGGGGGCGGTATATTACTGTACAATTTGCTTTTACCAGATTGTACGTCATGCATGTGTCGCACCAACACCAGTACCGAATCATGTCACTTTAATAATAGAATTCTGTCTTTTGAATATTTTCTTACAATGATACGTGGCGTTTGCTAGTGAAAAGCTATTCTTTACTCAAATATTATATCAAATATATATATATACATTTTACTTTTAAATAACTGAAGCATTCACACCATATCTCCTATAATGCAAAGAAGTAGGAGGGGAAAGTTACTGAAGTTATAGCATATTTCTGAGTGGTGGGACATGGATGGGCTGAGATAGTTGAAAGCCAACCGTGGCTTTTCTTGACGATTCCAGATCAAGAATCAGTCACATGTTTGTCCTAGTGATGGGGCTTTGGCCAGATATTCAGAAAGGGCAGCACAGTCCATTCTGACTAAGCCCTGCCCTTGCCTGGCCTTCCCTGGCCTGCTGCGCTTACATAACCTCTGGGCTGCTTTTAGAAGAAAGAATAAAACCTCTTCTATATGACAGATGTTCTGGAGGCCAAATGTAGGACCACCAAAGCACTAATGCATTACTGGATGTAGCTGTGTAATTAGCTTGCGATGAACTCAGCATTTCTAGTTTCCCCCCATTTTTATTGATGGGTCGAGTCAGATTAAGAACTGATCAAAACTTTTCTGTAATTCTTCAAAAAGTAGTCCATCGCCCCAAAGTACTCTTTGATAATACCATTTGGCTCATAGACTTACAAGTAGGTGGATGTTGTGTCCTAATGAGTGTGTGTGTGTGTGTGTGCATGCGTGTCTGTGTTCAGGCTGTTTGAGGAAGCTGCCACCAAGCTGAACCTCGTAGCCCTGGTGGGCTTCCTACACCAGCTGAGGAGAGCGTCCCAGTCGCAGCTCTTCTACATGGTCACAGAGACGGGAGATTACTCTCTGGCCATGCCAGGTACCACAACTGCATCCATGCTCTGCGTCTAACAGCAGAAAACGTTGTGACGACTCCCACTTCCAGTAATACCGTCAGTGGTTTTAGTTCACCTGTCTGTGTGTGTACGAGGGCCTGACTGTTTTCCTGCCTGTCTTGCTGCAGGCGAGGCCAGGTCCACCTTGGACAGACAGAGTGCCCTGCACCTGTTCCGCCTGGGAGAGGCCATGCTGCGCATCGTCAGGAACAAGAGCAGACCTCTCCTGCACATGATGAGGGCCTGGAGCGTGGTGGCGCCACACCTGGTGGAGGTAGGGTACTGCAGTTCTCCTTATGTGGGAAGCCTCAACCTCAATGTCTCACAAACACACACACACACACGCGCACACAGGAAACTAATTGTCCTTGAAACCTGATCGTGAACGATAACATCTTCTTCTCTCCCATCTGTCCGGTTGCCCCAGGCTGCGTGCCACAAGGAGCGTCACGTTTCCCAGAAGGCCGTGTCCTTCCTTCATGACGTCCTGACCGAGGTCCTGACCAGCTGGGCGGAGCTTCCACACTTTCACTTCAACGAGGCGCTGTTCCGTCCCTTTGAGCACATCATGCAGCTGGAGCTGTGTGACGAGGACGTGCAGGACCAGGTCAGCAACACACACTTGTGGTCGGAACACACACGTGTACACACAAACATTTAGACATTTTGCAGACGCTCTTATCCAGAGCAACTTACAGTAAGTACAGGGACATTCCCCCCAAGGCAAGTAGGGTGAAGTGCCTTGCCCAAGGACACAACGTCATTTGGCACAGCCGGGAATCGAACTGGAAACCTTCGGATTACTAGCCCGATTCCCTAACCTCTCAGCCACCTGACTCACTCATAGACACACACCAACATTAACAAAGACAAATATGCCCATATTTGTGTTGTTTGTGTTGCCCAGGTGGTGACGTCCATCGGGGAGGTGGTGGAGATGTGCTCCCCTCTGATCCTGTCTGGGTGGAGGCCTCTGTTCAGCGCGCTCCGAACCGTCCATGGCAACAAGACTGACACCAAAGACTATCTGATAGGAGAATACTCCATGGGTTAGTATAAAGTAATACTCCATGAATGTACTCCACATGCCATATGATACTTTAAAATGCATAAATAGTTTGGGACAAAATAAGAAGAACTGGAGCAAGTTCAACTGTCCCTTCATATGGATAGAGTCCTGGAGTGCCCTCAATATCAAGAGACAAAAGACCCCATAAGGACCAGCTCTAAGGACTAATTATGCCCCCTGGTTGGTTCAGGATCTGACCCTCTACTTTGTGTGTGTGTGTGTGTAAACCAGGCAAGTCCCAGGCCCCAGTGTTTGATGTGTTTGAAGCCTTCATCAACACAGACAACATCCAGGTGTTTGCCAATGCAGCCACAGACTACATCATGTGCCTTATGAAGTTTGTCAAAGGCTTAGGTGAGTCAGGTACTGAAAGGTATCTTTCAAGTCCATATTGTGTGTGTTTGTGTGGTGTGTATGTGTGTATAAGACTGTGTCTGTTCCTCCAGGAGAAGTGGACTATAAGGAAATAGGAGACTGCATCAATGCCTCCACACACAGCTCCACAGACCTTTGCCTGCCTGCACTGGACTACCTAAGGAAGTGTTCGCAGGTAGGAACCATTGCCCTCAAGTCCATCACATCAGTTTCTTACGGGTGCCACATTAAAACGACTCCCTCTTTTCTGACTGAATTCAAATAGACCAGATATCTGTTACTATAAGAATGACCATTGCAAGTACACATACCTTGATGTGGCTTTAAGTGAATGGGATGCTTTGAGTAAGAAAATACGTTTTGATTCATAGCTGCTGGCCAACATCTACAAGATGCCTTGCAAGCCTGTGTTCCTGGGGGCGCGTCTGGCCAGCCTGCCACTGAGAGCGCAGGAGAGGTCGGTGAACAGTGAGGATGGCATGGACTGTGTCCTAGCTGAGTTTGACGACGACACAGGTGACAGTCTGATGTTCCCTTCCTGTTCTTTCCTGTCCTCCTCACCTCTCCTCTCCTCCTCTCACCTCTCCTCACCTCTCCTCCTCTCTCCTCACCTCTCCTCCTCACCTCTCCTCCTCTCTCCTCACGTCTTCTTTCTCCTCACCTCACCTCTTCTCTTCTCCTCCTCTCTCCTCACCTCACCTCTCCTCCTCTCTCCTCCTCTCTCCTCACCTCACCTCTCCTCCTCTCTCCTCACCTCACCTCTCCTCCTCTCTCCTCCTCTCTCCTCACCTCACCTCTCCTCCTCTCTCCTCCTCTCTCCTCCTCTCTCCTCACCTCTTCTCTTCTCCTCCTCTCTCCACTCCTTCCTAAGCAGCTGTCCTCCCTCCCTGCCTCTTCAGGTCTAATGCAGGTGTGGATCCTGCTGCTGGAGCAGCTGACTGCAGCTGTGTCCACCTGCCCTCGGCAGCACCAGCCCCCCACCCTGGAGCTGCTCTTCACCCTCCTGCGAGAGGTCACACACGTACCAGGTCAGACAGGCAGAGACAGACAGGCAGAGACAGACAGGCAGAGCCAGACAGGCAGAGCCAGACAGGCAGAGACAGGCAGGCAGAGACAGGCAGGCAGAGACAGGAAGGCAGAGACAGACAGGCAGAGACAGACAGACAGAGACAGGCAGACAGAGACAGGCAGACAGAGCCAGGCAGACAGAGCCAGGCAGACAGAGCCAGGCAGACAGAGCCAGGCAGACAGAGCCAGGCAGACAGAGACAGGCAGACAGAACCAGACAGGCACAGACAGACAGACAGAGACAGACAGACAGGGATACGGAGATGCACACTGTCCATACTATCCTGAGAAACCTGCGGTGAAGGGCAGGTCATTTAACATCTGAGTGTGACCATGTCTTTCACTTCCTCTCCAGGGCCCGGTTTTGCCATTTTCTCTGTCATCCAGCTCCTCCTCCCAGTGATGTCACTGTGGCTCCAACGTAGCCACGGCGACCACTCCTACTGGGACGTGGCGGCGGCTAACTTCAAGCACGCCATCGGCCTGTGCTGCGAGCTGGTGGTGGAGCATGTCAACAGCTTCATTCACGCAGGTACAGCGCCCACGTCACGCCTGACCACTGGATAAGATGTGTGCCGCGCCAGCCCTCATCACTTAAAATGTGTGCCTGTAAACCACTCTAGATATTGGCTATGAGAACCTGATCAACTTGATGCTGAAGGATCTGTTCAAGCTGCTGGTTGCCTGCGTCGCTGAGCCTGCTGAAACCATCTCCAGAGTAGGCTGCTCCTGCATCAGGTGAAACACACGCACACACACACGCACTCATGCATGCATGCATCCACTCAGTCTACCGGTTGTTGTCTGAGTGACCTTTCAGACTGATTCCATGTAACTGTGTGTGTGTGTGTGTGTGTGTGTGTGTGTGTGTCAGGTATGTGTTGGTTACTGTCGGGCCTGTCTTCACTGAGGAGATGTGGAGGCTGGCATGCTGTGCTCTTCAAGACGCCTTCTCTGCCACCTTGGAGCCTGTCAAGGTAAAAGCACACACACACACACACACTGTGCCACCCTGCTTTTCTGAGGTCAGATGGGTCCGTTGACGTTGCTTTGTAATGTTGTAATCCAGGCTTGTTTAGACCTACAGTACGGGAGAAACCTGATGTCAAAACCCTGCTCGGCTTGGTACTCTAATACTTTCACAACATGATCCATTGAGCTCCAGCAGCGACAGACATAACAATAATAACCATTGATTCGAACACAGCAAAAGTATGGATTTGTGTACGTATAAAATGGGCCTTTGTGTGACAGTATATCCCTATGCATTGCCCCGGGCAGCGCTGGTCCTTATGCTGCGGTTATGTGATGTCTGTGAGCAATGGTGCCACCACATATGGTGAGGCCCCCTGGCACAGTTGTGCTTTAATATCTCACAGATATAATCTTCTTTACAGCTTAGCGTGTGCTAGCCTTTTTTTTTTTTTTTTTTTTTTACACAAAGCTTAGAGAGAGAGGGGGGGGGTCAGTTCAACAGGGGAACATGCATATGTTTATTGACATAGAGGGGAGCTTTACGTGCTCGTAACGCAGCGTTTGACCTAACGGGGGGGATTACCGAACCTCTCGAGTGCAGGAGAATACACTGCGTGTGTTATCTGTGTTAACTACCAGTGCTATTGTTGATGTGGAGTTTTAATCTTCGGACATGCTGTATGTTCTTCAGTCATATTAACATCTGATCTCAGTGGAGGGGTTATGTCATAGTTGTTAGTCATATTGCAATTCAAGTGCGCGTCACGTACTGTGAATTTCTCGGTGATCCTTTTAGAGATGAGGTCAGACTCATCATCCACTTATAGAAACGACCAATTCCATGTGAACGACTTTCACTGTCCCGTTGAAAAAGGTTCCATGAAAGGAACTTTGTGTGAGTGCTTCAGCCTAACCATGTTATCGTGTGTGTGTGTGTTTGTGTCTCGTTGCAGAACCTGCTTGCATGCTTCCGTAGTGGTTCAGACAGTTTCTCTGGGGACGCCTGTGAGGTGAAGTTGGCAGCTCCTTCTCATTCCCCCGCTGCTGAGGCAGAGTACTGGAGGATCAGAGCCATGGCCCAGCAGGTCCGCACTGCACACTGCACACTGCACACTGCACACTATACACTGCACACTGCACACTGCACACTGCACACTGCACACTATACACTGCACACTATACACTGCACACTGCACACTATACACTGCACACTGCACACTATACACTGCACACTATACACTACACACTGCACACTGCACACTATACACTGCACACTATACACTGCACACTGCACACTGCACACTATACACTGCACACTGCACACTGCAGCTCAACATTACTATTGTAGTACTGCCTCGAAGTTACCAGAGGAGCAGAACTATGACCCAGTGTTGTTCGCTCCTCTCCAAGGTCTTCATGCTCGACACTCAGTGCTCCCCCAAGACCCCCAACAACAAGGAGGGCTTTGAGCATGCTCAGTCCTGCGTGCTCATCATAGAGCTGCCGGCGGAACAGCAGTCCAATGGTCACACCCAGAAAAGGTGGGCAAGGATCTCTCTGTCTCTATCTCTCTCTGTCTCTATCTCTCTCTGTCTCTATCTCTCTCTGTCTCTATCTCTCTCTGTCTCTATCTCTCTCTGTCTCTATCTCTCTCTGTCTCTATCTCTCTCTGTCTCTATCTCTCTCTGTCTCTATCTCTCTCTGTCTCTATCTCTCTCTGTCTCTATCTCTCTCTGTCTCTATCTCTCTCTGTCTCTATCTCTCTCTGTCTCTATCTCTCTCTGTCTCTATCTCTCTCTGTCTCTATCTCTCTCTGTCTCTATCTCTCTCTGTCTCTATCTCTCTCTGTCTCTCTCTCTCTCTGTCTCTATCTCTCTCTGTCTCTATCTCTCTCTGTCTCTATCTCTCTCTGTCTCTATCTCTCTCTGTCTCTATCTCTCTCTGTCTCTATCTCTCTCTGTCTCTATCTCTCTCTGTCTCTATCTCTCTCTGTCTCTCTCTGTTTTTCTGTTTCTTTCCCCCTGGGTGTACATTTAAGGAATGTTATGCAAAGCAAGAATGAAGTTCCCCTGATCTTCTTCAACTCTCTCTCTCCCCTCTGTCTGTTTTCTTCTTTCACATGCATCAGGAAAATTGGGTAAGAGTATTACAATGACATCATATTTTCTGTTATTCATTTTTACAAAACATCTGTACCCACCTGTATGTCAGTGCCATATGTCACCCTACAACAGGCCTGGTCTGTCCCAACACACACACACACACACACATAAACATACACACATAAACAGCAGATGGTCCTTGGGATAATCAGGATTGATATTCTCAAACAATGTTTCTGTAAATGACAAAAGAGCCTTACTTTTCTGGACTATAATATACTGTACTTTGATCAGTCTCTTCAGGATTATAGCCACAAGGGTATCTGACAGCGCGAGAAACAAGCTGTCTCTAGTACTGTTCCCAGAATGTCTAATATTACGCTGCTCGTCCATGAACAAAGCTGTGTGTTAGATTAAAGATTGCTTGTAGAACTTGATGGCACAGTAAGCTGAAAGTGTTGTGGACCCGCATATGTAGATGTATATCTCAGTGCTGTACTCGGCACTCGTAGTACAGATCTGATTGAATGATCCTGCAGTAAACAGAGGCAGACCTGGGTCCCTGCCCACAAGAGTTGGTCTCACCTTGCCTCGTCCAGAACACCAACCTTGATCAATCAAGTGCATGCTGAGCAGCTGAAAAGGCCTTCCCATCCAAGCTGGGTCCGCACTCAAACAGATATGTCCAGGCAGCTCTTCATCACTAGACCCAGCTCCTTTCCATCATAGCAGCACGTCAGTCCAGTTGACCCTTTCTGGTTGACCTTGCAGATCAAGTCAGACATAAAGTGAACCAGGATGTTAGCTTTCTAAGCATTTGTGGTGTGTGTGTGTGTGTTCCCTCCCCCAAACAAGGATCCCGTTCCGGACTATCGTGGTGAGCCTGCTGTCCCACCAAGTCCTGCTCCAGAACCTGTATGACATCCTACTGGAAGAGTTTGTCAAACAGCCTGAGGGTCAGGATAGGGTCACGCCCGTGACCTCTGACCCCAAGCCGGCCGGCTTCCTGCGCTATGTCTCCATGACCAACCTGGCCATCATCTTCGACCTGCTGCTGGACTCGTACCGGACCGCCCGGGACTTTGACACGCGCCCAGGCCTCAAGTACCTGCTGATGAAGGTGTCTGGCGTGTGTGGTGCCGCCAACCTGTACCGCCAGTCCGCCATGAGCTTTAACATATACTTCCAGGTAGGCTGGCAGTGTAGGTGGCAGGCAGTAGCCAGGACAGGAGAGAATGTGGGGGTGCAGACCAAATCTGGTCTTTGTCATGTAACTAAAAATGCTGTTTTTATCCAGTAAAAACTGTGACTATGGAATCTGATTGCTTTGGCTCACACTCATCCTCTCATCTCGCCCTCCTGTCCTCTTCCTTCCGTCTTCTTCTTCTGTCCTCTTCCTCCCGTCTTCTTCCTCCTGTCCTCTTCCTCCTGTCCTCTTCCTTCCGTCCTCTTCCTCTCGTCTTCTTCCTCCTGTCCTCTTCCTCCCGTCTTCTTCCTCCTGTCCTCTTCCTCCTGTCCTCTTCCTCCTGTCCTTTTCCTCCCGTCTTCTTCCTCCCGTCCTCTTCCTCCTGTCCTCTTCCTCCTGTCCTCTTCCTCCTGTCCTCTTCCTCCCGTCTTCTTCTTCCTGTCTTCTTCCTCCTGTCCTATTCTTCCTGTCCTCTTCCTTCCGTCCTCTTCGTCCTGTCCTCTTCGTCCTGTCCTCTTCCTCCTGTCCTCTTCCTCCTGTCCTCTTCTTCCCGTCTTCTTCCTCCCGTCCTCTTCCTCCCGTCCTCTTCCTCCCGTCCTCTTCCTCCCGTCTTCTTCCTCCCGTCCTCTTCCTCCTGTCCTCTTCCTCCTGTCCTCTTCCTCCCGTCCTCTTCCTCCCGTCCTCTTCCTCCTGTCCTCTTCCTCCTGTCCTCTTCCTTCCGTCCTCTTCCTCCTGTCCTCTTCCTTCCGTCCTCTTCGTCCTGTCCTCTTCCTCCTGTCCTCTTCCTCCCGTCTTCTTCCTCCTGTCCTCTTCCTTCCTTCCTCTTCGTCCTGTCCTTTTCCTCCTGTCCTCTTCCTCCTGTCCTCTTCCTCCTGTCCTCTTCCTCCCGTCTTCTTCCTCCTGTCCTCTTCCTTCCTTCCTCTTCGTCCTGTCCTCTTCCTCCTGTCTTCTTCCTCCTGTCCTCTTCCTCCTGTCCTCTTCCTCCCGTCCTCTTCCTCCTGTCCTCTTCCTCCCGTCCTCTTCCACCTGTCCTCTTCCTCTTGTCTTTTTCCTCCTGTCCTCTTCCACCTGTCCTCTTCCTCTTGTCTTCTTCCTCCTGTCCTCTTCCTCCTGTCCTCCTTCCAGGCGCTGCTGTGTGCCACTCTGAGCCAGCAGGACAACATGACGGCCGTCCACGTGAAGAAGATACTGTACGAGGAGGAAGAGGGCGGCTCCGACTCCTCCCACCCCGGCTCGGCGTCCTCGGAGGACGAGGACATCTTCGAGGAGACAGCCCAGGTGAGCCCGCCGCGGGGGCGGGACAAGCGCCAGTGGCGTGCCCAGATCCCCTCTCTGAGCGTGGCCCCCCTGGGCAGCGCCGACTGGGCCTGGCTGGTCAAGAGGCTCCACAAGCTGTGCTTGGACCTCTGCAACAGCTACATCCAGATGCACCTGGACCTGGAGAGCAGTCTGGACCAGACCCCCGTGCCCAGAGCGGGTGGAGGGGGAGATCCCCTTTCTTCCTGCCCCTCTTCCCCTCCGAAACCTCCACCCCCTCCACCAGCGGGGGGCTGTCCGGGAGAGGGACCCCCTCCGAGGACGGCTCCCGCTGCCACCCAGGGGACACCCCCTCGGAGGAGGCCTCAAGCCCGGCCTACAGCACCAGCCTGGGCAGCCTGAGGGGGGAGAGGAGGGCGGAGGCGGCGGGAGGGGTAGGGGGGATGGGAGGGGTGGAGGGGGTGGGGGGGATGGGGGGTCGGAGGAAGGAGTGGTGGGAGAGCGCCGGGAACAAACTGTACACCATCGCCACCGACAAGACCATCAGCAAGCTGATGCTGGAGTACAAGAGGAGAAAGCAGCAGCAGCAGCATAGCCACGCCCCCGTCTTCCTGAAGGAAACCAAGATGGCCGCCGGGGGGGACAGGCGGGTTCCAGAGTCACCGGTGGCTGCAGCGCCGCCCCAGAGGCCCCAGCAGCTGGTGGACCCGGGGCCCATGAGGCACTCAGTCAGCGCGGGGCCCGAGGTGCTGCGACAGGACAAGAGGCCGCGCTCGGCGTCCACCATCAGCTCCCACAACGTCTCCCTCAGAGACGCTGAGGCCCAAATACAGGTGAGCGGTGGGACCGAGGGGACGTTTGTTTCTCGTGTTGGTGCGTGCCTCCGTGCTTGTCCGTGTGTGAGAGACTGAGTAAGGGTGTGAGAGTGGGAAGAATTGCATCTTGGTTCATACCTCTGACCTGTCTGCTTGTGTTCTCCATTCCAGGCATGGACTAACATGGTTCTGACGGTGCTGAACCAGATTCTGCTTCTCCCTGACTCCACCTTCCTGGCCCTGCAGCCCGCCCTCTTCCCCTGTGTCAGTCAGCTGACCTGTCATGTGACAGACGCTCGCGTACGCCAGGCACTACGCGAGTGGCTGGGGAGAGTAGGGCGAGTCTATGATATTATTCTGTGATTGGCAGGCAGACTCACAGGCCAATGGGAGTTGTGTTGCGTAGCCAATAGTATTCTGTTATTGAAGTCATGCTTTCTTATGCTGTGAGCTTTATCCCTACCATCCACTCATTGATACAGTGAAAACTGTCTAGAAATGCTTTTCAATTTTTTACCAACTATCGTATATACATATTTATTGTCCCCCTTGTATCTTCATGTATTTGTCTTGAGAATGTATTATTTATGGAAATGCTTTTGGATCAGATTGTGTGCCATACTGTATGAACTGATCAGATCTGATCATCTTTACCTTTCTTTGTGCTTGGTCGGTGGTTGGTATATTGCACTCCTTATATGACACAATGTCTGTCTTCAGAAACACTGCACTCTATGACTATAGGCTTAAAAATCCAGCCCACTCCTAGCAGACCATCCTTACGTCTATCCTACTGTACGCTACACCAGCCAACCAAGGGGGTTGGAGAAGTTCATTGGAAGTGCAGCGAGTGTGGCTTTAGAACTGGGACACAGGAAGCAGAGGGGCCGTAATGAGTCAAAGCGGCCGTGAGTCAGCTGGGCAGCAACTCACTCACTCAGTCGGTCCATGAAGCGGTCATTACCCCCAGGGTTTACGCTGTGACCCTGTCTCTCCCTGGGAGGGTGGGAGAGTACTGACCCTAATCCAGGCCTCGGCTGAGAGTCGCTGGCCGCTGGCTGTCTCATCGTAGATGGCTGGACACCCAGCAGCCCCACCCAGCAGCCCCACCCAGCACTGGACACCCAGCAGCCCCACCCAGCAGCCCCACCCAGCGCTGGACACCCAGCAGCCCCACCCAGCAGCCCCACCCAGCACTGGACACCCAGCAGCCCCATCCAGCAGCCCCACCCAGCGCTGGACACCCAGCAGCCCCACCCAGCAGCCCCACCCAGCGCTGGACACCCAGCAGCCCCATCCAGCAGCCCCACCCAGCGCTGGACACCCAGCAGCCCCACCCAGCAGCCCCACCCAGCAGCCCCACCCAGCAGCCCCACCCAGCGCTGGACACCCAGCAGCCCCACCCAGCAGCCCCACCCAGCAGCCCCACCCAGCAGCCCCACCCAGCAGCCCCACCCAGCACTGGACACCCAGCAGCCCCACCCAGCAGCCCCACCCAGCAGCCCCACCCAGCACTGGACACCCAGCAGCCCCACCCAGCAGCCCCACCCAGCAGCCCCACCCAGCAGCCCCATCCAGCAGCCCACCCAGCGCTGGGATACTTAAAAGCTTTTATCATCGTCATCAGCCCACCCACCTCCCCGTTTGCTCTGGGTAACAACCTCACTCTCGTTCTATCAATTTGTCAATCTCTTATCTATCTTTACCCCCCCCCCCCCCCTCCATTTCTTTCCCAGCCTCATCCCACCACTAGCTGAGAAGTTAGGAAGGAATTGAGGGCACAGACTGTGGCACAAACATGCTGGAAATATTCGTAATGCTATTTTCCCTCATTGCATGCTGTCAATGCATGTAAAGTTGGAATTTAATTATTGTGGCAACCAGCTGTTTGAATAGAATATGCAGTTCTTCAAATCAATTTTTCTCTTGTTAAACATCTGTGTTTGAAGTCAGACGGTCTCTTATCTGCTTACAAAATGTTGTTGCTGTTAGTTGGCACAGATCTTGAGCATAAACATTCCTTACGCAGTATTATGCCTATCTTCGTTTATGGTTCTACTGTATGGATGCTGATCCACCTTAGGCCTCTCCAGTCCTGGTGGGGCCAGGCTGATGGGTAGTTCTGTGTGTCTATGTTGAAGCCAAACACTGTAGACGGCTACATGATGTGCAATAGGAGAGAGATGGGCGTATCGGTTTATCCTTTTTTTATAGTTTTGTCTGTCGTCTTTATAATTTAACAGCAGATCAATGGGGCAGAGAGATAAAGGGGATGGAAATGAAGTCACTGATTAATGTAGCCTACGATATTCAATTCACTGACTGTTTTACTGAAATGACACTTCTAGAGTGAGGAATTGTATTATGCTCCTTATTACAATGACCATTGGAAGGAAGATTATGTCCCAAATGTTTGACATACTTTTGGGAGAATCCTAAACCTCAAAACAAAGTACTCAGGGATTGGAGGATATTGTAGGCTTGAGTACCAATTTTACCATTTCAAATTATTTGATGTCATGGGGCATAGGGCAATCTCATTGTATCCAAAAAGCACAGAATGTGTCTGAAAACCTGCTCATTGCAGTTAGTAGGTTTTTTATTCAATTATATATCCAAGGCCATAAAAGTAAGAATGTGTATGAGGAGGAAGGCATATTTGTATGACATAAATAGGTAGAGTTAAGAGTGTGTACAAGGAGACCGCTTTATGAACAGTTACTTTGACATCTGAAATGTGTGGGCTTTCAAACAGACAAATCAATGCATTCATTTTGGTTATTTGCTTTTTGTTCATTTTACATGGCTATGTTTATATCTATGAAAATGAACTTTGGTCGCTCTCTTAATTGTCTGTTTTCCTTCCTTGATTCTTCATAATATGTCTGTAAATGGCACAACCAAAAATGAAAGTTTTACGAAGAATGCTAACTTGTCAAAGTTGTGAGAGTGTGTTTTTGAAAATTTCAGTTTTTGCCTTTGATGAAGAATCTTGTTTCTACTGTTCTGGAGTCCCTAAAGACATGCCTCAATGCTGTATGTTTTATCATGTGTGGATGTATTCATATCATAGTCCATTTATTTCAAAGTGCTTTCCTGACAATGGTTTATGTGGTATGTGTTGGATAAACAAGCAAATTTATCATTGTGTTAAGTTTCATTTCACTTCACCCTAAATGATCTGAAGTCATTCAAAGGGGATACAAGTCCTTTAGATGGTGTGGGTTTGCAGGAAATCTATAGTAAGAGTAGATCCTAATGTTATACGACATTTAACGCTTACAAGTCAGGAACTAGGAGGAAGGGATTAACAGCGATCAACTGTGAGGAAATATCTTAATCAACACTACAGCAGTGAAGGAGCACTGACATGGCAAGGGCTTTGGTTTTTAGCTTAAAAATAAACAATGATGGACTAGAATGGAGCCAGGAGCATCTGAATTAGAACCTCCTGCCTGGTCCTGGTGGTAAAGTGCTCGAAATGTACATATCAGAACTTCTTGAAGGCTGCTACTGTCCTGAAGGCCAAGCCAAGCAGAAAATATAGACCTCCTCATGTCCCAGCCCTTTAACTCTCATGTGCCAGCCCTTTAACTTAGCAATAACTTGGAATCCCCCTTTACTGATGGGAAAAATATAATAACCAAACACACAAACAAAAAGTAGCATGTATGTACATGACATGTCACACATACCTCTTAATCCTTCTCATTTAGGTGACTAAGTATGACACATTACCAGAAAATACATCTATATTCCCATATGTAGACTCAGAGAGGTTTTATATGCTGAGAATTGGACGGACACATGTTTAGGTTTCGCACAAACATTTGACATAAAATCCTCCTCACATCCCCACAATCCTCTGTCCATTCCTCACTATGTAGGGCAGCTGCTAAGTCCAGTTCTTAAGAGAGATTGATGGCTGTCTCGCTGTGATTGGACGGTGTGACGTCCTTGCTGATCTTCTAGCTGTACACACGCTGCCCCTGCCCTCATTTTTCCCGAGCGTTGACCATCCCAAGTGACATCTTCAACACTCCGCTCTTCATCTCTCGGGTCGGCATCGCTCCGCTCTCTGCCCCAAGCCAACTCCGTTGGCCCCGCAGGTCCGCAGGATGCGTCGGTTGCTGGACTGGACAAAGTTTGGTCCCGCAGGCAGAGACTATATCGACTGGGTTGAGGGTGCCTCCCCTCTCCCCTCCACCGACAGGCAACTCCCGGTTAGTTGAGATTTTGTCCCCTTATTTTTCATGGGCCAGATCTACCGTGGAAACGTGTTGCTATTTAATTTCTTTGGATGTAATTTTGTTGACTTTTTTGTTGTTGTTGTTGGGGCGGGGGGGGGGGGTTGTTTGAACATCATTTCAACTACTAGCCTGTGATACTGCTGTACAACCTGTTAACAACACATTAAGTACTTGTTTTCCCTGCCATTCTTTAGGACAAAAAGTGGAATGAGTTGACTTCTGGGGAGGCCACCAGCACTGAAGTTATTGTCTACATCGTCATAGCTACTGCCTCCTTCCTATTCCTCGGGCTCATGAGCTTCCTGGTGTGGCGGAGGCGATGCTCCGGGGGGAAGCTGGATGTGGCTAACGTGATCGACCTGGCCGACCTGCAGGATCCTGAGAGGAACGTGGAGCTCCTTTCATCCATCCGCCGTGGACGGGAAGCCTTCCCCAGCTCCAGCTCAGACCCGGACATGAACGACGGGGTCTTCCTCATGGTTTACCTCCCCGCTCCCTACGAACAGTCCCTCACACAGCTGGCCCGCGCTGCCTCCATCACCAGCTCCAGGGGAGCAGAACCACCAGCCCGGCGCAACAAGCCCATAGAGCCGCCTCCGGCCATGACCCAGGACCAGGCTCAGATCCATAACCAGACCCAGGACAGGGTCCAGGACAAAGACTGGAGCCAGGAGTGAGGCACACGGTCTGGCTGTGCACAGGAGGAGGGACACCAGGACCGGTCCAGACACACACACACCATACCCATTACAATCATGTAGCTCTTTATGGATGTGGATGGGTACAAATCATCAGATATAATGGTTGGGAGTATGTGGTGTGAGTGATATTTAGAATTACAGTCATTATGGTTCAATCTCTCTGGACGGGTTCCGGAACTCCATATTCATCATCACATGATGTGAGACATCAAGCAACTTGGATCACTTTTGTTGTTTCAAGACTGTTAAGGGTACAGACAAGTTCTAGAAGAAGGTTATATTATTTATATTACATAATTTGAATATTTCCTAATATCTTGAACTGTTAGTAAACTGTAGAAAATGCCACCTGTAAACATTCCAGTAAACAAAAAATACCCAATGTAAATATCTGTGCCATGTGTTTCTAAAATAAAGCTGAGGAAATATCTTAATTGGATGTCTCATCTGTGTTTACTTTAAAAACCAAAAGTAGAAATATGGAATCAAGAATGTAACACAATAATTCCAAACATCCCTATAAAACCAGACTCACAAATTGAGAGCTACATGACACCTACATTCTGTCCCAAGTTATAAATGAATAGTATGAAAACCTATTAAATCTCCATGACATGGGTAAATATAACAATGGCGCTATCTAGTGGCCACCTAATGAAACTACTGTGTGCCTGTCAAATAGGACACACAAATCATGAATATTTATTCAGTTGAACAAAATCTATACATTTGCCCAATTATCAGACAAAAATGTTACAAAGTTTCAGACAAAAGTGAATTGACATGTAGCATTTTAATATAAAATACTTGAGTCATAGTCACTAAAATAGTTCAAAAACATAATCCAAGCAATAACTGGACATTAGGAAGAAAGATTTATAACAGGCTGGGCTACAGAAGTTGGAGTTATCTGCCTACCTGAAATGTACACTTTCCCTAAATAACACAAAATGGAAACAACCATCATTTGGACAATGTTGAACATCCCTCTGTTCTAGTGCACATTAGAACTCACCCGACCAGTGAACAGTTCAAAGACAAGAGTACATGAGCACAGGCTTGCGAGGCATATGCAGCAGCAGTCCAACAGGGAGTACAGGGGGAGGGGTGGGATGACCCATCACTTGTTGGTCATGAGGTGCCTGACTGTGCTCCTTTAGGCTTGCTAGTGGGGTCCAGAGTGGTCCCCTCATACATAACCTTGTTCTTAATGCCATCCTGGATCAATCTCTGCTGCACACGCAGCTTGGCGTTATTGATTCTGCAGTAGAACCTGAATAGGGTGACAAAGGGACAAAGTATTGTAGGTACACATACAATAATACATTGCAACTTTCTTTATACATTTCTATGTGACCCTTTAAGCTACATGGATAATAACTTCTGTATCCCTCATACTTTCATCCCCCGACCTGAGATTTTATTGTTTTGCTTGTATACAGTTGGTTATTTCACACAGCCTGCATGTTCTCACAAAAGTTGTCAAGCCATGATACTACTAGACTGTGAGGTAACTAGAAGACCTACCATGACCCCAGTGTTGTAACCATGAAGCCTGCAAACCCCACATCAAAAGACCTCTTCACCCGACCTACATAACACGGAAGGAGGAATGGCAAAGCAGGGGGTGAGGAGGGAAGGGTAGTTTAAAATCCAAAGCATAAGGCTCATGTTCAACATAGACTGTAGTACAGAACTAAGAACTAATTTCCTCGGGGCGTGGGAGACTATACTAGGTGGGTGACCGGCTAGCAAATACCAATTGACAGAGCCATTACTAATCTGAAATGTTGATCTTGTATTAATAACAGTAAGAGTTCATAAAAAGCCTCGCACGACCAGTCAAACTCACTAGTGGCTAGGAAATGTAGTAGCCCAGCGACCAGTGATCCTCCAGCCCCGTGTAGGATGGCCTCTCTGGCACAAGGAATATTCCTGACGTTCGCGATGCTGAAGCTCTACAGTACAAACATAAAGTACATAAATGAGATAACTGATAGCTACAACCACTGGTCAGACAATCGCATTCGTAACACAACTGACCTTCTGCTGAGGGCAGGAAGTGGCGAGCACAAGGCGTTAGATAGTTAGCAATGTAAGCTCGTTTTAATCCTGTAAACTACCATGGTGAAACATGCAGCACACTTACCTTCTCTTCACTGGACATATTTCTACTGTTATTAACCTTGTTTCACAAAACACACGGACTGCCGCATCTATTTGATTTCATAACACATTGGACACCGCTCATGCGCAATAGATACCTGTCGGTGTACGTGACTATAAAAGTTCGTGTGAAGCGGGAAACATGATAACAATTTATTTGTTCCGTGAGACTGTTGATGCATTTACCAAATCCAAATATAATTTTATATTTTAATTTCCTAAACAGCTATATTTATATGCTCTAGTGAAACCTACTAGTTTGCACAGCGACCAGAAAAGGATAAATACAACTAATAATATAAGAGCACCTATGTTTCAGAGGATGGGATCCTACTAACAAAACTGAAAAGAGGAAATGAAATTCGATCTGAAGAAAAGGCTTTGACTTGGACCTTGACAATGCCAATGACCTTTCAATTACATTTAACCAACACCTTCCTGTAAGAATAGCAAGGATGCTATTGTTACATTTAATGTTCCACGCATGAGTGGGTCCAGGGTCAAAGTAGTTACTGAGAGCAGTAATTTAGTGCCCATGTCAAAACAGGAAATCCATCATGTCCAGGTTGCTTTGACCCTAAGCCATCCACTATGCAGGACTTTGTGAGGTCTTAAGAGAATGGCTGTCAGCCAATGAATGGGCAGTCAACACCATCACTTGTAATGCAACATACGGCCATAGTTCCAGGAAGAAACATGGTACAGTAAACCTGTCAGAGGAAAACAACAGATTACGTTCAAGGTTTGTTATCTATGATTGGAAAACTGTACACCAACCACACCATGCTGGATAGGTATAAATATAGACACATGAAGCCAGTCAGACTCAGAACACAACTGTGCAGCAGAGTCAAGTAAGTGTTCAAAAACAGACGGCAACATTTGAGGGGGAAACATAGTATTACATTTAGTCATATAGCAGACACTCTTACCAGAGCGACTTACAGTAAATACAGGGACATTCCAGAGGGTTGAAGAGCCTTTCCCAAGGACACAAAGTCATGGCTGGGAATCGATCTGGCAACCTTCATATTACAAGCCCAATTCCCTCACCGTTCAGCCACCTGACTCCCTCAGTATTATCTGACATTGTCAGTCTGTCTGTTTTCATTCCTTCAGGATGTTGGGAACCTCCGTTAGCTGTGTTACGTTCCTCCTGCTGTTGCACCTGCTCTTTTGCTTGAATCCCTCTGTGGCGTCCCACCTGCAGCACTGCCAGCCCATCAACCAGACTGTGTCTGTGGAGAAGGAAGGATGTCCTACCTGCCTGGTGATTGAGACATCCATCTGCAGTGGACACTGCCTCACCAAGGTAACTCAGTAGAGGTATATTTGAGGTGCACTTGATTCATATGACCTGACATGCACTGTTTATATGGTCCAGTTGTGCAAAAACATAGTAGGCCTATTCTAGGCTACTGAAAGACTAAAAGCTACCATCATTCAATGAGCATATGTGTGTACTGTACGTCTCCAGGAGCCTGTCAGGAGACGCCCATATATGCCTGTGTCCCAGCATGTGTGCACGTACCGAGACGTGCACTACCAGAAAGTCCGCCTGCCTGACTGCCCCCCCAATGTCGACCCCTTTGTCACCTTGCCCGTAGCGCTGAGCTGTGAATGCAACATGTGCACCATGGACACCTCGGACTGCACCATCGAGAGTCTGAAGCCAGACTTCTGCATGACCCAAACGGCTTTTGAGCCTGCCTACTACTACTAATCATCTGGAGATACCAGGAGCCTAAATTATGACAATGAAAACTTTGGGAATCTCATTGACTTATGAATACAATTCCGATACAACACAATTTATTTTGTAAATGTTCAATGTCTAATATCAATAAATGTTCTCCACCTTGACTTTTTATTTTCATGGTTTGGTCTGTAAATGTCTGGAGCCAACTGAATACAAAAGACAGATAAATCATGGTAATACTGACTTCAACACTTTATTTAGTTGATTTTAGTGCCACAGTTCCTGCAACCAAACCGTTGTGCTCTATCTCATCTCCTCCTCACAAAGTTCCAGTCACAGTGAAGTGGGTTTATCAGTCACGCTCGTGGAGGTCTGGGTAAGGCTGTGCTCTCCAGGCAGCAGCCTATCCAGGCAGGGACAGGGACAGGCCATCAGTATGTCCTTGGCCCCGTTCCTCATAAACACATAGAGGAGGGGATCCACCAAGGGGCTGAACATCACCAGGATGCCTCCCAGATGTGACTTCACAGGGCTCCGCACAGCAATCAACAGGTCCTGCATGACTCGTGGGAGGAAGAGAAAACAGTAGATCCCCAAAACCAGCGCCAACGTGCCAATGATGCGTTTCTTCTCCAGGGCGGGAACAGAAATGGAGCCGGACAGAGCTCTCAGTGTTCCCACCAAGAAGAAGATCAACAGTGGGAGTGGGACCAGGGTCAGGACAGAGTTCAGGATCAGCCCGGCCTCATACGGCATGCAGGATATGATGATGATCTCGACGAAGGGGAACAGCCAGATGATGGAGGACACAATGAAGGAATACTTAACATTGTGTCGGAAACGGTACCAGAGGGGAAAGGCAATCACCAGGTACCTCTCCAGAGCGATGCACACCATGAAGCCCACACTTGCTGTCAGGCCAAAGTTGTACATAAGCAGCACCAGGATATTACAGTAGCCCTGGAGCATGACTGGTGCAACAGACATCTGAAGGAGGTCAGAGATCAGCAAATTGATGACGTAGATGGGCGCAATGTGGTTAGCACAGATCAGGCAGTAGAGTAGATAGATGGCCAGGAAGATGACTGGGATGCCCAAGGAAAACACTCCCCAGCCCATCACGTAGAGCACATGGCCAAACTCACTCCCGTTATTCTGTGTGTTGTTGTTGTTTGCTGTGCAAATGAAATCCATTCTTGAGTTGTGTTCTGTGGTGCTAAAGAGACAGTTGTGTTTGGTTAATGAGTCACAAGGTTTTGTTACGTTCTGCCAGATGTTGTGATGATATAAATGATTCTCATGATTCCTGCAGTAAAATACAGTGTAAAGATATATGAGGAAAACACTATCAAAACAACCCCAGATAATGGTATTTGTGTAACTGTGTATCTCTCCGCACACATCATAGTATAGGTATGAGTAATTCAGCTAAATACCGTAGTAAGCTACAGGGAAGTTGGCTTCTTGCAGTTTAACCACAAATATTTGACAACCAAATAAAAGTAGAACGTTTCTGAAGAGAAAGAAGTCTAAATTGTTTCATAAAACCTCTTCAACTGTAAAATAATATTAATTTACTTGTAATTTGAAGTAAATTATCATTTAGTCCTATTATGCAGTTTTCATGTTGCTGGTGTTCTTACCTGGAGGTGGGTTGGAAATCAATGTTTTGCTCTTCATGTATAGGTGTTCCGCTTTCTAAATGGATAACAACCTCAAATAAATTGCACTCCTCTAACTAGTTTGTGCATGATGATTGTAAGATAGCAAACAGCAAAAACACAGTACATCATCAGAACTTCCTTACCACACACACACACACACACACACACACACACACACAGAAACCCCACATTTTAGACAAGACTTTGTGACTCATGAGGAACAAATGACTTCCACAAAAAATATTTCAGTATCTTATTACCAAATATAATTACCAAATGGCCACATAAGTCAGAAGCTCCTCGTAAATTCTGCAAAAACATTGCATGCGTTATCACGGCATTTGTATTGCAAATTAATATTGGTAAATGTTGACATTACTGTAAGATGGCCTGTTCATCTGGCATACGATGATGGAGATGCAGCAAGCAAGGAGTATGTTTGTTTATCCTGAAAGGCTGCACACAAAGTCTGCAATGCAAATGGTAACTTCTGTCAGCAGCTATACTCAATTTCTCATATTTACCTTATGGAAATATGAGGCTGACTAACCCACATTCAAACAGCTTATCTGCCAGCTGTTTCCAGTTAGAGACTGGTTGACCTGTGCCAAGCAAGGATGTGCTAGATAAATGCATGTTAAGTAGACATAACTATACAGCAGAAGACAAAGGCAATCTCCTGGACATGGCCTCTATTGATTCTGTTTTCAGGGGGTCAATCAGGAGTTCAGATGCTTTTTCAACTGGATTTATATCTACCTAAGGTGAGATAACTTACATTTCAACATCTTTCAAATTTTTCCACTGTTGTGGTGGGGCTACTTCATGCGTGTTTGGAGACAATTCATGTAGATATATATATATATACTGTTGGTTTTCCAAGTAATTAAGAATGAGTCTTAAAATAACATACTTTAATTATTAAATCATATTTGTATAGTCCTCTTCACAAGAAATGTCAAAGGATGCTTTACAGAAGCCCATAGATACCCAAAGGATCAGTTAAATAATGTTTTAATCAATCAAAAATAAATGTGCTGCTGCGTTAATGTTGTAAATTTATACTGACTGTCCTTCCAGCAACCTCATATGTTGACACAGGAAATGAGCCAACCTACAGTACAACCCGCCAACCAACTTTTACCTGGAAAACTGTGTCAACCAAAATAAGTCCTTATCTAATTAGCAAACAACTTAACAACCAATCAGCAGTATATGGGGTTCCTAGTTTCAGAGTGTGTCAACAACAACACCAACAGTACCACCCCTTTAGACCGGCTGGCTCACATTATTGGCTGGGTGACATTTGCTGTGGGCCTTCCAGCCATTGGATTGGCAATCTATGCTCTAAAGCACATGGCCAAAGGTAGGAATGGAGTGCCTTTCCACATCATCAGCCTCCTTGTCTCAGATATCTTCAACTTCATTGGCCGACCACAAGTCACCACACAAAGTGTCATATCCCCTGACATGTCCATGCTCATCTTGTACTTTGGTGTTGTCTCAAACATCACCTTCATGGTGTGCATAGCACAGGAGCGCCACCTGCAGACAGCCTGGCCACAGTGCCAGGGCTTTTTCACCAGAGTCAAAAGCACCGCCCTGTTCTCCATGGTCATGTGGGCGGCGCCCTTCGCCATCCTTGCTCTCGCAGTGCTCAAATACTATTTCTGGTTCGCTGTGGCCCTGCTCCTTCCCTTCCCCCTCCTCCTCTTCTTCCTCCTGGACTCGTGGCGAGCCCTCCTCTGCTGCAGACCCTCTTCCACGCCGGAGATGAAAAGAACCGTGGTTTCCCTGGCAATCATGCTGACCAATTACACCCTGTTGTTCCTCCCCTTTGTGCTGAACATTCTACTGGAGTCATTGTGTTTTCTAGAGGAGGTGCGCTACCTGGGGCTGGTAGCCAACATGCTGCTGTACCTAACCCCCCTGGTGGACCCCTTCCTCTATATCTTCATGACTAAAGGACCCAAAGAGTTGGTAAAGGCCCTGTCCTGTTGCAGGAAGAGAGAGATAGATCAGCCAGAAACCATCAGCACTGTGTCTGAGATCGTCACAAGACTCTGAAAATTTGTATCAGACATTCATGTTTACCTATAGCTAGCTACCTAGTTAACCTTAACACATTTCCATTAACCTGGCGGAGACATTGGTTCCTAGGTCTTAGTGTTTTACTTGTAACCGAAAGGCTTGAGCAACATTCTGGACTGCTCTGCAAAAGGCCTGAGATTGTGTGTTTTGGATGTGAATTAGTTTCATTACATTTTGAGTGAATTTTTATTTACATTGGGAATTTTTATTTACATCGAGATACCCAAAAGACTGTGGTTCAAAATACCACAAAGACTGCGGCTTGAGTGTTCTGGATTACCGCAAAGACTTTGGCCTGTTTTCAGACGGGTATTATTTATTTTATTACTTATAATATTGTTTTTATTGATTTTATGTAAAGTACTTTGAGCTGCAATTCTTGTTGGTCTTCTATGTAATGTGCTATATAAATTAAGTCTTATTATTATTACTGACAGCCCTTGTTTTGGAATGCTATGGTGGATTTCAATTGTTTCTCAAAATAAACTAATGTTAGTGGATCCAGTACAACAAATATCAGATTTAACATGTCTTTGTTCGTGTCCTGAAGCCACTGTGTTTATTTGTCCACTAGAGGTCCTCGGTGTCACTTTAGCCCATGGACGAACATATGGAAGCAAATCAGTGACATGATATTTTGAATTTTAAAAGGCATGGTATACTTATATTAAACTATTATGTGTGTACTGTACGTCTCCAGGAGCCTGTCAGGAGAGGCCCATATATGCTTGTGTCCCAGCATGTGTGCACGTACCGAGACGTGCACTATCAGACAGTCCGCCTGCCTGACTGCCCCCCCAATGTCGACCCCTTTGTCACCTTGCCCGTAGCGCTGAGCTGTGAGTGCAACATGTGCACCATGGACACCTCGGACTGCACCATCGAGAGTCTGAAGCCAGACTTCTGCATGACCCAAACGGCTTTTGAGCCTGCCTACTGCTACTAATCATCTGGAGATACCACAAGCCTTAATTATGAAAATAAACAACTTCATTGGGGAATCTCATTGACTTATGAATACAATTCCAATACAACACAATTTATATTGTAAATGTTCATATCTTATATCAATAAATGTTCTCCAACTTGACCTTTTATTTTTATGGTTGGGTCTGTAAATGTGTGGAGCCAACTGATTAAAAAAGACAGACGAATCATGATACTACCAACTTTAACACTTTATTTTGTTTGATTTTACCACCACAGTTCCTGCAACTAAACCTTTGTGTTCTATCTCATCTCCTCCTCACAAAGTTTCAGTCACAGAGGTCAAAGTGGGATTATCAGTCACGCTCGTGGTGGTCTGGGTAAGGTTGTGCTCTCCAGGCAGCCGTGTATCCAAGCAGGGACAGGCCCCCCTTCGTATAAACACATAGAGGAGGGGATCCACCAAGGGGCTGAACATCACCAGGATGCCCCACAGTTCTGTCTTCACAGGGCTGTGCTCAGCAACCAAAAGGAAATGCATGACTCGTGGGAGGAAGAGAAGACAGTAAGTCCCCAGAACCAGCACCAATATTCCAATGATGCGTCTCTTCTCCCGGATGGTAACAGAAATGGAGCCGGACAGAGCTCTCAGCGTTCCCACCAAGCCGAAGATCAGCAGTGGGAGTGGGACCAGGATCAGGACAGAGTTCAGGTACAGCGAAGCCTCAATAGACGGCAGGAAGGCGCCGATGACGATTTTGAAGAAGGGGAACAGCCAAAATATGGAAGCCACCATGAAGGAATACTGAACTTTGTATCGGAAACGGTACCATAGGGGAAAGGCAATCAGCAAGTACCTCTCCAGAGCGATGCATACCATGAAGCACACACTTGCTGTCAGGCCATGGTAGTACACAAGCAGCACCACATCATGACAGTAGCCCTGGAGTATGACTGGTATAACACACATTTGAAGGAAGTCCGAGATCAGCAGATTGATGACGAAGATGGGCACAATGTGGTTAGCACAGATCAGGCAGTAGAGTAGATAGATGGCCAGGAAGATGACTGGGATGCCCAAGGAAAACACTCCCCAGCCCGTCACGTAGAGCACATGGCCAAACTCACTCCCGTTATTCTGTGTGTTGTTTTCAAAGTTGCTGTGGCAAATGATGTCCATTCTTGAGTTGTGTTCTGTGGTGCTCAAGAGACAGTTTAGTTTAGTTAATGAATCACAAGGTTTTGTTGCGTTATACCAGATGTTGTGATATAATTGATTCTCATCATTATCTGTAGTAAAATATTCGCACTTGAAATACAGTGTAAAGATGAGGAAAACATCAAAGCAAACCTAGATTTATTAGATAGTGGTTATGTATCTGTATCTCTCCGCACACATCATAGTATAGCTATTTAGCTTTCAGCTAAATACCGCCGTAAGCTATAGGGAAGTTGGCTTCCTGCTCTGTCTCTGCAGTTCAACCACAAACATTTGACAACCAAATAAAAAAATATTTTTTCTGAAGAGAAATTGGTTCAAATGCTTTCATAAAACATTTCCAAATGTAGAAGAATGTTTATTTACTTGAAATTTGAAATAAATTCTCATTAACTCTCATTATTCCGTTTTTAAAGCTGCTGGTGATGTACACTTATATAAAAATATAAAATTAAGTATTGCAGTGTTCCTACCTGGAGGTGGGTTGGAAATGTTTAGCTTCTCATGTATGGGTGTCTGCTATTTAAATGGATATCAACCTAACCATAGATTACACTAACTTTGCATGATGATTGTAAGATAGCACACAGAAAAAACACAGTACATTTTCAGAACTTCCTACAAACAGACACATATAGTCACAGACACATATAGTCACAGTCACATTCATCCTCTCCCAATGCATGATAATTATCCTCCAATCATTTTCAGCCTTTGGGATGGTACTCCGCCTTTTTCAACTTGGCAACACTGAGCACCTTGCCGCCTTTGTTTTCATTATTGCTTTAATATATGAGGACAGAAAAGTGTCTTAAATTTCTTATTTTAAAATGTGACCATATAAAAAATGTAATATGTATAATGTTTTATGTGTTATCATTATTGCTTTAATATATGGACAATACACATTAAAGACATTAAACAACCACGGAAAGCCACAGAAGCACTGTACTAAATACCACAAAAAAAGATTTGTTTTACATTTCCAATTTGCAATTTTATTAAGGTTCAAAAAATAAATGATCATCCAGCCTATGTCGTTTGTGTTATTTCATTTGTGACATTTGTATGCATTCACATGGTCATGGTGCGGCATGCAAACGTTAGCTAGCCAGTGAAGGGGTGTGACGTTCGTTATTGTCATTCAGTCGAAACTGTCATCAGGGTATTTTTAGCTAAACATAGTTCAGCTGTACCGCAATTTCCATCAGCTGGCCTAGGAGTTAGAGAATGTACCTTACTGACCATCAAATAGCATGACAACTCTTTCATACATGCAAAGCAGCTCACAGAAAAAGATCCCATATTGTGTATTGCTGTGTGGATCGGTGCAATGCTACCAGCAACAGTAGCTTCAGCCAAGAGGAGGTTTTCTAAATTCAAACAGTTGAAAATGAGGTAAACCATGGCTCAAGATCAATTCTATTTTGATTATATAATATGTGTAACATATTTTACAATATATCATTTTAATTGAAAGCAAACCTGAATATATTATTTTGTCTCTGTCTATATTTTAGAGTTTTAAAATTTAAGTCAGTTAGCTTTCTCACTATACCTGACAAGCTTTAAAGCTTAACCCCCAATAAAATCTTGAAAAATTAACACAGGTAACAGAATGGTTTAGAAACGTGGTAGAAATGCAAAACTAGTTTTGCACTCCTTTTGCACTAGTACAAGCTGTGGTAGGTCTACTAGCCTACCTATTTTCCCACCCTTAAAACTCAATGTTGGCGCCAAACGTGTAGCTATGTTTTCAGGCTGTGATATCAACACATTATATTTTTGTATGCCCTTTGAATGGTAAGGTCCTGTGATTCCCACACAGCAGTCTAGTGGTCAGCCAGCTCATCTGTAAATTACCGGGGTCAGGTCTGAATCTAGGAGCAAAACTGCACAGTTTGCTTTTCCGCGCAGGGCTATAGACTGCGACCAAATGGTCCCATTTTGTGTTGTTACTGACAATGATCGCTACCAATACATTTGTTTTGAATGAACAATTTTACTCTTAATATATGTCAAGATCATTTACGTTTTTGGGAGCACTTTTTCTTTTAGCAGATGGTAGCCTACTGTTTGAATCGCTATTCCATCTGATAGCCCTACTGCCGGTGAAAACGTTGTGAAAATAAGCATGGGGTTCTTTATTAATGAATGAATGCAATGATTAAATGCTTTAAAATATCGCTAAAAGAAAAAACTTAAGGGACGTTTAAGTCATATAGGTTAAACCATTTTTACACAGGATTGCCCAATTTCTTAGTTTTGATGCAACTTTTCAACTATGTGAGGCTGCTATAGCCTATCACCATTCCCTCTTGTAGGGTAAATGAGAAGAGAACTGTTTCATTCCACACTTCACTCTTAGTATTTTGAAGTGTAAATGAGCAGCAACAAATTTATTCTTTTAAATCTATGCAATATTCATGAATAATAAGTATGCATTTTTATATAAATATACATAAATATATAAGTTGTATAATTGAAGTAAAAAAAAGGACCCAACTGCAACCCACGCAAGCACACCCCACAATTTCCCCAGAAATGTCTCCAGAAATGTCACCCTCTCTAGAGTGTGCAAGGTAAATGCATGTAAAGTAGACATAATTGTACAGCAGAAGACAGAGGCAGTCTCCTGGACATGGCCTCTCTAGATCCTGTTCTCAGGGGGTCAACCCGGAGTTCAGATGCTTTTTCAACTGGATTTATATCTACCTAAGGTGAGATAACTTACTAGTCAACGTCTTTCTAATGTTGCCACTGTTGTGGTGGGGCTACTTCATGTGTATTTGGGACAATTAATGTGGAAATATATAAAAATATCCTGTTGGTTTTCCAAGTAATGAACAATGGATCTTAAAATAATATACTGTAATTATCAAACCTTATTTGTATAGTCCTTTTCACAAGCAATGTCGCAGAGGGATTTACAGAAGCCAATATACAAATGATCAATTAAATAATGTTTTAATCAGTAAAAAATAAATGTGTCTTACAGTACTGCTGCATTAATGTTGTGAATTCATACTGACTGTCATTCCATCAACCTCATATGTTAACACTCAGGAGTCAACCTACAGTACAATCTGCCAACCAACTTTCACCTGGAACATTTCATCCACCAAAAGAAGTCCTTATCTAATTAGCAATCAACTTAACAGCCAATCAGCATCCTATGGGGTACCTGGTTTTAGGGTGTCAACAACAATACCAACAGTACCACCCCTTTAGACCGGCTGGCTGACATCATTGGCTGGGTTACGTTTCCTGTGGGCCTTCCAGCCATTGGATTGGCAATCTATGCTCTAAAGCACATGGCCAAAGGTAGGAATGGAGTGCCTTTCCACATCATCAGCCTCCTTGTCTCAGATATCTTCAACTTCATTGGCCGACCACAAGTCACCACACAAAGTGTCATATCCCCTGACATGTCCATGCTCATCTTGTACTTTGGTGTTGTCTCAAACATCACCTTCATGGTGTGCATAGCACAGGAGCGCCACCTGCAGACAGCCTGGCCACAGGGCCAGGGCTTTTTCACCAGAGTCAAAAGCACCGCCCTGTTCTCCATGGTCATGTGGGCGGCGCCCTTCGCCATCCTTGCTCTCGCAGTGCTCAAATACTATTTCTGGTTCGCTGTGGCCCTGCTCCTCCCCCTCCTCCTCTTCTTCCTCCTGGACTCGTGGCGAGCCCTCCTCTGCTGCAGACCCTCTTCCATGCCGGAGATGAAAAGAACCGTGGTTTCCCTGGCAATCATGCTGACCAATTACACCCTGTTGTTCCTCCCCTTTGTGCTGAACATTCTACTGGAGTCATTGTGTTTTCTAGAGGAGGTGCGCTACCTGGGGCTGGTAGCCAACATGCTGCTGTACCTAACCCCCCTGGTGGACCCCTTCCTCTATATCTTCATGACTAAAGGACCCAAAGAGTTGGTGAAGGCCCTGTCCTGTTGCAGGAAGAGAGAGATGGATCACCCAGAAACCATCAGAACTCTGTCTGAAATTGTCTTACAAAAATATGTATCAGACATTCATGTTTACCTAGCTAACCTACCCTAACACACATTGTTTCCATAAACCTGGCAGAGACCTTGGTTCCTAGGTCCTAGTGTTTTACTGACAGCCCTTGTTTTGGAATGTTATGGTGTATTTCAATTGTTTGTCAAAATAAACTAATGTTAGTGGATCCAGTACAACATATATCAGATTAAGCCATTAAGTCTTTGTTTGTGTCCTAAAGCCACTGTGTTTATTTGTCCACTAGAGGTCCTCAGTCTCACTTTAGCCCATTGATACGGGACAAAGACGAACATATGGAAGCAAATCAGTGACATGATATTTTGAATTTTAAAAGGCATGGTATACTTATATTAAACTGTTATGTGTGTACTGTACGTCTCCAGGAGCCTGTCAGGAGACGCCCATATATGCCTGTGTCCCAGCATGTGTGCACGTACCGAGACGTGCACTACCAGACAGTCCGCCTGCCTGACTGCCCCCCCAATGTCGACCCCTTTGTCACCTTGCCCGTAGCAATTCCATACAATTCCAATACAATACAATACAATTCCAATACAACACAATTTATTTTGTAAATGTTCAATGTCTATATCAATAGATTTTCTCCAACTTGACCTTTTATTTTTATGGTTGGGTCTGTAAATGTCTGGAGCCAACGGATTAGAAAAGACAGATTAATCATGGTACTACTGACTTTATTTAGTTGATTTTAGTACCACAGTTCTAGCAACCAAACCTTTGTGTTCTATCTCATCTCCTCCTCACAAGGTTCCAGTCATAGTGAAGTGGGATTATTAGTCACGCTCGTGGTGGTCTGGGTTAGTTTGTGCCCTCCAGGCAGCAGCCTATCCAGACAGGGACAGGCCATCAGTATGTCATTGGCCCCCTTCTGCATAAACACATAGATAAGGGGATCCAGAAAGGGGTTGAACAGCACCAGGAATAGCCCCAAATGTGACTCCACAGGGCTCCGCACAGCAGCCAACAGGTCCTGTATAACTATTGGGAGAAGACAGTAGATCCCCAGAACCAGTGCCAATGTGCCAATGATGCATATCTTCTCCAGGACGGTAACAGAAATGGAGCCGGACAGAGCTCTCAGTGTTCCCACCAAGAAGAAGATCAACAGTGGGAGTGGGACCAGGGTCAGGACAGAGTTCAAGATCAGCCCGGCCTCATACGGCATGAAGGATAGGATGATGATCTTGACAAAAGGGAACAGCCAGACGATGGAGGACACAATGAAGGAATTCTTAATATTGTGCCGGAAACGGTACCAGAGGGGAAAGGCAATCACCAGGTACCTCTCCAGAGCGATGCACACCATGAAGCCCACACTTGCTGTCAGGCTATAGTAGTGCATAAACAGCACCAGGATATTACAGTAGCCCTGGAGCATGACTGGTAAAACACACATCTGAAGGAGGTCAGAGATCAGCAAATTGATGACGCAATGTGGGCGCAATGTGGTTAGCACAGATCAGGCAGTAGAGTAGATAGATGGCCAGGAAGATGACTGGGATGCCCAAGGAAAACACTCCCCAGCCCGTCACGTAGAGCACATGGCCAAACTCACTCCCGTTATTCTGTGTGTTGTTTTCAAAGCTGCTGTTGCAAATTATGTCCATTCTTGAGTTGTGTTCTGTGGTGCTAAAGAGACAGTTTAGTTTAGTTAATGAGTCACAAGGTTTTGTTAAGTTCTAACAGATGTTGTAATGATATAAATGATTCTCATGATTTTCCTGCAGTAAAATATTCACACTTGAAATACAGTATGAAAATACATGAAGAAAACACTATCAAAGCAACCCTAGATCTTAGTGTTTGTATAACTGTGTATCTCTCAAAACACATATGGCATAGGTATGGCTCCATCCATCCATCATCTGCCGCTTGTCCGGGGATCGGGTCGCGGGGGCAGCGACCTAAGCAGGGAGGCCCAGACTTCCCTCTCCCCGGCCACTTCCACCAGCTCTTCCTGGGGGACCCCGAGGCGTTCCCAGGCCAGCCGAGAGACATAGTCCCTCCAGCGTGTCCTGGGTCTTCCCCAGGGCCTCTTCCCAGTGGGACATGCCCAGAACACCTCACCAGGGAGGCGTCCAGGAGGCATCCTAATCAGATGCCCGAGCCACTTCAGCTGGCTCCTCTTGACGCGGAGGAGCAGCGGTTCTACTCTGAGCCCCTCCCGGATGACCGAGCCTCCGGGCTCTCCCTTAGAGATAGGTATGGGTAAGTAAGCTAAATACCGTAGTAGGCTATAGTGAGGTTTCCTGTTCTGTCTCTTCAGTTTAACCACAAATATTTGACAACCAAATAAAAATAAAATGCTTCTGAAGAGAAATAAGCTTAAATTGTTTAATAAAACCTTTCCAAATGTAAAAGAATATTCATTTAATTGAAATTTGAAGTAAATTCTCATTAATGCTGTTTTTATGTGACTGGTGATGAAATATGTTTTTATTTTATTTTTTATATATATAAGAAAAAGTATTGCAGTGTTCTTACCTGGAGGTTCACAGAGATTAAAGGTAGGGTTGGACATCAATGTTTTGCTTCTCATGTATGTGCTTTCCGAGGAAGAACCATTTGATGTTTGCTTTAAAAAAGGTTATGCATGGTCCCATGAAGGAAACATCTGCCATAAAACTAAACCACTCTGATCACAGGCTTCAGGTTCTCATACATTTTCTTTAATAACTTTAAAATGGGATACAAATATTGTCAGTTCCACAGAAGACTCTAGAAAGGTGTAAAACATCTGATATCAGTTATCTAGGGTAAGGAGGAGTCTGCTGGCTGCTGGAGGCAGGTAGACAGGTAACAGACATACAGACAGGTCAACCAGACAGACAGGTCAACCGTCAAGGAAACAGTGCAGCGCTCCATGAGCTGGTACAGTACAAATCATCAGGCACAACCGCCACAGAAGTCAACATCAGAGAGAGAGTGTGTGTGTGTGTTTGTTGGGGTGGCGGGTATGGCCCAGGTGTCAGTGTCATAATCAGATACCATACACTTACACAGTCTGAGAGAAACGCATTCACTCAGTTTGTAAACAAAAAGCTCTTAAAAAGAGTAGAATAAAATGCACTCTGAAAAGCTCTATAGAGTGACTACTACGTTACAAAAAGCAAAAAGTTGTGTGAGAAGGAGACCTAACAGAATATTAAGTGTTTTGGAGTCCTGAGTATATAAAATAAAACAGAACAGACCGCAGAAAAAGGCCAAAGTCAGTCAAATCAACAAAGAACAACACAAAACACAACCATAAAAAGGATTGTTGTCTTGAAATTAAAAACAACCATCACCCAAGCCTATCGCCATGACACCCAGTGTGATAGCCAGTGTCTGTGGGCGGGGCCTGGATACGGCAGGTCTCTTCAGGAAGGAGAGGCATCTGCTGTGGTCTAGAACACCTCGCTCAAATACTATCAAGTACCTGGGGTGCACTTGGTTCAATTTACCCCCATACAATGTACTACATGGTAAAGTCCAAAAGTAACAATGTACTATGAGATAAACCCAGTGCACCCTAAATACTTGTGGGCATTTGGCCAGTGTATTTGACCTACGTTTGGCCCCTAGAGGCTGGTCCTGGGTCAGTTTAGCATTTTCCTTGTTCGTGATCAGTGTAAGGATCTAGGAAAGTAAATCTGAATGTGGATCTGGTCCCAGGGGCACCATTATGGCAGAGGTGGCAGGGGGCGGGGATGCAAGCAACAAGGGGCCGTGTTGGTGTCAGTCTCTTGGCAGAGTGGTCCAGAGCAGGCTTTGGGGGTAGGGCCTACTGCGGAGCATCACACTCTGGCTGTGGTTGAAGGCGAGGAAGATGTTCACACTGGGCCCCCCCCTGGGCCTGGCAGACCTGCTCCCAGGCCGGGCTGCCTACAGGAGAGGGGTCTTGACCCCTCGGTCTGGCTCTATGGTTCCCCTCAGTCACGGCCCTACAGGAGGAGCTGGAGGCTGGATCGGTGGTGTGCTCCCCCATAGGCCGGCCCTACCGGCGGGGCTGGTGCCTGGGAGCACGGGGCAGCTGCGAGGGGCTGGAGGAGGACGAGGAGCAGGAAGGCATGGAGGCCAGCGAGACTGTGGCTGCGGCGTCCTCGGCCTCCTCCAGCTCTCCAGCGTGGAGCTCCTGGCTGACGCTGGACTGCAGGGCGGCCGGGGTCAGCCACTCTTTAGGCAGGCAGCTCTGCAGGAAGGGCACACAGGAGCTGAAGTAGGCCAGCCGGTTGACCCAGCGAGGGACTTCCCTGCCGCACAGGATCTGAGGCCGGAGAGAGAGGGACAGAGAGACAGGAAGTCAGACAGAGGGAAGGCTCACGTACCCGTCAGGGGCTGAGAAGCACTTTGAGGACCTAATGGAAGAGGGGAGACCGCCATGGAGAAGCAGCTGACACCTGACACCACAGGCTCGCTGGGAGTCTTCCTGGAAGAAGGACTGCCGACAGCTAGCCTACATGTACATTAGGCAGTCCAGTAAGGCACAACACTGGGATGGTTATGGGAATGTACACTTATATTCAAACTAGCATCATTGCATTACATGAAGTGGCAGGACCTCCTCTGTCTGAGAGCTGCATTATCTGACTTCTGTTAGGTCATTGTGCGGTCAGAAGCAAAAGACGCTCGCACAGCAGGAAGAGACGTTGTTGTCTTTAGTCTCTGTCGTAGCATTGGCGGCTGCAGTCCAGCACACCACAACATACATGAATCAACCATCATCCGTTTACATCTGCCGTACAAAAACCTGTATGACAAAGAACAACACTCTCATTCTCAGCATAACACCCTCTGTGTGTGGTTACAATGATTCTATAAACTGTCCTATCATCTCAGGAAACACGTCAAAATGTGACTGGGTAAACTTTCCCCTTTGGTGTCTGTGTGTCTGTGCACGAGGAGGCAGGGCTGGGGAAAGAGCTGCTTCTCAGAAAGAAGCAAAGTGTGAGAATGACTAGTGAGAAGATGGAGGCTGTGAAGAACACCCACTCAGAGCTGGGGGGGGGGCTGCAGCTCACAAGCTGACTTAATCCATTCCCAGAATCCTCCTGTGTAGCGTCAACACAACAGACTCTAATCCAGGCCGTTGAGCAGATCAGGTGGAGAAGGAAATGAAAGTGAGTCAGACACAGACTTCCCTTTCCATCCTAACACAGGAACTGGTCACAGCCCCAGCCACGTCCTCAGGGCCAACCCTCCACATAGCCTTGGCCTCCACCAGGCCCAGGCCCCCAGCCGCTGCTCAGCCTCCACCCATTCCCCTGCCTGGTGCCTGAGGCCGGCTGGGAGAGATGGCAGCTACTGAGTCTATTTGTGTAACAATGGCACGGGATTTGCCATTTTTTGATATGGGTGGGGGTTTTCAGAACAAGATAACGTAGGCCTATGTAGGCTATGCCAAGAAGAATCCTCAAACACCCCATAATAACTAAGCCAAGATGAAATCTGATCCACAGAGGAATTATAAAAAGAAGAATAAATGGGAAACAAAATCAAATTCAGGCTCACATTCAACAAGCAAAACAATATAAAAGCAAAACAGAATCTCTCTGTGGTCGTGGTCAGTGGTGACAGGCAGCAGAAAGTGGCGTGTCAGCCGGGTGAGGAGGAGCAGTTCCTGGTGTCGGGGCGCCGGCGTGGCGGCAGAGGCATCATCCTCGTCGTAGTCATCATGATCGTCTTCCATCATCAAAGCCTTATTTGCCTTTCAGATGGAGGACTGCCCTCAGACACACCAGAGAGCACGCCTCAGGAGGGTTAGTCATCTGACGCGACACCCCTAGCTCCACACACACGCGCAACTCACACACATGCACGCACACACAGACCCACACACACAGACCTACTCATTAGTGTTTCATAATGAAGATGGAGGACAAAGATCAATGGGTTGAATAAAGAGAGAAGACAGGTGTTCTAAGACAACCGACTGTTAGCCTAATTCTCCATCTCTTGACCAATTACACTCATATTCACCCCTCAGGGAAAATGACTCAACTAGACAGGGCTTCTTACTGATCTGACACGGACCATAATAACAGAGTCTCCGACCTAACAAAGAGGTTAGCTGCATTAGTAAACATGAGCCCAAAGCCTGCAGGAAGAAACACTACTGTCTAGGGTCATCTGATCCCTAGACAAGTTTACCTTTGAGGCTGGTGTATGTGAGTGAGTGTGTGTGTGTGTGTGTGTGTGTGTGTGTGTGTGTGTGTGTGTGTGTGTGTGTGTGTGTGTGAGTGGGTGTGTGTGTGTGTCTGAGTGTGTGTGTGTGAGTGTTTGTGTGTGTGTAGCTACGCCGGCGTGTCAGGGCTTGTATCACAGTGTACTAATCCCTGTCTCCAGGCCAAGCGCTGACTATAATAGTGACACACCGTAAAGCAGCTATGGACTACTGCCAAGTTTGGGTTGGGATGAAGGTTTATTCAAATACCTTTTTTGTTGTTGTTGTTGTTGGGGGATTTGTTTGTGTGTGTGTGTATACTATAGCATACCTCTGACAGAGCTGATGAGAAGTGGTTGCAGTTCTTGTGCATGAGGTGGTAGGCGTTTCCCTTGTATTCTTTGCCCATCTCCTCTACGATGCGCTCCACGTCTTCCTCATTAAAGTCTGTGCTCCCCAGGACTAGGGCTTCTCTGCAGGAGGACGGCATGTTAGTGGCTGTACCGTCACACGCGCCACACAAACAGGCCTGCGCGGGACTCCAAATAATCATGAATTAGGGACGTCTTCCTGTTATGGCTTTATTCACTATTTAGGCCAACCGTGCTGCCGTCATTAGCATCGGTGGAGAAGACTCTCTGGAGCCTGCAGGCACAACTAGAGCAGAACTGATGCCCAGCTGCATAGGAGCACTGCTAGGAAAACACACAGCCTATCTAGGCTGCATGCGCGCAGACAAAGATGTCTAGTCGGCTGTTCGTGTGGTTGTTGTTGAGCAGCTGTGTGACTAAGCTCTCCTCTCCGTGGTACAGGACAAGTCAGACCATATGCTTCCTCCCACAGCTCTTCATTAGGGCCAAGACACTGGTGGCTGGCTGACTTACAAGCTAGTCTTTCAGTCCACTAAATAATGAAGTGAAATGATCAGGACAACATTATTTCAAGCGGTCACACATGCTTCGGAAGACAAACATACAGACGCAAAAAAAAACATTCTCTTAAGCAGTTGGCACTCACTTGAATTTGAACGTGTCGCCGAGTTCTGTGGCGTCGCCCGGCGTTATCTCAAAAATCCCTGAGAATGGGTATGGATGTCCTCCATAGGCAAACTCTGGAGGGAGCACACGCGTGCGCACACACACACAGGCGCGCACACACACACATGCACACACACAGGAGAAACAATGGGATTGCATTAAGACACTTGCATCTCCTGAGCACACGCCTGTGCATTCATTGGCACACGCACACGCAGCAGGGTAGAGTAGAGAGGCTGACCTCTGCCGTAGACCTCAATCCCCGAGTGGAACACTCCGATGCCCAGAGAGGTGGTGAACTCATTGATCCAGTACTGTGGAGAGGAGACAGAGAGACACACCACGTGGCTCATTATTGCCAGTTAAAACCGAAGGGAGTAAAGTAGATAACTGAAAACAATGATCATAAGAATGACATCATGACAAGGACATGATCAAGCAGTGGTTCCTGCTGTGTTTTTTTTATTTTATTTTTTTTAACTGCCGGGCCTGGTTACACTAGTGATGGATAGAGGAACACCATCTGGCCATTTTCCAGGGAGGGCTGTGATTGGTGAACTCTCTCCCACTGACCTCTCATCCCACGTAACCATGGAAACACACCAGACTCTTCAGAACAGAATGGCAAAAACAAAAAAATACCCTCACACCCATTCCCCATCCCCCTTCTCTGTCTCGCATGTGTCTGCACGCTATCAGGTGCGAGGGCCGTCGTTCCTGTGGTGCACTGTGCTCAGTGCAGTCTGTTGCTAGGCAGAGTGCGCTGGTGTGAAATGGATACGTATGTGTCATCACAAGACAGTTGGAGTTGGGGGGAGAGAGGGTGCTACATCTCGTGCTCGGTCTCTCAGAAGGGAACCGTTCACCAGCCTCCAGGTCCAGAGGTACACAGCAGACGCTCTGGGTTCCTCGATGGGCATTTACATCCAAAACCCCATTGGTCCTCCAGAACAGCCCGATAATCAGTTACACTGCTGCTGTTCTCACATGCAGTGTCATGCAAATCAAAGCCACTCTCATCTGCAGCACTACTTTCATTATTCCCCTCTTGAAATTTGCATTGCAAACCATCCCTGGGTCTCTTTGCCATGCCATTAAAAACAAAGGTTATCATTATTATAAGACTTATTGCAAACCCTCTCAGTCTAAATAAGACGGTATATTTAACACACCGTGACCATGACTGAGTCATTTGAATCCCTCACTTCTAACAGCTTATAGCTGAGCTGGCATTATAAGCACAAAATGATGCTATCTCAGAAGAGTAGCCAGCACACTGTCATTACTCCAGTTTGTAGTAAACCATTGATAGGTCTCTATTATGTTGCCACATCTATCAAACGACTAGATATTTGTGACCCAATAAACAGTAGACTGTTTATTGGTAGAATGCTCTGTAGTAGCCCACTGTGATGCTTGTCTTCTACCATGTGACTGATCCTATCTGGCAGCCATGGGTCATGCCTGGAAGACAATGAAGGGCTCAGCAGAGTAGATTCAACATTAGGTTTAAGCAAAAGCTAGGCCTAATGGTTAAAAGCAATATTGGTTAAGTAAATCCACATTTCCCTTGCATGTTAGCCTTGGTTAAATCAAGGCTATCTAAACATTTACTACATTTAACAGTGCAGTATGGTGACGGAATACAGCAAGCACGATACAGTGTCACAGGGAAAGCTTGAGGCGACCTAAAGCCTGGCTGGTATAGTAATCTCACCCTGGCTGTGTAATAAGGCTCTTATCCCTTTGCCCCTAATTACAGCAAAGCTCATTAAAGACATCCTCCACAGCAGAAAGAGAAAGAGAGAGGTAGAAAGAGGGGCCCTACTCTGACGTTGGGGAGGAAAACCATCCTCAGCATTGTTGTTCTGCTTGGTCCGGCCCTTTGAACGGACTGGAAACAGACACCAGCAACAGCCCAGAACCAGGTTCACTAGGTTCACGTTAGTAGAAAGGGGGCAAAGAGTACCGGGTCTTGTTCTCCAGAACTCAAATGCCGCTCAGCTGCCAAACCCATCTGACCAGCTAGCTAACCCTAGCTGCTGTGAAAACTGCAGGGAGGAGCTATAACGTTTTCTACCACATAGAGAAGGACATGAGCAACATTCCAAATAAATCCCTTTCTGCCCCTAGTAGCCTAACTAAAGGTAAAAGTCATAGGAATTATTTCCACTATTTACAGAGACGGTCAGAGCTGTAGGATGTAACAACAGTGGAGTGTTGTCTAATCCTAATCTGGTCCCATCCAGTTTGGCCCCTTGCAGATACACTACAGTATAACCCCTGGCCTTCAGATCAGTTCCTCATTAACCTGAGTTAACTAAACACACTCGGCTCTGCTGGGAATCCACTTATGTGAAACAAGACTCGCTACTGCTGCTTTTGCTCAGGCAGTCTCCTTCCTTTGGACTGGATTTGGATGGATGTTGGTACACGGACACTCAGTCCTCCAGGTCATGTTTTTCATTTGACCATCGCTGATGTCCATTCATAAAATGCATAGATAAACAACTGTCCATTTCTTGTTTAAAATCTATTTGAAGAATTATAAACTGTAGTAGTAGGCCTACTAAAAAATATGATGCAGGTACCTGCATCAACTTTGCTTGTCTACTATCAGTGAGAGATCCAGTACATATCTTGATCTGTCTCACACATGGCTGAGGGGGGTGTATAAGTCCATGTAAGGAGCTAACTTACATCTAATTGATACAAAAAATTGACTGAAAAAATGAATTCAAATGGCTAGTCAATTGGTAAACAAACACCCATGCAATGACATGGTATTTTCATCTGCATCATTTTAGTCTGTACGTTACAAGAGAGAGGAAAGATGGACAGGCTACAGTGGCGGATCTAAGGGGTGGAAAAAAAAATACTGCCACCCCAAGTTTTTTTATGCATTTAGCAGACGCTTTTATCCAAAGCGACTTCCAAGAGAGAGCTTTACAAAAGTGCATAGGTCACTGATCATAACAACGACATAGCCTCAAACATTGCGGGTAGGCAAAACATGGAGCATACATTGTGAGAAAAAAAACAGTCCCAGAGGGAAGAACCATAAGAGCATGTAGTGACACAAGTTACAATTAAACAACATGAACCTCAATCTTCCATGGAAAAATATTATTTGTACATTACAGAACATTTCAATAAATAATATTAATGTTACTGTTTAATTTAAACTACAATAATCTAACCTAATCATTTACCATAGGGAGTACTGTACCCCCCTACTCTGGGTTTGATTCGCCTCCAGGAGGCCACCCAACAACTTCCTTCTGCCACCCCATTGCCACCCCGAATGAAAATGTCTAGATCTGCCCCTGACAGGCAGTAGGTCTTAAAGTCAACTGTTGGAGTAAACAGTGTCTTTGGTAAACTGTTAGGTCAACTCTTGTTACTTTACCAAATAATTGTTAAAACATCAATATATAAGGAGAGTGTTTGGCGTGTCAGCACAGCAGCCTTCTAGTTTCCGCATAAAGGTAGCATTCTGAAAAGCTTTCAGAAGAGTACAACTAATTAATTTTATAAGTCAGACCGCAGCTGCAGCATTATGTCTATGGCATACTGCTCCCTAAAATCTGATTATACATAAATGTATAATTATCATAAATGTCCGACACATCGCAAGAGACAAGTAGCTAGGCTGTGCAAAAGACAGCAACTTGAATTCAGCACAAAAATGAATTTCTTACTTAATTCCTGATTGATTTCATTTTCTTATTGTGACAGTAAAGTAGACTACACTGGTAATTTTAGCATCTGAACCGGCTTTTGGTCTGGGTTACTTAGTTTCAGTCAAAATATGCTGACGTAATCAAAACTAGAAACTACAGTAACGGGACAGATGCTTAAAACATTTTAGACTTAAAATACTGGCGTTAGCCAGCAGCATTTTATCGTGTTATTGCTACTGTATAGCAGCTAGCTTGCGTCTAACTAGCCAACTAAAAGTGTTATGCAGCTAGCTTGCGTTTCCTATGGCCATCTAACGGTCGGAAGCTAGCTCTAGCATACTGCCACACTTTTGTTCTTTCTTTGGACACTCTTACTAAGTTTTCTAGATGGATAAAATAGCAAAAAACTTACCATATCATAGACGTTTAAAATGATCGGCTCGTTTGCCATCACTGGCATCGGGAATTTCTTCCACTATGCTGGTGTCAGTATGCACTCTGGCAGCTACTACTAGTAGCTAGCGTGCTTGCTAGCCGTGGCCACCCAATATTTCACACGTTATTGATTTGCCTGCTTGCTACCAAGCTAGTTCCCTGGTATTTTCTCCAGTTAACTGACACTCTGTCTACTACTAGATTGCAAATCCACCTGTGCCAACAGAAAACGCATTACGTTCCATAGAAAGTTCATCAGTCTCGCAATCGCATAGGGGTAGCTAGTTCGATCCAATTTCCCCATGCAAACAGATGTGATGTCAAGTCGCCAGGTTTTGCTCGCCGTTGTTGCTGTATAAATTGAACTGGCATACACTGCTCATTCAGTGAAATTATTTTGGTATCGCAACATTTCTTGTTTTAACTGGGAATAGCCATTCAAAAAACACATTTCTTTATGTGACTTTCCTCAACGCCGTAGTTAGTTACTCCTTCCAGATGAAAAAAAAATCTCCAGCAGAAATAACGGTGAGGTACAGTACCAGATGCCTGTCAAGTAAAGAACAACGGGAAACATTTCTTCATGATTCCCTCACCACCCCGCGGTGCACTGGGCTGGCACGGATCGCATTGACTGTGCTTCTAACATGATGTATAATTAGGTTGTAAAAAAGAGGTTCAAGTTAAACTACGACTATGTACACTGAAAACTCTAACGTCGGTCACACACTGTGAATAACTGACCTAACAATGCCCAGCCCCGCTCTCGCCCATTTTTCCACCGGCAAGTAAAACGAGGTGACAAAAACGAATGGAACACGGATGGTTTCTGGGAAATGTCGTTTTAAATGTTGTAAGTATCAATAACTGCATACCATCGCCACCTGCTGGACAAAAGCTTACTCACGACGTGTGCTTAGTTAAACGTCTTTTATTCAAAAAAACTACACCACGATAATAATGCCACACCAATTCCACTCTCAAATGTTACATTCAAGTAGACTCAATAGAAATACTGAAGTGCATGAAAATACATTTTTATTCAACTACAAGGAATCTGAAAGTGCAACTACATCAAAGAAAAAAACTTGGAACTAATCTTTATAAGAAACATGTTATAATATATGCATTACTTATTCGTCTTTCATCTTTCTAGCAGCAAGGACTTTACGGAAGATTTTGACATATCGACAGTAACTGTAGCCCAGTATGCAGAGAGAGAGGAAGGTGAAAATCAAAGCCACATACACAGTTAGATATTCATACTTCCTAAAAAAAAATAAGATGCACACATTAGTTAATGGTTAGGCAGCTAAAGCACAATGTAGTCATAGACCTGCACAAGCTAACAAAAGGTGACAAATCCAGAATAAAGATGCTATATATATAACCATGTTTCCACTCATTACTTATCAGGATATGAATCATATGTCAAATGTTATCACAAAAAAACACTACTTACGGACGGCTAATGCCAAAGGTCTGGACAGCGAACACAGCAGTCAGATCACAGAAACTAAAGAAAGAAGACACATCGATGACTTCAAAATCCACTAAACCCTAAGTCCCCAAGGAGGTTTAATCACCAAAACTTCAAGCGTGTTCAACCTGTAATTGGGGTCCAATATTTTCACACGGAACACATAGATGGCACTGTCCACTTGTGAGAAGGTCAGGTAGTTCCCCGAGGTCCGGTTCAGGATCTCGTAAGGCTGGTCCAGGTCTCCCAGCTTGTCAGGCACCATCGTGAAACAGCTCCTGTAGTTCTGTTGGTATAGAGGCACCGTTCAAATACGGTTTCATCCACCTCATCTGAATTTCCCTTAAAGGACTATTTGAAAAGGGTCATTCCCAGGCAGGCTCAATGGGGTGTGTAACGCAACTCCTGAGCAATATATATGATGCATATCATGAATCTCAGTTGCACCATTCCTTTAAATACACTACTTTAAACAAGCCTATTTGACTGAAATATGGATTTGTTTTAAATATTGTAGTCTAGAGAAACAGTCACAACCTCAGGGCCCCAGGCTGTCTCCGGACTCTTGCCCTCAGTCAGCTTGGACGTCCAGGTCTGGGCCTCAGACAGACAATTCATCTACAGGACACAGCCACCCAACAAGGTTACTATAGTAACGACACACATGCACGCATGCTGATCTCAGTTCACTGTAGCTACCTGTCGCATGGTCTCATTGTAGGAATAGTCATTCCGTCCAAAGATCTCCCAGATAATGTAGTTGGCATCCACACTCTTGATGAAAGTATCCCCATCGTACCTGAGGAAGATATAAGAAATGTGCTGGAAAATGTTCCAACTCTTTGAGAATAGCAGAATTCAGAAGTCTTCTCCTGCACTCACAGGTCTAAGTGGGGATTAAATTCAGTACTGTAGTGTAATTTGAGAAGACATCCAAATTTCTCCCAGTCGTATTTCACCACCTGCAACAATGGTCAACAAACCCTTAATTATAATCTTATTTACAGAAGAGCATTACGGGATATTTGTGTCTAATATCAGTGATAAGTGAGTTTGGTGTTCATAATTCGGTGTTGAGGTCAACCAACAATGTTGAGCTTTTCAGAGCAGGTGCACCATAGCAGTACTAGAATGACGAGCATAGCTACAGGCTACTGTCTACGCAAGCCAGCAGGATGTATAATGTAATACTTACCAAATCCTCTCCTAAAAAATCCTTCGAGTGGCTCCCCAGTACATCTCTTAAATAAGACGACAGTCACACGCAAAAACATCCACATTACACAGGCTCACTGACACATGATATTTGTGTACAAGATCAAACAGGAGAGCCACAGCGATCGAGTCGGAGTCAGGTGGTCTCTTGCCCACCTTGGAATGGTGTAGTTTCTGAGGGTGTTCATCTCGCAAGTCACGCCCCAAGGCCTGGTGAAGACACAAGAAAAGACACTGTGACAACAATTCTCAGATAAGCTGCTTCCTAAACTATTCTAATATAACTACTCCTCCATTTGATACGTTTTCAGAACAACAAACAAAAGATGAATGGACAAAAAATGCTGTTTGGTTTTCTGACTCGGACTACCTTGCAACACGGATGTGTCTCTTTGGTGGGCAGCCAACATGAAAATGAGATACCTGTCAACAACACGGAAGTAAGGCATAAACAAACACAACCACATAAGTTAACAACATGGTCAATACAACCAAGAAAATTTCAGATTTCAAGGACTGTGGTATATAATAGAATAATATACCCGGTTAGCAAGCATGGTACAAGTGTTGCCAATCTGGTTGGGAAGCAGCTCTAAGGTCATAACACCAGTGGTCTTCTCACTAGGACACAAACAGCAATAGGTCAAATACTAACAAACATGCAAACACACAGCGGTGTGTGTTGTGAAACGTATTTTATCACCACATTTTATTGCATCGGTCAAACAACTTTTTAACAGTGAGACTGACAAAAGTACTGACATCAGATCCGAGTAACTCTCGACATTTTCGTAGTCCACTTTCTGACTGATAGTGATAGTCTGAAATAGACAGCAAGCTTTATAAACTTTTTAAACAAGTGCTTTATATCTCACTCATCATGATACATATGAGGACATTTGAATACAATCAGATTTGTGTCAAATGTTGGCCTGGGGACTGGCTGGTTCGGAAACATTTCAAGTGCCGTGTCTGCCTCACCATGTTAATAGTGCCGACTTCTAGCGCCATTTGAGAGTGGGACCTCTGGTAGATTTCCAACAAATGCTTGTTGTTGGTCAGCAACATCACATGAACCCCTTGTCCCTCTGTATAAACAATCTGGGCCCAAATTGTAATTGTGTCTCCTTTATCCATGTAGTATGCCAGTGCAGTCATACTGTTCTTGAAGGTGATGAAAGGGCAGCTGTGGTGCGTCATGTGCATAGAGCTCTTAGTTTCCATAAGTAACGGGTACCTGACAGGGGAAGGACACAGGTTACATTCAAATAGAAACCAACTGTAATTGCCTTTGTGAAGACAAACGATAATGAAATTGAGGAAACCTCTGTTAGAAACCAACTGCCTATCATGACAATATTTCTTGGAAGATTCATATTTTATTGCACATGCTAGGGCAATTGCACAGGACAGCCCTAACCCCCCTTTCCCCACACACATCTGTTTGTGCAGTTTCCCATCTGGTGTCTGGACAATTGGTGTGAACTGGTCCTTCTGGTCCATGTAGATCACATTGCTTGTGTTCGGCTTTCTCCAGGCATGTAAAGACACCAGCTCAGGCATACCCACTTTACAGTAATAGAGCATGTTGTTCTCCATTTTCACCAACATGTTCCAACTCTGGTCTGAGGGGAGATCACACACACACACACACAGAGGAAGTTGTACAGCCACATACAAAATACACAAAGTCAGCAGTTGACGAGGTGGAGGAGACATACCTAGGATCACCTGGTGTATCTTTTTCCCCCCAGAAGCCACGTTCACGTTGCTGCCGTTGGCGAGGAGTAACTCGCCCCAGTCGTTGTCGTTCCTGAAGCTGTAGAAGATGGTGTGATCGTTCCACAGCAGCAGCGCGTCCAAAGCGGAGTTCAGGAAGTGCACATGAAAAGGTCCGACGGGGTGTTCGCCCTCGTGGAATTTGGTCAGGAAGGTACTAAACACCGTCGCATGAATAAAATTAAGATCCATTTTAGGATAGCTGCAAGTTATTCTAACCGGGTCAATTACAATACTGATGGTTAAGAGTCTCAGTGTAACAGTGTTGTAATGAGCCGACAGGACCTTCAGCTCAACCGAAAGGATCAAATGAGTCACCTGGTCTTCCAGGCCTTGTCCACCAGGTTGTAGATGAGGAGAGAGGGGTGCGAAGGGGAACCGGGGGAGGTGTTTATCACCAGACAGGCTAGCGTGACTGGCTGGGAACCAAAGGAGGCTGTTAGGATGGTGGTATCAGGAGGCAGCACCAGCAATGGCTGAAAATATCTGCTCTGGCCTTTGAAGAGTTCAGAGCCCATGAGTAGCCTATGGTCCTCCCATGCAAGCAACGTTCCCAGTTCCACGCCCTGCACAAAAAACACACACACACAGAAGTATGATAACTTCAATTCTTGCACACTCAGAGATTACCACTATAGGAAAGTCAGACATCTGTCAGCCCTCCATTGGCAAGTAACTAGCCTGCAAGGGGTAGTAGTTTACACAACTGGTCCTCTGGTAAATCCCCTTCACGAAATCGAGGGACAATCTGGGGTGTGAGGTCAATGTACGCTGATGCATGTCCCGCCAGTAGAGGGTGCCGTTTATAAGGAAGAGGATGCCGTCCTCGAGCACGGCACTTTCGTCCACAGTGAAGTAGCCCTCGGGCGGCACAGGCACCACACCTGGCTCCACCTTTAGTTCCTCATAACTTTTGAAGCCATCCTGCGTGAAGTAGCAGCCAAGTTCTGACAGGAGAATGCTACGATATGACTTACAAGTGCCCCTCAACACAGTCATGTGGCTGCCTGGGGACAGTCGTAAGGACACTTCTTGACCACTGTAGGTCCTCTCCTCTTCTAACCAATAAAAGGTATACTGGCTAGATATGATGAAGCGATGCTGGAAGTTAATTGGCTGAGCGTTTATGGAGAAGCTGTAGTATTTCTTGTTGCCAGGGACATCCGCTTCCCAGTATCTGTAGTCGAGAACAGCTTTGTTTAATAGCAGGTTCAGAAGTTCAGACTTAACCCTGAAAGTAAATGATGTCGCAAGGACTGCTGTGGTCCTTTATCACAAGAAAAGGGATATTGTGAAAGATAGAAAACAACAACACACCCATCCTTGTGGAAATTTCCCTGGATCTTTTCCTTGGATGCCAGTGTGATCACTGGGTACTGGCCCAGGTTGAAGAACTGCTGGGTCAAGTATTGAGATAGCTGCAGGAGAAATGAGAAACACAGCAATAATTGGTAAATACCAAACCCAAAAAGGACCTAACTGATAGGGTTCACCTGGTTTTCGGTGTATTGCATATCTGAAGACCCTCTCAAGAGTAAGGTTGAAGAGAGCATTTTGTCTGGAGGTCCTTTTTGGATTGAGAACACATTCTTTACCACACCTGTATGGTCACCGAATAGTGTTCACTGCATTACACACACCGTTGTAGGTTTAAGTGCTTTGTTGTCAATTTCAGACGCGGCTGCTTTCTCTGGGGCAAAGATCCACATTCTCACTGTCTGAAATATAAACAAGAATCAAAGGTTAAATAACATCCTTACCACAGAATATACATTATGCAGTTCTGCATTACTATGATGTGAGAAAGAATCGTGTCTGATATACTGTAAGCCTGTAATCATGGGGAATTGGCTTTATACACGTGGCACAGACCTCTATTCATCCCTCATCTGGTCAGTGTATATTGTTCAGTTTACTGTACCTTAAGGAATGTGCCTGTTGAACTTCTACAGAGGAAACAAAATGTGGCAAATATGATTTGAATTATACTGTGCCAGATAAGTGCAACAGTCTCATAACACTGGTCTTAGCAGTCCTATTAAACTTTAACCAGGGTAATTGAATAAAGCCTTGTCCAAAATAGACAAAATATTTGAAACAGACGTCACTTTTTTTTGTTTTTTTTTGTTAAATACAAAAATAAGTAACAAGAAATTAGAACCTAATAACTTGTTGTTAAACTGATCTCAATGTGTACAGGTTTTTCAACATTACCTTTGTGTAGGCATTACAGCATACCAAGCAAAACTGAAGACGGAATCTTTGATGTAGAGAAATCTGGCGTCCTCCTCCTCCCCCTAAAGTGTTACAATTAATTTTGCTTTACACATAAGCCTCTCAATATAATCTATTTTAAGGTCATTAATGAATGAATAACCTAAGTCTGCATACTGGGTACTTACAGTCACCAATGGCTTTACTCTTTTCAAACCATCGGTCATGCATGTCATGATTCCCATTGGGGAGCTACAATGTAATCATTGTTCCAGTCAAATTAAGTTAAGATCAAGTGTTGAGATAGTCGACCACAAAGAAAAACTAGGGCAAAGAAAGGCAGGCGACATACAAAACTGTCTCAAAGCAACAATATTTTAGAGACAGTTAAGTAATGAGCTTGTCGAGGGTTCCATCATCAGCAGATGTTTTTTTTTTTATTACCTTTTGTTGTTCAAAGAACAGCTCTGAGGGTACAACCACTCAACAAAGTCATCTTCAGTATACCTGAGGAATACCTGGCGTTGAAGATAAGAGATTACAGGAATATGTTAATTTCTTGATAGGTTAGCTTGCAAGTGAGCAATCTTGCTAGGCTTCAGAGTGGTACTCCAACTTACTCTATCTGCTATGGTGAAAAATTCTTCATCGTTCATATTGTTACTGTATCTGCAAAGTAAATTAAGTTTAAAATTACAGACAGATTATTTTTGGGAACAGAAGGGTAAAATAACTGTCAAGCTAACATACAGGACAGAATAGCACAAACTGTAGCTAAAAATGTATCTCGGTCCATTATCTTATTTTAGCTTAAGTCTTCAAACCAGACAAATGGCAAATGTACCTCCATGCCCCAAAACTGAAATCAATCCTGAGGAGAAGGAAAGAAAACAACATAAGCATATTGCACATCATGTCTGTCCAACTGGTCATTGTGTGTGTGTTAACGCGCCAACGACCATAACTGTCAAACAATAAGTATTTTGGGTGTTCAAGGTCTACGAGACATTCGCGCGCGCGCGCACATACACACATACATACATACACTAACATCATCAACACGACGTTCTCCGTTGTGTGCTCGTGAACAGACGGTGGGGGTGGGCGGGCCTGACTGGCTGTCATACGTAATGCACGCTATCAATGTCTGGCCACAAGCGAGCAAGCAAACAGAGGAACGCACTATCTGAAGCCCACTTAGCCTCTACAGGGAATCGGTCATGTCGGAAAGTGGGAATCAAGCTGAGGCTCAGAACGGTGGAGCCCACGGCAACATCACAGAACCACAAGTAACCAGACCAGATGTTGGTAACAAAGTGGCCGTGGTTTTAGGGGCTCAATGGGGCGATGAAGGCAAGGGGAAAGTTGTGGATCTTCTGGCCCAGGACGCTGATATTGTTTGCAGATGTCAGGTATGCCATACTAACAACCAGAACCAACGTTTGTCATTTTATTTAACCGGGTCTTTGCCAGTACAATATCTTTGTCTACTTGCAACAATAGTCACCAGTTAGCTGTGTCATAAACTATGGGTCCTTGCTTGGTTCATCACAGAAGTACAGAAGAGGATGTCATTAGCTTTGGCTAGCTTGTGGCTGCTTGTACTACAGGCTCTAGAGACGTCAGGTCGCTAGCGTATGTTAGCTACTGACTTGCTAGCTAATGTCACCTTGAATTCCAGCAAGTGAAGCGCCTCTTGACACTAGATAATTGCATGTTCCTCATGATTATTTGATTAGCCTACTGTTATGTTGCACCCACAGGCTAGCTAGCTAACTAGCATCATGCAATTGCAAGTGACAGTCAGTGCATACTCCGGTTTGTGGCTTCTTGTTAGGGGTTTTTGGTTGTTCCAGGTCACCATTAGTCTTTATTCCAATAATATTCGGCGAAGCAATAGTCAACAATCTGTGGACGGTCACTTTATATACACCTTTAGCAATATAAAAAGCTAGTGCGAAGACAAATGAGGGAAGTGAGGCGAGTCTGCGCAAGACCTTGTCAGAGCTGGAAGAGGATGCGTTTTTGTCAATATCCCCAACACAGAACGAGAGTGGAGAACATTGTAAAAACACGTGAAATGTTGTGATGGGCATCAACCAACAAGCCTTATCTACATAACTCTACTGTAATTGACATGTTCAGTTAACATTTTTCTTTAATTATTTCTATACCGTGCTAGAGTATATAGTCTGACTGAAGCCCTTTTATACCTGAGGATAGGGCTCAGGGAAATGCCCTGTCATTGAAATTCACATTGACTGTGGTTAGACCTAAACAGCAAAAGGTCAATGAGGTAGGTGTACAGTAGCTCAATTGTGAGCAAACATTCCCTATTTTGCTCATAAGAATCGTATCATCTCCAGAGGCTGGTGAGAGCAATGAGCACTGAAGAGCCACAAGATAAATAGAAGTGTAAAAATAGTATTATAACTGAATACTTCTGTTTAGTTAAGAAAATATAAATTAAATGATAATTTGATGTCTGGCAGCAGACAGTGAAGTACACATAATACAGCATTTTGATATTTTACTGATGTAAATCTACTTTTCTATGAAAATAACATGAAAAAACACTCCTGTGTGTTATGATCCGAACCAACCTACCCTTTGAATAGTCTTGTTTCTTAATACACTGAGTGTTTTGTGTTCTTAGGCATGCCAGTAGAAGAGACATCTTCCCTCTGGAGTAAACAACACGCTTTGTGACTTATCAGCAGTCTTGCATCCTTTGGTTTCCATCACTATGTCTGGTATTGATAACAGGGTGATATGACTAAGAGAGTCTCCATTGTGAGCCTGGTACTTTGCCAAGGCTATAGTGTACCATGTAAAAATAAACCTCTTACTGGCATACTACAAAAACTTTGAGGCACTGACTGCGTGCATGCCTGCATGCCTGCATACGAGTGTGCATGCTTGTCAACGTGTGTGTGTGTGTGTGTTTGGGTGTAGCAGAAAACAGATAATGTTCATCTTTTTATAAAAAGGGCTGTGCCAGCAGTCTCTCCGGTGTTGCTTACAAGATTCTTCAGGTTGTAAACGCACGGGGGGGGGGGGGGGGACTGTTGGCTAAGGTAGCAGGACTAGGGGCAGGACTAGGGGCAGGAGGGTCGAGCAGCAGGTGACTGGAGTTGAGGGGTAGGGGGGCAGGAGCAGGATGGCATGTTAGAGGAGCATCTTGGAGTATCTCTGGGCCTCATTAATGAGGGGGGCAAAGGACGACGATACTCACACCCTGACCTGACCCTCTTAGGCGGCAGGTGCCCCCCACAGTGATTTGTTGTCTCTGGGGATCACATAGACCCATCGGATTTGATTCATGTGACTGTCCGCCTATCCACCTAGTCCTATGAATAGAGGTGTATTCATAACATGACCTATGAGATGATAGTCTGCCGCCTAACCTTTAGTGCATCTCATATGGTTATGGTGATAAAACGCTCCACTGTGGGAGATGTGGTCCAGTCTAGTAATGTATTTCCACATGGGCCACTTAAGGGCCTTCTAAGATGCAACATTTGAAAAATAATGATCTGACCTCCATGAAGCAGCAGCGCTGTAGAAAAGCACATGCTTTCATCTCTAAACACGTTGGATCAGAGAATAACCTCTAGGGTTCTTCGAGCTCCTCTGGAATGTGAACATAGCCACGAGCTGCACACATTGACTGGAGGGTCTCTGGCCAGTAGGCATGAACCATGAGGAGGAGAGATCATGAGACCACAGTCTTTGGAAATACCAGCATCAGCTCTGAACCTCAGCTCTGGGGAGTCAGATGGCTGAGCGGTGAGGGAGTCGGGCTGGTAATCAGAAGGTTGCCGGATCGATTCCCCGCTGTACCAAATGACGTTGTGTCCTTAGGCAAGGCACTTCACCCTACTTGCCCTGGGGGGAATGTCCCTGTACTTACTGTAAGTCGCTCTGGATAAGAGCGTCTGCTAAATAACTAAATGTAAATGTAAATGTAAATGAACCTGCAGGGCTGAACAGCAGTCACCTGGGACACAGTGGAATCTTGATTACAAGGCCATGCGTGTTAGGCCCTACAGTGGCTCCTAGACGCTTGTTTCAGTCCGAGTGGTCTGGACAGAACCTCCACATAGCCAACCATACTGCAGAATAGAGCTCCTACCACCAGGTCCTGGTTGAGACCTGCCCAGAAAGATTTCCACTGCTGTTCTGATCTATTAATGCCTCACTTGACTACGGTGTTTAGGGCTAGTGTTGCTATGGTGAAGTTTGTCCATCTTGTAGCAAACACCTTGAGTCTTTTCATGGGGTGTTTACTTCTTTCAGGTGTCCATTTGGGTAATTGTAGGTTGTGGAATGCCTCTTTGAAAAAATTCAGTTGACTGAAAGTTGATGGATGGATGTTGACATTGCTTCACAGTTGGCATAGCAATGCAGAGAACTGCATGACAACTTGAAGAATCAGGGCCATACAGTGAATTTGGAGACCTAAGCAGCTCAACCTTAACCTGACTCTACTGATGGTTTGTTTTGCCTAAGTCACCCTGGGAAACTGTCTATCACAGGCTATCACAGGCTCACTTCACTCTCTCCCATAGCTGCCAGTAGTTCCTCATCGGACGCTGTTTGGTCCGAACCACTGTGGTTCAGGCACAAACTAATAACTTGGAGCTTGTCGAGTTGGATTCTCGCGTGGTCGCTATCTCGCTAATCCAGCTGTCTTGCAAGATTAGGTCAGCCTACTATAGCATAATTGCATCTCTGCTTGACTGACTCTACCTCATCCTAACCATCCTCTCCACTAAGGGGACCTAAGGACCCCTAACCTGGCCAACCCTGACCCCCTGGTTAAGATGGCAGCAAGGGCCACCTCAAAGTTGAGAAATCAAGACCTCCAAGGATGTCGCAGGGTCTGCTTGTCCTGTGACCGCCACCAATAGACGCATATCCCACCAGAGAATGTTCCAGGTTATTGTTGGGTATCATAACACAGTCTGTCTTTAGAGCATTCCATTCAGTCAACCATTACTGGCGTATAATAAAAAGTTTTACTGCAGCAATAATTACTTGTGGTAGCCTGCCAAATGAGTCAGGCAGTGACAAATGGGAACTATGCAATGGGAAGAAGCGTCATTTAAGTTACGGGCTTGGCTCACTGTAGTTTGTTGGATGGACATGATTAGTTCCATCCGGCAGACAATATAAGGTACCTAGGGAATATGACCCAAAACGAGAACACTTTTATCCTTACTGCTATTGACATTTCAAATAGGATGTAAGATGAATATAATTTGAATAGGTTTCCTATAACAGTTGTGTGTGTTTTTAATTTATATTTATATAATAATTTATATTATGGTTGTTCACCTTTGTTTGTTTTGTATTGTTTGTTTGAGCCTCTGTCTACAGAAAATGTTCTACCCCTGCAGGGATGGACAATGTTTTTGTTTCTTGAATTGAGTCAGTCTCTGTAACAGACTGCAGTCAACAAGTCACTAACAGACAGCAGTCAGCAAGTCACTAACAGACAGCAGTCAGCAAGTCACTAACAGACAGCAGTCAGCAAGTCACTAACAGACAGCAGTCAGCAAGTCACTAACAGACAGCAGTCAGCAAGTCACTAACAGACAGCAGTCAGCAAGTCACTAACAGACAGCAGTCAGTAAGTCACTAACAGACAGCAGTCAGTCACTAAATAGTGCGGAGCAGCAGGTGGAGGGGTGGGGGGGCATTGGAAACATATCTAAAAAGGAGAGGCATGTGCCCACCCCCGGTAGCTGGTGCACCAAGGCATGACATGTCCAGGAATAGCACAGGCCTGCTCCTTGCTTGGTGAAACTTTTGGCAAACCCACACAGAGGTATTTCCTAATGGTCCCAGCATAAGACACACACAGACACACACAGACACACTATACATTTGGGCTATAAAATGATCTTTTTCAACCAGCTGTGATGGTTGAGGAACATCAAAGCAGGGTTTCAGTTCACAGCAGATGGAATGCTCAGTGAATATTCCTTTTCAGGGGGCATGCCATTTGATCTCATTTACAGAGATTTGATGTTGTTTTGGTGACATATATATATAGATTGAGGCTAGCCTCAGTGTTCTTTGTGACGTTTTGACTTGTCCCTTATTTCTTTATTTTTCAGCCCCTTATCGTCCCCACCCTGTCTCTCTCTTAATCGTTCTCCCGTTCTGTGTTACAGGGCGGAAACAACGCTGGACACACAGTGGTGGTGGACTCTGTGGAGTACGACTTCCACCTTCTCCCCAGCGGCATCATCAACCCTGACGTCACTGCCTTCATTGGTGAGCTAGGCCCCGTGCTGGCTGGGAGCCAGGCTTCTGGCTACGGCTGTAGCAGTCGAGTGCTCTAGAGAGGATTCATCTGCAGTAACATCATTAGGCTAATGGGACTGTAAAGTCGCCCCTCTTTGTCTTGCCTGGCTGCCAGGTCTCTTCTCCTGGCTTCTTACCCAGAACATCTTAGCAGTTCATAAGCACTTACAGGGTCGGAACCTTAGCTTTTCTCTAGCCGTGCTCAGGTTCGTCCAGTCCGGCTTAGAGAACCGTCTCGGTTTAGAGCCTTGGGGCTTCAGAGGAGGACCGCTAGCGTTTTCTCCTCACATGGTCTATCCTGTGGTATCGCTTAGGTAACGGAGTTGTCATCCACCTGCCAGGCCTGTTTGAGGAGGCAGAGAAGAATGAACACAAAGGCAAAAGTGGGTTTGGATTACGTCAATTTCATTCTTGACAGACAAAGTTGTATGAGTTTGTTCGTTCATTGATTCATTCTTTCATCTTTTCCTTCATCTCAAGGTCTGAAAGGCTGGGAGAAGCGGCTGATCATCTCAGACAGAGCCCACATTGGTAAGGCAGCAGTCTTCCTCCCACACTTACACTCAGGTCTCTCTCTCTCTCTGACTCTCTCTCTGACTCTCTCTCTGACTCTCTCTCTGACTCTCTCTCTGACTCTCTGTCTGACTCTGTTTCTCTCTTTCCCTGTCTCTCTCTGACTCTCTCTCCTCTGAGTCCGACCAGACCACGGGCGTCTCAGATGAAGGGAACAAGCTAGTCTTGGGACAGGGCCCGAGGGTTGCCAGCATTGCAAAAGCTCTCGGTTTTAGAGTTGGGGGTGAGGAGAGAGAGACAATGCAGTGGACAGAGCTGCACAGATCATAGTTAGTTAGTTAGTTCGTTAGTTATCAGTCATCAGTTAAATAGGAAAGGCTGCATTAGCTACGCTTGTCCAAATTAGTTTTGGCTGCACTATTCAGGTTAGTAAGCATTAAATACTCAGTCTGTCAGCTGTTTTGTCAGCTAGATTGGACAGAGGTGTGTAGGTTTGTTAAATTAAGTGAGCGAGTGAGTGAGTTAGTTAGGGCAGAGCTGTTCAGGTTTGTGAGTGTCCCCTTCTCTACCCTCTCCCACAGTGTTTGATTTCCATCAAGCGGTTGACGGGGTACAGGAGCAGCAGAGACAGGAGCAAGCGGGCAAGAAGTAAGACCCCCTCTTCCCTCTCCTCATGGTCCCTTCCCTGCCCTGCCCTGCGCTGCCCTGCGCTGCCCTGCCCTGGTCTGCCCTGGTCTGCACTCGAGGGCAACCACTAGTCCTAGCTTTCACATCAAACTCTCAAACGATTGCTGCCTGCTCAAGTCACACCAGCAGGAATGATTGCGAGCATTCTGAACGGGAAGAAAGAAGAAACATTCATTCGTCTTGCAGTGGTGACATGTGTGCGCAGGGAGCGGCGACGCTGGGAACCCACGCCCGCATGCAGGAATGTCCTCCGTAGAAGTGTTGTTCTCTGCGTTTCCCCCCATCCCCTGCTTAACATCCATCGAGGGCAGCCAGGAGCAGTGGAGTGGCCCTTTCAGCAGGTCCAAGGGCTCACGTACCAGGGCTTGGATGTTCAGCGTGTTTTTATGTAGGGGGTCTCGTAGTGGAGGAAACCTATGTTCTCTCCCCACAGACAGGCCCTGAGTGCCAACAGGGCTGGAGGGGGAACATGTCCTCAGTGTTAACTGCACCCCGACCTGGAGGCCAACCCAGGACTTCAAAAGCACCGTGCCGCCTAACATGGCAGTTACAGGAGACTGTCTGTCTGAGGGTGGGCCTGGTGTTGACTTCTCTTTGTGACTGGGAACCGTGTCCCTAGGAAAGATCAAACCTGTTTAGCAGGAATGGGATACAGTGCTTTCTGTTCAGCACAGTTAAGAATGATGTTATCTGTCTAACACTCAGTTCATTGCCTTTTTACTGTTACTGTCTTGAGGAAATCTCTGATCTACTATTTCTGGAAAGGTAAAAGCATAAAGGACGCATTTTAAGAGAACTCAAACACAGCCCGTGGCGACTTCTTGAATCTGTTGCGGGGAGGGGGGATAAAAAAACATCTTTTTTACAATTACCAAATGAGAGCGAGACATTTGGATGTGTGACTGTGTTAGCTGTCTGGCCTGAGTGCTCCCTGCAGGGGCAACTTGGTTCCAGAGTGTGAGAAAGACGTAGCGATTATTTCTTATTTCACAAAGTGTGTGGAATTCTAGCACCTTGGGGCATTGTGCTGCACTCGTACAGCCGCCTGTGTGAGAGGGCTGGAAACAGAACGCGGAGGCTAGCGCCGCGCAGGCCCACAATGCAACATGCCAGTAGGCCTCGTGGTCTCATGGTGGTCCAGATTAGAGGGTAACCGGGGTTGGAAGTCTTACTTGACGCCTGTGATGGCGGGAAGTGGGATTCACGTGATGTTTTATTCTTCACAAGCCCAGTCAGATCTTGTTACGCATATACGACATGCTTGCATGTGCACAGATAAACACTTGCGCGCGGGCACGCGCACGCGCACACACATTTGCATACGTTCCACTGATTCCAACATTGCTGTGTCCTTACACACGCATAGTTGTGTATTTGCACAGTTGGGTAGGGATATCCCATGTCAGCATGTACAGGATTCCTGACGCGTTCTTCTTCCGTCTATGCCTCCCCCAGCTTGGGGACCACGAAGAAGGGGATCGGTCCGGTGTACTCAGCCAAGGCAGCCCGCAGCGGCCTCAGGATATGTGACCTGCTCGCCGACTTCAACGATTTCTCCGAAAGGTGAGGGCGGCGTGAGTTGTGTGCACAGACGCCCTTATTGTGGTGCGTACGTGCGAGCGCTTGTAAACACGGCGTGCGTAGGCGTGTTAGGTATGTGGATGAGGAGGGGCGTCTTACCGCGCGAATGAAGGCACACCCGCGCGCCTGTTAGAACATGGGCATGACGTGAATGGCATCGCTAGCACCCTGTGTTTACTCTGCACACGTGCTTGTGTAGGAGGACAGGTGTGCCTGGGGTGGTTTGGCAGTGACCTGATCCCCTGTCACCTGGGAGCTCTGGCGCGTTTGGCACGTGACGCTGCTGTGTTGTGCCCGTGCTCAGGTGTTGTGTGAATAACATTGGCTCTGTGAAATGGTGGCTTGCAGGTATAAGGTGCTGGCTCACCAGTACAAGGCCATGTACCCCACCCTGGAGATTGACATAGAGGGAGAGTTGCTGAAGCTGAAGGTGACTTACAAATGTTTTCTTTTTGCATCATATATATTGTATATTAGATGTAAACCCCAACCCAAACCCTCCAAGACTGGGCCTTAAAGACAGTAACACCCACCCACAGCCTAGGACTATCCATTTCAAACAAACAGGTTTACGCATGTTTATTCAATTCTGATAAACATTTCTTGTAGTTGAACTCTGGCCTGATGTGTGCTTGGTTTGTCCCCCTGTGCAGAACTACGTGCAAAGGGTGAAGCCCATGGTGAGAGATGGGGTCTACTACATGCACAATGCCTTACACGGACCCCCCAAGAAGATCCTGGTGGAGGGAGCCAACGCTGCGCTGCTCGACATCGACTTCGGTCAGTCCCCCCCACACATCAACCTTCCACTTCATAATGTCCCGTAACGATGTCCGCTAACTATGCAGGCTACAGAGATGAAAAGATAATCCCCATTGAAGCGAATGTACTGGTTGAGCGAGCTAACACTCTGAGCTAACACTCTGATGAACTCAAACAAGCCCCCCAAGACAGTCAGGCTACTGGTCTGGTGCAGTCTGGTAAGTATGGCTGTGCATAGGAAGATCAAACCCCTCTGCTGAAAGCAGCTGCATTCACACACACGCACACACACACACACACACAGCCTCTCTTCTGTCCCTCACGCACATGTGCCTACCTGAATTTCAAAGCATCTGATTGGAGTTTCAAACACGTGATTACAGCAATGCTGTGCTTTGGAGAAGGAGTGCTCACTTCATTGAAGGAGGGGCAGTTGGGAGGCAGGAAAGAACACCAGAGAACACTTCCTCCCCATGCATGAATCACTGCTGCCCTGTCTGTCACCATCAGCCTCACCAGTTGGTAACAAAAAAAAACACTTTCACCCACTGTTGAACAATTGGTTCTCGGTTGTAGCTAGACGTGTAGTCAAGGCTTGCTGTGAAACCACGGTCACCCAGTGTTCTTGCAATGCCGAGTTAAACGAGTTACAAGAAGTGAGTTTATATGTCTGTGATTTTCAGAGAACTGCACTACCTGTGTAGAAACGGCCCTCTGGCCTCTCCACGTCCTAGATATACACTATGTAGATGGGACCCTTTCTGAATTGGGTTGTTAATCTTAGACCTGCCCACTCCAGTGTGGTTTGGATCGAGAGGACAGGGAACAGACCAAGGGGAATCTCCTGGATAGGACCCAGAGCAGAAGGAATGGAGAATGTGTTCCTACAGCCGTCTGGACTTGTATAATATGGATGACTAAGCTCGAACCCACCCATCTGAGCTGAGCTGCGAGTCTCTGTAAACCCCACGGAGACGGGTCACCTCTGTGCCACTTGGTGACTCAGGCGTGTAGGAGAGAGGCACGCTGTCCTCACTCGTGTCACCAGCGATGTTGATATACAGGCTGTTAATATGTTGGGATTATGGTTTGTAGGTCAGTTGCGACCTGTGACTCGGTGTGTGTGTGTGTTTGTGTGTTCCAGGGACGTACCCTTTCGTGACCTCGTCTAACTGCACGGTGGGCGGGGTGTGTACAGGTCTGGGCATGCCCCCTCAGAATGTGGGCGACGTGTTCGGCGTGGTCAAGGCCTACACCACCAGGGTGGGCATCGGAGCCTTCCCCTCAGAGCAGAGCAACGTAAGACACCTTGTAGCCCGGGTCTGTCAGACTCTTCAATAAGAGGGCTCTGAACTGCTTCTTGTAGATGGAAGACTTTTGGAAAAAGTATGTACTAAAAACAAAACAAAACAAAAAATAGGAATGTCTCCTCTCCTTGTCCAACATCACCATCTAGTGGACAGTGTTATACATTGCCATTGGCCTGTCCTCTCTCGTTCCAGGACATAGGAGAGCTTCTGCAGACAAGGGGAAAAGAAGTGGGCGTGACCACAGGCCGGAAGAGGCGATGTGGTTGGCTGGATCTGGTCCTCATCAGATATGCCCACATGATCAACGGCTTCACTGCGTGAGTCTCTAAGCTCTTCCCTGACCTTTACTTTTCAGCGAGCTTAGCTGTCGGTCGCGTGCGCGTGTCTGCGTGTGTGTGTGTGTGTGCGCTTTGTGTTCACTCGTCGCTGTGCTGTCCTCTCCCCCCACCAGCTTAGCTCTCACCAAACTGGACATCCTCGATGTCTTCCCTGAGATCAAAGTGGGCGTGTCCTACACCGTGGACGGCCAATTGATACCTCATTTCCCAGGTAGGCGTGTCTTTGTGGATGGACGCTTCTAATGCTGATGCCAAAAGCAAAGAGATGGCAGCCAATAAGCCTGACTGTACCTCACAGTTGTCCCGCCTTCCTTGCCCCCCCAGCCAATCAGGAAGTGCTCCAGAGGGTGGAGGTACAGTATGAGACGCTGCCGGGGTGGAGCAGCGACACGTCTGCCACCAGGACATTCCAGGACCTGCCGGAGAACGCCCAGAAATACGTCCGCTACATCGAGGGCCACTTGGGGGTGCCAGGTTAGAGACTGTTACTCTCTCTCCCCCCTCCCCCTAAGTCTTTCCCTTTCTCCTCGACCTTGTCGCCCTCCTCCACCTCTTCACATCCCATCTTCCTCTTCTCGTAGTGTTTCTGTTTCCAGACTCCGGCATTGTGTGGTGTTCAAACCATCCTATCTATTGTTCCCTAACTGCCCCTACCTCTGTTGTCTTCCTACAGTGAAGTGGATCGGAGTGGGCAAGTCCCGGGAGTCCATGATCCAGCTCTTCTAAAACCCCCCCTCCCCCTCCGCCCTCCCCCATCCCTCTCCCCCTCCGCCCTCCCCCATCCCTCTCCCCTCTCCCCCATCCCTCTCCCCCATCCCTCTCCCCCTCCGCCCTCCCCCATCCCTCTCCCCCATCCCTCTCCCCGCTATCAAAGACTGACTCTGCAGCTCACCTGGTTCTCTAACCCCACATCTCCTATGCCTGTGTGTGCCATATACCCTGTACCTCCCTTTAGCTCCACAGAAGGTCATGTGCTACCTCTCATCGTACGCGTCCCAACACCGCTTACAGACTTGGTGGGTTCGTTGGCCAGTCGGTCGGTGTATAGGTTTCTCTTGCCTGTGTTGTCATGGTTGCACATTGTGCCAGTTGATATTGTTCTGTACTGTCTGCCTTGTACAGGCGTGTGAGATTGGCTGGGTTTGCACTTTCAGCTACTGGCTCCGTTTTGCCTGTATTTTATTTCCAGATTCTGTGTGAGCGGGGTCTTGTCTGAAGCCAGTAGCCAAAGCACCTGTTGTGGAGCCATAGGCCCACTCAGACCTTTAGAATGTATCACCGTGCTATTCATAGACAAGATGCTAGGATCTTAATGTTACTGCTGACAGCCTCCAAGTCTCAGCACCATCTCTCCATCAGAACAGTTTGTATTTCAGTGTGTTCTTTCTGTATTTTATTGCTTGCCTCAATGTGTTTTTATATATGTCTGTTAACTTCCTGTGGAACACCAAGTGTCTTCACGACTCCGATAGCTGCTCCCCTCGTGTTCAGATTTAGCTCCAAGCGTCTCCATGGGGTCCTGCCCATCGCCAGTGTAACTTCAGATAACACTGTCCATATGATGATTATGAATCTCCCAGGCCTGTCGTAGTGTGTACTCGAGGGGAAAGGGTTAGGGTCACCTTGGAAACGGCTCCATGGAGTTCACGTGTTCTCAGACATGGTCAGCCACACCAGACACGGAATGACACACTGCAGAGGCTGTCGTTGACTCTGTGGAGGAACTGTTGATCCGATGTTCATCTGTAGTTACTGAATGTAACGGGAATGTTCTGTCGCGTTTGAGAATATGACCGTGTGCCAATGGTCGTCTGGCCTCCAGTAAGTGTAGCAGTGACGCGTCACCTCTCACGTCAAGATATTCAACCGGTGGTGCCAGTGGTTCTTAGCCCCCCTGGGTCCATTTGGACCTTGCCATCCCGTGTTCTAGTCCACATTCCGTGCCTACATACAACATTCTGTTCATTGTGAATTTGGGTTCGGGGTCAGGACACGCGTTAGGATGCGGTCACGGTTACTTCATACCTTACATAGATTTACTAAGGCAGATCATTCTTCCATCTGACATAGTGTCTTGTATGTTTGTGAAAGTCTCATGGCTCTCTGACCACGAGTAAGGTGTGTGTCTGTCCGTGTGTGGCACTAGCCAACAGTGTAGCAAGAGATAATGCTGGGAATAAAACTAAAGGGACATCTTTAAACGCTACTTTTTAAATAAGTATATATTCAGTAAATCTGTCTGTTTGTCTACCGAGGCCATGTTTGTGTTCTTAGGAGGACTTGACCTTTTCCCCGCTGTGGACTCATGCTGTCTACACAGACTAGCTCTGGCTTCAACTCAACTCTAACCCTCAACCACCGATTCTAAGCGCTAGTTCTGGCGAGTGTCTCCCACTGTCCTGATCTCTTATAGCTTACTCCAGGACAGATTGGGCCTCCTCATCACCCTCTTAAGCCCCCTCCTCTTCACACACACACACACACACACACTCACACTCCTGCCACGGCTACCCAAACCGCTGCAACAAGTGGTGATAAGTGTCAAACGGAACGAGTGGACCTCGCGACAGCTCCATTTGTGTCCTGGTTCCCTCGGGCCGTTCTTGCCGTTCCCCAGTGCCCTCCCAGAAGGGGTTGCGGCCATGACTGCTGAACATGTGGCTCTTATTTAAACACGGCCACGTGTTGGTCAGATCATTAGGCTCAGGTCAGCGACGTGGAACTGACGTGGAACGAGACGTGACAAAGTGCTTCTGATCCCTCTGAAGAAGAAGAAGAAGAAGAAGAAGGCCATCTGGCGTGTGGTCCATGCCGTGTGGGATGTGGCAGCCCCGTGAGCAGCCAATCAGGGTGAGAGATGGGGCAGGAGGAGGGGGAGGAGGAGGAAGCCTTGTGAAGAAGGGATATTTCGAGTTCAGGATGTCATCCGGTGGTGCAATCCAGGTGTCGTTCTATATTGGCAGAATTTCGGCCCTGCCCCCCTCCTGCTGCATTTGTAACTGAAGCCTCTCATCTTATGTGAGCAAATGTTATAATGGTCCCAGCCCATGTTATGGTGTGTGTCTTGACTCACTCAGTACGATTCAGTTTTGATTGTATCATTGCGCTGATTGTCACGTATTTGCAAAAATATGATTTTTGAGGTACTGTTCTGCGTTGTATGTGCGGGTGTATTAATTCCTTAAATGTATATACAGAGAAACGGAACAATATTATCTTGGTCTTATAGCTGTTCTGTATTTGGTGAATATGCTTTGCCTGTGGCACCAGGGGCTGGTTGTCTGTGTGTGTGTGTGTGTGTGTGTGTGTGTGTGTGTTATTTGTGAGTGTGTGAGCGTGTGTGCATGTTTATCAAACATTGTTTGTACATTACTGGTCTTACTATTTGTAACTGAAGATACAAGTAATTTTAATATCAATGGGAGATGCACACCAGAACAAGATTCCAAATAAACATCATGGGAACTGCTTATGTCTCTGGCTCTTCATTTAGATCACGTTTATAATTACTGTTTCAAAATCAATTGTCTTGCTGATGTTAGTCAATATACTGTACAAGTACATTACAGAATTGAACACTTGCATACTTCGGATAAGCATGATGTTGTTAATGTCATGACCACTAGAGTGCACCAGATATCTGCAAATTAAATTATATTTGACACCATAATACGTTCGCTTGAATGTAGTTCACCTCCTGGGCAATTCATGGACAGCAGGGCTACCCTCGAAGGACATAATGCATATGTACATGTTGTGACGAAATAGGAATTAAAATGGAAAATCAAAGTGTTTCTTTGAATTGTAAACAGACTGGAATCGCCCTTCCAGGAATTGTATAGAGGGAGTCAGTCGGGATTTAAACCTGTTTGCTCTGTACACATCTAAAACTCCTTTAAAGAGGAGGTGAACACCCTCTATCCTCTTCCCCCTGTCTGACCACAAAACCACCTGGTTCATTTCCCTTCCCCCCCCCCCCCACCTTCTCCCCCCACAGACTTCCTGCAACATTTGACTACATCTGAATAACACCACAGCTAATCTGAAGGCATCAGCTGCTATTGAGACAGATGAGAAAACGCTGACAACAGAGTTAAGCCGCGGCCCTACCACGAGCTAGAAGGATGTGTGTGTGTGTGTGTGTGTGTGCGTGTGTAAACTGTCACTTCCAGAGGCAGACAGTCTATGGAGACAGAGTACCTGAATTCTACACCAGCAGGCAGGCATCTGTCTGGGGCCAGGAGCAGAGCTCTATTGTCAGAGTACAGAGGAGAGGAGAAGTAAACCACATCAGAGAGGTCCTAGCTGCCCCAGGTTGCTCGTCTGTCTGTCGGGTCTGGATGTGTGTGTCTGTTAGATCCTAGTCAAGTCCCCACCCCCCACCTGCCCTCAGATTTGAATCCCTGAGTGTAGCCTCTTTGTTCTATAGCAGCCTTCGCATTGTTCTGGAGGAGGAAGCTAATAGACATCCAAATGAGCCGTCTGCCAAGCATGCACCAAAACATCTCCACGCACAAACAGACAACAAACACACAAAACACAAAATAGCACACTTTTACACAATCATGTAAAAACAAATAGTAAAAATGCGAACACATAGACAAACACAGACACACACACACGGTTCTTATGTTTGCGTATAAACAGTGACTTAGACACAAAAGTCTATAGAAACAAATATGTGCAACAGATAAAACCAGACTGTTTGGATCAAGGTTGTTTGCCCATTCCCTTTGCAAGACGCTGGCAAATAGAACTCCATAGAACTTGTGTTAAAACCAAAGTTTTAACACAATTCCTCAAACCAGAGGTGTTAATCAGCTGAAAACAGCTGTGTGGAGCTATCTACTGGTGCTCTCCTCTGCTTTGAAGTGACATGGAGTGTGGACCTTGAGCCCATGAGTGAGCCTCTTGGTTCTCGCCCTGCCCCACAACCCCCCAGGGCCCTGCAGGCGAGCCGGCCTACACCCCTTCTCCTCGTCTCCCCCCATACCCCCCTCAGGCCAGGCTGTAGAGCGCCTCATTACAGCAGATGTGAGACTGCTGCTGTCGTTGCTAGCTGCTGTGCCCCTCCCTCCCTCCCCCCGACCCTACGCCTGGCCCAGCAACCCCCCTCCGCCCAGCCCGGACCTGGTCTGAGAAGCCCAGCAGCTGTTGAACGAGGGGCGGCATGGGCCAACGCCTGCCTGGCCTCCTGACCTCCCCTCCTCACCCCCCTCACCCTGGCTGGGTGGGGGCCGGGAGACAGCAGATGGGGGTCGACCAGAGGAGGGGGTCGGGCTGGGCTGGGCTGGGCTTGGATTGGGGAGCAGTTATGAGGGTGGGCTGAGAGGGTGAGGGTGAAGGAACCAATAAAGTGAGAGGATGAGACAGGGGAGGAGGGGTCAACAGCAGCCTGAGTTTCAGACTCAGACACCACAGGGCCAACAGACACCACAGGGCCAACAGACACCACAGGGCCAACAGACACCACAGGGCCAACAGACACCACAGGGCCAACAGACACCACAGGGCCAACAGACGGCGGCTGCAGAAAACTGTAATCCTTTCTGTGTTCCCATAATGTGTCCCTGTGACTTTGAGAGGAGAGGGGCTTCACCCTTCTTTGTGTTCGTTTTTTTTAGGTAATGTGAGTTGCAGATGGGGAGAGCAGTGATTGGCCCAGGCTTCCACTTCTAAAGTGTCATCGCTACAGTAATCAGGTGGTTAAAACTAGCATTTGTGAGGTACAACCTCTAACTTCTCCAAGGTCAATATAAGTAATGGGAGATAGAGTTTGCATATCAAAACAGTTTTTCAAACTGTCAAGAAGTATTCAAAGCTATGCAATAAACAAAGTTCAGTGTAGAAATGAAAAAAAAAAAAAAAAAGATAGCAGATGTTCCTGTTTGTGATGAATACACGATGTTATTGATCATTGTCTGATACTTCTCCAGGACTTGTCTGGCTTCATGTTCTGCTGCAGCAGTCTCAAAGTGACTCAGTTGAGGTTGTCTCTGGACAGAACTGGCTTTCTGTCTTTGAGTGTGTGTGTGTGTGTGTGTGTGTGTGTGTGAGTGTGTGAGTGAGGCTGTGGTTGGACATTTGCTTGCCCTGTGTCTCCAGTATGGACAGGTGTTGGCGTCAGCAGTGTCCAGACTCGTTTCTGCAGCTGCTGAGCCCCCCTCCCTCTCTGACAGATGTAACCACACCACCCAGGTCTTTATGGAGCTCCGCCTGTTTTCACCTTAAATATTTGCCCAGGAGGCACAGCCCTGTCTGTGTGTGTGTGTGTGTGTGTGGGGCTCTCTGTCACGGACGTAAAACCACAGAGGACCGACAGCTGACACCAAGGCAGACTGTCCAGGACGTATACAACCACAAGTTCTCCAGAAATTCCTTGCTGAGAGAAGTGTAGTAGATTTGGAACTAAAGTTGAATGTTTACAAAATCGTCTCTTATCGTGCTCGACATTAGCAATTCAGACACACACAAGCAGATGCACAACAACATCTGCCACCATAATCGTCGTTCTGTACTGTAGGTTTCAAAATCGGAGACTACCATTCAACATTCACATGGATCCATTTGATAGCATGCCAATTTTCCCCACTCTCTCTCTCTGTCAGAGTTCTATTGTCAGCCATGAAGTCCTCCGCCTTCACTAGTATACAGCAGCAGCCTGAAGGTGACACTCAGCCCCCTTCAAGTCTCTGGTTGGATCTTTGTTCCATCACAGGAACTGAGAGTAAGAACACAGGATGAATTTCTGATCGACAGACACAATCTCCAAGAGCTATAGGCAGGATTCACAAGCTAATTACAGTCTTAAGGTGGCGAGAATTCTGATGATGATCCTGGGAAAACTTTTCTCCAGCTGGATTCAAAGTCTGGGAAACTAGGAAGGAGGAGAGGGGAGGAGAGAGGAAGCGCACCTTGTAGTGCCATCTGGGCAGACCAACCCACCCCCCCAGCCCATTAAGATGGAGGATTAAGGTGTGCTGGTAATTGCAAGATGCACCAGGCAGGAGAACACCTAGTGATACATTCTACTGTCTATGAGAAAAGGGGGAGGGAAAAAGAAAGAGAAAAGGAAAGAAGAAGTCGAGATGAAGAAAAGGGAGATGGATGAAAACTGAGAGAATGGAGAGGTGGGGTTCGGGAAAAAAAACTTTCTTTGCGCAGCGAATTCATCTTGAAACGTAGCTTCTGAATTCTGCCAAACAGATGCTAGTACAATTGCCTCTCTGCCCCCCTCCCCTGCAATCGGAGTGTGGTGCCCATATGGTTGCAGCTGATGGGTGTGATTGTTGGTATTGTTCACTTTGTCAGCGATCCTGGAGATGTGGGAGCTCTAATGATAATGCAGAGTGCAGATGTGGTCTAGGGGAGCCCCATCGTTAACCAGCACAGCTGCTAGCCAGCCAGCCAGAACCACTCTGGCTGGGATGATCCTCCGCAGGAACAAGGCACATGCACGAACACGCACTGATTTACACACACACACACACACACACACCACTGCAAACAGATACAGAGTGTCTGTGCACAAGTGCACACACAAACGCAAAATTAGGGCAGGGATGGAGAGAAGAAGGTGAGGAGGGATGGGAAAAAGTGAGCGTGGAAGCAGGGTGACCGGAAGAGAGAAAGCAAAAGGGAGGAAAGGAGAGCGATAGGAAGGGAGGGAGGCGACAGATGGGGCCTGCTAGGCCAGAGCTGGGAAGGAGAGGAGAGGTTGGCATCACAGGGTGAGAGAACACAGAAACACTCCTGTTCCTGCGCTCAACCATCCTTGGAACTACTCTCTCTCTCTCTCTCTCTCTCTCTCTCTCTCTCTCTCTCTCTCTCTCTCTCTCTCTCTCTCTCTCTCACTCTCTCTCTCTCTCTCTCTCTCTCTCTCTCTCTCTCTCTCTCTCTCACTCACTTTGTTAGATGGAACATTCTTAGTGCACTGAAGCAGAACTACAGTATGTAATTGTATCCCCAACAAGGTCTCTAAATTGAGAGATCACGGTCCAACTTCCGTGTGAGAGTCCCAACTCAGATCTGGTTGTTGCTTCAAACATTTTCCAACGCAGTTCTGCATGCTGGCTGAGAGCGACACCGAGGGTTGAAGATTTGAAGGATATTGGATTTGAGACAGGGGGACTTAGACAGGGGGTTGAGACGGAGTCGTGAGACGAAGATTGGAGGTTGCGATAGGGAGGTGAGCTGGATTCCTCCACTCCACAGCTGGCTGCTAGCTGTGAGGCATTCTGGATCGCAGCTCGCCCACACACACAGAGACAGAGAGACACACGGACACATACTTTGCTTGCCATGCGGTGTGTGTGTGTGTGTGTGTGAGTTGCCTGCTGAGTCACACCTTTGCTGTGGGCAGGTGCGGGAGAAGTCTGGAGCAGACTGGCTCTAGCAGGGGGGCTCTCTGGTCTGTGTGACCCCCCTGTGGGTCTGCTACCATCAGATCAAACACTCTCCAACCAGAATACACACACTGGAGAGTGAATCCCAGCAGAACAGCTTGCTTGAGCAATACTGACTAGTTTCTAAAACAGCTAAGCAAGATGGCTGTCTGATTACACCATTAGTTTGTCCAAAAAAGAAAGTTACCATGAACAATAATTCATAATCTTTCTATTTACTAATCATAATAAATGATCAATTTTACTGAATCATTTTATGATTATATTATTTCTAGACAATTGTTGTCACGTACGCTTCTTTAGCTCTTTGGGGAGCAGCTTACCATCCTTAGCATGTTCCCATGGAAACACCCCTTCATTCCTCGGCTGAACTTTGTTCAGGTCAGTGGGTATAAACATGGGGTAGGGGTAGAGGACCAAGACTGTGTGAACTTTATAAGGTCACCACAGCAATGTTCCCTGTCCTCTGATCCACATGTAAGTCCTGCCAACCAGCTCTGCCCCTATCAACACCTCACGCCCTGCACTGCACTTATCTCCTCCCAGCAGCCTACCCACAAACCCACAGCTGGCTGGCAACAAGACAGAGAGAGAGGAAAGTTGAAAGTCGAAACACATTACAAAGCATTTGTACATCAACATATCTAATATATCTTACATACCTTCTACATTTCAATATGAAGCAATCTCACACCTCGGTTTGTGGTAAACAACAGTTGCGTGCTTCACTAATAAACCACTGTTATACTTCCAATAATATAATTCAACAACATGGTAGCACAAGGTGGCCTCTTAATTTAGTTAGAATTTTAGTTACAAAAGATCTAATCTTAAATCCTCCAGGCTGCTTTGGATTACCTGTCCAACCCAACTCCCCTCTCTAGTAGCTGCAGTCATCAGGGTCATTGGGGAGCAGGATTCTTCCTGCTCCATCGAAGATTTACACATAAAAACATGCACAGTCTAATCTGCAATACCAGACCCCCCCCAATACCACCTTCACAAAAAACACCCACTGGCTGGGGGACACTGTGTTGGTGAGCGTGCGTTGTTGTTGTGTGTGTGTGTGTGTGGAGGGGGGGGGGGGCCCGGGGGGATGTGGGCGGGGGGGCTGGTTTGATCCCCACTCTAACAGAGACACACACATTAGAGTTTTGCGTCTTCTTTTGTTCTGGGGTGCAGTGTGGCTCGCTCCATGGGACCCCAAGTACCCCTCCAACCAAAAGTAACCTCCCTCCCCCCCTCCTTCTCTGCCTGCAGACTAGCAGCACCGCTGCTTTGTCTGGGTCGAGACGGGCGCTTGTTGCTTGCCTTCTGTCTCTGTTCACTGGGATCCTGACAAAGGCAGCCTTTTAAACACGCAGACAAGAGAGAGAAAGGAGGATTCCACCCTCATGCCTGTTTGTGTCACCTTCCCTAAGCTGTGCACTTACAGAACCATCACGGCTTCATTCACTACACTTGAATTTCCAGGCAGCTGGCGAAAAAAAGAAGAAGAAGAAAAAAAACAATTCATAAAGGTACATAATGAATCAACAAGTTTATGATTTTTCTGCCCTGGCTCTTTGTGTGCAGTGTTTTATTAAGCTCCTCATACAGAATAAGCCTCAGGAGAAGCAACAGTTTAAATGTCTAAGTGTAATCCACTGTAATTCTCTCTGTGGCTCACGGTGGAGGAGGGTCTTAAATGAGTTTACACACAGAACAGTTACTGGACACTAAAACACTATCTGCGTCCCCTACACGTTTCATAGATGATACCTCCGTTTCTGTGTGTCGTTGTTGGTCGGTGACAATCACATTTTTCACACTGTAGACTTTCTACACTTCTTACACCATCCACCACTGGAGTCCAAACAACTTCCCAGCCATCCCTGAGCTGGTAGGAGTGCTGGTGTCTCCTGCACCCGGCCTCTGCCCCGGCCTCGGCCTCGGACCTTGCAGCTTGGCACGGTACTGCCTCCCGCTCACGCTAACTTCTGTGTCGCGAACCACAGACAGGAGCCCAAGCTGGTCTCTGGCTCCAACATGTTGAGCGCGCTCGCCCTCGGCACAGCCAAATGTTTCTGCAGCTGCCCCTTTGTCCCCGTTCCTTAAGTAAACAAAGGACAGATACAAATTAATGACCTAAATTCACAGCCAGCCCACACGGCCTCTTCAGAGCCACATATAGTCTCCAGCAGGCAGATGTTCCCTTGCATGGCACCACAACTCATAATAATGTAGACAAGGACTGCATTATGCTCCATCTTCTATAATGTCAAACAACACATCACCAACATTTGAACTTCTTACGTTTCACAATTATTTTTCTGAACATACATATATATACATATATATATATATATATATATATATACATATATATATTTAAAGTGTGGTTGAAGTGTCATGATTTAATATAAAAGACAACTTGTTCAAGGTAAAGATGTGGTATAATTAATTATGTTATTGTGCAACTGCTTTCAGCCATGGTACAAGGGGTCCTTATCAGTCACTGGTCCTCAGTTAATCATACTAACAACATCACATTGGTGAAACAAGGTAAGAAACCTCAACAATAATGTTTGCTTGAAAAAGACGACAATGTCATAGTTATTAGGTGGGAGGGGGTTAGTCGTGATGGTGAGTGAGTGGGGGTGAGCGCGAGTGTGTATGCGTGAGTGTTTGTATGGGTGTGTGTGTGTGTGTGTGTGGGGGGGGTGTAGGCTTACAGCTCATGACCATCTGTAGCGATGCCCCAATGAATAACGCTCACTGGCTTCAAAGTGGTGAGCCTTAATGCATCTGTAGGGCAGGTTTGCAGAGCAGCAAGACATTAGCTAAAGCTGATTTGTTTTCTGGAAAACTGTACTTGAGAAGCTTTGGCAGGAGGCTGTGTGTGTGTGTGTGTGTGTGTGTGTGTGTGTGTATGTTGTGGGGGGTGGTTCTTGACAAGCTGCTGCACATTTTCTCAGGTCCAGCCCACGCCTTAGCCAGTGCAGCAGCCAGATATATCAGCATAGCACACACATATGGACATCCACACACACACACACACACACACATACACACGCACACACACATGCACGCACACACACATGCACGCAGGGCACCATCCTGTGCCCAATCGAGAGCCACACCATCCCACCACATCCCATGACAGTGAGACTGGGTATGCCAACTTCCCTCCCCTACCTCCTGCCTCTCCTGACAATAGTGACCTGCTGGGTGGATTTACATTACACACGCCTCACAGAGCAGCTACAGACCAACAACAACACTGAAGTTCATCTCAAATGCACAATGAAAGCAGAAGTACCTCATTTACTGTTTAAAATACACTTGGAATTGGAAAGTTGATTGATCTGTAGTTTTTTTTGATTCCTAACTAAAATCTGGTTACTATTGCTATAGTTGAAGACGTAAGTATAGAATTACATAAACTTGATACTTAAACCTTGATAAACGACACTGTAGCATATTAATTTATGTAAAACTGATATTTTAAAATTGAATATTTTTTAATCTATCTAAATGTTCAGGAACAACTTCACTGAATATTTAATTTAACAATGAGAATTTCTCAGTTTCCGTCATTCACTCTGAATTCACTCAAAATTACAAAACACTCAGATAAAAAGTTGAATTTCAAGGTTCTTATAATTTATTGCAGTTTGCACACAATTTAAAAATGTCAACAACAGCACACCAAAAAAGTACAAAACTAAACAGCCTTAGAATTTACTCCCCTTGAGAAAAAATAAAACATACTATGATTGTCAAAGCTAAATGTCTAAATCCATAAAAAGAACAAATCTTAAAAGAAAACAATTCTCACAGGGAAGCAAACACAGTTGAATCAAAATCTGCTTTTTTTCAGACAGTGATTGTCCTCTTCAACAGATTCATCTCTTTTCTTTTCCCTGCTCCCCTCCCGCCATATATAGTCTTGGACATTTGAATGTTTTCCCCCATACCCACTAAATCCTTCCTGTGTTCAAGTAAGCACACATATATCTATGTAAATGGAGATGCTTAGACAGGGCGTTTCACAGCTTCCTCTGCAGTTGAAATAAACAGTCCATCGGGTTACAGACACTCTCAGTGTTCCAGTTACAATGAGCTGTATACAGTAGTTTAAGGCGGTCAAGTACAATAATTATAATTTAAAAAATAAAAAAAAATAACAAAGCCAGCAATAATTGTGATATAGAATAGGAGGAATTAATCCCACATGATGAAGTTAAAATCTTATGGTTGAAGAGAGATTGGTTGGTTGACGAGGGTGCAAAATGCCATAATGACACGAAGCTTGCTTGGCATGACAAACGCTTCTCACCAGCTGATGAGGATGTCATCCTGCCCACCAAGCCGCCAATCCTACCCCCACTCTCACCTCACCCCCAGCCCCCACCCCCAATGCTTTGGGGATAAACCCCCTAGCCACAGAGAAACTCCCATTACAGACTGAGTTTTAGGGAAAGTTTAGTATTCATCCTTTGTTTAACAGCTCTCACAACATGTGCATTTCTAATTATTTTTCCCACACAGAACATTTACTAAATGTAACTCCAAGTATTTTAAGGTAAAAAATAAATACAAATAAATTGAAAACCCCAAATAAATTTACCTCCCTCTTGATCACACATTCAAATACAAAAAAGTCACATATTCAATCACATGAAAATATGATAGAAGATAATTTCATTTCAATAGATTCAATAAAGTCATGATTGAATAAGTTTCTTCACGAATGTTATAGCAACCGTTCCTTTAAATCAATTTCTCCTATAATTTTTATAAAGGCATCTTTGAAGCAAAAAACTCATTTCATTAAGCTTTAAAGGTGCAATCAAGCATGCCAATTCTTCCCCGTCAAAAGGATTACGCCTTCAGTAGAAAACACACATGCGCGCACAGATCCACCCAAACACTCAGGTCAAACAAGCTCAGCAAGGATCAGGTCAGGATGTCTGTGGGCGAGCGAGTTAGTGAAACAGAGAGACACACAGAGAGGGTTGGGGGGGAGAGAGAGTTAGGAACATGGAGATACACACACACACACACACACACACACACACACACAGGAAGAAAGAAACTGTGCTACAGCAGTTCTTTGACTTCTCAGTTTTAGCAAACCACTAAACACACAGACATACTGAGCTGTCAGGTGACCATAACCACTTAAAATAGGGAAAAACCTCCTTTCACTTCCTTTAACACCAAAGAGCCAGCAGTGTCATGTTGACACACTGGCACCCAGACAGTGCCACGCAGAAACAAGTGCCCAATTGAAATATAAATAAATAAAACCCCACCTGTAAGTGGGAGCCAGTCACAGCAGTGGGGCGCCTAAACTCCTTGGGAGGATAAAGGAGAAGAAAATAGGTTCTGATAGGACGGAGATACTCAGAAGAGTTTGTTTAGTAGTCAGTTGCTTTTCACCTCTTCCAAACCACAACCTCATCCTTCCTCTGCACGGTCATCTTACCCGCTGAACCCAGAGATCAGTGCATTTACACAAACGCCTCCTTCACTACCCACGGAACATTCCACAGGAGTCCATCCGAACATTCACAGGAGCAGAAGAAAAAAAATCCCACCTATGAATCGAATGAATTCATTCAAATATGCACCACCCCCAATGCAAAACAACAACAAAAATGTGAGACAAATCAAATTCATGCATTTTTCATTGCTGTAAAATTCAGTTTTTCAACAGACTGCACCCTTGAGTATTCACATAGTCTGTTATAGATTTGATCAATTACAGTGTACAGTAATACAGCAATTCACATTTCAAATATACAAGTTGGACTTCATGCAACAACAGATCCCATTTTTTCCAAAATAAAATCCATAATATTAATTACGGTAAACTATATCTTACATATCAACTTCAAATTAATGTGAATTTTCCAACAAGGATGTCGAAAGACTGCAGCTAGCTTTAAGAAAATGTCTATATTAATCATTCATAAAGGATTTTAGAAAACACTTCAAAGGAGTTGAAAAAAGGGAAGCTGTACATTGCATGAGGGCCGATCGTCTTTCATCAGTCAAGTTTCCCATCAAGTCAAAGAGCTTAACGAGGTGCAGCTCAGAGCGCCAAGAGCTCACCTCTACGCAGAGATCGTTTACAAAAACTGAAAACAACACACATGCACGCATACGCACGCAAACTCGCACAAACACACGCAAATCTGTTGAAATTAGCAGTAGTGCACACACACATCCTCATACGCACATGTACTGAGAATGTTCATGATCACAGTACCCGTTTAGTGTGATCCAATAGTTGGTCACCTCAGTGTGTTACCTGAACACTTCATATGGTTGTCTATGAAGCTGCGCCTGGCTTCCATCGAGGAGTGTATAGACTTCTGGGTATGGTATGCAAAAGGAGAACTAAACTGAACCACTGGCTACTGTACCAGCACCCAAAGTTTTTTTTTCATCAAAATGAAAACCTGACAAATAAAATAGAATAAACCAAATATAATAGAATAGAATAAAACTAAATAAAATAAATCTAAGGACCAGATAAAATCAGTAGTAACATTTTCATGTGCTATTAAAGTGCAATTTAACAAGATTTGCAACATAGTAAGTACAAGAAACATGACTGATTCAGACCCCAGATATCCTCTTCTTTCCCTCCTTCCGCTCCGTCCCTCCATCCTCCGCCCCCGGGCCAGACCTTCCCACCCCGGCTCACCCCTCTCTACTTCCACAGTTCCTGGGAGCTGTCCTCTATGGCCCAGTCTCTGGGCAGGCTCAGAGATTCACTCTTCACCGAGAGCGAGTTGACCAGTTCGCAGTGGAACTTGCGGATGTGGCGGTAGAGGTCCCCGGACTGCGTGAAGCGTCTCTCGCACCACTTGCAGGCGTGCGGCTTCTCGCGCGTGTGCACCACGGCGTGGCGGCTCAGGTTGTGGGAGTACTGGAAGCTCTTCCCGCAGGTGGTGCAGGTGTAGGGCTTCTCCCCGGAGTGAGTCCTCTCGTGGCGCTTCAGCGTGTACATGCAGGAGAACGTCTTCCCGCAGATGGAGCAGGTGGGCACGTTGACGTCGCCGGCGGGCTTGGCCCTCACGCCCTCCTGCTCGCGGAAGTGGCTGCTGAGGTGGATCTGCAGGATGTGGGGGCTGGGGAAGACCTTGTTACACAGCGGACACATGAAGATCTGGGTGTGGGGGGCGCTGAGCATGTTGGAGACGTAGGGGAGCAGGGAGCTGTCCATGCTGGCTGCCTCGGCCTGGGCGCGCTCGCTCTCCGTGCCCAGCATGTCGTCCTCCTCGCTGGCCTTGTCCTCCCGGTCCAGCTCCCCGGCCAGCGAGGCCTCTCGCAACGCCGACAGGTGGGCCTCCAGCCCCAGACGTCGCTGGGCCGTCAGACCCACCCCCACCCCGTGGTGATTCAGTCCTCCATTGGTGCTGGGCGTCGTGCCCTTGGCGCCGCTGTGGTCCATGTGGTAGTCTCCGCCTCCCAGCTCCTCCTCATCCGACCCCGCGTTCCTCTCCACCTTCACCTGCACCAGTCCGCCCGGCAGGCGGTCAGGTGTCGACGCGCCGACGCCGCTCAGGTATGGGTTACCGGCGGCGACGGGCTTCACCGACAGGTCGAGGACGCAGTCTGCGTCGGCCGACACCCGGCGCGAGGAGCCGAGCGACCGGTGCGAGCGGAGGGAGCCGGTGGAGCTGCTGGGGCTTCCTGCCGGGGAACGCAGCTTCCTGGCCTCGCTGCCCTGGGGCGGGGCCTCTGTGGGGCTGGAGGCCGTGGCCGGGGTGCCCGCGCGGTCCGAGGGCAGCCGCATCCACAGGGGGGTGCTGGCTTCCCGCTTGGCCTCCAGGTCGTCGTCGTCGCTGGGCAAAAGGTCGGCGGTCGCCTCCGATAGACTCTCGGCCTTGTCGGAGCAGGAGGAGGCGTTGTCCTCTTCACGTCGCGTGCTGTCGGCCTCTGCGGTGCCCTTCTGCTTCAGCTTCTTCTTGCACACCTTGACGATGTCGTACATGTGCAGGTAGCTGGCGGCCGCCAGCACGTCCTCTACTGGCAGGGCCTTGAACTGCAGCTTGCCCTCGTACATGAACTCCAGTAGCAGGGCAAAGGCCGGAGCGGTTACGATGTCGCTGTTGAGGTGGACCACGTCCCTCTTGTCCAGCTGGTCCTTGTAGAAGAGGTGAAAGTACATGCTGCAGGATGCCAGCACAGCGCGGTGAGCACGGAACTGGGCATCGCCTACCAGGACCGTCGAGTCACACAGGAAGCCCTGGTGTCTCTGCTCACTCAGACACTGGAGCAAATGTCTGCTGTGGTCTGGGAACTCCATCCTGCCGTCCTCATAACCTGGAACACACACACATGCACACACTGGTTAGAACCAACTAAACACACATAGGTTTATACGCACACTGGTTACAATCTGCGACGCACACACTCATATCTCCCACTTACCCTCTTTCTTTTGTTACAGAACCTGTATTTGTATTATCAATCTAAATTAATTCATACAAGTCTAAAAACGTTTTCTTAATTAAAACATGTCACCGTTGAAATGAATATTTATTTACTTGAATTTACATTACATTTAGATTTAAAGTGTTTGCTGAATTGGAACAAAACACTCTAAAATAGTAAACCCAGTTTACAGTACTTTTCAGAGCAGGTGTGAAACCATTCTAAACTATCGGTCTTAAACATCAGCGCTTCCAGATGATGTTCTGTTTTGTTTTCTGATTCCCAGTCAGGTTACTCAACAGCAAGGCTGAGTGTGTCCTCTCTCCCCTCCCGTCCTCCTGCCTGCCTCACAGCTCACTTCCTGGCTCCTGGAGTGGTTATTTTTAATAACCCACTTTGGCCTGTCCGGCTACTTTAGGTAACAGGCTTTCAAGTGCGCAAACAGTCTTCACGTACACAAGCAACCTACCTAGGACAGCTGAGTATGACCGAGCTGGACTAGAAGATATTTCAATACAAATAAATCTTCTGCTGCTTCAAACCACTGATTAAAAATAAGAGACCCCCCCCCCCCCTTGAACGTGAAATTAAATGATGGTTTAGTCTAAATAATTCATTAAGTAGGCAAAAAAAATCTAAATGTCGAAGCATCCTGATGTGATCAATATAAAGTCACACCTGTTAACCAAGTTGAATTGTCCTGCCTGAGAAAATACATGCGCCGCTCTTTGACAGCCTTTACACGAGTGGTTAAATCAGCTCATTTGAATGAGACTGAACAAGTGTATGTGCAGTGCCGCGGTGGCCCCCCTCAGCCCAGCTCAGACTGCCCTAATGAGGGGGCTTATGGGGACAAGGATGTCCCACCCCAACCCCCAAACGCCCCCAGCACCAACACTCCACGCAACCCGCCCTCAACCCCCACCCCTCCCCGAATCTTTCGAGAAACATGCACATGGATCCGTCCCAAAGCGTCAGGCTAGAAGATTTACAATACAATCACTTTAAGTGCCCTGTAGTCTACATCAATCCTAATCCTTAAGATGGCTAAAAATAAAGATGGTAGGACAGCTCACAAGGTAGTAGCCATCAAACTAGTGGTCTGTGAGGACAGCGAGGGCCGGGTAGAAGAAGGCTTACCAACATCTGATCCAGCTGACCAGGGACATATGGCAGCTGCTGGCCAGATAAAGAGATTAGGACTAGGAGGAGTGCGATTACAGCTGTCTAGCCAATTCAGGCAGCTCAAATCTGCAAGTTCTAAATTAGTCACCATGCCTAGGGGGAAGAAGACACGGGCTTTCAAGTAATTTCATAGTCAATTAGATATATAAAAAAAGTCTAAATTATTCTGAATCAAAAACACTGATTGACGCTTTTATCTCGCTTTGCATTCAGAACAACTTGCATCCATGTGCACAATATAATTAGAGCAATTGTTTAAGAATAAATTGGTGGTCTGACTACATTTAATAACTGAAATGTAAAAAACTTTTTTTTTTTTACATGAATATTTTTTTTTTATTCATTTAAAAGACAAATAAGAAAACTGAATCAGATATTTTAAAACAAAACCATTAGTTACGAAATTAATCACTAAAATACGTACTAATTTCTAAATTCAACTTCAATTAAAGAATCAATAATTCAACCAATAACAACATGAATGTTTACAACAAACACATCCTTTAACCTACCTCTAGAAAGATCAAACTAAAAGCCTTAAAACCCTGTCTTTGAGTACACACGCTACACACCAACGTCAATCCTTTTTTTCAATACCGAAGTCCAAGTATCGCCACACAAGTCTACAATATCCGACCATACCATCAAGACCATCCCATCAAGACCATCCCATCAAGACCATCCCATGAAGCCCGGACTGGTGGAGGGAGACACAGGAAGACCTCCGGTCTGATCAGACCTCACAAACGGAACAACTCCACTGTCCCGTCTGCCCCCTTCTCCCCTTCACACTCACGCTCTCTCACAAAACACAGTACCTGCAGTATGCATCAACTTGATTAAGTCCGCTGTAGTAGAATAGCTTGTGTGGCTGCAGCTCTCAGAATCAATGAGTGGGTATGAGAGAGAGAGAAAAAAACTCAAACTGTGAGGGACAGATGCAGAGTGGAGGAGATGTTGGAGGGGAATGAGATACCTCCTCCTGCACACAGATCCGCACACACACTAACTCGCAGGCTGTGCCTTAGAATAAAAGACTGGGGGATGGCAGCCTGTCAGCTGCTCTGACATCATGTTCAGATGGAACTGCTACCTCCAGCTGTGCTCCCTTTACCGCCATATGCTACTCCTCTACGCTCTTGCCACCAGCCTCGCCTTTTATACAACTTTGTTTCTCTTTCTCTTCATTCTAAAAGGGGGTAAATGTAGTGAGGTGCTTCAGTGGGGAAAAACTGGCCAACTCCCCGACACTCTACCTCTGAACTCAAGTAAAGGAGAAGTTTAGAAAATAGGTCTGTGAGAAAAACGACACTTTTTCTAACCTAGTTTCCTGCGCTGTGAATTTAAATACCCTCAAGTTTGTTTTACCCCCCGCCTCTCTCTTTTTGCTGCGCTCCTTCCAGTAACTATAAACAAAGCCGAGCGCAGCACATTTGCAACTGACAGATCCACGCAGCTGATATTGTTTTCGACTTCTTTACGGTTCAGTGCCCTCACCATTACCGTCATTCATTTTCCCTAACCCTTCGGACAACTGACAGAAAAAAATGAAATAAGGAACAATGGGAACAATTGTAGAGCTCATGAGTGAAATTCTAAACAAAGGATAGCTTAGCTCTTAATGGGAGGGCAAAACTTACTACAGCCTCTGCTTTCTTTTGTTAAAGTATTCCGTGAGATTTTTAGTGGGGTCTTTTTTTTATCCTGTAAGAATTTGTATATCTCCTCCGCGGCTGGTTCGAGTAATTTCATCATCACAAAGACGAAATAAATTCATAAGAAACCTCTCTCGGCTGTCTTTTGTTTGTTTACTAAGCTACTTAGATAAGTACCATTTAATAATTACATTGATCATGTTCAGGAATTTATTCTAATACATTTTTACAAACAAAATATTTTACTTTAAAAATTGAGGGTGGGGGAGGATTATGAAAAAAGTTTCAACTATCTTACAACTTTAACTCATCCGATCTCCAAATAATTTGACCAAAATCACTGAATTATAGTTTTCATAAAATGCATTGTAACACTATAACAACATTGTAACCATTCACAGAGAGAAGGGCGATTACTCCCATACACTAACCTGTTTAGATCCTATTTAAATTGAACTTGATAACATTAATATGTTTTTACAGCATAGCGACCTCTCTTCATTCAGATGCCCATAGCCCGCAAAATAAGGATTTACCATAAAACAACTGTCATAAATTAGCCATTAGTTTTATCAACTTCATGAAAGGCAAGCTAACAACTGATGTTAGCATAGATGCATGCAACTGAACTATCTGACGTCTATGTTTTAACTACTGTAGTACAACTAGGCTGGACGGGATTCTAAACATTGAGAGTGAGACAGTCGCGTGATTGACAACACAACATTCGCAAGACGTGGACTACAATTTCCTTGCTAGCTTACACACTCTGACCCACGCAGTCAAGCTAGGTAGCCATGGCTAACAAAAAAAGTATTCGATCAACCTGCTGTGTTATTCTCTACCAGGCCCAGATGCTATGCCGAGAGCCACTGAAACATGGTCTCGGAGGAGCTTAGCTACATAGCAACTATTTATGTTTAGACAACAGTCAGCGAGAAAGGATTGTTAGTTGCTACTTTTTCCCCTTCACAGCCCACCCCTGTCTTGATCTCCTTTCATCTCCCTTAATCGGACTCTGGAATTAAAGGCACTTACAGACAACAAGCTCCAATGTCTTCCTGCTTCTTCCGTCAAATCCTCTTGGTTGAAAAAGAACTAGATCGACTTTGAAGAAATTTCCATAACAACCTGCAGTGGCAGGAAAGACGGAGCGAGCGAGAGAGCGAGCGGAGGGAGAGAGGAGCTGCGGCAGCCAGATGTTTCCGAGCTGTTGCTACTCAACTCCAGCACAGAGGAAGCGGCTGACTGGCAGCGCAAAAGCCAATAGTGCTTGTGATAAGAAACGTGAAGGCAAATTGGAAGCAGCCGCTGAAGGGGGAAGAGGGAGGGATATCTCTTCTCGGCGTAGGTTGACACCAGGCAACAGTGAGAAGGCAGAAAAAAGGCCAAGCAAACTGGTTCTCCGAACAGACTGGCGCAGACCACGGAGTGAACGAGAGCGCGGTGTTAGGTGGGTACTGTAGTCATACAAAAGCCAGAGAGAAGAAGGAGAACAGGTGCATCGGCTACATTACCTTGTTATTTTCTCAGAATTAAACTAACTTTATTTCTATTATAGTGTAAATACAATATCCTTACCCGTCGCGTGCGTTTGATGATTGAGACCAGATGTCCGACCAATGTTGCATGAAATTGGTAGTCAATGTGTTGGAATAAAGTTTCATATTCTGCAAATAATTGTCTTTTCAGCCTATTGTATTCAACGAAGTGGCCAATGCATAATGTATTTAACATTTTGAAGAACTACACAACGTCTACAATCTGGCCTGAGGCTACTTAAAGATAAAAAGAAACCAACTTTTCTATCAACAGGTTATTGGGATTAACCTTGGAAAAATATTGATTGATTACAGTTGCTCTTGTAAACTGTGTCTGGTTAAGACTTCCTTTCAACTCGACCTTTTAAGTTTAGTTGCACATCTTGTATATTATCCTGAGCATACATGCTTGTTCCAAATTTCACAACGAATAAATCCCTCGGACTTGCATGTTCTACGTCTGTTTTCTATGTTGAAAGTTCAGTCTATTTCAGCCTTACTTCATTTTTTATCAGCAACAAACAGTCGCACTGTGTGCCAGGATACAATCAATCAAGCAGAACCTTAAATCTAGGTCACATGAGAATCAAGATTCTAGATCAATAGTTTTATTATACCTTTAACTTGTGAGAACATTTCCGATATCACACTTTAAAAGATGAGTCCCTTAGATTGAATTCACTTTGAAACATCTCGCAAATATTTGACACTGCCTGTAGCCTACTGGATTGAAATATATTCTTAAAATTGTTCTAGTAAACTAATTGGCGTCACTAATACATTCCAAAACAAACCCGGCTCCACATGTAAATGTATTCATATGCGAGGGGATCATAACGAAAATGCAACTTTAAATGCAAATAATGACCTCATTATGTGACCAATTAGTGAATGCATGTTACCAGTTCTGCATCAGATTACAATACGCTCCTTGTTCTCCCAGAATTCTTGATTGCTCCGAATATTTCATCTGGAAATAAAATGCACCACTTGTCTATTTTTTAAGCCAATAGGTCTGCGGAATTACTATAGGCATACTATTTGAATTATTTATGAACGCAATTAAGATGTAGATGGCCACGTCAAGTCAATTACCTAATGAGTTTATGTCCAAAAATATAGCCTACGCGGAAATACATTTACAAATGGAAAAAGTAAAATGCAAAAAGGTGCAAAAAAACGTTACTTAAAAAACAAGAATATCACTCAAATATAGTAGTCAGTTGTGATTGTCAGACAGCACCTTTTCAGAAGCCTTTTTCTGTCTGAACCTGAAACCATGTGTGTGCTGCATCCCTCAAATCCCATGTGATTGACTTAAACCTTTCTACTTCTCTGCCCCCTTTGATCCCAAAATTGTTTTCCAGTTGACAGATGCTGGACTAGCGTTGTGCCAAAGGCACTGCGTGCCTGATGTTTGAAATTATATTTACCCCAAAACTCTCCTACTGTTCAAACATAGCTTACTACCTCTGTTGTTGTACACATTTGTTTGTTTTGGAGGAAGTACCTTTAAGACTAAATTCATCTTCTTTTTTTTTTGCCGATTTGCTAAATATAAAGGAAGCAAAACTATACACTTCCAGAATGTATATTAGCAAAACAAGATGATATTCCAGTCAAAAGATTTACATTATACCCTAATCATATTCCATCCTTTGATATTTAGCTGTGAATAGTTACTTAGGCCTACCACTCTCAGAATTTAGAAATGATCAAACATGTTGTAAACCTTGTTATGTCACATAAGAGAAAAAATAGAGATGAAGACCAGGCGTTCATGCTTCTTGTCAGGCTGGACTTCTTCATTCCTTCCTCTTGAGGTCACTGTAGATGCCATATTAGTTTCCTTAGCTCAATGGCTGTGTTGTCCCAGTTAGCAGACCTGGATTGACTGGAACAGCTCCGTAAATGTATTATGTCTATAGGCACGGAGATTACAACTGTAGCAGAGTGTGATCTGGAGACAGACAGAGACTAAATACATGTATTTTGATTCAAGGATTCATCACTGTTTTTCAGATCCCAGTAAAGACAGATCATTTTACTAAACGTATATCACATTGAGACATTTTATGCTCCAAACTGTTTTTGGTAAAAAAAAAAAAATAGCATTAGTAGAAGAACAAATAATGCTTCGCTCGTCACAGGGTATCATTTACAGTACTTTAGTAATTACTCAACATAAACCTAAATAGGATCATATAAAAAGCTAACATAGAAACATCAATGTTTTTTTGAATGGGATTTGAATGGGGCACAAGGGATCTGACATAGGAATACCTAAGGTCTACATAAGATAGATACTATAATATTAGATATTATCTCTACGTATTCACAGCGGGTGTAACAACAATACACTGAGGGTAGGTAACAGATCAACCAGAGGCTGAACCATCACTTTGGACAAAACGTAAAGGCAGTACTAAACCAAACCAGATGAAGTGTAATATAAACCCAGGACCCCTCAGGTGTTTTTTACTGAGATTTGTCTACAACCAACAGACAAATAGGAGAAGGGAGTTATGCAGACAGCATGCGGCAGCCATCACAGAAGACCAGACAGATGTTGATACTCTGTCATCTCTGTCATGGCCTGGTCATCTCTCTCTCTCTCTCTCTCTCTCTCTCTCTCTCTCTCTCTCTCTCTCTCTCTCTCTCTCTCTCTCTCTCTCTCTCTCTCTCTCTCTCTCTCTCTCTCTCTCTCTCTCTCTCTCTCTCTCTCTCTCTCTCTCTCTCTCTCTCTTTCTGTGAGAGAAGAGACAGAAGGGATAAGAAAGACTGTGTCACCCAATTCACGTTAACTCTCTCACCTTGGGAAGGTTCCCCAGATGCAGTCCAGTCTTTTTCAGGGAAACTTGTGTTTGTCTGTTGTGAGATGTTTTCTTGACAGCCAGAGAGTCGGACATGAATCAAGCTCCCCGGGGCAGACCCTGGGAAGGCAAACAGCTTCCCACATTACAGACAATATCAGGACTTAAATTATTCAAAAGCTATCAGTAGTGAAATAAGCCGTCTGATTGACCAATGAACAGCTGCTGTGTCTCTGGGTCTCTAGAGGTGCAGCATCTGTCTGGGGAGGGAGGGAGGGAGGGAGGGAGGGAGGGAGGAGAGAGCAGAGGAAAGGGGGAACATCTCTCTAGGGGGTGAGACATCAGGAGACACAACTGTGTGCTTAACTTGTTTATCTAAAGCAGGCAATGGGGATCATCCTATAGACTAGGTATTTGATAGCTCCAGAACTGATCATTTAGTGCTGCGAAGATTTTTGACACAGGAGGAGCTGACCAACGAAGTGATTGATAAACCTAATCTGAATCAGTGGGTATTTGAGTGTGAGAGAGTGACAGAAAGAGTGTGTGTGTGTCTTCTCTCCAGTATGAAGGTAGTCCAGATATTGCTCCCCCCAGCTAATTCCCTCCCACAGCTGTTGTCTAGTGCTGACATCTGGACTGGAGGCAGCCAGCGTCCCATGCCAAATCTGCACCCTCTGGGTCCTTACAAACTTAGCCGAGACATCCCTACTCTATTATGTACAACATAAACTGATGGTGGGAGAAACTGTGACAGAGCTGGTTAGATGGGCATCATTCACATTGACCTACACTTCAAAGCCTTCTTAAACACATAGGAGGAAATCCATTCTGTGGGAGTTCTTTAAAATGTTCTCTATCAAACATGTGGACTGTGTGTGTTTGTGTCCAGAGTTGTCCCTAGTCTGTGTCTCTGTCTGGAGTCCTCCTCTCTTCTCCTCTCCAATTATCTCTCCTCTCCTATCATCTCTTCTCCTCTCCTCTCCTCTCATAGCCCAGGGGGGAGGGGGAAGGACAGATGCAGAGGCAGCCTCTGCATAGCTGGAGGAGGAGATGGCTGACTACCTCTTGGCTTGGAGGCGCCATTAAGCAATTTGCCTTCCAGATGTCCATCAGAGAGCGGTGGCCAGCGCTGCAACTCTGGAGTGGCTGGAGACCGCCACACGGACACACACATACATCTGGGACAGCATGAAGTTAGGTCATGGTTTTCTTGTTCTTAAAAAAAAAAAAAACACTTGTGCGGTAGAGGAGATGAGGAACCATACACCTGTGATGAGGTAGCTCTGACTGACTGAGACAAGCCTGAATGTTGCAGTTGGACAACACATTTGGTGGTGGTTTCAATGTGTTCGATAGCCAAGTCTTTAGGATCTAACCAAGATCTAAGATTTTCTTCTGTGACATGTTACACCTTGCCACAGCAATCATGGAAGGACATATAGAGAGTGTCATAAAAGGTGTCTCTCAGTCATGAAGAGCCCAGAAAGCTTCAGGACTGGTAAATAGCAGAGGTGATGCCATATGGAGAATGTGAAAGAAGACAGGGGGATTTGGAGGTGTGGAGCAGTGTTTTTGCAACTTCCATCATTCTGATTCTGTACTCTGATGGATTACACCTATCTTGATTGTATGTGTGTGTGTGTGTGTGTGTGTAGGCATGCATAATGTGTCTCTGTACACAGGAATGTGTGTGTATCTGTGTTTATCCCAGCATGAATCCAGCCTGTCTGCGCTGTGCAGTGTTTTGCATTGAGTGTTTGTGTGTGTTTCTTTGTGTGTTTCTGTGCAGTGTGTGTGCGTGCCTGCGTGTGTCATAGCCGCAACCTTAGCCAGTACGAACATTTGCCTTGTGGTATGAATTCCCAGGAATGCCTAACCTGTGCCAGCTGTTGGGGACATGTTACGTGTGCCAACAGCAGCGGCTCTGCCCACAGGATCATCTGTTCCAGCGCCTCCATCTGCAGTGCTGCTGCCCAGCCTCCCTCCCTGCATCTGGACCTTCTATAGAAGGCCTTCCAACAACGCGGGCCCAGGCCGGCCTGCCAAGCTGCCCAGATGTTCCTGCTGTAAGCCCCAGGCTAAATGAATGGAGCTCCATGCTCATTATTCAGGGCTGGTAAATTGCAAGTGGCCCCTTTTCAGTTTTTTTTTCCTCTGCTTTTTTTTTCTTTCATTTTTTAGGTTTCCTGCCCCAACAAATCATTCATCAGTGGGTGTGTGTGTGTTTGTGTGGGTCTCCAGTTGATGTGAGAAGGTTTGGAGTCATTTCAGGAGGGGGGTTTAGTAATGTTGGGGGGTGGGGGTGCGTGGCCGAGGGGGTGTGGGTATGGGGGTGAAAGCCAGATGTGTCTTTCATGGGGCTGGGACTATCCGCAGAATATCCCCTGTGCTGGTCTCCATTTGTAAGGAAAATACCAAACTCAAATGATAGGGCTCGACAGATAAATTAGACCCTTTTATCTTTAATTTAATATTACTGACCATGCTAATGGAGCAGCTCGCTGTAAAACCAATGAACGTTGACACCACGACGCGTCCATTGTGACAAACACAACATGTTCGTGTCACAAAGCAGAGGGGCACAATTAGCTCATGAGATCATCTGCATAGCGGAGGTGTTGAGTGAATGGGAGGGTGAGTATGTGTGCGTGTGTGTTTGTGTGTGCCAGCGTGCCCACCGAGGTGGCATCTGCCTGGGTTTAGCAGGGTAAGCTCCATGTGTGGTGCTCCACAAGGCTTAGAGGAGCCCACAGATGGTGACAGAACGTTCCACTCCTGACATTCCTGGGACCAGGAGGTTCCATGCCGTGGCAACCCGGCCACAGTCGCTCACTGCCCGAAAGCGCCAACGTAAACAACAACTGGACAGGGACAGAGTGGCGCTCCTAAACACTACAAAAGATCAAAGATCATGTCATTGAAATAATCTAGCGGCATTAATCACTGGGAAAATGCAGGTCATGTTGCAGTGTTTGTGTTTCAGAGAACATCTGAGATGTATTTCAGATGTTTTTGATTCCAATAATGTATGACCAGATTTAGTGCATCTTGGTTGAATCAAATAGATCTACTTCATTTATTGCACCTTTAGATGTGATGGTTAGCTGTGGTAAGAGTGTTGTTTCTGCAGTGCTGTTCAAGTTCAGTCGAGATGAATAACAGAGCATATGTTGTTTGTGAGAGATGCACCAACAGGAACACTGTCATGATGCTTCTTCCTTTAACACGGACAAAACCCTCAGCACAGAGAACAGCCGGACCAGCACTGATCAACACTCCAACTCAAGACACAACTAGGACCAGAAAAACACACACGGTTTGTAAAAAAAAAAAATATTTTACTGTTTGTGGATTTGTGTGTTTTCTGTATTTGTTTTAATCTCATGACTTGTAGGGATTCTACTCCTATAATGTACTGTGTGTATGGTTTATATATGGAATGCCTTACTCTTTAGACCCTGAATGCAGGCTTAGAACCATAGTGAATGGGAGCCATGTTGTCGTGGTTACGCAGCCTTTCCCCATACTTGTGAAACCGTATCTTGTCCTCAGACTGTGTGGATTTCACATAGGAGTTGGAATTCTGTTGTTGGTAAATGGGAGACTGGGGTTATGGTTTTTCCCAGGCCAGCTCTAGTCCTAAGGGACATGACCCCAACACTGTACCAAGAGGAAAGCGTATCTGCCATATGGGCATACACACACACAGTGTAAACCCCTCTGTTTTTACACACTACACACATATGTTCATGTCATCAAGGAAATGTTCTTGAGGCAATAACTTTTGTCACACCTGAAGATACCTTGCACACCCAAAACATTACATCAAACTGTAATTCCCCCCCCCCCCCCCCCTTAGACTTTCTGTACTGTGTGACTACAACCTTTAAAAAGATCTGACCAAATGTTGTTTTGCGGGGGTATATGTGTGTGAGGGTGTGTGTATGTGTGTGTGTGTGAGCGTCTTTCAAAGCTTCAATATGTTTGACTAAAGCATTCAGTGAAGATTCCTTCCAGCCTCCCCTAGGAAGCTGGAGCTGATAGAAAGAATGCCCTGAGGGGGATCAAAGACAAATATGACAGACTACAAGGACTGTGTTTGTGTACATGTGTGTGTGGTGTTTGACACTAACGTGTGCGGCTGTGTATATATATTTCCGCATGTGTGTGTGTGCCTGCGTATTTGTTTTGGGGCGGATGGATGCCGACGGAATCCAGTTGTTTCAAACCAAACAGCGTCTGTGCTCCCAGATGTGTTTAAAACAGCTCAGCAAGTTACTCCCTGGAGGCAGCCTCAGCCCCAGCCTCACCCCCAGCCCCAACCCCAGCCTTCTTTTGCAGGGCCCCCAGCACAACCACTAAACTAACAGTGTCTGATCCAACAGCACAGCTACAGTACATACAGTAGTGGGTCCCTGTAGGAGTCTGAGGGCCACCCCAGCTGTGTGGAGAAGCACAAGACGTTTTCGTCAGTGTGTTGACTTTAACGAGAGGCAGCCGGGAGAAAGAAGAAAGCCAGAGACAGCACAGCACTCCCTAGTGGCCTGGAAGGTTTTCCATACACATATTTGTCTCCAGAGACAAGCAGCTGGAGGCTAGTCAGTGCCAGGTTCATGCCAGTCACAGGACTGGCAGCAGAGGAACATGGGTTCAGAATGATCCCCCTCTGACTGGCAAAGATTGAGGGAACTTTATGAGACCAAGTGATAAAACATCCAATTTTCAACTTTATCATATTTTGAAAAGTTTCGAAACAAATTAGTATTTGGGTACTTTAGACTCATAATGAGGATGACAAAATACTGTTTCCGATCTTACCAGGAGACATCAGTATGATGTATCTCTCCCCTGTGTGCCCCAGACAAGGCCAGCCTCCATGCCATCACCCCAACCTAACCTTGACATATGGCTCCTCTCCCTGGACGCTCCATTGAGTAGAAGACCAATCTGAGATGAGCTCTGATGGCGCCCGATGGAACGACAGCATGCAGCTGGAAGCGGAAGAAGCATTTGTATCTTTGTGTGTGTGTGTATGTATGAGAGAGTGTTTGTGCGAAAGTGTGTGGGTGGGTGAACGCAGGAAGAGGAAGATGTTGTTGGGTGCCTGGAGATGTTTGTGAGAATTCAGGCAGGAGGAGGATCTCCCTGCTCCAACTGCCTCATGCAGGTAACAGCTGGATCAGCCTCAGGCAGACAGGGAACTGGGCCTAAACACCTCATACTTCCTGCCTGTACTTACGAATACTTGAGGTGCTCTGGATTTGGGTCAGCACAGCATTTCCTGTCTTTGGCTCGTTTTTTTACGTGATTCCCGAATGTGCATCCAGTACATGAAGTATTTCACCACAAAATCTGTTGTCTTCATTGTCGAGTTTGTATACATTTTCAATCTGTCTGTGACACACCTAATCTGGGGAGAAGGAAAGAGGGGGAGAGGGGAGAGGGGGAGAGGGGAGAAGGGGAGAAGGGGAGAGGGGGAGAGGGGGAGAGGGGAGAGGGGGAGAGGGGAGAAGGGGAGAAGGGGAGAGGGGGAGAGGGGAGAAGGGGAGAGGGGGAGAGGGGGAGAGGGGGAGAGGGGGAGAGGGGGAGAGGGGAGAAGGGGAGAAGGGGAGAGGGGGAGAGGGGGAGAGGGGAGAGGGGGAGAGGGGAGAAGGGGAGAAGGGGAGAGGGGAGAAGGGGAGAGGGGGAGAGGGAGAAGGGGAGAAGGGGAGAGGGGGAGAAGGGGAGAGGGGAGAAGGGGAGAGGGGGAGAGGGGGAGAGGGGAGAAGGGGAGAGGGGGAGAGGGGAGAAGGGGAGAAGGGGAGAGGGGGAGAGGGGGAGAGGGGAGAAGGGGAGAGGGGGAGAGGGGGAGAGGGGGAGAGGGGGAGAGGGGGAGAGGGGGAGAGGGGAGAAGGGGAGAGGGGAGAAGGGGAGAAGGGGAGAGGGGGAGAGCGGGAGAGGGGAGAAGGGGAGAGGGGGAGAGGGGGTTGAGAAACAGAGATGAACGGTTGAGAGTGGGGATGCAGGAGGACAAGGACAACTTGAAAAGGATCAGCACCCACCGCAGTAGAGGTCTGAACTCTTCTGTTCTAATTTCCATGTCCAGACGTGCCCCTAACACACACACACACACACACTCACACACATACGCAACCGCACACTGTCTACTCGTTAACAGTCAAGTCGTCCTTGCATCCTTACAAAAGCATCCAGCCCCAGTTTTACAGGCTAAAATAGATATATGGGCTAAAGTTACATGGCATGAATTTTAACAGCATGAAGTTTCTTCAACTGTCTGCAAAACAGGTATCACACCCTTTTCTCTGACATTACACATCTATTATCCACAAAGCCCTGCCTTTAAGACCTTCCTATCCTCCAATGGAAGCACTAACTAGACTCTGGACATCCCATTCTCCTGTTTCCCTACCCTAAATAGAGGCCAGAGAGCTGCAGAACAATAATCCGGAGTAACAGTTATAAATATGGGTTGAAAATGTAACTAAATTACTGTAAACAAAATAATACATGATTTACTTTTACTAAAGTTTAATAGTTTATTATTTACTAACTTCCTGTCTAGATTCAGTCTGGCATTCTTCTACGTGTCTGCCAGTTCAGAGGCAGTCCCCATGTCAAGGTGGAATTCTCTGGCTGCAGCCTGTTCATCAAAGCATGCTCTCACACACACACCAAACACACGGCAGTGTCCCACACAGTACTCTCTGTCTCTCTCTCTCTCTCTGTCTTGCTCTCTCTCTCTTACACACACACACACACACACACACACCCCAGGCCCCTCTCCACTCACACCTAAACAGACGTACGCAGCCCAGGCCTGCCCAGTCAAGCGTGTCCGTTGGGACCAGCCCTGTGGTGACCCCAGGGCCCCAGTCCGCCATCACCAACCTGGACCCCCCATCTCCCTATAGGTGAGACAGTATGCCAGCTGCACCCCCTTTACATTCCACAACAACACTGAGGTACAGACGGTCTGCCAGGCCAGGAGGCCGTCAGCCTAATCCCACCTTCCCCCATTCCCTCAGCCTCCAGTCTGTCTCTACAGTCCTCTCTTGCCCTGTGTCACCACCAAGGGAGGCTGCAGACCACCTGACCCCTCCCCACCCCACAACCTCCCCCCTAAGCCCAACTCCCATGGCCAGCCAAGCCCCTCCTCCCACCCAGATTCCCCAGCCCCCCCTGCCCTGGGAAGCTGTGTAGCCCCTGGTTCTTTCATGTGAGTCCAAGAGCGGAGGGGAGAGTGGGGGAGAGTAGGGTCATCCATGCCTGGGAGGCCTCAGGTAGATAGAGAGACAGCTGCGGACAGACCAGGCACAGGAGACAGGAAACAGGAGGCAGCAGGCTGGCCAGGGCAGCTGCAGCCAGAGCTAGACGCTCAGCCAAAGGTGTGCAGCAGGCAGGCAGGCAGGCCAGTGCTCCACTGAGGGTAGCAAACACGGTCACAGGCCTCCATTATGGGTCACCGCAGCCAAGTGATGAATGTGACCCCCAGGGCCACGAACCATAGCAAGATAACAACTCAAACAGAAAGTCATCCAACCTACATTTCCAATTGTCTACAACTGTACACGCCCATGGAGAGATGACGTCATTTGACAAAGGCCGTGCGTGTGGACAAGATGTTTACATCTTTGCATGTGAGCACTTTTTACGTGCCACTACATGTATTGTATGCGTGCGTGTGTGTGTGTGCATGTATGCACCTGTGTGTGTGTGAACACCCTGTGCCTGTGTGCGGTGGGACAGGTTGAGACCCCCCCCCCCCACCCCCTCCTCTACCCTCCTGCCACAGCAGAGGGCCAGCTGACAGACCGATGGCGTCTGTTGAGCCCTGGGCTCCATGAGGCCCTGGGAGAACAGGAAGGACAGTATGGGCATGCTCAGCTCCACCTGTGTCACCGCGCAGCCCCTGCCTCTGCCCCTCTCTCTGCCTCGGTGCTCCTATGCCATCTGGGTCTTAGAAAAGGATTTGGGCCTAACCTGCACTTCAACCTCATTGACCCTCAAAAGCCTGAATACCCCTGACGTCCTACACATTCTTGGCCACGAGATCCCCAGCCTTTATCCCAATCTCTCTTCTCCTGACTAGGCCACAGCCCTACAACACTTTCCACGAGTCCTTTCCCTGATAATGATTGCGAGCATGATTGAAATATGTTTTTGGTGGTTTCTCTCCATTTTTAAGACTACTTTTCCTAAGGACTAAGGATGTATTATATGAGGTAATGCTATGTCATTCAAGCATTGACATTAGTCCATACGCTGGCACTGACCAAACCACAACTAGTAATATGCACTCTAGTCAAGACAGAGTGCAGTTCCATCCTTCACCACATGAGTGTCTGATGTACTAGTGAGAGATGCCACAACTAATTACCTGCGTCTGCATGAATATGATATGTGTTGCAGAAGGAATTATGAATCAGACATCCTTCATTCTTATAGGTTGAGAGGTCGGTTTAGTGTTAGGTTGGGGTTAGGTTTCCAGGAATTCCATCAGTATCTGGATGTACCACAGCTACCACGTGCAGAGTTTAAGGGGATTAAATTATGATTTCATCCCCTTATGATGATTAAGGGGGGGCAAATATTTTCAACGGTTTAATATTGAAATATAATGCTATACACAAAAAGAAACAATTCAAAAAATGTTCTAACTGAATTTTCATATATTTAACCTTTATTCAACGAGGAAAACAAACCCATGAGATTTTTTAAACATCAAATTTTAGGAAAATCTTACAGGCTCTAAAGAAAAAATAACGTATATTTTGAGCCTATAGTTTTAGGGATTGTAGAGGCCTGCAAAGCACGCATAACTACAGTTCATAGGCCATAGCCCTAACCTGCTGTAGCCTCAGCAAGTTGTAGTTTATCTACACAGCCCAGTAGAACAGGCTACAATCCAACAGATGCAGCCGCCTTATTACTGTACCGACACCACCTGATTCTCGCGACTCGCGAGGGTTGGCTTAGCATAGAGAAACACTGAAGAGTGTGAGCAATGAAACAGTCGGTCGGGGTACCTACCGATCCTAGTGCACGGTAAACGGTGCAGACAGGAATAACAGAGACGGGGAAGCCGTCCGAGAAGTGGTTGGTGACGTCACGAGTTTTCCTGAAAGTCAACAACAACCCACAGCGGTAACCTGACAGCGGAGGTGCACGAAACAAGTCACAGCCACTTTCTTCAACTACGCTGCCGACCGCTGATATTCATTTGGAAATTAAACAATTGTAACAATTAGAGCAGTGCGTTCTTGTCTTTTTCTAGACGCTGTCTTTTCTAAGCGCCTGCTCTGAAAACGCGTTAAAGGGAAGCTCCAGCCCATAAATTACAGCAGCGTAATATCGGGGGCTAAAGGAAACCCCATCAGATCCCGCGCCAGGTAATAACCATGACAACAAGCGTAGTTATATAGTGTAGTGTGCAAATTCGTCTGTTGGCTAATTATGTGAGTTTCGGCATTCACTCTGTGTGTTTCTGATAGTAGACACTCTGGTGTGGTTGTTGCTGTGCTGACAGCTACAGAATACTACACAGCAAGTGCTGGATGATGCTGCAGAGAGCGAGGAGGCTGAGTTGAAGGAGGAGGGAGTTAGGGGAGGCAGCGAGTTCTGGGTTCGGATATGGCCTAGTGCCTGTTCCAACCATCATCTCTCGCCTCTCAAGCCTCTACCCTAGGAAATGGAATCCATACATGCCGTTCGTTAAAGGACAGAATCATTAATGTCAGTTCTTTCGATTCAGAGGAAGCATGCAAATATCCTATCTAGCTGCTGCTGCTTGAAGCATGCTGCTGGTTGACAGCTAGCTCGGTGCAGTCAAGTGAAATGATGCAGGCTAGCTACAGTAGGTGCAACAGTGATATCGTTTCAGGGAGCAACAATTTGTCTATTGCCGTGTTTCTGCCTTTGAGTTGTAATTATATTGTCAAACATGATATAAGTGTTTATTTGTAAATTGAGAGAGGCCATGTCCTCAAAGGGGGAACATCCCCAACCATGTAAGATTAAACATAAATCTATGAATCTAATCACAGTAGCTACTTAGTAGCCTACTCCTTCAAATGTTTTTTGATGATTTTGATTTATGCAAGATTACCATAATTTGCTTTAATTGGTACTTTGACCATCATATAAACACTGATATCACAAGCCAACCAGACCACTGCTCAATGTCCCTGTTGAACCTTTTAGATGGTGCTTGTGATATCAGACTATTAGCCCAAAGCACTGACATCAGGCCCCAGAGAACTGTATGCAGGTTAGCACTGACATTTTTTATACAGCTTCATATGTAACCATAACAACAACACAAGGGCTCTAAACCCTTCAGAAACCCCTTGCTGACATAAATCTACACTTCCTGGCTGAAGTGTTTCCTTTAACGTGTCGGAATGTATATTTGTGTGCACACCTGTGTGTTTGTGTGTCTGTGCGCGTGAGCGTGCGTGCGTAGACTTCAGTCGCCGGGCTTCTCGAGCGATGTTTGATACTGGGAGAGTACGTCTGAGGACAGGGGCAGTGGCCCGCCCAGGTGTCCTGAGTGTTTCCACACAGCCATCTAGAGTTACCCCACAGGGCTGCAGGATGGAGCTACAGGCTTATCTAGATGTGCTGGCCTGTGGGTGTCATGTACAGCAACATGATCACCCGGCTTCTACTGAAGAAACACAAGGCTGTACCCTCCATCAGAATCTCCCTCCTCTGCCACAAACAAGGGCATTCATGTTCTTTTTTTAAATGTTGATGGGTACAACAGCTGTAGCAAACTAGACTAATATCAAGGAAGAGTTTTCTTAGGGTTGCCTTTTAGAAAAATGAACAATAACATTTTGTCAGTAGAAGTCTGGAACGCCTCCAGAAATAGTTAGCCTGTCAGGCCCCTCAGCCTTATATTTCACGTGTTCAGCTCTGCCACAGACAGGTTCTCCTGTTCCCCCGGTCTCTTGTGTTTCCGTGCGGCTTTGCTGATCTGTCTGTGCAAGGCCAGGGGATAGTGCTTCATGGACGATCATTTATTTCTGAATGGAGTCAGCGGTTTCACAGGTTCTCTCTCGTCACCTTGCGCGCAGGCAGCTCCCTTAACGTGGGTCCTTCTGTGCTTCCTTGGATCTTCCCTCAGCTTACCCTTACTCTGCTGTTTCCTCAGATTTAATAAGGTAAAGGTCCACAGCATGGAGTCTGAGGCTGTCTCTTTGCATCTGATATGATATGAAGGCAGGTTAACCTCCTGGTGGTTCATCAGTGCTGCTTTTTCAGATCGTCCCATTATTGATCTGACACTGTTATCTTCGACCCCAGCTTGTTCAACTGAGTTTTTTCTTAAATGTTGTGTGTATTTTGTTGGAATATTTGTGTCTGTGCTCTTAACTGAGTGTAGTTGGAGTACTTAAGTTACCCACAATTCATCGGGGTGTTCCTATTTGGATTGGGAGCTGTTCTCTGAGGCAGCCAGACTGATTAATGACTGTGTCTGGCCTATGCACCCTTTTTCTCTTCTTTTCTCTCTCTCTCTCTCTCTCTCTCTCTCTCTCTCTCTCTCTCTCTCTCTCTCTCTCTCTCTCTCTCTCTCTCTCTCTCTCTCTCTCTCTCTCTGTTTCTTTTGTTCTCCTGTCTTATCTTATCTTTTCCTCTGCTGTCAGTACCGGTTCTATAAATTATGATTTGACTTTGTTAACTCAAGCATATATGCTCAGTTGATGAGACAGTATTTCCATAAGGATCACACAACCCTGCATTGACTGCTTACAATCAATGGCCCAAAGTACCTGGCCTACCTGCGCAACAAAGCCAATTCTCCTCTGTTGAACTATCCATCTCAAGAGCTTTACTCTGATCACTTTAGTTCAAGCTTATTAGGGATAGTTGGTTTCAACTACTGACCCTCGTGTGAGTCCTCTGTCTATAGAGGAAATAAGCAAATGGGTCTGCATGACTTACTAATGAACCTAAGCCAGGAAGTAAGTTAGAAAGTATAACATTTACCATAAGACACATTAAAGACACAGAAGGTCCGTACAGTGAAGCTACAGTACTACAGCCTGGACCTCTGGGATGTTCAGAAAATAAAATACATGGAGGATGTTATTTCAGTCAGAGGCAGGGCAACGTCCAGGCATCCGACTGAACAAGTGTAACACAAATCAAGGGTTCCACCTCCACAGCCCTGGTTAGAAGTCTTGGGTTTTAGTGCTGTATTGAGAACGAATGAATCCCAACTGGTGTGTTTGAGAGACAGACTTGGGGCGTGCCTCAGACCGACTCTCAGGCAGTGATGGTGTGACACTGTGCTAACAATTAGCTGCCACCAGAGCGTGGCTCTTCACAGTATTCACAGAAGACTGCTGGTGGAGGCTTGCTCTGGGAGGGGAGTGGTGCGTCATGTGTTCCCAAGCCTACTATGATGAAGCTGTTCTTAGACGTGCGAGCGGCACACGGGCAACTGGAGGCTAGGAGCTAGCGGCAAGCAATATGTAGCAATGGTGAAGGCTTCGGAAAAAATGGTCGGACTTGGATCATCAATCAATCCAACAGACATTTCATTTAAAGTCCACAGGATTGTGTCTGCACAATTAATCATGATCTTGGTCCTTTTGGTATTGTGTCTGAGTTTAGTGAACAAGAGGATCTCAATCCCTGTTCAATGGTTTGCATGGGATAAGACACCATTACATGGGTAACAACTCATGGTTCCTGCTCTCTCATTGGTCAGTTGGACAGTTGGCCAGAGCCTGACTGATCAGATTGACCCGCGAGTGATTGAGGTAGTCTTTGAAGAACTACACAAAACGGGATCAATATGTCGTTAGTCTGGGGAAATCAACCACTGTTGCCATACTCAAACACAGCATAGTTTGAGGAAGAGATGCCAACCGAAATATAAATTCTAAGATCTTTTGATCTTATGATTTCTTGCTCTCAGTAGAGCTTCAGTGAGGTGATATTCCAGAGTGTGGGATTGAGGTAAGTAGAAGAGAACGAAGCCTCATCCACGAGTCAGACAGGCAGTCTTCTGCTTCAGACCAGGGCTCCAAAGTTAGGAGATCTTCTGGTGGCTGCTGATGACAGCTACAGTAGCCAGCCTCCCAGTTCACTGTGTTCAGAACCAGCAGACCAGAGGACTGTATGTTGCTTGAGTCCAGGTACACAGTCAAACACAGAAAGGACTGTCAGTGGGTGGGTGGTCTGACCAGACAGGGATTGTTAGGGTTGGCAGAGAGGGAGAGAGATAGAGAGAGTTATTAGAAGGGAGGGAGGAAATGAAAGAGATAGAGTGAGGTAGGAGAAGAGGGAGAGAGAGAGGATGTAGGGGGTATTTGCCTTCACAATGAATGACTGAGTTGTTTGTCATGTCAGCTTGTGTAAGAATGAAAGGGGTTTGGAGGGGAGGAGAAGGAGGGAGGAGAGATATAAATCCTTACATTCTTTTTTTCTCTCTTACTTCCTTCCAGGCTGAGTCACTGCCGGGCGAAAAGGGGGAGGTCTGGAGAGAGAGAACGAGAGAGAGAGAGGAAAGAGGGGTAGGAGGGAAAGAAAACAACCACGAGAGGAGACGAGACGACACACCACTTGTGTGTGTGTGTGTGTGTGTGTGTAAGAGAGAGAGAGAGAGAGAGCTACTGAGCGGACAAGAGGAAGAGCACGAGGAAGGGAGGGAGTGAGTGAGTGAGCGGAGCCCTCCCTCCCTCTCTCTCCTCCACCCCTCCACCCTCCTCCCTCTCTCTCCTCCTCCCCTCCACCCTCCTCCCTCTCTCCCGTGGAGCAGCGTGGTGTGTAGGAGCGGCCAGCTCGCCGTGGAGGAACCATGAGCGATGTCACCATCGTTAAAGAGGGCTGGGTGCACAAACGGGGTGAGTACCTTGCCTCTCCTCCTTCTAGAAACATGCCGCTTTATACATGTGTGTGTGTGTGTGTGTGTGTGAGATAAGAGCAAGCATAAATGGGAGTGAGTTAGACAGAAAGGGGGTGAGCACATGGATGGATTTTTTTCTGTGTGTATTTGTGCATGCGTGTGTGTGTGTGTGTGCATGTTGTGTGCGGGTGTGTGCATGCGTGCATGTTGTCTGTGTGCGTGTGTGCGTGTGTGTGTGGGGCACGTTGTGTGTGTAAGAGAGGCTGTTTCTCTCCTAGGACTGCTCTCTTCATCACAGTCAGGCTTGACTGGCTGCTAAACGCCAGGGTATACCTTCAGTCTGATTGTGTCTGAGACCAGGGTGTGTGTGAATGTCTGTGTGTGTGATGTTGAGCCTCAGGCTAAAAACGTGGTAGAGGACCTGTGAGAGATCCAGTAGACCCCACGGCCTCCCCATCCTCATCCCTACCCTCAGCCCCAGCCTCAGCCCCAGCCTCAGCCCCAGCCTCAGCCCCAGCCTCATACTGGGTAGGGAAAGGGAAACTGAGTGCTTTAGTGGTTTGTCTTGGACTGGAGCCAATGTGACCTCACTCACCTCCCCACCTCCCTACCTCCCTACCTCCCCACCCCCCTAACTCCCCTAATCCCCACCTCATTCACCTCCCCACCTCACTCACCTCCCCACCTCCCTCACCTCCCAACCTCACTCACCTCCCCACCTCCCCGACACTCCCCCTCCCTCTGTCCCTAAATCGGACTCCAGGATCTCCAGCTCTCTCATCCACTCTTTTCAGTCTGCATGTCTGTCTGTCTGCCCACCTGTCTGTGTGTCTGTCTGTCTGTCTGTCTCTGTCTGTCTGTCTGTCTGTCTGTCTGTCTGTCTGCCCACCTGTCTGTGTGTCTGTGTGTCTGTGTGTCTGTCTGTCTCTGTCTGTCTGTCTGTCTGCCCACCTGTCTGTGTGTCTGTGTGTCTGTCTGTCTGTCTGTCTCTGTCTGTCTGTCTGTTTGTCTATCTGTGTGTGTATCTGCAAGCAGACTCTTGGATGACCCGGGGAAGAAAGCTAGGAGAAAATGAAAAGGAGGGCCAGCCAGGGGGAGAAAGGAGACGCAGCGGGCTAGGGTAGGAGCGGGGAGGAGGTGAGGGGTGATGGGGGCAAATGGAACAGGGAATCAATGGTGACCACATTTCCTGTTTACAGCCGAGCTGAATGGGTCAGTATGGAGAGAACAGCTGAAAAGAAGTGTCATTCCTTCTCCCTCTCTTTCCCACTCTGTCTCTCTCTCTCCCCCTCACTCTCTCTCATTCACATATAAACAATTCACCCATGTCCTATTCAACAGGTTCTGAACTTAGTAGAGCTGAGCTACTCTCATCCTTACCAGCAGCAGAATGGTAGTACAGTGGAATGCTCATGTAGAACACTGGATGGGATTAGTTGATTGATGGACTGGAGAGATTGACCGCACGGTGTCTGTCAGATTATTAGCAGAACATTATGTTCTATATTGGGAGGGGAGAGGAAGGGTTATAAGCAAGGGTTCTATGTCCCTTCCCTCCCTAGCCCCCCCCACCCCCGCCTTTCTCATCGATGTCTCTCACTATATATGTGTCCCCAAGGGGTTTGTGTGTATGTGACAGATTTGACCATGTGACCTCAACCAGGAAGTTATTAGTGTGATCTCACAGGGCAGTAGTGGCAGACCATGTGCTCATGCTCGTCCCTTCGGGGCAGACAGAAGGGGATTTCCAGAGCCCTATCCCTAACTCTTGTAACCAGGAATGTATTCTACAGGAAATGACACTGTCACACAGCAGACCGCTCTCCTCTCCTCCGCTCCTCTGCTCCTCCTCCTCTCCTCCTCCACTCCTCCTCCTCTCCTCCTCTCCTCCTCCCCTCCTCTCCTCCTCCCCTTTCCTCCCCTCTCCTCCCCTCCCCTCCCCTCCTCTCCTCTCTTCTCTTCTCTTCTCTTCTCTTCTCTTCTCTTCTCTTCTCTTCTCTTCTCTTCTCTTCTCTTCTCTTCTCTTCTCTTCTCTTCTCTTCTCCTCTCCTCTCCTCTCCTCCTCTACTCTCCTGTCCTCCTCTCCTCCTCTACTCTCCTCCTGTCCTCCTCTCCTCCTCTCCTCCTCTCCTCTCCTCCTCTACTCTCCTCCTCTACTCTCCTCCTGTCCTCCTCTCCTCCTCTCCTCTCCTCCTCTCCTCCTCTACTCTCCTCCTGTCCTCCTCTCCTCCTCTCCTCCTCTCCTCTCCTCCTCTCCTCCTCTACTCTCCTCCTCTCCTCCTCTCCTCCTCTACTCTCCTCCTCTCCTCCTCTCCCTTGGACGTCTCCATGGGCTCTTGTGTGTTTCAGCCTGCCAGCGTGTTCCTCAGACAGCCGTCTGTGCATATTAAGAGGAGTGCAGCCCCCTCAGTCACGACTCAGCAGTGTGTGTGTGTGTGTGTGTGTGTGCGCGTGCATGCGTGCATCTCTGTCTGCGTTGAGGGTATTGGAGCCTGTGTGTGTGTGTGTGTGTTTGACAGTGAGGGCTTGCCTGCTGCTGACCAGGGACTCAGAGGAGAGGAGGCAGTGGAGCAGGGTCGTGGAGCTGAGTCACCAGGACCAGGCTCTCTCCTGGAACACAAGAAGATAAGAGAGGGAGGGACGGAGAGAGGGATGGAGGGAGAGAGAGAGAGAGAGAGAGAGAGAGAGAGTGAGAGAGAAGGAGGGAGAGAGAGAGGGAGGGAGAGACTGATAGAAGGAAAGAAAAGGAAGTAGCTTTCACGTTCATTTATGAAACAGGGATCTGCTGCCCAACGCGATCTTCTATAACAGTGCGGTTCATCCACATCCATGTTTTAATGATGAGGTAACCCCCCCCCCCCCCCCCCCACTGGTGGGATTTCATTACTGAGCATGTGGACGGGGCACACCCCGCTATTTAATCGAGGGATGCCATGGCCCTCATGCATGCTGGTCACCATGGTCACTACTACTCCATTAGGACAATTGGGGAACCTTGACAGATGTGTTCCCAGGTGCTGCCAATCCCACACACACAAACGCACACAAACACACTATACCATCAACACCAACAACTATCAGTTTACCCAAGGCCATAGATAGCATGTAGTGGTGATGATGGTTGTCAATGATAATGCAGACTAGCCCAGGCATCCATCGTCGTGGGGATGTGTGACACTCCCAGTCAGACTGTAGTACAGCTGCTCAGAGGCTAGGCTAGAACCCTGGGCACCTCAGAGGTCGTGCTGAGGATCTCCCATTTCCTGTGAGACGCAAACCTGAAATCGCCTGTGACCTTGGAGGGCAAGTCAAAATTGAAAGTGACCTGTCATCGTGTTCCCATCTTGGAACAGCTCTCCAACATCCTGTGGTAAAAGTAGTCCTTTGTGTGTGGAAAAAAAAGCTCTTCTGTTCTCCGGCTTCCCTCTCAGTTTGCAGAGCTAATCTCCCACTGCCGAGCAGAGCAGAGTTCCTCTGGGCCCTGTCACCAATCTACGAGCCTCCCTTCATCCCTCCTTCATTCCTGACTAGTCCCTGTTCTGACACGACCGGATTGGGGAAAGCTGTTCAGTGAAGCTCTGGCACCCAGCTTGAAATACTTTGTCATATTTGTCTTGGAATTTGCATTACAGCCGGATGATGTGTGTGTGGATAGGTGCGATGGTGCGATGGTGGATTTATCCGTGTTGTTTTGGTAGGTAGGCTAGCAGGCTACTGGGCCAGCGGGCAGCCATGATGGCTCTGTGGGTTCAGTGAGTTCAGTGCTGCCGTAGCCCCCCTCCCTCCCTCCTCTGCCAGGCAGCCATTCCGGCTCTCAGGGTTCAGCCGGTTCAGTGCTGCTGGAGCCGCCTGCAGATCAGGTGGCAGTGCCAGCGCACTCCGATATCAATCACCCGCCCGCCGCTGTCTTGCTGTCGCCCTTCTCATCCCTCCCTTCTCCTCTCCTCCCTCCTTATCCTCCCCTCCACTGCAGCTTTCGCTGCTGCATAGACTGTCAACACACCAATCTCTCTCCTTCTCTCTGTCTCTTTCTCCCTCTCCCCCTTTTCTCGTTCCCTCGCTTCCGTTTTTCTATCCTCCTTTCTTTCAGTTTCATTTACATTTAAACACACACACACACACACACACACACACACACAAACAGTGGATGTATTGTGGTGAACAACATCCTCTCTCACATCCGGAGTCAGAGCTTCTGTGTGGTTTTACAGACTCCATTGTCTAGTACAGAGTCACCCAGTAGGGGTGGGACAGAATGGCCATGTTAGTTGTTGTTGTTGTTGTTGTCTTTGCTCTGGAAACATCAGAAGGCTCAGCCCTGCGTGCTACACTGGGGCCACAGGCTACAGCCAAGACCCTGTTAGCATAACAGGCTCTTTCTATTTCGTAGACACTTAACATTTGAAAATGTAAACACAGAACCGATGGAATGCCCATGGGTGAAATTCTGGACTACTAGAGGACAGAAGAGGACCAGAGAAGGTCCGGAAGACTCTCAAGGAAGGTGGGAGTTGGGAATGTAGCAGCAAGCAGGGTAATGGGATTAGCTGAAGCTCAGGAACACTAATCTGCTGACCTACTCCCACATCTTTGATCACTGTCTGACCAGCCAAACACACACGCACACAGGGCCTCCTGTGTTCCCTCACACAGAGAGGAGAAGGGGGCTGGCAGACAAACAGGGAATGGATGAAGTTGGGGACAGGGTTTGGGACGGGTAGATCAAAAAAAGGGTGAGACAGGTGGGTGATCAGGGGAGGGGGATGTGAGATGGGAGGTGATACAGGGAAGGTGTGAGACAGATAGGGAGCAGGACAGGGGTGAGGCGGAGGAGGGGTGAGACAGGGGAGGGGTGGCACAGGAGAGTGGAGGGCTGAGACAGAGGAGAGGGGAGGGCTGAGATAGAGAAAGGGTGAGACAGAGGAGAGGGGAGGGCTGAGATAGAGAAAGGGTGAGATAGAGGGGAGCCGGACTGGGGACGCATCCCACCAGGCCTGTCAGTTTATTTACTCTCCAGCTGAAGTGATGACCAGAAGCACAAGGGCAGGCTGTAAAAGTGTGTGTGTTTCTCTGTGTGTGTTTGCGTGTGTGTGTGTATTTCTATGTGTATGCACGTGTGTGTTTCTGTGTGTGCCTGGGCATGTGTGTGTATGTAGCTGCTGGCAAGGATTTTACAGCTGTCACACTGACATGCTCGGCAGGCAGGTCGCCGGCCCAGGGCGAAGTCTCCACTGTGTGTTGGAAGCATCATGGGATCTCATGATGCTCAATGTACCCTGTGTCCTCTACCCCTGCCTGCTCCAGTGCAACAGCTGGACCAGTAGAACACTGTCTCCCCGACTGTCCAATGTGTTGTCACTGCATGGAGGTTCGTTCAGCCAGGAAGAACGATCACCAAACAGGGACTGGATTGCAAGGATCCTCATGTTCAAATGATGTCCCCATGATTTCCTTCTACCTTCATCCTATAGAAACAAACGGCGATCCTTTCCTGTTTTGCCCAAACTGTACTTGTTAATACAGACAGCTGTTAGTGCCGTTTCGGTTTGCGACAAATCAATTCGGAAATAAGGGTCACACCGAAGGGAGCAGGTGGTTAGACCTGTACGTTCTTGCCTGATTGTGTGGGGTCCAGTCCAGGTGAACGCCTGGTGTTCAGGGATCCTCTTGGGCCATACTCCCCTTAAGCTTGTGTGCATGTTTGCATACAAACACACACACGCACACACACACACATTCCTCTCACTACCTCGCAGTACCTCAGAAGACACCGAGAAGGATTGAAGGCACGAGTGTGTGTGCAGTGTCAAGTCAAGGTAAAGACTTAGGGATTGTCCTGGAGCACCCCCTCTAAGCTGTCACCTCTTCCATGAAACCCCTTCCTCTTCCTGGAAGGATGGGTCAGACCGGGTGAGGCAGGAGCAGGCCTGGCCTGGCCTGGATCTCAGTGCTATCAACCCCCTAGTTGGATTTCTCCTCTTGATCTATTTTATCTTCTCCATTACCTCCCTCTATTTGTAGAAAGGAAGAGGAGAGTGAGAGAGAGTGAGAGAGAGAGAGAGAGAGAGAGAGAGAGAGAGAGAGAGAGCGAGTGGGAGAGCTAGAGAGAGGGAGAGAGGAAATGTACTGGTCTCTGAAAGCCATCAGGAAGTCATTTTCCCCTGCCGGTAGTGAAGCTGCAAAGATAGAGACAGGCTTTCAAGGAACGCATGAGCGTGTCAGCGCTCTATGCCACACCCAACCCCCTTCCTCTGCCTCTCAGACAGCCGCGCTGCTGCTGTGCTGCCCAGAGGATCCGGGATCACCGAGGGCTGTTGCTATTAGGTATGAGCTGCTAGCTGCATGGCTAATGGAAGTTGATGAGTGGGTGATAGGAAAGCTCAGGAAGAACTCAGCCTCTCCCATTAGCTCTTGTCTCAGAGTCTGTCCCCTCACACAACCCGGGGCTAACCTTAGATGCCCTCTGTAAAGATACAACACAGCTACTGAAACAACACGCCTGTTAAAGGCACTAACAGGACAGCATACACATATGCTGAGATGAACCATCGACCTAAACAAAAGTGTCAACACACACGAGAAACACACACAAACACACACACACACACACTGTTTGTGTCATACCGTGTGTTTTCTTGAACACGCTCTGTCATCCAGAAGACCAACAGAGTGGCCCAGATCACCTGACCAGCCTACATGTGTCAGTCCCAGCATGCAGTGCGACATTCACAGTGCCAGGTCACCCTGCCTATATGCCACCCCCCCCCCCCCCCTCTTCACCTATCACGCACAACTCCACTGAAGGTTAATCACCAGTAGCTATTCTCTCTCCCTCTCCCTTTCTCTCTCTCTTTCTGTTTGTATGTTACCCTTCTTCTAGCGTGACATTGTCATGTTCCCAGAGTGAGTGGTGAAATGGCCAAGGGCAGGAGAGAGGAAGGGAGAGAGGGCAGGGCTTTATTTATAAACCCCTGACACCAGCAGGGAGAAGGAGAGGGAGAGAGAGAGAGAGACAAAGAGAGAGAGAGAGAGAGAGAAAGAGAGGGAGATGGAGAGGGAGAGGGAGAAAGAGAGAGAGATAGAGTGTGAGTGAGAGAGAGAGGGAGAGGGAGAAAGAGAGAGAGAGAGTGTGAGAGAGAGAGAGAGAGAGAGTGTGAGAGACAGAGAGAGAGAGAGAGAGAGAGAGAGACAGAGAGAGAGAGAGAGGGAGAGGGAGAGGGAGAAAGGGAGAGAGTGTGTGTGAGAGAGAGAGAGAGAGAGAGAGAGAGAGAGAGAGAGAGAGAGAGAGAGAGAGAGAGACACAGAGAGAGAGAGAGAGAGAGAGAGAGAGAGAGAGAGAGAGAGAGAGAGAGAGAGAGAGAGAGAGAGCAACCCCTGCCAGGTTGGCCAGACTTGTAATGTCTCTCTTGAGTGTCTCTCTCTCCTCATTACCATCTTTCTTCTCAGACACCTCCACACATTCTCGCCATGCTCACGCTCTTTACCCAAAATGCCCTGGCCCCAGCCTCGGCTGCCCTGCTGGTGTGGGCAGTCTGCCCCTCAGAGAAGCTCTCCACCCCTCATCGTATCATTCCTTCGACAGCAAAGCTCAGTTCTAGACATGCAGGCATCAGAGGGTCCAAGATGTGTCCATATTCAGTTCTAGTTTTCTATAAACATGATGGAGTAGAAACCAAGCGATAGCTGGGTCCCATCTACCTGTGAGCAGGGCAGGCTGTAAGCCTAACTTATTCAGTTTGGTACAGCGTGATGGATAGTGGAAAGTTTAGAGATGTGTAAATATAGCCGGTGTGTGGTGAAACTCACTCCTCAAGTATGTAACAGGCTACCCGCGTCAGAGAAAATGCTAGCTTTATGTTGGCGTAGTTGGTAGTGGTGGCGCTTGGGAAGTCATAGGTGGTAGGTTCGACTCCCAGTCGGAGCGGATAGTTGCCCATATGCCTCTGACGGATCTTGCAAGACCATGTCTGTTACATAAGGTTGTGTACCGTACACAGTCTGGTTATTGAGATTCAGAAAGAGGGGGCTTACAGACTTCCCTCAGGGCTAGGTCTTCTCAGGTGAGAGAAGAGCTTTACTGACTGTGTGTGTGTGTGTGAGAGAGAGAGTGATTTGTGATGTCTGTGTTATGTATTCGTTTGTGTGTATGGGTGTTTGTGTGTGTCGATGATGCTTGTGTCAGTCAGTCAGTTTCCCGTGTCTAAATATAGCCGGGATTATTACTATGCGCTGCATGCTCTCTTTCTCCCAGACTGCAGAGCTGAGGTTGAGGTATGTACACCCCCAGCCGCAGTGCTGTCTGGCTGGCTTTGTGTGTGTGTGTGTGTGTGTCTGTGTGTGTGTGTGCTCCTGTGTCAGCGCTGCATCAGGAAGTCTCCAGTTGGAACACGCCGTCCCCTTGCTCTCAGACAGCATTATGATCCTATGCAGGGGGTTGGAACAGCACAATGGCACGCACACACATGCACACACACTCATGCATAACAATATCCGACATAGGCAATGCAAGCAGAATAGATACAAAGGCACACACACACACATACACCCACGCACGCACACACACGCACGCATCAACCATTCAAGTTACCATTGACCTATGACAAGGATACGGGGGTCTTATCTATTGGATGTGGTCTTCTATCTCTGTGGGCCAGCAGGCCCAGGAGCTGGTCCAGCTGTAGGTCTGTGGCACCCTGGGACCATGGGGGTGGGGGGTGGGGTGGGTGGGGGGCGTGGGGAGGGGTGCAGTTCCCTTCTTAGCCCTTCAAGCTGCTCCCTGCAACTGGGAACCCCTTCTTGTAACACACACACACACCCACACACACCCAAGCACAAAGCGTCCGCAGGGTACACAAAGCCCCCAGATGGCAGTCTCTCAGCCATGGGGACATATCAATGAGAATGGCCACCAAACAAAACCCTGGCCCTCCACCAGGATTATGAATAACTCTTCCTTCAGTCCCCCATGAATAACCTCTTCCTTCACAACCCAGACTGGGTCTGGGGCAGTCCCCCCCCTACCCCCCCCCCCCCCCCATGTTCTCCCAGACCCTCTGCCTTCCCGCACTTGCCCCCCAAACCCCCCCCCACCCCCACCGCCCCGTCTAAGAGGGTCTCTATACATCTGCACTCAGCCGTACACTTGTGCCAAGTGTGTGTGTGTGTGTGTGTGTGACTGATCCAGACTCTGCACTTTAAGATGGACAGAATTGTGGCCATCCTGAGTAGACCCCCTATCCCCAGTAAGACTCAGAGAGTGGGTCAGCTGGTTTGTCAGGTCTGGGTTAGGGGGAAGGGGGGGAGGTAGTAAGGTGGAGAGGGGCTGAGGAAGTAAGGGAAAGACAGGTGGCTGGTAGCGGATGGGAGGGTGGAGGTGATGGTAAAAAGGTGATCTCTCCACAGCCCAGACCCTCACCCTGTCTCTCTCTCTCTCTTCCTCTTTCTCTATCTCACACTCTCTCGCCCTCTCTGTTTTGTCCCTGCTGGGGGAGAGTAATGATCTTTTCCTCTCTTCTCTTTTCTTCTCCTCTTCATCTCCAGTGGGTTTGTTTCCTACAGCTGGCCCTTCATCCCTAACGAGGAGCAGAGTGCAGCCTCACAGCTGCCACACACACGCACGCACGCACACACACACACACACACACACACACACACGTGTGTGCCATGCTTAAAGCTTCTAGGTTTACTGACCTACTGTATAGCACCTGTGGTTAAAGTTCCAGGCTGTTCTCAAATCCAATCTTAATCGGCAGTGGTTATTTACAAAATACTTTATCCTAGGACTGTCGAAAACAGTTTAGCGTAGTGTAGTGTTGTGTAACCGTGGTAATGGTGACTTAACAGATGAGACAAGTGGTGACGTTACCTGTAGACGGGGTAAGGGACAGTCAGCTATTAATAGTCTGAACCTGTAATCTCTCTCTGACTGGATTACCTCCAGAGAGCTCTCTTTTCTCCTCTCCCTTCCTCTCCTTCTCTCTCCTCTCCTTCTCTCTCCTCCCTTCTCATCGCTAGCTTCTGTACCACCCTTAAACAGCACAGACAATTCAGTACTGACTAATGGCTAAGCTTGTGGCTTCAAGTGCTACTTGGACCAAGTGCTGCAAATACTGTATCTCTCCTGTCTGAGCGATTGATTATGCAGTTAGGAAGGATAGCATAAACACCAGGCTGTAGTGTAGGCTCTCATGGGGTCTGCATAGCCCAGACTCTGACCTGTCAGAGGGAAAAAGAGCCATGCTTGTCTAATCGGAATGAGGTCTAGGTTTAGAGCACGGTGAAGCCTCAGGGATAGAACAAAGACTGGAATTGTTTTTGGTTTGAGGCAGAAAACCTCCTACTGTACCCCCCCCCCACCTCAACACACACACACACACACACACACACACACATACACACAGACAAGAGGCTCAGTGTTCTTTAGCTCCACTAAGGCTATGCTAATATGACATATCTGGTGTTGGTTGGTGCCCATGTTCCAATGCAACACTTCCTCTAAAGGCCTCTGACATCACTTCCTGGAGTCAGTCTGGTCACATTCTGTATACAGAAACAATAACAATACCTATTCCTATATTGCATGAGGTGGTTATAATATTGAAAAGCTCACACTCACGCACACACGTACACACACACACACACACACACACACACACTGTGAGTCAACAGGCTGGTGCTCCTGTGGAACTCACTCTGTCATGGTCTGCCGGAAGTGTCTGTGTGTGTGTGTGTTTTAGTGTGCACTGAGGGTTGTGTGTGTGTGGTTTGGTTGCAGTATGTAAGATTCAAGTAATTTGATACTTAATGTCTCCTGTTACAATGTTAGACATGGTCTGAAAGTCAGTGTCTTTCTTTACCTGTCTTTCTCAACGTGTCTTTCTCTACGTGTCTTTCTCTACCTGTCTTTCTCTACCTGTCTTTCTCTCATCTCCAATGCTGCGTGCCTCCCCTGTGGACCCACTCTGCTTCAGGTAAGTGATTGGATTGGTGGTGTGATATAAGTTAGAAGATGACAGACAGGGGTGGGTACACCCCCCCACCCCCCACACACAGACTTTTTCTATCTTTCTTTCTGTCTTTCTTTTTTCTGTTGTTTCATTCTCTCTCTCTCTCTCTCTCTCTCTCTCTCTCTCTCTCTCTCTCTCTCTCTCTCTCTCTCTCTCTCTCTCTCTCTCTCTCTCTCTCTCTCTCTCTCTCTCTCTCTTTCTCTCTCTCTCTCTCTCTCTCTCTCTCCCTCTCTCTCCTCTCTCTTTCTCTCTCTCTCTCTCTCTCTCTCTCTCTCTCTCTCTCTCTCTCTCACTCTCACGGTTGACACCCACAGACATTAGTAGTTCCTCCTCACTCTAGGCAGCAGAAGCTACAATAAGTCTGGCCTTTAGCGAGCGCAGGAGAAGCACAAGATGTTCTGTACCAGGGATGATGGGGTCTCTTCTGAGGGGTACGGCAGGGATCGAGGACTGCGAGGGCCAGCAGAGGCGATGGGGCCTGATAGGACAGTTGGTGCTGAGGTGTGATGGCTAGAGAGCTGAGGAGCTGGGTGTAACAGGAGAGGAAGAGGGTGTTCCTGTTGGGAGGGACTTCTGGAACTGGCCGGCCAGGGAAACGTGTCTCGACACTGCTGGTACAAGGACACACAGAGGTGTCCCACTGACACCTCAGCCTGTGTGTATGCTGAGAACACACACACACACAACCACACACACAACCACACACAACCACACACACAGGGACAGGAGCTACAGTACCACCCCCTCACAGCTCCTTGTGGCCTGAGCAGCAGCTGTCTGGAGAGACCTCCTGCACTAACAGACTGGAGTGGCGGGGCGGGGGGCGGTAAGGGGGATGGAGGTGTGTGCGTGTGTTGGCGGGGGGGGGGGGGGGGGGTTAGGCTGTGAAACGGAACACCTGTTTGTTGTGGGGCCAGGGTTCTCCAGATGACTGCTGTTGTCAGAGCCCTTATATTGCAGGAGGTGTGCGTGTGTTTTTTTGTGCGCGTGTGTGTGCATGTGCGTGTGTGTCTACCCCTTGACTTTCTGTCTCACACTGCCCTCTATCTGTGGCAGTTAGGCTTGGTAGCCAAGGGGAACCGGTATACCAGCTGTGTGTGTGTGTGTGTGTGTGTGTGAAGGTGCTGGCCTCTGCATGTTGTTTGTCTTCATGGGAAAAGCCTATTGTAATCTATCCTGCTCCCCTATAGCTATGTAAACGTGTTTGTTTAGCTTCCGTGTATCACGATTACCAACTAGCTCGGTAAATTCACTCAGCGGTAAGTCTGTGTTTATACAACAGACTTTGCGTGTTTCAGTCCCTGTTAGCATCATCAAAAATCGACACGGCTACCTGTATCAACATGGCCACCTGTCACTACTTCCGCCCCGGTCAGATGTGTGTTTGCACTCCGGGGACAGACAGGCACTGGTTGTTTTCTCGGCAGTGGGGCCCAGAGAGGAAGCGCTCCAGCGAGACTAAGATGGATTACAGACTGAGTCTGAGAGGGCTGGATTAGGCCAGTAGAATCTGTTTATAACCGGGCTGTAAAGAGGTCCCTCGGAGTAGAGCCCAGCGGAGTGACCCTGCTAATCCTGCCTGATTCTCAGCTAGCTAATCACAGGCCAGAAGGAAAGGCCACAGGCCTATCACAAAAGCTGGACAGAGGTGGGGTTTAAAAGTCAGAGGGCAATTAGTGAAATGGGAAGAGGTGATAGGGCGGCGGCTGGACGTTCATGGAGCTGGAGCTCAGGGCTCTTAATATGGTATTACTGTGGAGAAACAGCATCGTGCGCCTCTTTTCCTGTTCCCTTTTCAACACTGGCTGGGGCTATTTTCTCTACATCCATTGTCAACTCGGAACACGTATATCTCATACACTAGCCCCAAAACAGGCTAGTGTGTGTCTGTTAAGAAGGTGTGTGTTTGATTCGTGTGTGTTTGATTCGTGTGTGGGAGCACCACTCCTGTTCACACTAACAGTCCCTCACCTATGGAGTGGGGGCATTTGTTTGGGCCTGGCTAATAGCTATCACATCTGAGGACTTGGCCTGAGACAGTTCTCTCTCCCAGCCTCCCAGCTCCTGCTCCAGTTGCCAATCCAAGCTTATTAATTATCTTTCCTGAAGAAGAAGTGCCTGACATGAGCGCAACGTCGTCGAGTCTTGTGGTAATCATGTAAGTGATGCCTGGCTTGCCGTTCAGGGGGATAAATGCCCCCCATATGGTGGACTGGCACGCCCGACTCCTCAAATGAGTCGCTCTCATCCCTCTCATTACAGACCGTCTTAATAAGGTGTGTGTGTGAGGGGGGGGGGGGGGCGGCAGACACGCGTTTGCACACAGGCACATATCACTCATACCTTCGGGAGGAGAAAGCGAGAGAAAGATGGAAGAGGAGTTCTGCACACGAGGAGAGAGAGCGGCGGAGAGAGAGAGAAGAGAGAGAGAGAGAGAGAGAGAGAGAGAGAGAGAGAGAGAGAGAGAGAGAGAGAGAGAGGGTGAGTGAGTGAGTGAGGGTACGATGCAGGGGAGAGAGAGTTGAAGGAGAAAAATAAGTGGTCGAGCGAGAAAGGGAGAGGGATAGAGAAAAAGAGAGAAAGAGAGAGAGGCAGATGAGCAGTGGTAATAAATGAGTAGATGAGCTCTCCTGGCTACAGGCCAGGTTGGCTGCTCCAGAGAGCTGGCACCATGCTGGCACAGAGCTGGCAGGGCTTACACACTGCCCCTACTTCCCCCTCTGCCTAAGATCACACCAACTTAACTTTGGGCTCATCTCACCGTCCTTTAATGCTGGCAGTCAGCAGATAAGAGCGAGAAAACAGCCTTGACTGTGCTCGAGTGCACGTAGACTTGATTAGGAACACGGTTCCAGAACGTACCGTACGCTGGTGAACAGTGTTCTGCAGCTGAAGTCCTAGTGCTCTTTCTAAGAGGACATCCAGCTTTATTATCCCAGTTCTGAAAACACCTTTTATGGGGGTACCTTGGTGGTGCAGGAGTGCTTTGTGGAAATGTCACCGTGACCTACTTCAGGGACATCACAGCTGGAGCTAGCCAGGCTCAGCATACAAACGCCAGTCACCACAGCACTGTCCAAATAGGCAGGACTAAATGACACTGGAATACGACCGAAAATAAATGCGAGGAAAAGTTCTGGTGTCGGTCTGTAGAGTGGTCCTCATCTGCCCCCCCATCCCCTTCTAAGCCCCTGCCCAACCATCTACCCCCTTCCCCTTCTCCCGTTCCCCAATCACAGCCATGCAGACCCTCCTGCCACCAGAGAACCGACCTTTCTCCTAAACACATGATACAGAAGAGCCTGTGTTTCTGTGTGTTTTTGTTTTCGGTGTGTGTTTGTGTGCGCGTGTGCTTGAGTGTGTGTGTGGGTGCGTTTGTGTGTGATTGTTGACTTGCTGCCAGCTAGAGCAGAGTTCCTGTCCGTGTGTAAGCGTGTGGTGAGCAGTGGAGAGGCCATGTGTGTGTGTGGAGAAGAAAGAGCGATGAGAAGGTAGAGAAAGCCAGAAGCTTGTGAGGAGGGGAGGGAGGAGAGAGAGAGAGAGAGAGAGAGAGAGAGAGAGAGAGAGAGAGAGAGAGAGAGAGAGAGAGAGAGAGAGAGAGAGAGAGAGAGAGAGAGAGAGAGAGAGAGAGAGAGAGAGAGAGAGAGAGAGAGAGAGAGAGAGAGAGAGAGAGAGAGAGAGAAAGTGAGAACAAGAGAGAAACTGAGGACCAGACACGTGAAAATGTACAGATGCTGTAAAGACTAGTCTGGTAGAGGTGGGCATGGTTGGAGCAGCTGTGTGTGTGTCAGGTAAAGTAACCCATCTCCGCCAGTCTCCTTCACCCTCCCAGCCCAACCCTGTGCTGCCTCCCCTTCCCAACTCTGAACCCCCACTCTCTCCTCCTCTCCACTCCCCTCCCCTCCCCTCCCCTCCCCTCCCCTCCTCTCCTCTCCTCTCCTCTCCTCTCCTTTCCTTTCCTCTCCCCACAAAATTGTTTTACCATCGATGTGCAAAGACCTTCACTTCCTCCATCTAGGTTTAAAGTGACTGTAAAGCAGAACTGAAAATGAGTTTTAAGTTCATCATACCACAGACGAATGTGTTGTTAACTACCCATCCAAATTTGAATGAACAAAAAAACACAGACAAGTATGTTAAATTAGGCTTTGAAATCGTGAGAAAATCAGCAGTCTTCTCTGCTTGAGACTGGGGGGGCGTGTCGCCTGAAGGAGCTGAAGCTCTGCCCCCTCACATTTATTGAATTTAGCAACAACCGCAACAACTAGCTTAATCAATTGCAGATATCAGAACAGACCTACCTGCAGTCTCTGAGTGTTTTATGTGTTAATTACTTTGTCTTTACATCGTACCAGCTGAGTAAAAGAATGCAGGTTATATAAACCGTCTGTGATCTGACATAGATAGGTGGTTGTGACGTAGATAGGTTGGGGGATTGCCCCGCCTAAACAAAACCTGCGGGCAAAATAGGTTTAAAGGTCTAACTCCACATATCAGTGCAACAAAGTTTTTGCGCATTGCACATGCTTTCAGCAAACTCATTTCACACGTAAATAATGTACTGAAAAGCAAATCATGGAATTTTCTTTACAGTTTAACATTCTGGGGCTCATCAGCGTTTCACTATGCGTTTCACTATGCGTTTCACTATGCGTTTCACTATGCGTTTCACTATGCGTTTCACTATGCGTTTCACTATGTTTCTAAACTTCGGCATACCCATCGCTATGCACTATATTTAGACCTGTCTATCTACGTACTGTCTCTTGAGGTTGCCATTTGACTGTGGTGCCTCTCTTCATGTTTGTAGACAGCGCCTTATGTGTTAAGCATCCAAACGGTGCGGTGTTGGAGACCCATCCCCATGAATGAACCACCAAGGTGGTGAGTGTTGGAGTGAGACGTGGGGCCTGTTTGCTGAGGCCCCTTCCAGACCCGGCTGTCTGCCTGCTGTGTTGAGCTGTCGGGATGTTAAGCCTCTCTGTCATGGCCACCAGCCCCAGTCTGGCCTGGCAGAACAGCAGCTCGTGAGCTGGAGAGCCCTCACTGTCTGTCTGCCTGCTCCTCAATGGGCCCCATGAATGGAGCCTTTATCTGGAGCCTGGGCAGGGCTGGGGCTGCTGTTAGGACGCTTTCATTAGTGTGGAGTGCTGCGGTGTTTGTGTGGAGGGGTGTGTTACTCAAGGGGCGTTGGGGGGGTGGGGGGTGGAGGGGGGTATGGAGAGGGGGCTTTTATGTGTGTTTTTTGATGGTGTGTGTGTGTGTGTGAAGTTGGGAAAGGAAAGGTTTTGGACACTACTTGATTGTTTAGAGTGCAGCAGAATGGGAAATAGGCCTATTGGGCTGTGGTGCGTGCGTGTGTGTGTGTGTGTGTGTGTGTAAGAGAGAGATTGTTTGGGAATTAGTGAAAGAGAAAGGCCATCCCTAAACATAATGTTGCCCTGGTGTTTGTGGAGAAGAGATGGGGTGGGAGAAGTTTGTCGAAGAGCACTTGGAGGGGGGTCAGGGTGGGGTTCCGTATTGTCACCCCCCCCCCCCTCTCCCTCCCAGTGCCAGCTGCCTTCTACTCTGGTCCTGCTCAGCACAGCGCTGCTGAATAAATAATACAGACCCGTTCACTCTGGAATAATGGTCACACACCGACAAACACACACACCGACAAACACACACACTCCCAGAGTCTTGCACCTGTTTACCAAGCCGGGCTAAGCTGGGGCTGGAGTGGGACTATACTTGATTAGACCAGACTGGACTATACCAGGCTAAGCCAGGTTCTTTTAAAGCAGCAGATAACATATTGTCACGACGGGTGTAGCACCAACACATAGTTTACACCATGTTGACTGACACGCAACACATAGGTTGAACACTTGTGGCTGCCATAATGCAGTCACCCCTTCATAATTAAACAAATGTACGTTATTTCATGAATTTGAGTCTCAAAATAACTTCTCAAAGACTCAAGAAAAAGAATATGGGTAAATGGTCTAGGCGCGTGAGTGAGTCTGTTTGTGTGTCTGGTGCAATGTGTGTGTGTGTGTACAGAAAAGACTTCCTCTGTCTGGTGAACCCTGACCAACATGTCGGAGAAAAGCATGTGTTCTTAGTCTCTCTCTCTCGCAGGGGTGAGCGAGGTCAGAGGAGGGATTGCTTGGGCACCATGCCCGCTGTACATCCCAGGGTGTCCCCTGTGTGGCCCCAGCAGCTAATGGACATGTTTATCAACACAGCACTGCCGCCCTGTCCAGATTTGACGTAACGGGGACAGACAGGTGGAGGAGAGGATGGAGGGGGACAGAGCATAAGGCAGGAGTACAGTAGATGTACAGTACGCAGTGTTCCCTTGGAGGGGTTACCGCTAGTTACCGTTACCATGGAGTCGCTGACCTCCCCCCCCCGTCCTCCACCCTTAACTCCAGGTTTCCTGAGTTCCTCAACCATCCTCCTTCCCAGGAGGAGGGCCCCGTCGTCCCTTAATGCTCCCTGGGATTAGAGGGGTGTTTGCATCTTAGCTGGAGGGCGGCTGCACGGCGCCACCTGTGCCAGTAAAGAGGATCTGCAGTGCACATGCACACACACATACATCACACACACACTCTCTCTCACACACACACGCTGGTGCTGTAGAGAGGGTAAAAGGATTATGGAAGGCCAGTTGGCTGCAGAGACTCTGTCAGTCACTCAACAGGACAGTGGCCAGGCAGCCAGACAACCAGCCTGCCAGGCAGACAACCAACCACACAACCAGCCAGCCACACAACCAGCCAGACAGCCACACAACCAGCCAGCCACACAACCAGCCAGCCACACAACCAGCCAACCACACAACCAGCCAGACAGCCACACAACCAGCCAGCTAGCCAGCCAACCAGCCATCCATCCAGCCAGCCAGCCAGCCAGACAGACAGACAACCCGACATCCAGCCAGACAGACAGACAGACAGACAACCAGCAATCCAGCCAGCCAGCCAGCCAGCTAGACAGGCAGACAGGCCACTTCTCAGGCTGCTGCACTGCTTCAGGGAGCTAGCTCCATCTAGCGACCTCTGCTGGTACTGCAGCTCTTAAGACAAGACGAGTGGTGTGCAGTGAATGACTGTGTGTGTGTCTGTGTGTGAGAGTTTGTGTATGTGTGTGATTTGTGCGTGTGACATGGCATGCAAGCTTGTGCGTGCCGGCTGGGTGCCCCTTTCCTGGTCTCCCCTCTGCTGCCGCTCTGCACCAGCTTGGGGGGTGTAGTGGGGGTGGGGGGAGGGGGTGGGGGGAGGGGGGGGGGGGGTCTGGGCAGAGGGGCACCAGGAGGACCACGCTGTGTGCAGCTGGCGGGCTGAAATCTCCCTGCTCGCCCAGGGACGGGCATTTCCCCTGGGTCCCCACTCAATCTGCCTGCCCCGTGGCTGCCCTCGCCAGCCCCAGCCCCAGCCTCAGCCCCAGCCTCAGCCTCAGCCTCAGCCCCACCCCTAAACCCAACCCCAGCCTCATCCTCGTTGTTGTGCTCCCAGAGAACCACAGCTCTGTAGCAGAGAAGTTCCAACAGGGGTTTTCCATATACAGAGACACCAAAACTGGAACCCCCCCCCCCCCCACCTCCTCCCACACACATCCCCCCCTCACCACCACCCCCTCACCACCACCCCCTCACCACCACCCACTCACCTCCCCCCCTCACCACCACCCCCTCACCACCACCCCCTCACCTCCTCCCACACACATCCCCCCCTCACCACCACCCCCTCACCACCACCCCCTCACCACCACCCCCTCACCACCACCCCCTCACCTCCCCCCCTCACCACCACCCCCTCACCTCCCCCCCTCACCACCACCCCCTCACCACCACCCCCTCACCACCACCCCCTAACCTCCACCCCCTCACCACCACCCCCTCACCACCACCCCCTCACCACCACCCCCTCACCTCCCCCCCCTCACCACCACCCCCTCACCACCACCCCCTCACCACCACCCCCTCACCACCACCCCCTCACCACCACCCCCTAACCTCCACCCCCTCACCACCACCCCCTCACCACCACCCCCTCACCACCACCCCCTCACCTCCCCCCCCTCACCACCACCCCCTCACCACCACCCCCTCACCACCACCCCCTCACCTCCCCCCCCTCACCACCACCCCCTCACCACCACCCCCTCACCACCACCCCCTCACCTCCCCCCCAGCCTGGTAATGACACTAATGCAGCCTAAGTGGATTGTCTTTAGCCAGCCCTTGATTCACCTAAGATGTCTGAGAGGCCTGGGTTAGCAGAGCTGCTGTGCACAGGGTCAGCCCTTCTGCCTTGGATAATTACACACTCACACACACACACACACACACTCTCACGCATGCACACACTCACACACACGCATACATGCACACACACACACACACACATTTCTGAGGGTTTTACTCAAGCGGTTACCCGCCTCAACCCTAGATTTACCTGGCTGATGTTGGGGTAATCCCTCCCCCTCTTCAAGCCTCACCAGTCCTTTTGTGTCTCGGGCTAAGCACTAAATCCTTGCACACACACAAAACCAACCACACACATACACATGTTAAAGGCTAGGAGTGTGTGTCCACCTAACTGGTGACATGACCTTCATCTCTGTAAGGGGATGAACTACCCCTAAGACTCTCAAACGCAGACAAGCTCTCTGGCTTTACTCCTCACCTCTCCTCTCCTCACCTCTGCCCTCCTTATCTCTCCTGTCCTCTACCCTTCTCTCCTCTCCCCTCTTCTTCTCTCTCATGTGACAGGTAGCCTCTTCCCTAGTTAGCCACCGAGCCAAACTGACAAAGTGGCTCCAGCCGTTCTCCCTCAGCAAGCTGCTACATGGTTAGACAGACAGCAGAGCAGACAACTGTCAGATCTCTCTCCTATTCTGTCTCTTCACCTGTTCCGCCTCCCTTCCTTCCTCTCATCCTCTCTACCTGCTTGACATAAGCTTTCATTCTTTGTCTCTTTCTTTATATCCAATACGCCACCTATTTTATCTGTCCATTCCTCCAGCCCTCCCTCCCTCTCTCCCTCCATCCCTCTCTGGGCTGCTGCTGTCCATATCTCTGCCCACGTGTGGGGACCCAAGCTGGGCCAGCGATGGCGGCTGTCTCTGGCGGTGCCCACTGGCCAGGCGGGCGGGCAGGCGGGCTGGTGCGGGCTGGAGCGCGCGGGCGGTGTGTTTGTGTGTGTGTGTATGTGTGTGCTGGAACGTGGCAGGGCGTCGGTCCCAGGGTGCCCATCACAAGCCCATCTTTAAGCCATCTGCAAACCGGAGCAGCTCTGGCCAAAGCATTAAATTAAATCCCTGTTCAGGCTGATTAACAAATGGCTGTTTAGTTTAGCCCCCCCCCCACCTCCCCTCCCCCCACCCCCATGAAATGGAAAAACAGATTCTGCCCAATGAGTGAGTGGGAGGAAGAAGGTGTGAGCGTTCCGCCGGTCTCTGGAGATAACCGACGTCCGTGCCTCTGCGGTGGAGGTGGTTTGGAGCCACATTCTGGGGTTGCGGTAGCTCAACAGGCCTTCATGCCTGTCTGTCTGTCTGTCTCTACCTGTATGTCTCTCTGTCTGTGTGGGGGCTGTCTCTCTTGCTCTGCTCTGCCTGCCTGTCTCCCTCTCCTCCTCTCTCTCTCTCTCTCTCTCTCTCTCTCTCTCTCTCTCTCTCTCTCTCCCTACCTGTGTTGCTCTGTCTAAGCCTAGTCCAAGTCCATGTCTCTCCTCCCATCACCACCTGCCTGTCTCTGCTTCCGAATAAATTAACAGTTAATCTGGACCAGTAATGCGCTGCCATGCAGTATGCTGTTTTAATTGTCCAATTGGAATGGTTGGACGGGTCTCTGTCACAGCTGATACAGAGGCAGGCTGGGAATCTGAGTCTTCTCTCTGGCTGTCTGAGCTGTTTACCTCTGACTGCAATTTGAAGTTGGAACTACAGGAAGTCTCTACGGAGCTGCAAACACATTCAGTCTCCTCTGCCTGTTTAGTTGTCTTGTCTGTCATCCTGGTTAGTTTCTCATTGGTATGTATGTATATTGGAGACAGGCTGTTCTCACCACCAGTCCAAACTAGAGACATCATTCATGCCCATTCCATAGCTAGAGTCATTATTGTCCGATCCAAGAGCGAACGGTTTGACAGAACGTGATTGAACGAGTTAAGAGTTGGATCTGTCGTTCTATCTACTGTCTCCTTCTGTTCCACCTCTGGCTGACCCCTCATGCAGCCGTGTGTCTGGCCTCTGTGCGCTAGGTGGCTAAGACCTAACACACACTCCACAGCATGGAGCTAAGACCTAACACACACTCCACAGCATAGAGTGATGGTCACCATGGGCAAGCTGACTAAATGGGCAGTTGGAGTTAGACTCTGGTCAGTTCTGGCTTGGACCGACTCAAACTAGTTGGAAAATGTCTAACTTTAGAGATCATCTTCTTGTTTTTGGAAAAGCAATTACACCCCCCCCCTCCACCCCCCCCTCACCCCCTCCGCATGTGTACAGTGTGTATATGTGCATTTGCGTGTGATCAGAGCTGTAATTTATTTCTGTGCCAACGATGTGTGACTCGGAGATCCTGTGAATGCACTGCGCCGAGGGCGTCTCCTGTCTGTCTGTCTACCTCTCCCCACTGCGACCCACCATCAGCTGTTACCCCCCGCCCCCGCCCTCGCCCCACCCCCCTCCTCCCCTCACCATGCCGGCAGAGACCCCCGTCTCCTCAAATTAACATGAGCAGGTGTTTTTCTCTGATGTGTTAATTAAGAAAAGCTGCTGTCATTATGCTTTAAGTGGATGTTACAAATAGAACATGTTGTTTATTTTCTCTTCCAGTGAAAAAAAGGTGATCATAGCTGTCACTGAGGCATGTGTGTCTGGGTGTGTGTGGGTGCGTGAGTGTGTTCATGTGTTTGTGGATACATCTTTACAGTGTGTGTGTGAGCGTGTACTGCATAATGTGTGTGTGTGTGAGGGCCTCTCTGTGGGAACATTACATTCTGTGGAATTGAACAGCAGTGACTAAAACTAGTTGAAAAGATTCTGCTGTCCTTTCTCAGACAATCTTCCAGAATATTTTTTTCATCAACACGTAAAAGAGGCTGGACCATTGACCTGGTACTGTCTGTTAACTGATGCAGATCTTCTACCATTAGACCAAAGTGACATGCATGTTCTCAACACTAGATCGGGTCTGCTGTGCCAATGCTCACAACGCTTATCACTCAGTCCAGAGTATCGAGGATGACTGTTTCAGATCCTCTCAAACCCAGCTCCCTCTCTCCTGGGCTTCTCTGCATTGTTTCCTGAGTGGAGGCAAGTGTTCCCCGCTGCTGGGTGAGTGTGATGTGGAGCGACAGGGCGCTGCTGGTGGTGTGGTGGCAGCGCGGCAGCGCTGACACCCCTGTAATCCAGCTCCGAGTGATCCCCAGCAGCAGGCTGCTTCGCTGGGTAATGCGCCGTCACCAGCTGCTTAGCAGATGTTGTTGTTCGCCGCTCCAGCAGGGAGGGGGTTAAAGGTGTGCGACACACGGACCCTCGCAGCACCCATCCGACCCCCCCCCCCCCCCCCCCGCTGCCCGCTCCCACTGTGGAAGCCTACAACCCCCCCCACCACACAAGGAGACCTCCTGGGGGCAGACATGATGGTCCCCACCCCTACACCTGTCCACTGGCCTTGCCAAGCAGAGATAGCAGCAGGGACATCAGCTCAGACTTTGTAAACATGTTTTTGTCATGTTTTATCCTGGTAATCCGGTTAGCTGACAGGTTCTGAGTGAGTCATGCCGATCGTGACTGGATGCGTGTGTGTGTCTGATCTGGGGATATGTGTGGGATATCAGGACTGGTGGACGTTGGTGATAGCAGCCCTGTGGGACTGAGGAGAGGGGCCATAGAGGAGAGCGGCGTGTCTGTGTGGGAACACAGCCGTTCTCGGTTGATTGAGAAGGCTGACTAGGTTCCATCCAAAATGTTAAAGCTACCTACTGCTTCTTGCCATCCCTACAGAGATATGTATTTAAACCCACACCTCTCTGCTCCCCCCCCCCCCCCCCCGCCCCCCCTTCTCTCTTCAGGTGAGTACATCAAGAACTGGCGGCCTCGCTACTTCCTCCTCAAGACAGACGGCTCCTTCATTGGCTACAAGGAGAAGCCCCAGGATGCAGACCTGCCCTACCCTCTCAACAACTTCTCAGTGGCTAGTGAGTCCTCCACACACCTTGCCCAGCTCGACTGAGTCCAGCCAACTCATGCGGCACACTGATTGGATCCAACATTAGTTTTCCAGACAGTGACATTTTACCGACAGTCCACAGTACCTAAACCAGATTGAGTGCAACTCCAGATTAACTCCTCAGTAATGCTTTATGAAAAGGACCTTGAATAACAAATGATAAGTGAAAAATAATAGGTAAATGAATTACAAAAATAACTTATTAGTAAATAGAACCATGGACTGTATGAGGTCAATGCAGGAACAAAACCACGGCTCAGGTGGAGTCTTGACAACCTTCATTCCAAACATTTGTTAATAGTTATTTAATTATCTCCATTTTATCATAGTGTGGCTGCCTCCTCTCCCTCCTGCAGCGTACTGTGACAGCGACGGTGGGCTGTACAACGTCAAAGGGCTGATTATACCCTCTCGCTAATTAACCCTTTCATCCTCCTCCCGCAGTCTGCAGCTGCCAGATGATGATGAGCATGTTAACGTCATTAACGAGTGTGAGCGAAAGCTATTCATCTGTTAATGAGTTAACAAGGAGATGACTGGAAACCCCGTTCTTACGACTATGGTGCCTCTATTCAACTCCGCAATGAGGCCCACCCCGACCCAGTGGGCCAGAGGATAATATTTAAATACAAGGTTGTTGTTTTGATGTTCCCAAAACTTCCCTGGCAAGGGAAGGGATGTTCCCTTGGATGCAAATTGACGCAAATTGACGTTGTGTCTTTAGGCACTTCACCCTACTTGCTTCGGGGGGAATGTCCCTGTATTTACTGTAAGTCGCTCGGGATAAGAGCGTCTGCTAAATGACTAAATGTAAATGTAATGTAAATGTAACCCGACATAAGCTGACAGGCACTAAGCTCGTCAAAACATTTGACACCTTGCCTCAAGTTCTGCTCCCGCGATAGGGCAGACAAATACCAGAAACAACCCCAAACCAACCTCTACAAATACTGCTGCTTTAGTGTCGGTTGCTAGATAGGATTTCTCAGGAAAAGAAGGTGAGCTGAAGAGGATTGGTTAGTCTGTCCAGAATTCTTTTTGGGTTCAGGTATAGAGGACATGGGGAGGGGGGGGGGGGTTGGTTCCTTCAAAAAAGGAAAGGTCGAAGGACAGCATGAGGGGGAGGAGAAAGAGAGAGAGATAGGATAGGGGAAAGAGGGAGATGAGAATGATTGAATCTAACTGGAGAGGAGGAGGAGGAGGAGGAGGAGGAAAATATGTGAGGAGATGTGGAGAACAGGGGAAGGAGGCTGGGTGACAAAAGAGGGGAGGGATGGGAGAGCGATGGAGAGAGAGTGGACGGAAGAGGGAGGAGGGAGAGAGAGAAGGGGGTGGAAAGGAGGGCTCGTGGGTGGCAGGATAGCCAGGCCCATACATCCGGCTCTGGCTGCTTGGCAGAGGGGTGGCAGTGCCACATCTGTTGCCCAAAGCTGGGAGGCCAGGTGGTGTTGGGAGGCTGGGCTGGTCAAATGGACAGAGATGGTTCAGGACAGCACATAGTGGAGCCCAGGAGAGGGGCACACACATTCACTCACTTTGTCTCACTCTCTTTCACACACACACACACACACACACACACACACACACACACACACGCACACACACACACCCACACACACATGCTCAATTCAGCCTTCTGATAGCTTTCGACTGTGTTTGTCTAGCTAACCTTTAGCTCTATCCTCGTGCTAGCCTTAGCTCTGAGCTAGAATCATCCTGTGTGTTCTGGAGTGACCCAACAGACAGCCACGGTCCCCGGCCCATCCTTCACTCTCTCCAGGTGCTGTGTTGTGGCCAGCGTCGCTGCCAGCCCTGGTGTGACAATGAGACTCTGTCTGCTGTCGGCGTGCCGGCGGTAACACTGCCGTGACCTTGCTTTCCGCGGGAACGGCGGGAGCCCCCATTCCGTTATTCCGTTAGTGGGACTCGTAGAGGTGCAGCGCGGCGTCTGTGATTTCACCTGGGTCGTCATTAACCTTCCTGTCTATATATAGGCCTCCACACACCAAGGGCTGGCGGAGAGGAGGAGAGAGGAGAGGAGGGAAGAGGAGGGGAGAGGAGAGGTGAGGAGAGGAAAGGAGGGGAGAGGAGGGGAGAGGAGTGGAAAGGGGGGGGGGGGAGTGGAGAAAGTCACTATGCACATAAAAGTCCCAAATTCCTCATCTATCCTCACAAAAACAGCGAGTGACCATTGTCCTCAGTAACAACCCGGCGCCTCCTTTGATACTAAACCTCTGTGTGTGTGTGTGCCTCCTACTTGCTTCATGTTCGCTTCATCCTCTCCTCATTCTCTTCCTCTCCTTGTCCTCCTCCTCCTCCCCTTTGTGCGTCAGAATGCCAGCTGATGAAGACAGAGCGACCAAAGCCCAACACCTTCATCATCAGGTGTCTCCAGTGGACCACAGTGATAGAGAGAACCTTCCATGTTGACACTCCCAAGGAGAGGTGGGCTTCCTTCTCCTGGATTCTGTGTGTGTGTCGCTGCATAACACCATAGTACAAAAGGGGTTCATAGAGCTACAGTAGCATATTAAGACTGTCTTAACATTACTGTTGATGTATTATTCATTTAGCAGACTCTTTTATCCAAGGCGACGTGCAAACTGTGCCGACTTCATTACAAGCGCTCGTCAGAATGCCATTCTTGCATCTGTAAAACAAACAGTCACTTTGTTTGCTTTGTATCTGCCCTCGAGCAGCCCACAGCTCCACGTGGTGCTATTCAGACCGGGCAGGTGGTTGCAGGAGCGATGGTGGGGGTGGCTGGTTGGTCGGGTGAGTGAGTGTAGGCGGGCAGGCGGGCAAAAAGAAACCTTTCATGTAGGACCGGCGTACTCTCTCCAGATGCTCTTCTTCGAGGAACCAAGCTGTTTGTCTCCTGAACGAACAGCTTTGCCCAGAAGACTTCTGATAATAAGCTGTGGTGTGTGTGTGTGTGTGTGTGTGTGTGTGAGCGTGCGTGCGTGTCTCTCTGAGGAAGGGAGCTGTTTGAGAAACCGTTAGGGGCAGAACAGAGGAGGAGGGAGGAAAGGAAGACAGATGTTGATGTTAAACACTGTTTCCTGCCAGGGAGGGATGGGGAACAGAGCTATTACAGCTTCCAACTGGAGATGCACGAAGGCCCACATCAGCCCGGCAGACGTCTCTGTCGTTCTGAGTCGACTTGATCGGTCTAAGTAACATGGACACTGTGTCCCTTCTCCTATACATATCTTGCCTTCACCTATCCAGTCCCCTGTCTGGTCTGCAGTGTCGGCAGCGATGCCCAAGCAGGGAACAGGTGAAGAGGCGACACCCTTTGACACTCTCTCTCCTCTTCCCGAGGGAAAAGACAGACACGCATTTCTCCGACACAGCGTCTCCACTTGTGTGTGTGCTTCTGTCCAGGCATGTGTGCGCACGGCACATATGAATGCCGTGTGTGTTTGTAACCGCTCCACTGTACCCGCCTGGCATTGGCCCAGGAGCGACAGGCCCAGCCGTAAGGAGAGAGGGTGGCACACGATGGCACCATGCCCAACTGGAGGCAGCCCCATTATCTCTCATTAGCACAAAAAAGCTCATTACAGTAAAAAGTGAACAGGGAGCGCTGGCGTTCGTCTGCATGACCTTGAGAGAAGTCCTGTTGTTTTATGTATACAGTACAAGTGTGCACGCAGTACACATGCTTTTTACACATGAACATGCTGACACACACACACACACACACAAGCACCACGGTTCACAGCTGAAGTTTCGTTTACTCTTGTTCATCATGCGTAGGGGAAGTTCACAAACTTCAGAGCACAGCTGACCACAGACTTCTATCACTGAAAAGAGTCTTGAGCCAAACCATCCATGTGACAAACTGTGTCTGTCCAAACCACTCCCACCAGCCTAGCCTAGCTTTGAACTCCCACTCCTCCTTCCAGCACAACTGTGGAGGCAGTACTACAGAGCTATGCTGTTAGCGGAGGACCTCAGTCTCCTCACACAAACAATGTATTTGTCATCATTACGCACACTCTCATGCTTACACACCCTGATGCATGGCTGCATATCTGCCACAGATGTTGGAACAGAACGACAAATGAGAACTCGTTTGTCAGCACATTGTGTTCTCCAACACTGAGGGCCCAACAGACCATTAGGGCCTGGTTAGAGGGGGGAGACTACAGCTTTTAGTGGTACAGTTTCTCCTAATTATCATGGGTGAAGCTTGAAGGCTCTGTTGGGGCACATATTGTAGAGGTATCGGTGTGTGCGTGTGTGTCTGTACAACATGCAGCTGTGTGGGTGCGCACCTGAATCTTCAACAATCTGTTTTTGGTATCATGCAGAGTAATGTGTTTCTCTCTAACTAGCTGGTGTGTGTGTGTGTGTTATAGAGAGGAGTGGACAGAGGCCATCCAGATGGTAGCAGATAAACTCCAAAGACAGGAGGAGGAGAGGATCCAGTGTAGCCCCTCCTCCCCCTCCTCCCAGATGCACAACATAGGGGAGGAGGAGATGGACACCTCCGCCACACACCACAAACGCAAGGTGACACACACACACACACACCACAAACGCAAGGTAACACACACACAAATGCACACCACAAACGCAAGGTAACACACACACAAACACACACCACAAACGCAAGGTAACACACACACACACACACACCACAAACGCAAGGTAACACACACACACACACACCTCCACCACACACCACAAACGCAAGGTAACACACACGCACACACACTACCCTCTACCTTTACCCTTTGTAAGGATGACGTTTATATAGAAAATGCATTACTCTCCTGTACTTTCTTATTGGTTATTCAAACTTTTTAATAACTACATTTTTTTTTACTTGCTTGTCCTCTGCAGACTATGAATGACTTTGACTACTTAAAACTACTTGGAAAAGGCACTTTTGGTAAAGTCATTCTAGTCAGGGAGAAGGCCAGTGGAAAATATTATGCAATGAAGATTCTGAAGAAAGAAGTGATTATTGCAAAGGTAAGTGTGTGGGTTAGATAGGGTCAGACAGTGTTGACACTTTCACCAAGACAGACCCACAGCACAGATGATCATCACATAAACCATATATCCAGTGGCTTAACATCAGGCAATATACAGTATATCTTTGGTGTTGTGATAGATTGTTGGCTTTGAGATATCATGCAACACTACTTTGTGTCATTAGCCAGTTGTTGTATTTCAACAGTTAGAGATTAGGGCTGCTGAAACAGCTGTTGCTCATTACCTTGAGTGTCGTCCATATGACAGTGATGTTGAGTGGGAGAAACATCTGTTCCCCTCTCCTCTATCTCCCTCTGCAGGATGAAGTGGCACATACACTCACGGAGAGCAGAGTATTAAAAAACACTCGGCATCCTTTCTTAACTGTGAGTAACCTTCTGGAGAACTGGACACACACACAACCACACACACACACACACACACACACACACACACACACACACACACACACACACACACACACACACACACACACACACTTGCACGGTAGACAGACATGCACATGTAGTGATACATGTATTGTACATATAGCTGAGGCTCTGGGGACTAATTATGCTGGTGTGTGTGTGAGGTGTTAGACAGGGAGGAGTCGGCTGGAGCGCTGCATCTGTCTGACAACACAGCAGCTTTACATCTGTCACACACACACACGCACACACGCACACACGCACACACACACACACACACACACACACACCACCCAGTGCTTATTCCAGTCACACTCCAGATGCTGTGTTTTGCTGTTTATGTGAAGATGTACTGTACACACACCCCCACTAGGCAGATACATGAGATGTCTAACACATGGGCTCACCTCTGGCTCACTTGGAACTGGAGGCCCACTGAGAGACAGACAGCAACTGTTCTACTGTTAATGGTGTCCCTGACTAGGAAACTGCCGGGGGAAACTCCACGTAAACACACACACACACACACGTTTCGTTTTTTTTTCTGTGATGTTTTAATGGTGTATTTCTGTCTCCTGTTCCAGTCACTGAAGTATTCATTCCAGACTAAAGACCGCTTGTGCTTTGTCATGGAGTATGTGAACGGAGGAGAGGTAAGTCCAGCATGTACACACATACACACAAGCACACAAACAAACAAACAACCCCCCACTCACACACACACACACACACCCCTGTCTCAGTGGGATGTGTGGTTTCATCCGGTTTCAATGTCAGTTACTCCACCTTAACAGAATACTACTTTCCAGCACACACACATTCAAATGCACAGTCACACACACAAACACACACACACGCACGCACACACACACACTCACAATATGAAGCTTGATAGGTTGGGGTGTATAGGAATGTTTCTGTGATGCCACAAGCTGTGTGTCCTCTGTCAGACATCTCACTCATGTTGATGAGGAAGTCACCTTGTCTGCAGGTAGAATGAACAGGCCAACCTTGTAAAAGAGACTTGCAGAAAAGGAAAACCTTGCTGACATGGTTTGGCCTTTGAATAGAATGTTGGAAGTTTGGGTTTAGAATCCAGAACACTGGAGAGGGATCCCTGTTGGATCTTCTAGAGTTCATCTCTGTAGAACCAGCTTGCCACCACTCTTCCCTTCTAGTGCAGACAGAGTGAAAGCACGTCGTTTACTGGCCAACTGGTCTGAATACCTGTCACCTCTCCAAGCTTGCCTAGTTATTTGTGAACAGCCCTAGGGGGGTGATAGAGTCTAAACGACAGTCGCAGATGAAATGAGTTTGGATTCCCCGATTTTCCATTTCCGTATTTTTAATCGGGACACTTTGCAATCTCTCCTTCATTCCCTCAGTCTAAAAATCACCTGCTCCCCCCCATAGTCCAGCCAGCGTCAACCGCCCCTACACACGCACGCACACACACACACGCACCCCAGACCCTCTCACCTCAGCATGCCGATCTGTCTCCCTGCCCCCCCCCCCCCCCCTCCATTTTACAAACCTGCCACAATCACAGCTGCCAGTATGCTGATGAAGGCCCACCTGTCACACACACACACACTGGTGGGGCTGAGTGGGCGGTCTGTTAGCACTCCTCATGTGGCCTCCTGGGTAATTTGTACATGAGGGGGGAGGAGTTGGGTTAGAGTTAGGGGGAGGAGTTTTGGGGGAAAAGTGTGACTCTTGAAATGTGACTGTGGGGGTCCGGGGTAGCCATGGTGATAGAGGGAAAGAGAAGCGGGCAGAGATAGATATGAGGGGGGTAAGGGGGAGGGGGGGATGGATGGGTGGACGGATGGGTGGATGTGTGGATGGGTGAAAGTGGTCGATAGATGATTGGTTGACAGCACTCCCTGCCCAGGCCATGCCCTCAGCTCTTTAGCGGAACGTTAGCTCACAAGCCTCGGCCTGTCCTTAACTAGACTGGTGTATTGATTAAAATGCTGATGCACAAGGCTGTGCCAGCCTGTGCCAGCCTGTGCCAGGCTCGCCAGGGCCGCCCAGCGGAGTACGGGGGATGATGCGCCAGCTGCTGTGTTGGTTTGCTGGGGGGTCCCCCGAGACCCCCCCCCCTCCATCTATCATCTCAATATGGCGCAGGGAGCCAGTTTGTGTTGTGTTAATTTCCTCCAATAAATCAGTAATTATTGCCGTCCTGTCCCTGCTGTTCCTCCCGCAGCTGTTTTTCCATTTGTCGAGAGAGCGAGTGTTCTCGGAGGAACGCACGCGCTTCTACGGCGCCGAGATCGTCTCCGCCCTCAACTACCTGCACTCCGCCAAGATCGTGTACCGGGATCTGAAGGTAAACAAAGATGAGGGGACAGTAGTGGTGGTGGTGGTGGTGGGGGGAGGCGGGGTAAGGGAGGCAGCAATCTGATATTTGGTGAAGTTGTGAGTGCTTCTTTCCCAACATGCATCTCTGCCTTTCATCTGACATGAGTGGAACGGGGGGATGGCAGGAATGAGTAATTAAAGACAGCAGAATTAGGGGAGAGAGTTTAGGGAGATGGGCTTTTGGGGAGCATGTGAAGTCTGGCGGGCAGTGGGAGATGACACAGTCAGTCTGTGGCTGGCGGTCTTGGAGCCAGGCAGACAGACTGCAGCCAAGAAAACTACACAACAGCTTCAGCCATTAGAACGAAAAGGGTGAATTTCAGATCCAGAGAACCTAAAGTCCTCACTGTCTGTTAGTGGGCCTGCCTGCTTGTGTTTGACTGTGTGTGTGTGTGTGTGTGTCTAACAGTAGACAGAAGAGTATGTGAAACTACATGCATTTTACCCTAGGTGGCAAAGTAGCAGACCAGGAAACTGCACGTGTGATGCCACGTGGGTAATGTAGTTCTATCTTTTCTCTTCCTCAGCTAGAGAATCTGATGCTTGACAAAGATGGTCACATGAAGATCACAGACTTTGGTCTCTGCAAGGAGGGCATCACAGATGCTGCAACCATGAAGACCTTCTGTGGAACGCCAGAGTACCTGGCACCAGAGGTCTGTCTGTGTGTCTGTCTGTCTGTCTATCTGTCTATCTGTCTGTCTGTCTATCTGTTTATCTATCTATCTGTCTGTTTGTCTATCTGTCTGTCTGTCTATCTGTTTATCTATCTATCTGTCTGTTTGTCTATCTGTCTGTCTGTCTGTCTGTCTGTCTGTCTGTCTGTCTGTCTGTGTGTCTGTGTGTGTGTGTGTGTGTGTCTGTCTGTCTGTCTGTCTGTCTGTCTGTCTGTCTGTCTGTCTGTCTGTCTGTCTGTCTGTCTGTCTGCCTGTCTGTGTGCCTGTCTGTCTGTCTGTCTGTCTGTCTGTCTGTGCGCCTGTGTGTTTGTCAGCCTCTGTGTTTGCTTGATGTGGGCCCTTTCTGATATTGACAAATTATCTTGTGAAGGTTCTTGGAAGACAGACCGTCACCAGATAATGAGTTATTGCATTTCAGAAAGTGAGACTGGTTTGTTGGCCCTAGGACAGCTACAGCTGGATCCAGCTCACAGCCAGCCCTCTCTAGTTTCCTTGTAGGGGGAGGTGGGGATGCACAGTACAGTGCAGACAGGCTGTGATGGTGAGTAATGTACAGCAGGCAGCTACAGTGTGGAGCGTGGTGACTCCATGTTCTTGGCTGGGATCCAGGGATGTCCATCAGCCCCTCCCACACCTCCCACATGTTCTATAGGGGGCTCTCCATGATCAGGCAGAGGTAGCGCGCAGTCAGACTGCTGTCACATCAAACCAACGGTTGGCAGTCTCATGTCAGGATAGAAGAAGCAGCGAATCATGTGTGTTTCAACAGTGTTCGACCCGAGGATCTACTGCATATAGGCATATGGATCAAGGTTTAGCAAAGTTAGATTGAGGCAGAGTTTAGCAGGGCCACCATTTCTGGATGTGAACTACTGTAAGTGAGGTCCTTTTCACTTCTAGGTCAAACTGCTTCCCATATGGTGCCCCTCCCACCCCAACGCCTGGACGTCCTTCCGCTGAGAAGAGTGCAGTGGTGAGGGGAGGGAGACAGAGTGGGTAGGTGGAGGGATGGAGATACAGAACAAGAGAGAGTAAGAGAGAGAGAAAGAAAGGGCTGAATATATATTTCACTTGAAAAAGGACGTGGAGCTATTTGGCGCAGCATTCCGTTTTTTTTGTGTGTGTTTTTTTCTGCCAGAAGATGATTTGGGTGTTGGTTATTTTTCATGAGAGTGTGTGATTGCAGTAAAAAGTCCCGGCTAAACACAGGCAGATGGTGGCAGATGGGGGAGGTTGAAGAGAGGTGGTCGGGAAACCTGGAATCCTACACTGCTCCGTGCGCTCTCCTTCGCTCCCTCTCTCTCCCTCTCTCGCTCTCTTTCCTGCGTGCCGGTGTAAAAATAACACAACACACTTGGCGCCAAGAGCCAGAGATGCAAAGTAGCAGGGATTAAAAAAAGAGCGAGAGAAGATGAGAAGAGCTGGAAAATATTCCAATTCTGTAGGGTTATCGAAGTGAGATTTGGAGGGCTTTTGTAATTGTTAGTACGTGAAATCTGTTCTTTTGCCTCCATTGAAAAGGGGCTAATGAGAATTGAGATGGTGGGGTTATAGATTCTCTTAGTCAGTTCGTGTTTCAGTCCACAAGCTCAGCTAATATTTATATTGAGAGCAAAGTATCAATCTTTTGGTATTTGATCAGTCAATTCACACAAATACAGTGCATCACATTTTTATAAGATTGAAATGATGACATCATCCTAATCAAATGGCCCCGATTGTGTGAAGGTGTACAACTTTTATCAACAACTCCGAAACAGCTACTGAAGCAGTTGTTTTGTGTAATTGTTGTGTGTATGTGTGCACAGAACTATATTTACATTTGTGGGCATGCCTGTGTGAGACTGCCTGTATCCATATGCTATTGTGTGTCTGTGTGTGTGTATGCCTGTGTGTGTGTGTGTGTGTTCCCTGGGCCCCGCTGGGTATCTGGCCTGGTGGAGCCACACGCTCCCTCTGGCCGTCCCAGTCCAGCCAGGCCTGCCAAGGGCCCCCGCCCAGGGAGCAGCAGCACCGCCACATGGCTGTCCGAACGGGGCCCGGGCCTCCTCCCCCAGGCCTACCTCCCTCCCTCCCTCCATCCCTCCTTCCATCCCCTGCCTGCCCGGGGCTCTGGAACAGGGGCCGCCCCAACTGGCTCTGTGTGGATTAATCGCCTCCCTGCCTGCTCCCGAGCTGCTAGCGCTCGTCCCAGGACAAACTCCTCGCAGCCCCTCCCTGAGCAGACGCAAACACACACACACACAAATACAGGAACACATACTCATGTAAACAGACATACAAGTGGCTCACTCACACACACACATAAACGTGCTCACATACTGTCCATGCATACATCTAAACATACACACACGCACACACAGAGGCCCGTAGCCTAGCCTGGAAATAATTCCAGCACTGAATGTGTGTTTGCGCGCGCGCGTGTGTGGAGTTGAACATTGCATCACTCTGCTTCCCCTTGTCATGCTGCAGGTGATGAAACAACATTAAACATGGAGTTGTGTTCCGTCTAACTTTCTGAATTTGATGAGGAGGATAAATATTCCATCTGCTGTCTGTGTGTGTGTGTGTGTGTGAGTGTGTGTGTCCTGGCTGAGCCAGTGTTCCCCCTGCAGCAGTGAGCTCCAGCCAGTCAGGAGATGTTGGGGAGCAGCTCCGCCATGCTGGTCCGCCATCTTGATAAGCACAGCTCCACATGAGGATCGCCAGCTTTTCTGTTAACTATCTGAGTTAGGCTGATAAATCACTGATTCTCTGGGATTATCCTCCTTAGTTACAAAGCCACTGTGCTTTGCTGTGTTTGAGCTGTGTGACTGTTGCCCAAGTTCAGTAAAGCTGAAGTTAAAAATACTGAGAGAGATTTTGATATGAGAAAGAGAGAATAAAGTAGAGAAATGGATGAATGTTAAATGAATGTGACAAAGAGGACCTCACTTTTCTGCCTGATAGTTAAGCGTGTGTGTGCTGTGTGTGTGTGGATGTGTGTGTGTGTGTGTGTGTGATGATTAGCTAGATGTGCAGCATATGCTACTCTGGACTCTCTCCAATGCTGCCTGTCATTAGAGAGACATATTAATCAGACCCTACCTTAACCTGGGATAATGGCTCCCCTTCTCCATTCCTCGCTCACTCGCTCCCTCGCTCACTCGCTCCCTCGCTCCTCTGCAAGGTGAGAGACCGCACACCCGAGAGAAAGAGGGCGGGGGAAAGAAGCGAACATAGAACACGGCAAACAACTCTCGATGAAAGGATGGAGGAGAAGGCAGGATCGAAAAAGCAGGCCAAAGACGTAAAAAGGGTCGAGAGACAGAGAGAGAGGACGACGGAGAGCGGGCCGAGCTTATCAGGGAGAATGGCGACGGCCTGTCCCAGACACAGGGCTTTGATCCAGGCGTGACTCCTGGCGCCCAGCCCCTCTGCCAGCCAGGCACCCACCTCTCAGGTAGCAGCGCCCCTGACCCGGGCGGCACTGCACCACGCTGAGGCTTGCAGCAGCAGTCAAAGCGAGTTTCCTGTCCAGCCTTGCCAGGTAGAGTTCCCGTTGCCAGGAAAGGCTGGCAGGGACCACAAGGGGCATCTGTACCAGGGGAAAGAGCGATCTCCACACCAGACCCTCTGAAAGCATGCCATTGCATGATTTTGTTCTCCCTGCAACTGTGGGTAATAGGGTATTTGGTAGTTGTGTGTGCATATGTGTGTGTTCACAGGCTTTGTGTTGTTAATGGTTAACCAGCTGGACATGGAGCTAGGAGCAGTCAGATCACCCTTGGACGGACTAAACTCTCTTTCTCACTCTCACTCTCTCTCTCGTTTCCTTTCTTTGCCCCCCCTCTCTCCCTCCCCCTCGCTTCCCATTTCTCTCCTTTCCCTTTCTCTCTCCATCTCTGTTTCTCTCTCTGCCTCCCTGTGTTGGAGTCATTAGTATGTTAAACACTTGGCGGTGCAGGATTCTGTACTGATGTGCAGCGTGTCTTTGGCAGGGGCGTTTGGCTACTGGCTTCTCTACAGCAGTTTAGCTCGCCTCTTCCCCAGCTCTGCAGTCTGTCTGTCCACTCCCTGACCTTGGCTGGAGAAACGCCTGTCCTTTCTCACTGACCAACAGTCTGACTGGATATACTACATGTCTGCCAGTCCGTTATAAAAAAAAATATAATACCTTTCCGTATGACTCATTGTCTGTCTGTCTCTCGCTATGTCTTGTCTTCAGGTGCTGGAAGACAACGACTATGGGCGCGCTGTGGACTGGTGGGGTCTGGGCGTGGTCATGTACGAGATGATGTGCGGCCGGCTGCCCTTCTACAACCAGGACCACGAGAAGCTGTTTGAGCTGATCCTGATGGAGGATATCAAGTTCCCCCGCACCCTGTCCTCCGACGCCAAGTCCCTGCTGTCTGGCCTGCTCATCAAGGACCCCAACAAGCGGTGTGTGTGTGTGTATTTGTGTCTTGTGGGCTTATAAAATACAACTATATTCAGAGGATTATTTTATGTAATTGTATTTGATTGTTTTGCACTTTGTTCTGTTTTGTAGGCTTGGAGGAGGTCCAGATGACGCTAAAGAGATTATGAGACACAGTTTTTTCACTGGGATTGACTGGCAGGATGTTTATGATAAAAAGGTACAGGTTCTCAAAGTCATCTCGACACCTTCACACTCACAAACACACACCCCACACGCCACTCTAATTCACAAGGTGAAATTCTTACACACAGACACTCAGGTGGAGACAGAGAGCATTGTGGGAGGTGTAACCTCATATCTCCCAGGAAGTCTCGAGGGGGGGAGGGGGGGGGGGGTGATGCTTGTGTGACCCAGGTGCTTTTCTCCCCCCAGCTGCTACCTCCCTTCAAACCTCAGGTGTCTTCAGAGACTGACACCAGGTACTTCGACGAGGAGTTCACGGCACAGACGATTACAATAACTCCCCCTGAGAAATGTGAGTTGTGGTACCCGTCTTATGTTGTTCCGTGAAGGTGTGTGTGTGGGAGAGTGAGAGAGGGGGAGGACAGAGGGGGAGGGGTGAGAGGTTGTTGTTTGGCACCTCCACTCAGGTGTGAAACATGCTGGTAAACGTCACCCAGGGAACATCATTTCAGAGTTTTTTTCTTTCCTGATTGGTGATTGGAAACTTTTCGTATAAAACCTGACGGTATCGCAGAGCTAAGCCAGCTGTTAAATCTGGCTAGAATGCAAAACATATATTTGGTAATGGCAAAGATATTTGAATGTCGGGTTTTAGTAGGTCAAAGTGTTCAATGCCAACAGTATGTGTGTCAAATATGAGTTTCAACTTCCTGTCCCGTTTACTTCCTAGTTGACGAGGACGGGATGGAATGCATGGACAACGAGAGAAGACCTCATTTCCCACAGTTCTCCTACTCGGCCAGTGGTCGGGAATGAGCAGAGTGACATCACCACCCCTTGAGGTCTTCACTTGACGACGAGACCAGTCGACTCAGCCTGGCCTCTTCCTCTTCTCCTCTGTCTGTCTGAGATCCATCATTCCAAAAACCAGACTGGCATAGCCGTGTCACTGGCAGTCCTGTGTGTGTGTGTGTGTCACCAGAAAAGGAAGAGCGCGATTTGGCTACTTCAAGCAGAAGGTTTCCAGTGTTCGGCTTTTCTGTGGCTTGTCCAGGTGCTCTCAGAGCCCTGTCATTCTCCATGGAACATACATACAAACCGTCATCTGTGTTAGGAGATTTAGGAGAAATATAGTGTATTTGTTTTGTTTGAGGAGGTACAGGAATCTAAACTGCCAGTTTAAGTTCTCTCAGGACCACACACACACCATCACCAACAACAAATAAACAGCAGTCTCTCTCTCTCTCTTTATCTCTCTCTCTCTCTCTTTATCTCTCTCTTTATCTCTCTCTCTCTTTCCCTCTCTCTCTCTCTCTCTCTCTCTTTCTCTCTCTCTCTCTCAGTTAAAGGTACTACTTGCTGTGCTTTGCATAGTGTATAGCAGCCAGTACTACTCAAACAGGGCTCAATACTCGACCAACGCTCAAAACCTGCGACTCTGGACTCCTGTGTAAGACAAGCTGTCATTCTGTCGTTACTTTGATCAAATTTAGTCTTACGTCTTGTTTGTTGACAAAGCTGTGATTTAATTTTTTCCTGTGAAACCAGCCATCAGAATCGTTTGTTTTAAACACTTTGGGATTGCGCTCTGCCAATACTCAGTTTTACTGTGTAAACGTGTGTGTGTATGTGTGTAGGATTTGAAAGGGCCCGAAGGCACTGCCGCACTGTTGGCTGTAAGCCTCCTGTGAATCTGAACTGTGGCATTTAGGAAACTACAGTACGCCAACCAAGATGCAGTTCAAACTGTGGTGACAGAGAAAGAGTAGAAACTCCCATGTACAATGGTCCCTGTGGCTCCGAATGTCCTCCAGTGCAGTCCACTCTGCAGACGTGTCAGTCCCTACAATCCAGACACACGTCATCACAAGCAAACATCATACCACTCTGCTATCTGTGAAGCTCAATGTTAGTCGTCGATCTTATGGCGAACAGCAAGACAGTGGCTGTCTACTGCCAGTATAGGACTTGGAGACGGAGTGTCTTCTGGGGTTTGAGGGCAGAGAGGTTGGGGACAAGGGGGTCAACATAGTGTGATGTTCCACAAGGAAAAGGGGGGCCTAGTACCTCGAGGAGAAGGATAAATAACTTGACACACACAGGACTGATGTCTGTAGACCGTGAGAAGGCTTATCAGAGGACAGTGGTTCATTTGTAAGACAGGTCTGGCTTCTTCCTATTATGTTATTTATTTGTTCGTGATTTTTTTGGTTTCTATAACATATTATATTGTAATTGTTGTATTGTCCAGTTTTCTGGATGAAGAAGGCACCTCTAAAATGGCCGACGAATGTAGATGATCACATGACCACAGTTAGTTTTTGCTCTCATTTTAATGCTTTGTTTATTTGTTCTTTGACCAAAATGGGATGGCAAGAAGACAGTGTAGTTTTGTTGTGGTTCTGTTAGCGTTCATGTTTTCACGAGACACGTTTTCTCTCCTCGCACCGACCTGGTCTCTGGAGCCGACCTGGGAATAGAATTTCCTCTATTGGCTCTTTCAACCTTTACTTTTTAGAAAATGGTGGCAATACACTGCTGTTTAACTGCATTATACTAGAAACCAAACCCAGTTGAGAGGCTTCTGTACAGACCAGAAAGTGATTAGTTGAGTAGGAGTGATGTATAAAAAGAGAGGAGGAAAGAGGAAGTAGTTCATGAGATGAGGGAGGGGGGGGGGGGGATGGATTTGAAACAGATGGAACAATTTGGAGGAGAAGAACAGAAAGGGATGGATTAGAGATGAATGGAGGGGGAAGGAGAGGAAGATGGATAGAGTGGTTAAAGAATAGAAGAGTTTGGTAGACAAGTGAATGTGACGGTATGAACCACAGATAGACCAAAGCTGATGGTGTGTCTAGGGCTAGTTTGGTTAACACAGCAGCACACATTCCCACATTACAGTCTAAATGTACGTTGTTCGAGTGTTTGTAAACAGTTTGATTGGGGACCAGTGACGAGAAGGCTCAATAGTGTGGTGAGAACATGAGAGATGGCATAAAAGACACACATAATAAAGGATGTCTATCTTGGGATAGAAAATACTATGTACTATAAATATACTTTATAAAAATGTAATAGAGTTTTAGAGCAGGCATGAGAGGTTTGAGACGAAGGTTCACAGGATGTTGGGTTGTAAGGTTTTCATGTTTAGTTGTTATAGCAGGGTGTAGGTTTGTTTGATTTGAGGCACACTGCAGCACTGTTTTGTACTCAAAATCACAAAGATGTAGCTTTATGGTCAGGTGGGACCCTCTGCAGATTATTCTCAGTAAATCCAGCACATTGAAAGAATATGAAGGTATTTTCACCCAGGATGGTCCTGTGGTTCATAATATCTTTGTACTGAGTTGTGTGTGGGTGCTCAGTTTGGTCCAGTGTTTGATCTCATGTCTTCCTACACAGTCTTAATCACGTCTATTACTGTGTGAGAGATCAGTGTAGCCACCAGGGAAAACAACATCTAGATGTTTGGCTCTAAGGTGATTTATTTGAAACAAATGTTTGTATTCATTGATGTTTTTTTTCTGTCTCTTAATTGATTATTAACTTTTATTTATTTTTGTTTTTATTTATGAAATTGTATTTAATTGAATGTGGTTGAATTTTATTTAGTATTATTTTGGGTCTAAAGGTTATACGGATTATCTGCAGTTTAGTTTTGAAGAATTGCAGGGTTGGCTGGTGGGTGCAGTGCAGCTCTTATTGATCTGTGTCCTGAGACACGCGTGAGAAAGGGAGGTGGGGGGTGCATGAAGAGGTCCTCAATGACACGACATTGGAGGTCCAAAACCATCATACTCTTTAGAATCCATAGCAAAAAAAAATGAAATAACGTATAAAAAAGAAAACAAGTGAAACTAAAACATTTGAGCTTTGCGCCTATGGCAGCACTTTCATATTCACTACTTCTTTTTATATAATCCATAGAAACATTGCCCTATGCTTGGACATAAAAAGAATACATGCTAATAAGAAAGGTGGTGGAGAGGTGGAGACACATCTTCATCTACCTACTGTGGGTCTGTAAAGATGTCCTGTGTCTGCAGAGTGGGGGGACCGCTGAGTGGGCCATCCAGACCAGAAGAACCACCAAGCAACAGGTGGCCTGTATTAGCCCAACTGGAGATCCAGTTCTGTGGGCCTTAAGCCTTCCCAGGACTCCTTCTCTGGTCAGCAGCTACTTCCTCCAAGGTTAAAGGTTAGAGGAAGTAAGCTGAAATAAACTCTGATTGGAGGGGGAGGGGCTGAATGATATCCTTCGACTCGGATGGATGTCATCGTTCAGTCCTTACTAACTGCAGGGTGATATTTTACACCAGAACAGACACACACTTTGCTGCTACTGTTTGTATTGTCTACAACAGATTCTCTTGTTATCTTGCTCCTGGTAGTGTATTATGAAAGAGCATGAAATGTAAAGTATTTATTTAAAAACAAGAGACCAATCTGTAAAAAAAACAAAATAAGCAAAAAAACGACTATAACTTGTAAATTAATTTCATGTCCATGTAGCTTTAGAGTGTGAGACCTCGCTAGCTCAGTTAGTGAGTCAGTCAATCGCAAGGTTCATGTTCAGGTCCATTGTGTGGGGTCAGGTGTCAAGGTGGAAAGGCTACACCTGATGAGTGCAGAGACTAAACTGTCATATAGGAGACGCGAACAAGGTTCCCCCGGCAAAAATCTGTTTTTGTACACTGTACATCCTTAGTATTTTTACACGTCAAGGTAAATGATAGGATGCACATTATTTTACTTTGTACAGATGGCTTAAATAAAGCACTATGTCAATCTGCTAACAGTCTGTGTGGTCCTTTGACTTGAAATGAAAAATATGTTTGTGTGTGTATGTACAGTATGTATTTCAGAGATGTCAAAAGTACACACATCCTTCACTCAAGTAGAAGTACAGATACTTATGTTTAAAAAGACTTGTAAATGTTGAAGAGCTGAGTGCACTTTTTCCCTCGAGTTGAAGTATGGGCTCTGACATATACTTAACCCTTGTGCTGCCTTCGGGTCACATGACCAAAAGGTTCATAACAAACCATCGTTGTGTTTACCCAATTTCACCCAATACAAACGCAAATAAAAATAATTGTATTTTAACCGTCGCAATGTGGGGGGTCTGAGACAGCCCAACGGTTAAAAGAAAATGCTTCACTTTGTTTTTGTACGCGGTAAAGTTGTTGCAAACGACGGTGGGTCACAATGACTGATGGGTCAGAATGACCCAAAGATAACACAAGGTTTTAGAAAAATGTAAGTAACCATTACGACTACCTGTTTTAGTGTCACGTTGCTAACTGGGCCTTACATCATATTAATACATTAATACAAAAATACACTATATATAGACGCAGCGCATTCATCAGAAATCTTTTGTGACACTAGCAATTTCTAACATCTCCCTCATATTTGGCCATGCGTGATCAGCAATGTTTATATTCTCTGTCACGTTGACATTGCTAACTCCCTCAGTCTCATCCATGACTTTTTTCTTCTTGTTGCCTTCTGCCTTGCTCCATGGTAGCTTCGTAAACAATCTAACATCTGTTGTGTGCAGCGTGATGGAAATTAAAAAAGGTGCACAATGACAAGAAATTATATTGATCCAGAGCCATGTATTGATCATGCCACCAAATACAGATTAAAACTAAGGTATCGAACCTGGATTGAAAATGGCAGAAGTAGAAAGTAGAGATATTTGTGAAAATAAAAAGTTGTTTGATTTTTTTTGTGTGAAAAAAAGTACTGATACCAGAAAAGTGGTTTGTTACTGACAAGTACATTTTTGTAAATTTGTATTTTGTACTTTGTTACTTCCCATCTCTGATGTATTTATATATTATATGTTCATATACATACAGTATGCAAACATGGGTGTATGCATGTATATGTGTACTAATTGCATTACTATGATCCCAGTTTTAGAAACATTTATTCAAAGTGAAATTCCTAGTTAAGAAGAATCACCTTTTTCCAATTGGATTTTCATATAAAAGCACATACACTGTCAGCCAATACAGAGAAAATCAAAATGTTTTCTAAAAAACACAATTACAAACACTGCTCCATAATTCATGACAAATACATACAGTTTGACAAGTGTTCCAGAGGGGGATCTCTGAACGATGGGGCCTTGTGTTTCCAGGCATCAACTATTAGCACTAGGTAACTGAAAAGAGAACAAAAAGGTCAAACACACATTGCCAAACGACTCTATCTTACTGTTTGTATTGCACACAAACCCATCTCGCACATCCATCTCTACCTGTATGCGCAGGTTCTGCATCTCCTCATTGAGGACTTGCCGTTCTTGTGTAAGTTGGTTCTGTCTGGCCAGCAACTCCAACACCTGGTGGGCACTGGACTGGCAGTGCTGGTCTAACTGCTGGAGCCTGCACGCACACACACGCACACAAAGGATATATAATACAACTGCTGTTGACAATATAAAACTATGGGTTGATGGGAACATCCTCATTACTGCTCCAATAATGAGGTTCTCCCTGGCTCTGAGCCACCGTGACTCTCCCTGCTGCAGCCCAGTGACAATGAGGCCTTTCATCCTGGGGTGAGGAGGGGGGTGAGGGGCATTGGGGGGGTCATAGTTGTTCCCACCAGCCCATTCAAATATCTCCTCCTCCCCTCCTCAAGTAAAACAAAGCTAACTCACAGGCCAGGAATGCACTACATTAGCATACGCATCCAGCCGCACGCAGATACACACACTGAAGCCCTGATGAGAGTGTAGTTTAGTCTGGGGCCCTGGATCCAGGCTGCTCGCTTGTGTGTTTGCTGACCGTCTCACTCGACATGTACAGAGAAACTGTCCTTCTGTCTGCTTAGGAAGTTCCGTCTCTCGATGTCCTAGATCCACCACTTCACTAAGGGAGGAGGAGAGGAGGAGATGGAAGGAGAGGAGAGAAGGGAGGGGGGAGGAGAGGATGGGGGGAGAGGCCTCTAGCTGTTGCTGCAGGGGGAGACAGATGCCCCCGCCCTGCTGGCAATGGCACTGCCGTCTGTGCAGGGGTAAGCCACCCCCCCTTCCCCCTGAAAGCCCCCCCCTGCCCCCCCCCCTCCCCACCCCATCCCCCCCGTGAGAGCTGGAGCAGGCGGGGGCTGGCCAGCTTGTCCCAGCATCGGGCCTGCTGTGCTGGGGGCCGGAGCTGCAGCCTCCACAGCCTGGCACCAAGCTAACAGGGCTGGGCAGCATTATGCGTCACAAACCCCCCCCCCCCCCTCCACCACCAACACACACATGCCGCCCCCCCACACAGCAGGACGTTGCCACGTCAACCACCCAGAGCACACTGCCCTGCTGAAGGGTGAGGGTGACACGCAACCAACATACCACACGCACACGCAGAGAGGAGCGACGGGAAGCAAAAGTTTTGTTTCTGAGGACGTATGATTATTTAAGACCCTTACATAGTAACAAGAAACGACAAGTGTTCAATGTTAAACCGACTCCCCTTCTTCCTCCTCCTCTTTGAGCAACAATCACTGAGGCTGTCCTGTCTGTTTGGTCACAAATCTCGCCGTCGTGTTTGCCTGGCGAGGCCCAGTGAAGAGCAGCCAGTTCAGTCAGACAAGCCAGTTAATCAGCGGTGACGTATCAGTCAAGCCACTCAGTCAAGACTGGTACTCAACACCGCCTATTGCATTAAAGCACAGAGCTGTACAACCTAACTCCAGCTCTCTCACAGTGTCAAGTCCTCGGACAAGCTTGGAACTCCCCAAACCCCGGTCCAATAGTAGCCCTAGCCCCAGCCCCAGCCCCTAACCCCTAGTCCCAACTCCAACCCCTGACCCCTAGTCCCAACCCCAACCCCCTAGTCCCAGCCCCGACCTCAGCAAGAGACACAACACGGATACAGTCTGTCTGCATCTTAATCTGTTACACATCCTCTCTGAGCCTCATCCTCCTTTGGCTCTGACTTCACTTTGGGGTGAGGCTGGAGCAAAGGTGAGGCTGGAGGACCAGGCTGAGTGTGGGGTAAGGCTGGGAGGGAGAGCGAAAGGTAGGTAGGAAAGGAGAAGGTTCACGGTTCTGGAGAGGTTGAAGCTCAAATGGATAATGCAAGGTTGAGGGTCGGGGGTGAGGTTTGGGAGGGTAACAGGGGCAGGAGGGGTGACTGTCGCTCCTGAGAGGGCCTCCACATGGGTTGATCCACCCAGCCATTCACCAAGACAATCCCATAATGCCCCTGTATCCACTGGCACACAACTTCATTAGCTTTTTAAAACAGCTTAGCATTAGGGCTCTGCCCCCCTTTTCACATGCCAGCCTGGCTAGCTGGCTGTCTGGCTGGTGCCCACTGCTGGGATGGCTGAGGTGAGGAAATAAGTGGGAGGGAGGATTTTTTTTTTTTTTGGGGGGGGGAGGTGGTTGGTTAGGAGGGAGTAAGGATGTGAGGTGAGGAGTTATGAGATGAGGTAGTAGGAGGTTGAAGATGTGAGGTGGGGAGTAAGGGGGAAATGAGGATGTGAAGAGGGAGGTTAGGGGGAAGTGAGGATGTGAAGAGGGAGGTTAGGGGGAAGTGAGGATGTGAAGAGGGAGGTTAGGGGGAAGTGAGGATGTGAAGAGGGAGGTTAGGGGGGAGTGAGGATGTAAAGAGGGAGGTTAGGGGGAAGTGAGGACGTGAAGAGGGAGGTTAGAGGGGAGAGAGGATGTGAAGAGGGAGGTTAGGGGGGAGTGAGGATGTGAAGAGGGAGGTTAGGGGGAGAGAGGATGTGAAGAGGGAGGTTAGGGGGGAGAGAGGATGTGAAGAGGGAGGTTAGGGGGGAGAGAGGATGTGAAGAGGGAGGTTAGGGGGGAGTGAGGATGTGAAGAGGGAGGTTAAGGGGGAGAGAGGATGTGAAGAGGGAGGTTAGGGGGAAGTGAGGATGTGAAGAGGGAGGTTAGGGGGGAGTGAGGATGTGAAGAGGGAGGTTAGGGGGAAGTGAGGATGTGAAGAGGGAGGTTAGGGGGAGAGAGGATGTGAAGAGGGAGGTTAGGGGGGAGAGAGGATGTGAAGAGGGAGGTTAGGGGGGAGAGAGGATGTGAAGAGGGAGGTTAGGGGGGAGAGAGGATGTGAAGAGGGAGGTTAGGGGGGAGAGAGGATGTGAAGAGGGAGGTTAGGGGGGAGTGAGGATGTGAAGAGGGAGGTTAGGGGGGAGTGAGGAGGGCGGAAGGTTGGCGAGCCGAGTCTTAGACGTCCCGCTGACCTGGTGAAAGGACACCATCTGCTGGATCCAATGGCAAACTGGGAGAAAGACCAAGCCAATGACGCACACATACACACACACTTAATCAAAAGGTTGTTTTCTCGGTTTCCCATGTTATTTGTGTGGATGTGTGCTCCTTCCTCTTCTTAAACTACACAGTGTCAAAGAAGTTCCACTGGCCGTGCTGTGTTCCAGGCTGGGCCTGATCCAGAGAGCCAGACAGCCTCAGTGTGGAATACAACCAGCATGTTCGACCCCATTTCAACGTTCCTCTCTGAAGGAGACTTGAACACACCTTTCTGTTGGAAAGGGAGTTGGTCACATGAAGCTGACCTCTGCTTTCAGACATAAACTTAATTACAACTCACACACACACAGATTCGCTCGCATGCACAAACACATTCCTGGCACCACGGCTGAATTCACAGGTGACCAGGTTATACTTTGTTTGTGCAGTGTGTGTTTATGTGTTTGCTTGTTTACAAGAGATCCACGAGAGACTGTTGTCAGCTTTGTACAGTTAAGTGTGTGTGTGTGTGTATGTCCTACAGCCATGTTCCAGGAGGAGGGAACCCCATATTATGTCTGAGCGTCACAGGGGAACCTGCAGACAACACAGGTTGTCCCCTCACAGGGGAGAAGAGGCCCAAGTCTTTGGTGCATCCCAGGGGCGTGTGTGTATGTGTGGCTGCCATTAGGCTGGCAGGCTTTACCTTGCACTGTAGTTCTAGCCTCCAAATACAACTGGCACTACACTACCCACAATCCCCTGGGGGCCACACTGTTAATGTTGTGGCTAATCACACCGGATGTTGCTCTGGAAACACACACACATGCACTACATACAAGGTAAAGTATTCAGGATCCGCACAGGTCATTTACAGTACATCACCCTCACCTATGTCGATCTCGAAATCTGTCTTATTTTTCTCAATCGCTCCCACTGCATAACAGATTCTGCAGTTATGCAACATTCATATCAACCCTAAATCTCGGCCACCTCGGACAGCCCAGCCGGGAGCCTGGGTATCAGAGGCAGGGAGGGGAGGTGCGGGGGTCTGGCCTGGAGGGACGAGTGAAGAATGCAGGCAGACTGCCTTGGCTAGCCTGGTTAAAACAATACTGCCAGGGGCAGCCTGCAGCTGCTGCTCCACACACACACACACACACACACACACACACACACAAGCCCGTACCCCAGTTCATATCTAGAATGGCACTGAACTGATGTGTGTGTTGGTTCTGTGGGATCTGCCTAGCGGGCATGAACCCCCCTCCCAACCTGTTAGGAACAGAGAGGCCTGTTGTAGCTCATGGTCTCATTCATGTTTTATCCTCATGTCCTCATTTCATCTGAGAGGGGAGCGGGGGAATGATGGACTTGTTAACACAGCACCCAGGATCAGATCTGGGTGAACCATCCCATAGTCCTCTAGACCTATTCCATAGACCACCTATGGACCTACCCTATAGACCTATCCCATAGCACTCTCTAGAGTCTAGACCTACCCTAGGGTTCAGGTGTGAGCGGTACTAGTTTTAGGAGAGTAGGCTATTACAACAGAAATGAACTTAACTTCAAACTCATTCAACCAAGCTTACATCAAAGTCGTAATGGTTCATCTGAGAGGGTGAGAGTGTGTGTGCGTGTGTGATGAGAGAATGGTGGTGCTGTGTTAGGAGTTTATGGCTGTTGATCTGATGTTCCGCTCAGTAGCGCTCCAGCTTGCACGCCCCTGGGTACAGCCTTGCGCCTGGGCTGTAAAACTGTATGTGTGTGCGCTTTCGTATGTGTCCCAGCATCAGAGCTGTAAAGCCACCGTTTGACAATGCTCTTTCAGCAAGCCGCCCTGCCGTGGCCCCCGGCAACAAAGGCCAGCTGGGTGGAGGAGAGAAACAGAGGGAGGGAGGGAGACAGAGAGAGAAAGTGTGACTCTGTAGCACCACCCAGAGGGCAGTGGAAGAGAGGCAAGTCACAAGAGAAGGTACAGACCTCAGAAGAGAGAGAGAGAAAGATAGGGCTTGCGTTACGACAGGAAACAAATCTGTCCATCAGAGAACGGAATCTGAATACAAATTTTGAAACTTTACAATTTCACGTGAATGTAAAACAATCCGTTTTGTTATTGCACTACTTACAGACTGTCACCCTAACAGTCTGCGTTCCAACACAGGCCATCACAGTATGGATTGCAAGCATTCAAAGTATGGTCATAATCCACTCATCCTCCACCACTTCTGCTACCCAACCATATGATCCCATGCACAAAGACAGAAACACACACCACATACACACACTCCTACATATCCTGGCCTCTGCCAACTTCATTTGCAAATGAAAAGTTTGAGGAGAGTCTTCTTGCTTCTGGGGGATGGCAGCTCAGTGTGTGTGTGTGTGTGTGTGTGTGTGTGTGTGTGTGTGTGTGTGTGTGCGTGTGCGCGTGTATGCGTGTGTGGCAGGGAACCAGATGAAGCAGCCTCGGCCCGAGGGCCAACGTCTCCCCCCGGCCACAGCAAGCCTGTTCCCAGCCTGCCGCGACCATTTGTTCCATTAGCCAATCTCCTGGAGCCCTTCTCCTCCACACAGCTCCAACAACTGCCTGCTCTCCTCACACACATGTCCCTCCATCCATCCCTCCATCCCTCTCTCCTCTCCTCCAGACGCGCACACCATCTTTCTTTATGGGGCCATATGGCCCACAGAAGCCTGTAGATTTAGCAGCACATCTGTGCGTATACATTACCGCCTCTCCTTAAAGGGCCGCCAAGCAAGACGCCACAGTGACACGCACTGTGACTGTGTGTGTGTGTGTGTGTGCGTCTGAGAGCCGAGGGAGCGTATTTGTATGTGTATGCAAATGTGCGGGAAGGTGTGTGTGTGTGTGACTGTGTGTGTGTGTTAGTGATAATTGGTGCAGCAGCATGCTGGCAGCTGCGGGGGTGATAGTGTTTTATGGATTTGTGTGTGTGTGTGTGTGTGTTCACACAGCGAGGCACAGTGGAGGAAGAAGTTCGGAGGCTGAACCAACAAGTGAAGCGAAAATAACCAGAGCCAAGTCCAGCCCAGTCTAAGCCACTGACCTGCTCTGTCCAGATACACCAACAACTCTGTTCATGTGCCTGTCATCCAGACTTTACAGATCACTCTCGGAAACCTTTCAGGGATTAGGAGAAGTTCAACTGTACCTGACTAGACAATAGACTACCCCACCTAGCCTGTGCTGCATTACAAGAAGATCTTCTTCTTTCTCCTTCCTTTCTCACACTGAGGAATAAGACCAATCAAGAGGGCAGTTTGGCCAGGTCCTGGCCCCAGTCATTCATCTTCATCCAACACAACCTCTCAATTGGGTCATCCTCTGTCTGTCGAAAATAATTACCATACAGTATATTTTGTTTTTATGTAATCAAAAGTCTAAAAATAAGATGCAATTTTTTCTTTTAGTACAGTAATAGTACATACAAATTAAAAACAGGTTAATTAAGTTTAAATATGTACATTTAAGTAGTTCCCATGAAGTACATAATACATACTTCATTTATAGTATTTCTATTGTCATTTCTTAAACTAATGGCATGCACAAATGAGCATGCCCTCTCCCTGTACGCAACTGTGAATGTCAGCGCTACCTTGGAACTGCCATTTAATCTTTAGCAAGAACGGAGCACAAACAACCTTTGCCCATTTCAATGCATATATATGACAGCAATACAAATGATAAACTGTAATACCAACATATAAAATACAGATTTGTACTAAAAACAACCATATTCCCAGAGAAAAAAATTATATACATGTATTACTTCTAACATTGTTCTATGTGGAATAATAGTTTTCACAAAATAATTATGCTAAATTTAAATCCTACACATCTAGGATCTATTTAATGTTCGTTTTAATTCACGCCGGCTTTCATTCTGAATTGCCTCCCTAATCTCTGGGCAAAAAACCCAGAAATACATACTGAGATAAATAAATAAATTAGGAAGCCGAGCAGCAAAACATTGTGTGCTAAAACCCCTGTGTAGCTTGGCATTCTGCTCCAAATGTAAAAATAAATCAAGCTGATTTTCCAAATGTTTTGTACGTGGCACGCTGTTGAGATTCTTCGCAGCACAGATTGTGCCCCGATCGAGAATATCTGAGTGGGGCGAGCTCTGAGTATTGGCGTGATCTTGGCGTGTTGGGCGAACCCGTGTGCACCAGCTTGTTAACACATACACCTTAACCCTCCAGTGCCAAGGCGAAGTGCCCTCAGTGCACACGTCACACACACACACACACACACACACACACACACACACACACACACACACACACACACACACACACACACACACACACACACACACACACCACAATATGTATAGACCCAAACACACTCACTCACAAAGGGCATATAACACTAGAGAATAAAACATCCTATGACGAGGTGGACTGGAGGATCAAATCAACTTCTACAGCCGGGAGAAGATGGTGTTTAGAAATTGTAATAAGATATCATTCGGAGAACGGAGATGTTGAATGGCTGAACATCATCTGACAGTTAAATGAAAGGATTTTAATAAACAATGATATTGATTCAATGAAATACTGATCAGATTAATCAGGATTAGATTTTATCTTAATCTCTTTCACAAAATACATGTGTTCGATACACGTTCAAAAAACAAACGATGGAATTGGTAAAAGTAAACCCATCTCTCTCTCTCATTTCATTGCAGTTTTTGTGCAACTACTTGCTTTTTGGTTTTATCTGCAAGTTAGTTGGCGTTAACCATATGTGGTACTTCACTTGGAGCAGCGGACAGTGTGTGTGTATGTGTGTGTGTGTGTATGTGTGTGTGTGTGTTGCAGAGCTAAGACAGCCTCTGTGACGCCCGCACAGCCTCGCCCACGCGGGGCTGGCAGGCCGGCTGCCAGACGCCCTGCCGCTCTGCACTCTGGGCCGCATGATTCACCAGAGAACAGGCCCCCGCAAACTGACACACGCGTGAACAAACTAACACACACGCATGTACAAGCTGACACACACACACATGCACAGACTGACTCATACGCATCTGCAAACAGACACACACATGTACAAACGGACACACACAAGCATGTAGACGCTGACACACGTGCACAAAGCGACATCCACACGCATGTGTGTCATGGAGACAAACATTCACATGCAAACTGGCACATGCATACACACGCAAACTGAAACATAAATGCATTGTACAGTACAGTTGGTTTAAACTGGTGCAACTAGTGACGTGTACTGCGTATACTGCCACAACAAACAATACCTTATTAGTGTGTGTGTGTGTGTGTTTGCTTGTGTGTGTGTGATTGTGAAGATGTGTGTATATGTGTAATTGTGAAGATGTGTGTGTGTGTGTGTGTGTGTGATTGTGAAGATGTGTGTGTGATTGTGAAGATGTGTGTTATTGTGAAGATGTGTGTGATTGTGAAGGTGTGTGTGTGTGATTGTGAAGGTGTGTGTGTGTGTGTGTGATTGTGAAGGTGTGTGTGTGATTGTGAAGGTGTGTGTGTGTGTGATTGTGAAGGTGTGTGTGTGTGTGTGTGATTGTGAAGGTGTGTGTGTGTGTGATTGTGAAGGTGTGTGTGTGTGTGATTGTGAAGGTGTGTGTGTGTGATTGTGAAGGTGTGTGTGTGTGATTGTGAAGGTGTGTGTGTGATTGTGAAGGTGTGTGTGAAGGTGTGTGTGTGTGTGATTGTGAAGGTGTGTGTGTGTGTGTGTGTGATTGTGAAGGTGTGTGTGTGTGTGATTGTGAAGGTGTGTGTGTGTGTGTGATTGTGAAGGTGTGTGTGTGTGTGTGATTGTGAAGGTGTGTGTGTGTGTGATTGTGAAGGTGTGTGTGTGTGTGTGTGTGATTGTGAAGGTGTGTGTGTGTGTGATTGTGAAGGTGTGTGTGTGTGTGTGATTGTGAAGGTGTGTGTGTGTGTGTGATTGTGAAGGTGTGTGTGTGTGATTGTGAAGGTGTGTGTGTGTGATTGTGAAGGTGTGTGTGTGTGATTGTGAAGGTGTGTGTGTGTGTGTGTGTACCTGTTCTTCATGCGCTGGTGCATCCTGCCATGCTGGACACACTGCTCCTCCATGGCAGCAGAGCGAGTCCTCAGCTTCTCCAGCGTCTCCTCGAGATGCTGCTTCTGCAGGGCCATCTGCTCCACCTCGCCACTAGCACGCAGGCAACGTTAATACCACGTTAACTATATGACATACGCACCTTATAACATTAAGACTACGTGTCATTTTCATACTATTTTACTGTGAAGAAATACATATAGAGCTGGCCAGGCCTGGAGATGAGGGAACACCCTGTGTGTGTGTTTGTGCATACAGCTGTAAGACAGAATGGAGTATAGTTGAGGGCAATGGCTGTGTGGGTCTGTCTGGGCTAGCTAGCGTTAACATGGCTGTAGTGTACAGGAGGCCAGTGTGTGGGTCTGTCTAGGCTAGCTAGCATTAGCATGGCTGTAGTGTAGAGGAGGCCAGTGTGTGGGTCTGTCTAGGCTAGCTAGCATTAGCATGGCTGTAGTGTAGAGGAGGCCAGTGTGTGGGTCTGTCTAGGCTAGCTAGCATTAGCCTGGCTGTGGTATAGAGGAGGCCAATGTGTGGGTATGTCTGGCTCAGCTAGGCTGACGGACGGCAGGGCTTTAGACGCTACATTGAACACGGCGCTCCAGGAGCAACAACGGCCTGCAGACACACTACAAACCACACCGTGGTGAAACACTACGCCACACACACAGCAGATGTAGGGGCTGAAAAAGTGTGTGTGTCTCTTTACTGTGGTGTGTCGCGTGTAGAAAGGCCTGTGAGTGCACGTGCGTGCCTGTGAGTATTTGCGAGAGATCAGTGCTTGTGTGTGTTTGATCCTGTTGTCTCTGCGCAGTGCTGCTCAAGTTGGGGCGGTCTGGCGGTGCCAGATTGGGCTCTGTCATGTGACTAATGTGTTCCACAGCTCCAACAGCTGACCAAAGGCCTGAGGTGTCTCACACGTGGAACATGCATGATCACATGACCACAAACAGAGAAACGGCCCGAGCAGATTGGCACGTCCCAGAGGCCTCCAGCCAGCGCCAGCCCGGGCCATGACTACAACATCACTGGTCATGCAGAGTGCTCGCAGATGGACAGAGTAGATGGATTCTTCTTCTCTCGTCCTAAGCCTGCAGGTCAGGAAAAAGACTTCCCCCCCGGCCTCACCTTCCCTGGCCTCTTCTGCTCTGACTTTACCTACTCCTGGCCTCACCTCCATTGGCCTTGCCTGCTCCTAGCGTCACCTGCCCCTGGCCTTGTTTGCACCAGCATCACCTGCCCCGGCCTTACCTGCTAGTTTCAGTCAGCTCCTCCAGCCTGGCTCCCAGAATGCAACACTCCTCCTTTAGCTTCCCAATTAAGGCGTTCTGGGAGCTCAACAGACAGTCAAGCTCCGCCGCTGCAAGGGATTATGGGAAGGGAGAGAAGTCAAGGACCAGCTTGGTGAGTATGTCAGACACTCATCCCACACCCAACACCCATGCTGAGAATGAATCATGGAGAGAAGTAAGAAAAACCAAACAGAAGGTTACATATGTTTCTTTGTGCTGTGGATCTAGCTTTGTAGGCAATCATCAAGCATTGAAGCGAGAGCTGTGTATTGTTCAGACGAGAGACTTTTGTTTGTTTTTGTTTTTGAAAGTGTTTTTATTTGCCAGGTTTTCACCCTTGTTCCTGCACACTCAAACGATATCGACCCGCCCTCTCAGAACACTCTAACGTTTTGGCTTTGATCAGGCTTTGAAACTGTGCACGCTCTCTTCACAAAACATATGTCTATTTAAAAAGCACATTGCTCAAGGTTTGGATTGGGGAACAATCCACCTGCTCCACCATTCTGTTACAGTACAGTCAATGAAGGACTGTTTGTCTTTGAAAAAGTGATAAGGAGGAAGCACATCCACAGGAACAAACATGTCCAGGAGGCTAACCTTCCTCAGTCCATGGACTAGTGCGGGACCAGAAAGAAATAAGAAATCTGCACTTGCACATTCACTGAATATACTTTTTCTTATACTTTTTCTTTCTGACTTAACTTTACTAGCACAATACTTGCACAATACTAGCATTTACCACGAAAAGCTCCAAACATTGAACGCCATTGTTCTGCGCTACGGCACCTTCGATGTCTCTGCTACACCATCAGGGGGTGGCTTTTTTTGCTGCAAATAATAGTGTTCGCTAAGTTAGCTAAGATCTTCTCAAAACAAAAGCACTATGAAGCACTATTATTAGTATTTTATTTGTTATTTATTATTATACCAAACTGAAAATAATTTTAAAGTAAACTTTGCAGTACCATCAGGCTAGAGTTAATATAAAAAAATAACACCAAATAACATGGACGACTGTAAAAAGGAATTAAAGCGCATAATTCCACAGCTTTGTTGAATACTTATTTCTGATTCTAATTACTGAATTCTACATCTGTTATTTCTGAAAAGCAGACCGCTGCTATGAAGAACAGACCGTAACTATTGACGATAACAGACTATTCTATTAGCAGAAGCAATGAAATCATTTATATCAATAAAATATTTTTTGTGTCAAATGATTGCTTTCTTCAGAAAGTAGCCATGTAATAAACGAGATACTGTACAGCGATACTGTAGAGATAGTGACCGGGATCCAATTACTCAAATTACCCTTCACATCGAGTCAGGGGTTATTTTCCAATAATGACCCGTCTCACTGTACATTATCCCTTACTGATTGGACTCATCTATTATTCATTGCAGGGGGACAAATCGAGTGAACCCATAATGTGAGACTATTTTTTTGCAATAGTAACAGTCCTGAGGTGGTCACACATTCATACAGATAAAGAACGGCTATTCTACAAAAGGCTCTTCCTGTTTACAGTGGGGGCCTGCAAAGACACACGCACGGGACATGGCACCCCTACAAGCATATAGAGACACATATTGGGGAGGTGGTGTGACAATCTTCTTTTGGACCTAGTGTGAAGTGAAACAACATGCACACACACAAACGGCATACGCACACAGACACACACACACAAAGCGTCAGTGCAAACACCCCAAACAATATTAAGTTTTGTCTCTGCAGAAAAAGTTGCCCAAAGAATGCTAATTAGCCACCATGCTTTGAAAGCAGCTGAGCATGTGTAGGACAGAAACACGGTATGTAAAGACCAACAAAAACTGGCACCGGAAACAAACAGAGGACAAAGTGAGAGAGACAGTAAGAGCGAGAGATAAAGAGAGAGAGTGAAAGGGAGAACGAGAGGGAGGGAGAAATATATCATCTAGAGGCGATTTGTCCGACGTTGACCAAAAACCAAACAGTTTAGAGAGTGATGATTGAGGCCGGGGGGAAGGGGGGGAAGAGAAGAGAGGGGTGTGTGTGTGTGTGGAGGCTAATTAGCTGCTGAGAAGAGGAAGTGGGGTTTGGTATTAAAGGACTGATTCCACCGGCCCAGGGAGTTTCCTGCTGTGTCTCTGATGCCGCCTCTCTTTAGACAACATGTGTGCCGGAGAGCTGAGCCATGCCGAGCCAGAAAAGAAAAAAAACCCTCCCTTTGTTTCCTCCTGCTCCTTTGTTCTGGCAGGCAGCGGGCCTCCAAGCCTCTCAGAAACACAGGTAAATAAAGCTGGGAGATCCAGATGGTCCGACAGATGTGGGAGCAGCACTCCCAAATCAACAGACAGCGGGGCCCGCTACTCCCCACCCCCCCCCCCCTCCCCTCCCCGCCCTCCTTAAACGCTAACTAATACGCTGCGGCCGGGCCTCCGCTGCTCCACAGCTGCTCCCCGCGCACAGCCAAAGGTTACAGGTGTGGCTAGCGCCGGGCGCTATCCGCCTCGGAGCGGGTTCGAGCTGGGTTTGGCGCTGCCCTGAGGTGGGGGTGAGAGGAGGAGGGGTGAAGGGGACGGCTGATGGAGGAGAAGGGGGGGGGGGGGGGGGAAGGGAGGTTGAGAAGGTGAGGGAGGGAGGAGAGGGGTGAGAGGAAGGTGTTGTTGGCAGGCGGCGGCGGCGGCTAGCCGCTGGACACTCACCATAGCGCTCGTGCTGCGCCTCTGTTTGCTGCAGCCGAAGTGTGAGCTCCTGCTCTCGCTGCTGTGCTGAGAGGGTCACGGCCGCCATGTCCTCGCCACGGCAACGCTCCCACACCTCCCTCTCCTGCCTGGGCGAGAGAGTGCCGGACAGACAGAGAGAGAGAGAGAGAGAGAGAGAGGGCAAGGAGTGAGAGAAAGTATAGAGACAAAAGAAAAGAGAAAGTAGAGACAAAAGGAGGAAGAAGCAGAGACAACAACAACAACAACAACAACAAAAAAGCAAGAGAAAAAAAAGAGCACAAAAAAGAGGGAGAGAGAGAGAGAGAGAAAAAACAGGGAGAGCGAGAGAGAGAGAGACAGAAGTACACAGTGAGTTCCATCTCAGGAGGTTGCTGAAGGGTAAAAGTGTCAAGCACCAGACCGAGAGCCCCTGAGTGTTGCTGCAGCTGTCCACAACACAACAACACACGCCGGACTAGAGCCATGCCGAGCGACTGCAGTTCGCCCGGCACTACCCGCACGCTGTGGGTCAGCGCAGAGGCTACTGTTCAAGGAATGCTTCTCACACAGGGCAGAGAGGTGTGCTAACTATCTGCGCGTATCAAACTGGTGGGTTCAGCAAGAACATCTGTTTTCATTTGCACAGAATTTCCCTTTCGTTGTGATGATTAATATTTTATGTATCAATTTAGGGGGGAAAAAGGACAATATGGATACGTACTAAACGGATGCTGCTTTCATGTTTATGTCTGGTTGGAGGAATGTGAAGGGTTTGGTTCTTCCTATAATGTTAGGGTTAGCCTTCTATACATTTCTACACATAATAATCTACGGCAAACAGGATGAATCTGGCAGATTCAAGTCCAACCCTACACAATCTGGCAGACTCGAGTCCACCAGAAAACAACATCGCTACTCGCAAAAAAAAAAAAAAAAAAAAACACAAAGAAAGAAATAGTCTTATCTTCCAAAAGTCCAAAGGCGTTAATGAAGAGAGAGGGAGAGAGAGAGAGTACTGTAAACTTTTCTCCCCTGCAGGGTTTGGACTGAGTCTCCAAAGTGACCGCGTCTGTGCTCCTGCTGTCGTCTGGAGTGTGAACGCTGTGTGCCTGTGTGTGTGTGTGTGTCCCTACGTTTGCGTCTATGTGTCTGTTCCTCTGTGTGAGTGTGTGTGTGTGACTGAGTCTGTGTGTGTGTGCGTGTGTGAACGCCGGGTGCTGGGTGTGCCTGGGACACCAGGAGAGAACGCTGCACCCCTGCTGGGTTTGAACAGCGGCCTAAAACACCATCCACACCAGCGCCCCGCGGGGGGCCGCCAGGCGGGCACTGCCAGCCATTTGGTCCTGTCGGCTTCCAGGGGGGCCCAGCCTCACACCCACCATGTTTAACCACCAATTAGCATGAGACAGCCGGCCAGAAAGTTCCAGAACACAGGAGGATGACTAGGAGAGCTAGGGTAGAGAGTTTGGTTGGAGGAGGAAGAGGAGGAGGAGGAAGGGGGGGGAGAAAGTTGGAGTTTGGAACAGAAGGACGAGGGGAGCTGTGGTCAGATAGTGTGTGTGTGTGTGCGTGTGTGTGTGTGTGGAAGACAAGAAAAGAGTGAAAGCACAAAGTTGTTGATTAGCTCCTTATGAGAAGTAAGTACAGATCAGCAGTTCATAAGCCAGTACTGACGTGGATAATATAGATCAAATATACTCTCATTGTTATCTGAGTCATAAGCCGCCTATTTTTCACATCAGAGATGGGATAATAGCCTTCCTAGCACGTACAGAGAGCAGAATACAAAGCATATTTAGCCCTGGATGGACAATAACAAAGTCTGGAATTTCAATAATTATGGAATGTGAAACTTAAAACAGAGGAGGTGACAAGGGTGCCAAACTGAATAAGGAAGCATGTGGAACGTACAGATGCAGGTCTTGTCAGGCCACACATTAAAACCGAAATCTTAAGACTCTGGCCCAGGTAAGGCCAGATGTATTTTTGCTATCTCACATTTACACTGTGATGTGTAGGTTATGCTGTGATGTGGTCCAGTAGGTTAGTGGCCAGAGGTCTTGTGACCCGCCAGTGAGGGGCAGAGTTGAGGCGGTGGGGTTGTGACCTGTGTAGCCAGTCCCAGAGCCAGGCTGGCTGGAGGGCAGGAGCAGGGGCTGGAGCAGGGGAAGGGCAGGAGCAGGAGCTGGGGCAGGAGCAGGGGCAGGGGCAGGGCAGGAGATGGGGCAGGAGCAGGGGCAGGGGCAGGGGCAGGGGCAGGGGAAGGGCAGGAGCAGGGGCAGGGGCTGGAGCAGGGGAAGGGCAGGAGCAGGAGCTGGGGCAGGAGCAGGGGCAGGGGCAGGGCAGGAGATGGGGCAGGAGCAGGGGCAGGGGCAGGGCAGGGGCAGGGCAGGGCAGGGGCAGGGGCAGGGGCAGGGCAGGGGCAGGGCAGGGCAGGGCAGGGCAGGGCAGGGCAGGGCAGGGCAGGGCAGGGCAGGGCAGGGCAGGGCAGGGCAGGGGCAGGGGCAGGGGCAGGAGCAGGGGCAGGAGCAGGGCAGGGGCAGGAGCAGGGGCAGGGGCAGGAGCAGGGGCAGATCATGCAGTAGATGATGGGGTTGACTGAGTGTATCCAGGGGTGGGGTGACTGATGACTGTTATTAGGTAACTAGTTAGGATAGCAAATTACTGATGTGGGGTTATGTAGGTTGAGTAGCTAGGTACTGTTGTTAGGGTAGGTAGGAAGGTAGGTAGGTGGGGTAGTTGAATTGCTCAGTTTGGAGTCGATAGCCTGGGTATTGTGCTAGCCGGGTATTCTAGCTTGTTACTTATTTGTGGCTCGATAGCTTAATTACTGGGACTTGAGTAGTTATCTAGAGTGGCGAGGTCACAGGGGTTGTAGTGGCTAGGTAGGGTAGCCACTAGGTTGTATCTGGAGCCTGGACGTCTCATGGCTGGATGCTGGAGTGGTGAGTAAGGACTCATGCCTGCCTAAGTGGGCACTAGTCAAGCTGTTGTCCATTTGATTTGGCCTGCCAGGGCCCAGCAGAGCGCAGCCATAGCTGCACCCCGCGGTGCTCCATGATCCAGCGCCAGGAACGGCCAAATGCTATGCTTCCTAACAACCAGCGTGGATAGGAGTCAGACGCTCTGCTCTGGAGTGCCTGAGCTAACAGCCTTAGCTGCTACGGCGGGTGAGAGAGAGAGATGGAGCGAGAGAGGGAGAGAAAGAGAGAGGAAGGGCAAGCTTTGATTAAAACCATTCATTCTGGGGTAAAATTACCAATATATTTAACAGTAAATAAACTGACACAAAGTTACTGTCAAAACAGTTTTGAATGATAAAAGCAGTGTTAGGATGTGCTCTAAAAACAAACATTACAGATGCATGTAGTTGAAAGTGGCAGGATTTGACTTTACAAACTCATCTACTGAACAAAAAGAACTGTGTAATCTCAACACTGGGATTTACTGTATATCACATATCTACTAACCTTTTGAAAACTACTCTATTTGACATACTCCAACAAAAGTGGTCACGTCACACCTTTATAAATGCATTCATATTAATTGTATTAAAACAGTAATGCTAAAACTAAAATCAACAATGGAAGAACTACTGTGCAGCAAAGCACTGGTGAAGAACAACGCGTGGGTACAGAAGTGTCAAACACACACACAGCTACTGGATGATGTGTGTCAATTGCACCCCGCTTTCCACCCAAAACACCTCCTCCACTCTCTCGGAAATAGACGAATCAAAAGCAGCCCTCTTCTGCCTGGCGAACAGCACTCGCTCTCCGTCTACAATATCCATCCCTCCATCCATCCTGAGGGCTCTCATCTTCACCACCATGCTTTTTTTCCCATCAGTTTTCTTTCCCTCTCCCCCCCGAGCGCCCCCCCCCCCAGCCCTCCTCCCTCCCCCCCCCCCCCCCCCTCTCCTCCCACCCTTTTTCCTTTAACTAAACTGGCTGTGGCTTCCTCCATCTGGTGGTTCTTCCTTCAGCAGCCCCGCACCTGTTCACACCTCCTCTCCTGTTGGCGGCCGCTGAACACGGCCCGCGCTGCCAGGCCCATTCTGGCGCCCGCAACCTCTCTGTCATTCAATCCATCTGTCAGAAGTGAACTTTGTTTACAGCGGGCTTCTGCTTTCTTCTTCAAGGAGCACGAGCACCCCTCAAGGTCAGCCGCACCGACGGAGAGAATCAGCCTCAATTCACACACGGGGGAAAAAAGAAGAGCCTTTCCTTTTGTAACCAATGCGCCGCGCCGCGCACACACATGCACACGTGCACGCACGCACGCCAGGGCACGCGGCACACTTCCCGCAGGTTAAGAGTGCACCTCAGCGGAGAATACAGACGTTAACTTCCTTCTCTAACTTATACAAACTCATGTGGGTAGTTCATTGCTTAATCAACACAGATGGAAATCTTCTTCTCGATGAGAAGATGCTACATAAATGTATCGACATCTGTGCCTTCGCACACATATATGGATGCTTCAATATTGACCTACAATGTACACAAATCTTTCCCCAGTAATATCTGTCATTTACATAAATAGTGAGTAATGCATACGGTATTTATCCTTCTGCCATATATAAGATGTTATTTAGAGCATACTCAAGAGGAGAGCAAAATTAATGAGACCATAACTTCCTAAAACATCTGAGAATTGCAGTTTAACTTGTGCATAAATTATATAATACAAATGTTCAATTCTTTGTAAGAATTGAAATGAAGTATAGGGGCAAGAGAGAGGAGGAAAGAGACAGATTGCAGGAAAGAAAAAGCAGCAACAATATTGCAAAAAGAAACAAGGATAATAGTAGCAAATAAACTGAGAAAAGAGATTCAAAAGAAAGGGAATACTGCATGACGGGAACCGAGTGAGAACAGAGAGAAATAGAGAAATGGAAAGGAAGAGAAAAGGAGTAAACAGGGTAAACTCCCACGGTGAACCAGCCTGTGTCACCACCTGAACTGGAGTTCACACGTCCTGGTCATGTGACAGTCACACACACACCGACTAGGAGTTGTTGTTTTTTGCCAGAGTACAACCTGTGCAACCCCTCCCTCCCTCCAAACCCTCCATACCTCCCTCCACGCCCTCCCTCCCTCCCTCCCTCCACGCCCTCCCTCCCTCCCTCCACACCCTTCCTCGACGCCCTCCCTCACTCCCTTCTCATGTGCTCTCACACAGGGACCAACCCCCCGGCCCGCCCCCGCTCTCTGCCAACCACTACGCTCAACTGTGTCACATTAAACACAGCCTGGGTGCCACTGGGCAGCCATCACACACTCTCCACTGAAGCTGGGGCCACAGCGGAGGGAAACAAAGAGGGTCTTTAAACACAACCAGAGCTGGAGGAGAGGAAGGGAGGAGGGGAAGAGGAGAGGGGAGGAGGGGTGGTGTCTGTCTGTCTTCCCACCCTCTCCTCTTATCTCCTCTCACCTTCTCTCCTCTCTTCTCATCTCCTCTTCTCCCACCTCTCCTCTCACCTATACCCTCTTCTCCTCTCCTCTTATAGTTGTTCTCCCCCCCACTCCTTTCCTTCTCCCCTATCACCTCCTCTCCTCTTCTCTCCACTCCACCCCCTGGTGTGACAGTGTGATCTAATACTGAAGTCATCTGCTCTGAGTGGCACTACTGCACCTGCAGTACCAGGGCATGGCTGGCACAGGAGGGCCTGGCCGGGCAGGCTAGCTAGGGCTGAGGAAAAGTACTGAGACAGAGAGAGAGAAGGGAGAGAGAGAGAGAGAGAGACAGAGAGAGAGGGAAGGAGAGAGAGAGAGAGAGAGAGAGAGAGAGAGAGACAGAGAGACAGAGAGACAGAGAGACAGAGAGAGACAGAGAGAGACAGAGAGAGAGAGAGAGAGAGAGAGAGAGAGAGAGAGAGAGAGAGAGACAGAGAGAGAGGTAGCCCAAGTGAGAGAGGACCAGAGTTGCGAACCCCAGTAAAGCTGCCACTCAAACAGCAGGAGGTGTGGGGGGGCAGAGGAGGCCACAGAGATAGCCCTTCTCTCGCTCTCTTCACACACACACACACACACCCACACATTCCACAACTTCCCTAAGATCAATCGTGCTATCACTAAAATCACAAAATGGAGGTTTGCTTTGTCTTTGGCTTTCCCTCAAAACCACACGCATGATTCCACCACAGGACAGGAAGGAGGATGGAGGAAAGGAGGGAGGGAAGGAGGGATGGTGAGAAGGAGGGATGGTGAGGCGTGTTCCAGAAGCAGTAAGTAGGGCACCCTCCCTGGGCAGAGTTGGCCCAAGTGAGAACAGTTGCACCCGACAGATTTGTCTCCAGTTAGCCTCAGGTCTCTCAGCATTACCTCCTGTCCCACCCAGCAAGACGGAGAGATGGAGGGCTGGAAGAAGGGGCGAGGAGAATGGGGGAAAGGGGGAGCTCTGCAGAGAAGGCCGGATGTCCAGAGGAGTTTCTAGTTGTCCAAAGACTTCCACCGTGTGCCATCACAGGACACGGGAGGTCTTTTTTGAGTTTCCATCTCAGGTGCGGAGAAGATAGAAGGACAGAGAAAGACAAAGACAGAGAGACAATGAAAGACAGATCCAGCTAGAGAGAGGGAGTGAGTGGGGGCCAGGTCGAGACAGGAAACGGGAGAGACAGGTACACCGAGTTGGGCAACTAGAGGAGCAGGTTGATATTAGAGGCCTGCCTTGGCCACGGAAGTGTGTGTGTGTGTCCGAGGCTGGGCACAGGCACGGACGCGGTGGCAGGGAGAGGGCATTGACAGGGAGGCGAGAAGAACACGGCAAGGTCTCCTCCCGGGCCAATGGGCACACCACTGTCAACATCAAGACACTCCGCCTCCGCCGCCCCCGCCCTCCCTCCCACCCCCCCACGGCTGGCCCGCGGCCCTCCCAGCTGCCCTATCCGTAACTGTCTGATTAGTTCTACTAAGCAGCCCCTCCCCTGCCAGCCCTGACGCCATCTGCTACCCAGCAACATGGCTGCCGCCCAGCTCCCCGTGCCCGCCCCCCCCCCTCCTCCTCCCCCCCCTCCTCCTCCCCCCCCCCTCCATCCCTCTCCTGCCCTCCCTCCTACCTACCTGGCAGGGCCATGCCTGCGCCCGTATAGAGCTAGGGCTTCTAGATCGGGCATCGTAGCTACTGGGACCATGTTTGATTTGGGCTCGGCACACCGGAAAGGGGACGACGTACGGTTTTGGTAAAGAGTTTGAAGAAAATAAATACAGTGCTTGGACAGGTGATGTCTTCTCTATAGAGTATCTGTCTATGGTGCAGGACAGGTTCAGCAGGCTGGCACAGGGGTTTGTGTGTGTAGGAGAACTGTGTGTGTGTGTGTGTGTGTGTTGAAGGGCTGGCAGAGACCTAGAGTTCATTACTGCCACCCCGACAGGAGCGGCCCGCGTGGCAGCAGCCTTTTATCTCCACTCTGATTGGACAACCACCTCCCACTGACTCGGAGTGCAGCAGTTTTGTTGCGCACAGATTTCTCTCTCCCTCTGGCGAGAAGCTGCATCTGCTCACTAGTTTACTCTCTCTTCCTCTCTCAGACTCCCCTCATCCCTCTCTCTCTCACCCTCCCTCTCAGGGCCTGTACCCCACAATACACACTGCCAGGGAGGGAGAGAGAGAATGAAAGAGAGAGAGCGTGAGACAAGCTAAGGGCAGGGCAGAGGAGCGTGTCATATTTAATGGGATTTGGAGGCTAGATGTGTAACTTGGTGTCCGGGGCACAGTGGTAGGTCTGGCCTGACTGTCTCTGTGTGTGTCTGGGTGGGGAAGGTTGCAGGAAGGTGAACTGAGTCTTGGTGCTTTTCCACTGTGTGGTACTGTCCCAACCCGACTCACCTTTCCTGGTTTTCCATCAGGCAAACCTGGTGCCTAGTATGCTGTCATTTTGGGTATTTTTGGGGCAAAACCTCCATCCTCCTGGTTGTCGATCAAAAGAACCAGAGAGAGTGGTATGTGTCGCCCTTAAGACAACGTCAATGCGGAGTCGCTATGACGACCAGCAAGATTGAGGGGGTACGATCTGCAGCCACGGATACCAACCTGGTACCAAAAGCAAGTAGAGGCGAGTTGATACCATGTGGTGGCAAAGCGACTTAAGACAGACCGTTTCCTCTGCTCAGCTAGCTTCCTCTGCTAACACAACTAAACCAGAGGATAACCTGGCAGGACTGGACACTAGGACTGGACTAGGACTGGACTAGGACTGGACACTAGGACTGGACTAGGACAGGACAATAGGACTGGACTAGGACTACACTAGGACTACACTAGGACTGGACACTAGGACTGGACTAGGACAGGACACTAGGACTGGACACTAGGACTGGACACTAGGACTGGACACTAGGACTGGACACTAGGACTGGACTAGGACAGGACAATAGGACTGGACTAGGACTACACTAGGACTACACTAGGACTGGACACTAGGACTGGACACTAGGACTGGACTAGGACTGGACACTAGGACTGGACACTAGGACTGGACTAGGACAGGACACTAGGACTGGACACTAGGACTGGACTAGGACTGGACACTAGGACTGGACTAGGACAGGACACTAGGACTGGACACTAGGACTGGACACTAGGACTGGACACTAGGACTGGACTAGGACAGGACACTAGGACTGGACACTAGGACTACACTAGGACTGGACACTAGGACTGGACACTAGGACTGGACTAGGACAGGACACTAGGACTGGACACTAGGACTACACTAGGACTGGACTAGGACTGGACACTAGGACTGGACACTAGGACTGGACACTAGGACTGGACACTAGGACTGGACACTAGGACTACACTAGGACTGGACACTAGGACTGGACACTAGGACTACACTAGGACTGGACATAGGACTGGACACTAGGACTACACTAGGACTGGACACTAGGACTGGACACTAGGACTACACTAGGACTGGACACTAGGACTGGACACTAGGACTACACTAGGATTGGACATTAGGACTGGACACATAGGACTGGACACTAGGATTGGACTAGGACTATCACTAGGACTGGACACTAGGACTACACTAGGACTGGACACTCAGGACTGGACACTAGGATTGGATGAGGACAGGACAATAGGATTGGACTAGGACAGGACAATAGGACTACACTAGGACTACACTAGGACTGGACACATAGGACTGGACACTAGGACTACACTAGGACTACACTAGGACTGGACACTCAGGACTGGACACTAGGACTGGACTAGGACAGGACAATAGGACTGGACTAGGACAGGACAATAGGACTACACTAGGACTACACTAGGACTGGACACTAGGACTGGACACTAGGACTACACTAGGACTACACTAGGACTGGACACTAGGACTGGACACTAGGACTGGACTAGGACAGGACAATAGGACTACACTAGGACTACACTAGGACTGGACACTAGGACTACACTAGGACTGGACACTAGGACTGGACACTAGGACTACACTAGGACTGGACACTAGGACTGGACACTAGGACTACACTAGGACTGGACACTAGGACTGGACACTAGGACTACACTAGGACTACACTAGGACTGGACACTAGGACTGGACACTAGGACTGGACACTAGGACTGGACTAGGACAGGACAATAGGACTGGACTAGGACAGGACAATAGGACTACACTAGGACTACACTAGGACTGGACACTAGGACTACACTAGGACTACACTAGGACTGGACACTAGGACTGGACACTAGGACTGGACTAGGATAGGCCATAGAGATGGCAATGTTCAAGAAATAAAAGGGAAGTTCAAATCAGCCTGTGTACCTGCTCACAGACAGCAGAGTCAGACAGACACGGAGAGATACAGAGGAAGAGGCTGGCAGACTGAATCCCAAACATGCAGGCAGGCAGAGACCGACAGGCAGGCAGACAGAGGGCTGTGTGGGGTTAGCTCAGTGACATCATGAATACTGTGGAGTTTGATGCTCATGTTCCTGACCCAGGCCTGCCCTGCAAAGTGCTCCCCCTCCCCCCCCCCCCATCCAGACTCAAAGCCAACACCCCCCCCATGTCTCCCCCCCTCCCCTCCTTCCCAGGCCACCGCCATTAAAATGGATGCTCAATTTGATGAGGATGAACCGAGCAGAGAGTGGGAGCCAGTGTGGACGGCGTGCCGTCCAATCCGCACACGCTGCACACACACGCTCAGATCCACCCCGCACGCTCGCCACGTGCCGCAGGTCAGGCGGATCTGGCGCGTGGCGCCGAGAAAAGTTATGCCGCCTGGTTTTCCAGCGTGTTTTTGGGTGACGTCCTGCGGGCTCCCCCGAGCGGAGCGGGGGGAGGGGGAGGGAGACAAAAGACGGGAGCAAACAAACAAACAAACAACAAACAAACAAACGGTCTAAAGCCCGGGCTGAGCGGCGTCGGGAGGAAGGAGAACAGAGTGGCGAGGATTAGTCCAGATCCTGGTCTGCTCGCCGCACAGCTGGCTGATGATCCGATCCTGGAGTGCCAGGATGGGGGGCCCTGCTCTGCACCAGCCGCCATGGGGCCTGGGGGCACGTCTGTGTGTGAGTGCGTGTGTGTGTGTTGGTGGGTGTCTTTGTATGTGTGATTTGGGGAGGGGGAGAGGTTCCTAAATATCAAACGAAAGGCGACAAGAGCTTCATGTCCCTCGGAAAGCGTCTGAAGCGGCGCTGCTGTGATCTGCGGTGCTGCGGGATGAACACGGTAGAAAGGACCGGAATCAAAGCTGGTCATCAGAAGCCTGCTCGCACGGCTGTGTGCCCCTCAGCTTGCTCTCCCTCTCTCCCTCTCCCTCTCTCTCCCCCTCTCTCTCCCCCTCTCTCTCCCCTCTCTCTCCCCCTCTCTCTCTCCCTGTCTCTCCCTGGAAGAGACACACACGGGCCGCGCCGCTACAAAGACCCCGCAGCGCCCGGAGTGAACAGCGGGGGCGCTGGAGAACGTGTCTCTGACTGAAGCCCAGCCCTCCCCCCCCCCCCCCCCCCACGAGGGGGGCTGCAGTCTGGACTGAGACACGCGCTACATCACATAGAGGATGTTAGTTGGGCTTCAAGCACGACAACGGGCGTGTGTGTGTGTGTGAGTGTGTGTGCGTCCTTCAGCTTGGCCTGAAGGAAGATTTCAGCCAGGACCAGATGTCAGCTGCATCTGTACTCCATGGCTGGCCCTCCAACCTGCCTGAGTGTTAAACACATTAAACGCTACACACACACTCTCACACACACATACAGCCGCTATGCCAAGGCCCACACTGGTCAGCCCCTCACACAGAGAGCCAGCACACAAACACGTGTACCTTAAAATGATTTCAAATGCTCGAGGTGTGGAGTGTTCACAAAGTCAGGAGCTATGCGGCTCCCCACCATGACTAAATTAAGTGCACCTTAAGTAGCTAAGCGCAACGAATGCCAGGCGGGTGTTACGGCTAGCCTAGCCTCAAGCCCGCGAGCCACCTATCGGCCCAGCAGCATGTAGCGCTGGTGTTAGCATGTCCTTCTCCACAGCTGTCCAGATTACAGTCTAACTCAGTTAAACACAGATCAGAGCAGAAGCAGCAGCATACAGCAGGGGGAGAGGGGAGCGGGGAGAGGAGGGAGGGGAGAGAGGAGGGGTGAGATCAGCAGTAGCCCTGCAACTGTGCCAGCCTGCCAGCCTGCCAGCCTGCCCGCTGCTTCGACTGCTCCGCGTGGCACCAGGGCACATCTGTGCCTGTCTCTGACACCTCGGCCGGGGGCGGGAGACGAGACACTGCCCAGAGCGGCTGGCAGAGGCACACCAGTGGACATGGGGGGGGGGGAGGGGGAGGTGGGACAGAGAGGTGAGAGAGGGGTGAGATGAGGTGGGGGGGAGGGGTGACATGGGAAGGGAGGGGGGGGGGGGGGTGAGAGAGAGGTGACGGCGCCAGTCCTGCCCGTCATGAGAAGTACAGGGCACAGGCAGGAGCCAGCAGCCCCAATCTGCCGCTGTAAAGGAGAGGGGAGGAGAGAAGAGGGGGGAGAGAAGAGGGGGGAGAGAAGAGGGGGGAGAAAAGAGGGGAGGAGGGAAGAGGGGGGAGAGAAGAGGGGGGTAGAGAAGAGGGAAGGAGAGAAGAGGGGAGGAGAGAAGAGGGAAGGAGAGAAGAGGGGGAGAGAAGAGGGGGGGAGAGAAGAGGGGGAGAGAAGAGGGGGAGAGAAGAGGGGAGGAGAGAAGAGGGGGGAGGGAAGAGGGGGGAGAGAAGAGGGGAGGAGAGAAGAGGGGGGAGAGAAGAGGGGAGGAGAGAAGAGGGGGGAGAGAAGAGGGGGGAGAGAAGAGGAGGGGAGGGAAGAGGGGGGGAGAGAAGAGGGGAGGAGAGAAGAGGGGGGAGAGAAGAGGGGGGAGAGAAGAGGGGGGTAGAGAAGAGGGGGGGAGAGAAGAGGGGAGGAGAGAAGAGGGGAGGAGAGAAGAGGGGAGGAGAGAAGAGGGGAGGAGAGAAGAGGGGAGGAGGGAAGAGGGGGAGGGGGGAGAGGAGAGGGGAGGAGAAAAGAGGGGGAGGGAAGAGGGGGGAGAGAAGAGGGGGGAGAGAAAAGGGGAGGAGGGAAGAGGGGGGAGGGAAGAGGGGGGAGGGGGGAGGGGGGAGGAGGGAAGAGGGGGGGGAGGGAAGAGGGGGGGAGGGGGGAGGGGGAGAGGAGAGGGGGGAGGGAAGAGGGGGGAGAGAGAAGAGGGGGAGAGAGGGGGGAGAGAAAAGAAGGGGGGAGAGAAGAGTGGGGAGGAAAGAAGATGGGGAGATGAGAGGGGAGAAGTTGAGAGGGGAAGAGAGGGAAGGGGAAGACAAGAAAAGAAAGAAAGAAGAGGAGGAGAGGGCAAGGGAGACGAGAGGCCAGCTGAGATGAGAGGACGGGAGAGGAAAATGGCGACCGGAAGGCCGAGCCACCGTCCTGTCCTTTGTGAACAGAGCTGACATTCTGTCTGAGGCTGGGGCTGGGGCTGAGGCTGGAGGTCCTGGGGGGCCTCCGGCCTGGCACGGCCGAGCAGGGGGGAGGATTAGGGGGGAACCTACACAGGGTGTGCTGGTCGGCAGCCCAGAGGCTGGCACTCGCAGGGAGGGGGCAACAGTGGACGGGGTAGAGTGGCAGGGAGCTGGGCATGGGGAGAAAGGTGCTGCTGTGGCATGTCTAATAGGATTATGGGTGCTGGGCTGGGCTGGGTGGCGGGGCTGGGCTGGCCAGAGGGGGCCGGAGGGTCGTCGAATTCGGCCTGGCAGAGCGGAACGGGCCTGGGCATGTGGCAGGGAGGGGCTGTGGGTAGTGCTCTGGCATGTGTAACAGGATTAGTGGTACCTGGTGAGGTCCAGTTGGTCCAGGGCTGGGCACCGGGTTGGGTGCTGGGCAGTGGGGCTGGCACAGGCACTGGTGGGCACAGCGGAGGGGGCAGGGCTGGGAGGGTGGGGCGCGGGTGCTGCTGTGGCATGTCTAATAGGATTAGCTGTTACCTGGTGAGGTGCAGTTGGTGGCGGGCCTGTCCCAGCTGCTCCATCAGGCTCAGAACCTCGGCCTGGGATTGGCTGGCTTCCCTCTGGGCTGCCTCCAATCGCTGCCGGTAGCCAATCAGCTCCTGACCCAGGCGTTCTACTTCCTGTCCCGCCGAGAGAGGAGGAAGGAGGGAGAGGCTTATACAACGCTACATCTTGTGTCTCCTCTGTTACGGCCCAGTCGGAACTAAATAATTTTGATGCTACTAACATTACAGAATATATGTGTTGTGCGTTTAAATGAATCTTGAGGTAATTGTTGCTACAAATGATTAATTGTAATTGAAGGTTACAAATGAGCGGTTAAGCAATAGGAGTCCAGCAGTAACACGCAACCGTCTACTACAGAACAGCATGTCAGAACGTGTTCTGTACTGCATCTAAATACATGTCGTGCCGTCTGTCCCGTGTCCCGATGTCGTTTCCTGGTGTTCACCCTGTCTCCTGCTGCTGCGGACCTTCTCACCTGTCCAGCCAGCTCCACCTGTCTGGAGCTCTTGGAGGAGGTCTCTCTGAGCCCTCTCTCCGCCTCGTCTCTCCTCAGCTGGGCCTGACTCAGCTGGTACCTCAGCTCCCCGCACACCTGAGGAAGGTGAGGGAGGTCAGACACACACACACACACATGACCTGACATATGGGGCTGGAGTACAACCATGACTTTAAAGTCTGCACTCAAGAAAATCAAGGTGGACTTTCAGACTTTTCAGAGGTTTTATGTATTTTGATAAATGTATCACTGTCTCAATGACAATGGATTATAGATTATAAAATATAGTAAGTATGAGCAAAAAGAAATGATCGGGTCAGTTCTGAGTAAAATACTCGCCACACTTAACAAAACACAGACATTGACAAGGCGTTGGTGCCACCCAGTGGTTACATGGGTTTACTGCAGCCATAGAACAATTCCAGTAAAAAAGGGTGAAGGGGTGAAGTAGCACATTGCTTCCTGCTACTAGTCCAAGCACACATACGTGCTCCCTGAGGACACACACACACACACCTTGCTGCTGTCCTGCTCCTGAGCGGTGAGTTTGCGTAGAGCCTCGTCCAGCTGAGCGTTCAGCGAGGCTCCCTCTCTGCCCCCCTTATCCAGCTGACCCTGCAGCTCTGCCACGCGCTGGGAGAGACCCGCCACCTGCAGGACAGACGACGCCACACACGCAAGACGTTTGGGGTCGAACGGAATGTCCGGCTTGTGAAGTGCGGCAGGGTGAGGGGTGCTCAGTAGCCTGACGTTGTCATACTCATAATTCTAGTCGGAATATGAGTCTGAAAACTCTCCGTTGGGCTGTGACGACGGGGCGTGTTTCAACCAAACTCGTAAAACAAATGCCTCTTCGCTCAATTGGATAGACCTACAACCAATCAGAGCAACGTAATATGTTGTTTGTTGAAAACGAATTCAACCCAAAGGCTCTTTCGTGACGTTGTTGATTACGTTACTGTTGAACATCTGTCCATCATCGTATAAAGCCCGCCCTGGCAATTTCATTGGTCCGCCCAGATTCTGGTTTTATGTAGTTGTTCCCAATACGAGACCCTCCAGACCCAACTTCCTGACCAAATCTTTTTGTGGGCGGGGAGAAGTTGGGCTGGCAGCCAGGCTAGGTGCTCAGGGTTAGGGGTGCTCAGGGCTCCAGCTGCTTACCGTCTGGGCCAGCTCGTCCTTCTCCTTGCGGGCCTCGCTCCGAGCCTCTTCTCTGGCTTCGGAGAGCTTCTGCTGCTGGACGGCCGACTCCTTCTCCAGCCTCTCCCTCTGCCTGGACAGCTCCCTGCCCAACTGCTCACACTGCACAGCTGCCTACACACACACACACACACACACACACAGTCAATTGATGCTCCACACTCCGTAACTAAGAGCTGTATTAGTATGACGGTTGGAGTCACCCGTGTCTTCTCCAGGTTGGCCTCCTCCGCCATCTCCACGGCCTGTTTGACCTGCTGGTAGGACGACCACTCTCTCTGCTGGGCCTCGCTCTGGCTGACCCTCACAGAGCACAGCACAGCCATGAGCTCATCCCTCTCTCTGCCAGGTCAGAGCGCACACACACACACACACACAAGCACACACACGCACGCACACAGGGGTCTGTCAAATATGATGCCAAGTATACATGACATTGTCTTTCATTCAAATGCATCTGCGCGAAGAGAAATGTGTACTTGGTGAGCCTGTCTATGGCCTGGACGTGCATGTTGGAGTGGGTCTCTGCGAGCACAGCCTCGTGCTGGGCACACTTGAGACACAGGCCGCCCACGGTGGGCTGGGCGCCGCGCGCCGCCATGGCCTCTTTATGCCTCAGGCGACCTTTGACCTCTTCACCCTCCTTCCGACAGCTGGCCAGCTCTTTCCTGGTGGATCGGGGCATACAGACAGACTAGGCAGTCAGACGGGCGGGTAGCCATGCAGAGAGACGGTGTCAAAGACTTGAGACATGTGAGCACACCAGTTCTTGAGATATTCTTTGTGTCGCGTCTCTTGTGGCAGCAGAGCTGCGCAGCTGAAGCTTTACCTCAGTGACGTGACCTGGGCTTCCAGAGTGTCTGTCTGGGCTTGATAAAGCACCTTCAGCTGCTCCTGCAACACACACACACACACTGCACATGAGACAGCTTAAGGGACGGGCATGCCCACACCAGCTCAACAGCAACGGCTCAAAACGGCTGAGAGGTGCTACAGATCACAAGAATGACAGGAAGCTTGGAGGTGACACAAGAGGCGGAGAGGCCAGGGGAAGTAGCAGCAGATGTCCTCCGTACCAGCTCTCTCCTCCAGTGGTGGTCTTCAGAAGGCCCAGGGCTGTGAGTGCTGGGGGCTCCTGGTCTGAGGGGGGCCGGGGGGGGAGGTTCAGTCACCTGAGGCGGGTGGACAGGATCTTATCAGCCTCTTTACTGGAGGATGACTTGCTACTGACAGAACTTGCTCTGGGACAGCAGTATACTGTACCGTTGCATTGAGGAGAGTGTAGTCTTTCAGGGTCTCCTCCACCATCTTGGACTTGAGTTCTCCCTGAAGTTTCTCGTTGTCCACCACCACCACTCTGATCCTCTGCTTCATGCTCACTAGCTCCTCCTGTAGGTGAAGCAGAGGTGGTTCACTCACACCAAAAAACCCAGCTGCGGGTTCTGCATTTGATTTGAATAATTCATGGCGAAATGGTATGTCTTCATTGCTTGTTTTTCAATCATTGTTTATTGTGTAAACCATCAATACATTTGTGTGCTCCTTTATTGACAGTCAGTGCTAGGAGCAGCCAATCAGGACTAACCTTGCAGAACTTGACCTCTGCCTCCAGGTGCTGGATGTATTCTGATTGGTTGTGGATAATTGGGACGAGGTCCTGGACGCTAGGTAGGCTGGAGGCTGCTTCATCTTGAAGTCCCTAGATTGGACAAAACACAAAGACTCAGAGACAGGTCCCATCAGAAGAACTGGGGTGGAGATCTATTACTGATTATGTTCATAGTAGTAGGACTGCTAGTAATGCCTGTTATGGTCGTCAAGTATACTGCCAATTATTCGAAGTAACCAAATAAACTAAATTGTGTTTTGCAAAAACAAACCCTCTGCACCATACAACCTCTGTGAATGGTCATTCTACTGGTTTGACAAATCGCAAAACTGCTCACATTCTGTAAAGCATTGTTTTTCATCAGTAACTTAAATTAATAAAGAGTATACTGAACTTCCTGGATAGTATCTATGCATAGCCTACAGAGAGTCTCAGTACCTTGGAAGATCTTGTCTTGGAGGGAGTGAGAGGGGATGATGCTCGTTGCTGCTTCTGCAGGAGAGACCTCAGCTGATTGACTGAAAGACAAATATTGAAATTTTTGCATGTATACCATAGAGTGAGATCAACGGATCATCGATATCAACATTTAATTAAAATGAACTCTTCTTGAGTAGCCTAGAGCCAAAAGCATTCAGATATATGAGACTCATCAGAAGGTTCCTGCTTGTCACCTCCCAGAGTATTTGGTGTTACTTACCAGCTTCACTTTGCTGACGCTGGGTCCAGGATGATGCCTCTCCGCCCGGACTGCCAGGAGAGTGGCTGCCCCTTCCCTCCACAAGCTCTCCATCCGAACTCCGCTCCGCCAGGACTCCTCTGAGCTGCTGGATGCTGCGGTTTGCCCGCTCTATAACACAGAATTCAAACGTTGGTGACCATGACTTTTCATACTTGTAGCACTACTGACATTTCGTTACAAACTAAGTAAACAATCAGGTCATTATGTAAACAGAAATGTGAAATCCTGTCTAATTTCGCACTTGCTTGCACTAACCAACCAGGCATTGCGCTTCTGTAACTACCTTGATAGAGACAGAACAGAAGTAGCCACTACTGTAGTTACCTCTCAGTTTCTTCTGATAAGCCCCCAACTCTTCATCCTCATCAGAATCCAATGGTTTCATTTCGGGAATGATAAATTACTTAATTAATCAGCTAGCAAACGATTGTTCATAAGCAAACTATATTTATGTTGTCACGGTTGGCGTGAACAAATCTACCTAGCATAACTGAGGTTTGTTTGAGTCAACCGTTAAATGAACCACTTAACCACCACAGCTTGTCCACACACTTCCGTAAACTATCGCTAGCTGGGATTTGTAGTTCTATCTCAAATGCACGGACTGCAAACGTGCCACAAACCAATCATCGCGGTTTGTCACAAAAATATCCTCCAAGTGGAAAATATGATAAATTTAACAAACCTTTCGCGTAAAAGCGTAGTCTATAGTACACTATCCATTAAAGACTACCAATAATATCATGGTAGCAAGGTGCATAAGAAATATAACGTCTGTCTTTAAATACATAGATTATAACCCATTGTAAAAGCGTCTATGTCTAATTAGATCACTGAAATAGACCAATGTATTTCCTGATCTAAAGCCATCATATTAATCAAGTTGAAAGAAAACAAGTAGCCTACTGTTCGTCTAATAATTAAGCTATAGGCTAGTTGTAGCCACAGTAAGCCTACATCATAATAATATTATATTTTAAAATATATATTATGTAATAGCCTACATAATAAGCCTTGGAATGTGTATACATAGGACTTCATTCTCTATTAAAGATCAACCAGAACTAAAATGACAAAAAAGTAAAACGTCTTTAGTCTCAAGTGGCACTGAAGGAGTTACTGTAATTTGAAACAGTCATTGGGCTGGGCTACCCATCGGCCCCCGGCATTGGGCCAAGGCCAACCAGACATGCCCAGCCCTACAGGTTTATGAACAGGTTTTCTGTTTACTGTGACAACGATTACCTTCGCAGAGACGGGTGGGGCCTTCATTCGTAAAATAGGTGTAGGCTACTTCCCTCAAAACTCCAAGCTGCAAGTCCGAGCTTCAGTTTCGCACTGTGTGTCTGTCTGTTCTGATCGCGATCATGTTTCGTTGTGGAATAGCATATCCAAGATGCAGGTGGATCTTGCCTATTCTATTACTTTTCGCTATCATTTTTGATATTATTGCCATCGCTGCTTCCTCTGGATGGGTCGAGGACGAGGGTGCCAAGTTCCACTATGCCAGTATGTGGACCCAATGTCGAGGAAGGAATGACCAATGGGAATGCAAGACTCTTATGGACAATCGTAAGTATATCAACAAACCCAAAGATGTTTATTCAAATCCATTCTTTATCACGACAAATGCGAATCATGTCAAATAAGGGAAAATAGCGATGGCACTGGCAAGCAGGGTTCCTAGTTGATCAACAGGTCTGAACGCACGTCAAAGCCCGTAGGTTACATCCAGACATGTACACGTATGTCTATCATGATAAATAAAGTGTACGCGTTGAAATAAAACCAATCATATAGATAGTTTTGGCTTGTGGGAGAAAGGAAACATTTACAACGTAGTCCATGTTTGGCTGTAGTATGGGGGAAGGGAACCCACTGCTGTCGACAGCTGGGATGAACTTTGAACTGAATTTTGCACTATTATCTTCTCTGCCATGGTACTCAGACATTATTATACTCTGGGGAGCTGAATGGCTACGATCATTTACAACTTTTACAACTAAAAAGATGTAAAAACAGATTTACACAAACCTTTCCATAGTTTATAGTCTATATCCTATAGTTAACTTCATTGTTTTAAAATACTGAAGTGAACCAGCTGAATGAAGGGTCCATAACAAGATGGCTTACACAGTCTTTTTCTCAGGGCTATTTTTAGAGTTAATGAGTGTCTGTTTCCAACCGAGGAGGTCCACTTGCTGACCAGCTTAGACAGAGGGAGGGAGAAAGAGAGGGGAAAAAAAGATATGGGAAGGGGGGATTGAGTTCATTCGTCCTTGTCCTTCAGTGTAACATTTCACCTGGAATAGAAATCCCGTCGTTCACACACCAGTGGTAGCCTAGTTCCCCTCACTTGTTGAGAGGTTTCAATGGTGCAGTCGCTATCTCACATCACAAAGGGCCACATTGTTGTTGTCATCAGAAGGAGAAGGACACACACATTACTGTTCAGTCACCAGGTTAGGTGACTTCACATATTATACGATTATTATTATTATGATCGTGGGCCTATAACCATGAGAAAAGCAGACACTCTGACTGTAAGTCTGTCATGCACGCAGACACAAATACTACTGAATCTATCTAATACTAATATAAAGAATGGTGTTACTACAACATGTAGATCAGTGGTTCTCAACCCTGTCCTCAGGGACTCTTGCATGTTTTAGATGTTTCCCTGTTCCAACACACCTGATTCACGTAAAAGGGTCTTTAACTAGCTCTGTAAAAGCCAAGTAACAAACATGCATTTGAATCAGGTGTGTTGGAGCAGGGAAACATCTCAAACAAGCAGGACAGGGGGTCCTTGAGGACAGGGTTGAGAACCACTGGTGTAGATGATAATATGTGGTTTCTGAAGAATCTATGGCAGCTCCCAGGTGTCTGCTACCAGCTGATGAGTACAACTTGGCAGTTAAGACAGTGATGCAATAATGATGAGATCAAACTTTTCCTTTGTGACTCCTCTGCCTCGGAGCGTAGATGGCCCAACCCTAAAGCCACACCCTGGTGTGGTTGAGGCAGGGAAGAGGACGTAATCTGTAGACAGAGACACTTCCACTAGAAACAGTGGTGACACCCTATAATCTTCTTAGGTGAGGGATGGGTGTCAAATCGTGGGTACTGAAGTGTACTGCATAGACATGCAGGAAATGGCAGGGTGTGGAATCAAACACAACCCCCTGCATGAAGGCATAGCCGTAGTGATACATGCTCTCACCCAATGAGCCACCAGGGCACTCCCTCTGTCACGGAACTTACTACAGCAGAAGTAAGCGTTTTATAGTGAGGGAAATATAAATTATAATAAAAAAAGAAACATTTCAAAATCCTGCATCCAGATCATGTGGTCTACGTTTCTAGGGGTCCACTGCTGAACACGACACCATGCACTCTGCATGCAGAGTTCCTGGCATCACCCTATCACTGAAGTCTTATGATTTGCCCATCAGTTGATCTTGCGAAGGGGGCTTAACCAGAGTGTTGTGATGTTTGTTTACAGCATGGGCCCAGGCTGTGGCTGCTCTGATGATCATTGGGCTCATCATCCTCATCATAGCCTTCATCATCTCCTGCATCGCCCTCTGCTGCACCCTCAACATCGGCCTCCTGCCTATCATTGGAATCTTACTCTTCATTGTTGGTAAGACAAAGCAATCTTAATATGCAGATTTACAGAGAAAACGTTTTTTTGTTTTTGTTCAGACAAATCTACTCTCCTCAGCGTCAGTGGATTTGACATGAGAACAACCACTACTCTCGAGCCAGAAAGTCACCAAGCCTTAGTTTGTGTTTCAGCTACCATAGGGGAGACAGAGCAAAGGAAATAAATGGTTTAGGAAAGGGAGAAAGTGTTCTGTAGAGAGAGGCAGCATATAAAGGACTTGGAGCTATCAAAGGCAGCGAGAACTATGAGAAGAAGAGGTAAGATGTGGGAGGATTGAATCTTCCCAGATAAGAACTTGCATCAGTCTTTCTGCAAGGACACTTAGGGCAGGGCTGTGGTATGGCGTTGCCGTGGGAACTTGGAGAATGTGTGAACTCAGACTGAGTCATCATTCTTATTGTCAGATCCTAAAGGGACACTCCCACATGACTGAGCCAGGCCTCTCCCCTCAGAGACCACGCCCCTAAAACCTGGGCCCAGCTTTCAGATGAACTCAGCTCTGCTTGTCTAACTCAGTCCTGCTAGCCCTTAGGGAAAAGGGAGAGAGACGCTGCCGTCAGGTGTTCAACAGAAACGATGTGTGTGTGTAGGAGTGTGGATGTCTTCATGTTCAGTCATGAGTATGTCATAGTTGAGTCTACCTGTCTGTCACACAGTTGTAATGCTCTCTTCCTGCATCTGTGTGGATTCTGTAGTTATTAAGTATCGCTGTCTAGACTACAGATTGGTTCTCTCCCTTAAAAAATGAGAATGATAAGGCAGTCTACTTCAGTCGATCTTTTAATAGTAAACCAATGTCAGTCATGCCCTCGGTTTGGCCTAGCAGAACCACAGTACCACTACGTGAAGGCATTTTCCACACAACCCTGATAGAGTTGTCAGTCTCTCACACTACTGTGTCAAATTTCTCCCACCAGCTGCTCTTAATCAGACTCTCACCAGCTATCTTCTAAACCCTCTGTACAAAAAAGAGATTTTACAGCGTTAGTTATCAATTATAGCTATATACCGCTATAGCGATATATAGTTGGACCATATCCTGATCCATTGCTTTAGCCAGATGCACTACTATCACTTCAATTGGAGATCGTAGAACAAACAGTATCTTATTGAGGTTGAAGTCCAGTCCCTGAGAGAGGAATACGGTGACTCTGTGTGTGTGTGTGTGTGTCTGTCTGTGTGTGTCTGTCTGTGTGTGTGTGTGCGTGTGTCTGTCTGTGTGTGTGTGTGTGTCTCTGATGGTTTTCCTCTCCTCTCCCACAGTGGTTGTCCAGATCATCGCCCTCATCATCTATCCAGTCAAGTTCAACGACCTGATATTCGAAGGTCACTATGACTTTACCTGGGCCTACGGCTTTGCTTGGGGCGCCACCATCCTGACCATCGGCTGTGGCATTCTCTTCTGCTGCCTGCCGCGCTATGAGGACGAGCTCACAGGCATGGCCAAGACCAAGTACATCTATTCCTCTGCATAAAGAAGCCGCCAAGCCCCAACCCATGATGCTTCCTCTACCCACTAACCGTACCCCTTTTCCTCCCCTAACCCTGCCCATTTCTCTGCCCATAATATACCCCTTCCTCTGCCCCTAACCACACCCCTAGATCCATCCCCTTCTCCCCAGCAGTGTCCCACATGTCCCTAGGTGCTAATGTGGGGTCAGTGTTGTATTTCTTGTCTAAAATGGGTGATGGTAGTGTAGGATGGTAAAGGACTCTTCAGAGGCATTGTTTGACTTTGCTGTTGTCGTCTCCTAAGTGGATGTCCCCCTACACCCTCCCACACCCTCCGACACATTGATCCGACAGTTTCAAAGTCACATTCAAACCGTGACGCCGTGGGATGGGGTTGTCTCAAACGGATCTGTCTCCAGGTGTGATTTGGTCATCGCAAAAATCACCGAAGTGCACTTAACAACTAGGTAGTCACCCTGTAATGTCTGAAACATTTGTAATAATGATGGTTTCTCAATTACCGGTTAGCTTAAAGAAATGATGTCAACTAATTTCCCCCAGAGGGACCTAGTTCTAGATAAGACTGCTTTGTGCTCCAGTTACAGTCCCCAAGTGTTCCAGCCAGCTAAACCACTTGGTCACAGTTTGTAAGATAAGTTACAATGTTGGGGACACCTCTCTACTTCTACATTCTATTCGTGCTTGTTGAAAAGATTTATTCACTTTCATCCTGAAGCATCTTAAATTCTGCAGATTATTGCTTGGTTAGTATTAAGAAAACTGTCAGTTCTGAGGAAAGAGGGCCATAGGTAAATAAGAGGATGGTTATAGCCTGACTGTATGTATCGCAAGGAAAGACAATTAAACTGAAGTGGAAGATTGATTTAGAATGTATTTCAGTTTTGTTTTGGCCATTTTGTACATTTGTGTTTTGTTTTAGTATGTGTTTTGATCTTTACTAAATATGTGTTTCTTTTATGATAATGGGAAAGACTGTGGGTATGTGCTGCATTGTATACATTTTATATTTTATGAACACAAATGATAATACACAAATAGAATAAAATTGAAAAGTCCATTCCATGTGCTTACAATCAGTCTGGCTTCAAAACTGTCAATAGCTGACAGAAGACAACAATATCATGAAAATAATAAATCTATATATATAAAAAGGGTTAATTTTGCTAAACATATATTGGATGTTGTCTGTCAATAGTGGAGCCAGACTAAATGAGTGCTGTAAGGAAGTCAGTGTAAGGGAAGCAGGCGAGAGAGTCATGGTATTCAGTAGCACTGAATGTTGGCTTGCTGCTCTCTTACTGTCAGACTTCTGATGACTGACTGGGCACTGTGCTGTGCGATGGCAGAATGTCTAGAAGACCCGTGCCTTAATTTCTTGATAAAAACTTGTTGTTCATGTACTGAATGCTTTACTAGACATATGTCAGTTTGCAGGTCATTCAATATTCAGTGACTGGCGATGATCACTTGTTATTTCCTTTGGTCTCATAGGCAGTTTTCACCTGTATGTGTATTTTTAAGCAATAAAGAATTTCTTTCTAAACTAAATCATGTTTGAACTGAATGCTATTGGAGTGACATTGCAAAGTAAAGGTGAATATAGACACCCATAAGCTGTTCACTCAATGTAAATGTGTAAACTCTACTAGTTTATACTGCCAAATGAACTAATGCCATAGCATGCTGGACTAGTTTTGACAAATCAGCTATCTAATCTGCATCTAATCCTGAGCTCTTAATCTCTCCCTCAAACCCAGGATGGGAATTTGTGAACAATCTAGGCTATGATGTCTTTAAATTTGACTTCAGTAAAATGTCTCTTAACTCCTGGCTAAAAGATCTGTAAGCCTCTTCTCACAAACAAGGGAACTGGAGAATCTTAGAATAGAGCCCCCAAAAAGTTTCTAAGACTCTATACTAACAGGATAATGGGTGTATGTTTTGAATGAATTAAAACCTTTATTGCCCCGAGGGGAATTAACTTGAAAACAGAGATACATTCAACACTGCAGACAGGACAGTACAGTGGACATGACATCATTATTAAAAAGCACAGCGAGACAATAAATGCAAGAATGAAATAATACAAAATACAACTGAAAGCATTACAGAAATAACTTAAGAATGTCAGCAGGTCCAGTACAATGTAAAGTGCACAGTGCCAAAAATGATTTTTTTTTTAAGGATAAAAAAGGGATAAAAATTATCTGATTTGATTGAGCAGCTGATTACTTTTTGGGACAAAATGGGACAAGATGTGATGCCTCTCTTGGTCCTCATCCATGGCATCATGTACCTGCGTCCTGAAGGGAAGAGTTCATACTCAAACATCAGGGGGTGATGTGAATCGGAAACAATCTTTTGGGCCAGATTCACAGTGTATTTGTCAGACAGAAATGAAATACTGTTCATGGCTTCACCAGTGATCTTGCTACCGACTTAACTAATTTTGTCCAATTTGTTTTTGTTTGTAAAGACAAGGCCTCCACCCCAGCTCTCAATACAAAAAGTTCAAACACTCTAGAAAGCTTTAGTAAAACAATCTCAGCATTGTACTGTTCACTTTAAACTTCGTAATTTCCTTTAAAATATAGTCGTTGCTGGGGCTTTTGCAAATCTGACACCAGTATTGGTGTCAGTTCCATGTCAGTTTGTTGTTAATAATTGTACCTAGGTACTTATATTCAGGTACAACTGCAATGGTGGTATTTCCACAGTAACAGGTGAGTGAGAGGAGTTTTTTCTAAAATCAAATATTATTTCTTTCGTTTTCTTAGTATTTAAGATCAGTGCGTTGTTTTTACACCAGTTATAAAAGCAGTTGATATCAGCTCTATAATCTGCCTCATTATTATTTAAGAGACCAACAATAGCTACATCATCTGCATATTAAATGAGAGAACAGTTGCTACTATGGCTGAGACGATCGTTGGTATACAATGTAAAAAGTAAGGGCGAGACCAGAAACCATTAACAGGGTATTTAAGTATGACATACAAATTCTGAAGAAGAACATAATATGGCCGATTTGGAGTGTCAACTATGCTTATCACTGTTTCCAATGTATTTGTGTAGCTGGGACAAGCAGACAGGAGGAGTCAGACAAGATTGCCACCCCACCCCAACACCCACTGACAATCTGAGAACCACACCCAGGAAAGGGATTTATTTATTTATGTGAGAAAGTGTCTGGTTACTGCTGTTTCTTTACATGCTCTGACAACACAAAAAAGGGTGGAGGCAGGGATGAGTAGAGTGTGTGTGTGAGTGTGTGTGTGTGTGTGTGTGTGTGTGTGTGTGTGTGTGTGTGTGTGTGTGTGTGTGTGTGTGTGTGGAGGAGCGGGGAACAGTGAATGCAGGAACATAATGACATCTAGTCGTAGCAGACCTATCCTCTGGACAGGGGACAAGGAGCATTACATCCAGATTAAATACATTTACATTTAGTCATTTAGCAGACGCTCTTATCCAGAGCGACTCACAGTAAGTACAGGAACATTCTCCCTAAGGCAAGTAGGGTGAAGTGCCTTGCCCAAGGACACAACGTCATTTGGCACGGCGGGCCATCTGACTCCCACACAAATAAGCCATACTTCCTTTAGTCTCCCACCCCATGGAAATGATGTTTATATTTTTTATTTGTTTGGTTTACCCAAGGTGGTTGTCAAAGCTGAACAGGCCATGTTTTAACAAAGTTTTTAAAACCACAGAACAAACTGAGTAGGAGTACTTCCATAGAATGCATATGAATGATAATAAGATGGAAAGGGTGATCGGAAGCACTTTCAACGTTTGTCATACAATACAATTTTGATTAATCTATAATTTAATTCCCCGTGTTCAGAAAGAGATGGAAGTTTTGGGATCCTGGTACCATTAGGGAAAATTGCCAATCACTCACCTATATAAGTCTTGTCACTCCCTTGCCAGATTTTGTCTGTGTTACCAAGCCTTTTTAAGATAGAATTTTGACTCTGGATTTACCTGTATAGTCCTTATCTTAGTTTGTTCATACCTTTTTGTCACTCCCTTGTTTTGATTTTGGATTTTAGTCAGCTGCAAATATGGATTGACCACTAAAAAAATTCTAACAAAAGGTTTCTCAGTGATTTACAGTAGTATCAGATGTACTTAAAAACATCGTAAAGGTTTACCAAAGTTTGACTCCAAGAAAGGCCCCATTTTCAAAATGGTGGCCGTCAGGTCCTTTAAATTACCATTACTCCTTTGTATTCCCCCTAAACCAGGAATACTGGTACCTGATACATTTTTTGGCCATTTAATATTCTAATGAGCATATTTGCATGATAGATAAGTGATTACAAGTGCAATTATATATTAAAGCAATTGGTTACAAGCATATTTATGAGAAAGTAATTACAATTTCCCATAAGTAATTGCATATTTATCCTTTCTCAAATCATTTTGTCTAGTGTTGGTGGTTTCTGTGGTTTATAACCATTCTTTTGATTTCAATAAAGAATACATTTATTAGAACTGTGTGGTACTGTAAAATTAGTCAAAACAGGGCTGCCACCTTTCCAATCCACACCATGATCTGGTAGTAAACTCTTTGGCAGTGGTTTTTGGTTGAGAATTCAGTTGGAGGCAGATGTTCTGGGGTAACAAATGATTTGGCAGTAACAATTTTCTTGCTAAAAAGGTTGTAGCGCAATAGTAGCAAGTGAATCGGTACTCTACCCACCAAACAACACTGCCATTGACTTGGTCCCATGGTCCTCTATGACATTCCTTGCTTGATGTGTGAGCAGAAACACATTTGCACGCACGGGACTGGACGGTTGATTTACCATTCACAAGTTTCTGGAATGCTGAACACAAAAAATGTGTGAAGTTGTCTCAGGTGTGAATAAACAACAAGGAACACAAGTCACTACCCAGGACGTGTTTCATCTCACTGATGTTGTACACTTTAGTAGCTTTGTAGAGGTAGTAGAGGAGAGGAAACGTCTGTATCCTCCCCTATCAAGGTGGGCTGATGTTCTGAGGCCTTGACTGCAGCTTTGACAATGTCCCCGTCAGCATCACCTGATGCATTGATAACAGTGCAGCCCTTCTTCTTTAGCTCCTCGGTCATAAGATTGATATGTCCTTTTTTGTTGCAAGATCTGGAAAGGAAATCCTCCTTTCTTCCCACACACTCAGTCTCTGCATTGAAGATAACGATGGGGTGAGTGTTTTCACTACGTCTCTGATGCGTTATTGTCTTTGATGGAAGGACCTTCGCTATAACTTCAAAAACAACTGTTGCTTTACCATAATGGCGTATGGTAAAGTCTGCTTATGACTGTGCAATGGCACCGTAACTGTCACCCTTTTTCCATGCCAAGCGGTGAACCAGGGAGTCATCATCAAGGACATAACGCTCAGTTGGTAGGATGGAATCCAGAACAGTTTTGTAAGATTTGTTGCTTGTGAACTGAGTGACTTCTTGCACTAGTTTGGGCTTGTTGCTTAATTGCGCAAAATGGTATACACTGTGCTGCCATCAACCTTTCAATGAGGCAAGCAATATCAAATGTCAGTATTCTCTTCCACCATCTTCTGAATTGCTGAAAATCGTGAATTTAGTTTTGTTGAGTTTAGTATAATGTCACCTATATACTTAAAAACATCTAGGACGCATTACATATGTATTACCTTATTCTAATTGAAATGAGTGACCATTTTAGAGGGTTCACACACACAGGCCTCTGTTCGGGCTAATTCAGAATCAACTTTCACATTGAATGTCAAGTCTGTGTTTTAGCAACTAAAAGGGTATGTGTCCAAAAAGACGTGCTGAGTAGGAGTTACATGACAGGCTAAATCGTTTACGTCTCTAACTCACCCCAAACAAAGATAAAACCTTACAGTAATCTCACGAAATCATGTATTCCATAAGTATGTAATTATGTCAGTGCAATTTAGACAAGTCCAATGGATTCAAAGACCCAGAAAACATGGGGTTAGACACCAAGATTACTTGGCTAGGTTAAATAATGAAGGAGTTACGATATTTTAAGGGCATCTTGGACGCCATCTTGAAAATCACACCTTTCTAGTGGTCAAACTTTGAGTATTTTATTAAGGACATCTAATACTACAAAAAGCAGCTCATAAACTTTTTTTTTTGAGGTTAGGTGTTTGTTTTTTCATATATGCAGCCGCCTATTATCGTTTTTCCTTGTGATGTATGTTAACGTCTCTGTGTCTGCACCTGGGCCCTGACCAACCTAGGCCTGGGATTAAGTAAAGGCTAAATCGGGAGTAAATTACTTGAATGCACATAGACTTCTTGTATGTAACTCAATATTGTAAATATCTAAATATAAAAAGAGTAACAGTTATTAAAGTAACTGTGCTACTTGGAGTATTTTTTTATGTTATTGAATACATTCACTAGATGGCAGTATTTTCTTTGCAGAAAGGACTAAATGACATCACCAGATTCAAATCTGCAACACTGGGTAACTCACAACTATGGATTCCATGAGGGTTTGAGGTCAAATTGCGTCAGGTCATTGTTGAACATCGGTCAGCTTTACCTTTATCACAAAAATGACACAGTGGAACTTCACAATAAAGAACATCGAAGGAGTGTCCTAAAAATATTGACAAAACATTTGTCCCCAGGAGACAGATATCACTCTGTCTCGGAAACCCCAAATAATTTTGTGAGCCGACATTACAATACAGATAATATAGACACAGATAATTCCTCAAAAATAAAACAACACTAAATGATTTAAGTACTTTTGAAGAACAATCCTTAATTCATCTCACGGTCTGGGCACCCATGCATGCAGGGAGCTTTGGACACATTTCTTCATTGGAGAAACAGGTCACTGCCGCGACTTCCTCCCAGAGCAACCAGGAGCAGCTGCAACGACATCAGTGGTACTCAGAAGGGCAGGAAAGCAATCGGTTCTGCATATTTTATAATGTTTTTGTTTTTTTTGCAGAGGGAACCCACTTGAGCATGGGAAGAACATGCAAACTCCACGCAGAAAAGGCCCGGGAGGTAGCCCATCTTAGAACCGACAGGCCCCCAGATGGGACTGAAGCCAGGAATTTGCTGCAAGGCAGCAGTGCAAGGCACTACACTTATAGAATATATTTTTAAACATATTTTCTATCATCAGTTTTTAGAAAAAGAGTGGCCATGAATTTGCAGCTTCTGTCAGTGTTGTGAATGCAGAGTGAAACTGGGTTCTCAACATGTCGGCCAACAGACACATAACTGCTGACTCCCTATTGTTTCTGAGCTCATGGTATGTATAAAAAAGTGTATCTGGCTCGTCACATTTGTGGTTATCCACCTGTAAACAATAGGGTGTGCTGTGTGTCGTATTTGTGTTTCCATGTTTACAATTAGGCCAGTGAAGCAGTTCATTTACGTTTATCTGATTGTAACTAAGCAACCAGTTCTTCAAATACGCTACTGGTGTGTTTTGTTTCCAGTTGCCACAGCAGTGTCAGGGTGGCTTTAAAAGGTGAGGAACCCACTTCCTGCTGGATAGGAACATAAAGACAGACTTCCTGTTTCAAGAAGACACAGTTGTCAACCAGCTGCTAACACGCTGAGCTATCCTCCTCCTAAATGTTCAGAACACCAGGCACCTGATGCATTAAAACTAGGCCAATGTGTCAAAATAAAAGTGAGTGTTAAAACGCAGATGACACAAATACTGCATGCAATGCTAAATTCAAGTAACGCGCCTGCTTATCTTTTGGTAGCTGTAAGTTAACATTGTGGCCACAAACGCACACTCCCTCCCACACATTCTTTAAATGTCTACAGATACCCCCAATCTCTGATCAAATACCCCCTCCCCCTGCATCTGAGGCATCCCTGATGAACAATTTCCTCTCTGCTGTGACTCAACATCAAGGGAATGGGGAGTGTGTTACCTGCTTTCCAGGCACCGTCTGTCAGATGGGCATGGGTGTGAGAGATTGTGGGCTCTGGGTTCACTTTCAGAATGACTTTGTTAGAAAGAGCAGGGACTGAAACTACCTGAGAAAATCTCAAACAGCAGAGCATGAGTGAGTTTATGTGTACCGGGGATGTAGAGCAGGAGGAGGGTCAGACAGAGAAGGGGAAAATGCGTGGGGAGGGGGGGGAGAATGATGCAGTGCATGATTACAAACTCTATATCAGAATGATTCATTATTTGACAGTGTCCCCTCTTTATGCCTCCACAAACTGCTGACAATATCACTCATAGGGAAACATCTGTTGTGGAGGGTTGAGGAGTGTTGTAATAGTCAGTGTAATAGTGTAAGTGATACCGTAAGATGTAGAACAAATTGGCAAAACAATGAGTACTGCTTTGAACAATGCACGCACATGCACGCACATGCACGCACACACAAAATGAAAAGTCAGTGTTTCAGATTTCTTAATAAAAATAATTCATTTCAGGACAACATATAAATAATCACACCACAGATATTTGATATGAATAAATACTTAACAAACAAATCAAGGCTTGTCGTACAATACCCTATTATTGAAAGGTTACACAAAACTGACCTTACACCTTTGCATTTTTGTTACAGCTTTGCTTGGCAATGTCTACCATTGGAATGTCCCTACGCATATCAAAGTACCGAGCCAGATTCCAGAGCAGCTTATAAAGTGTTGTGCAACAAGTCTGTGATGCTATGAATCCAGTTCAGACCCAGAAACCTTCAAGAACCCTTGGCAAGCTGACTGCTAATTGCCCCAATGAGTTTCTCCTCTGATTTAAGCACATCTCTCTATCTAGAGCCAGGCTGTCACAAAACGTCTTCTCGTCAACAGACGCCAGCTAAGCAGGTATCTAACAGGCAGGCTGTCCTCAGCAGGGCAGAGCAGCAGCGCCGGGCTAGGTGATGGCACGTCAAGTTTGTTTGGCAGGAATGAGGAAAAACAAGAAACGTCAGTTGTAGAAAGCCCAGATCTGTCAGGAGATCTCTGACTGCTGCGAGTCTAGGGCCGAGGCATCGTGTGAGCAGACCTCAGAGGAGAACCGGCCAACCGGAGGGGTCACAACTATCCTACCGACTACAGGCGCACATCACTGCAGGGCTACAGACGAGGCATGGAGACTGAGGGCCTGACAAGGAATACTTCCCGTCAAGGGACCCAGACTACTGTGGCCGTGCAAAGAGATGAAGGAGAACAGTGACTCCCACCTTCCAAAGGCATGTTTTCCACCTGTTTGCATCTGTCCCCTCCCCCTCCCTCCCTGCCTGTCTCTCTCTCTCTCGCTCTCTTTCTCCTTACAGGGGCGTGGTGTTTGCTCTGCTACAGGGGCGAGGTGAGAGGTTGGAGAACAGCGGCGGGGAATTCACCTCGTGTTATTTTCTCTTTCCCTTCTGACACACTCCCTTCTTTGTTGGCAATCCCCTACTCCTTCTCCTCCTCCTCTCCCTCCTCCTCCTCTTATCTGTTCGTTAACTGAATTCAGTCAATAACTGGCCTTGTCAACAACAGTTGGAGTTCCGTGGAGGACAGGTTGAGACCAGACTCGAACCTTGCTCTACTCTGTCAGGGCTAGCAGTGACTGGGGTTCTGTAGTCCAGAGTATAAAAGTGGTCAACAGCAAACAGTGTCACACAACCACTAAGGCAACATCTCTGCACCGTGCCATGGAGAAGGTGGAGTATTACTGCCATCTAGATTTACTGTATCATCCAGACTAAAATGGGACACACATGTGCATGCATAAGCACGCACGCACGCACACAGGCTCTGTGTTATTAAGAGGGATGTATTTCTGCACAGGTAGCACCATACTGTCAGGGTCCTGCCTGTCCAGTGTCTGCAGCTCTCTCTCTCACAGACACACACACACACACACACACACAAACACACTGTACATCAGCAGTTTACAGTGGGACTGACGACTGGCAGAGGTACACCTGTTTACGTGTCACATGTATGCAGTAACCAGGTTTGTACGGTAACCAGCCTCCTTCCCTGTTATGCTAGTGCACTGTTGGTTTGGCCCGACTAGGCACTGCTTAGAAGAGGTCAGGTCCAACTTCCACTGGGACTCTAGGAACTACAGTAGTAGCTGCTTCACAGACAGACACACAGACAAATGGTATTCCTTGGCCGGATTCTAAAGCAACGCATATCTCATGCTCGTGGTTTTACATACAATCATTTTGTCCAAATGTGATGGATCGTGTCCTTAGGTAGATACATAATGTAGGCATGAGTTAGCTAGTCAGTAGTCACACAGGTTCCCCCTCCTATACATGTAAGATTATAGAACTGCACTAAGAGGTCATCTGTCGCCCCCTCCCCCACCCTCATAAGACAGTTGACATGGAGAGGGGGTCCTTGTAACAGTGGTGCATTGACTGGCATGGTGGGCACAGGATGGCACAACTAGGTCGGGTACAGTCCCTGGCTTCAGCCACGGTAGATCTGTTTGAAGTGGTCACATTCGTTGCAGTAGCCCTGCTTCTCCTGGTTGGCGTAGTGGTCGCAGCCCTGGGTGCGGCACCTCTGCTTGGACTTCTCCTTGGGGGCCTGGGCCCTGCGGTTCTCCCTCTGGCCCCGCGTGTGGCACTCCGGACACAGGTCCGTGCAGCCCGGGGACTCGTTGCTGCAGCCGCTCCGCCTGCACTGGGTCTGGGTCTGGGTTTCAGTCTGGGTCTGCGTCTGCGTCTGGGTCTGGGTCTGCGTCTGGGACTGTTTGGGCTTGGCAGCTCGCTAGAGGAGGGGGAGGGGAAGGAGAGCATATAACACCATGTCAGCAGCTATACCAGGGCCGTGGGTCGGGGTGGTGGGGGGTAGAGGAGCAGAGATGGGGGTCAACAGGATGTTGGATGAGGTCAGGCTGCACTCACCATGACCATAGGGGGGGAGTGCGGGGTGCGGATGGCGGCCTGGTTGAGCCGGGCACTCTGTTCTTTCACGTAGCACTTGTTGCAGTAGCCCTCCAGCATGGCCTTGCCCAGCGAGCCGCAGCCAGGGCCGCGACACCGCGTGGCGTTCTGGAAGCCGGCCTCCGAAGCGTGGCGGCTCTGTGTCGGCGCTGGGGGTAGAGCTAACTCTGCACGGGAAAGAGAGAGAGACACAGAAAGAGAGAGACAGAGAGAGAGAGAGTGAGAGACACAGAGAGAAAGAGAGAGAGAGAGAGAGAGACAGAGAGAGAGAGAGAGACTAGTCAGAGAGAATCAACTTCACACAGGCTCAAAAAGCTCCCAGTCACTCACTCTGCCTAAAACTAACCCTAACCACATGGATCCAAACGACACAACCACACTACACACCACTCGTCAGACACTACAAACCAGAATATTGGAGAACTCTTAAATGACGGGTGCTGCTAACTGTAGGCTGGGTTTAACTTACGATGGTTGGTCTGGTAGTCCACATAGCAGATGGTACAGAAGCCCAGCTTCTCTGGCGTCCCAAAGAACTGGCAACCCGACCTCTTACAGGGTCGTGCCAGTGGCGTCTGCCAGGCTGACGTGTGCCCGTGGCCGGGGGCCAGGCTGGGGTTCAGCACGGAGGTGGTCGACCTCTCCGAGTCCCGGGGCTGGCTCCAGCCCGACGACAAGGCCTCAGTCCTGGGGGTGATGTGCTGGGGCTCCCCCCTTTCTGTGGCAGTCCTCTGCATGCAGGGGGTGCAGAGCCCATTAAACACCCTGAAGACCTCCTGGCGACACATGCCGCACCTCTCCGCCTCGCCTTCCCGGCCCCCCCACTGAGGCCAGCCGGGGTGGGCAGGGAGCGGGAGGCCCTGGGGAGCCCCAGGGGGGGCGGCGGGCGGGGCGGTGGTGGCCGGGGGAGGGGCGTTCTGCCGGGCGTTGAAGCAGCGCTCGCAGAGGCCGTCGTGCTCCACGCTGAGGGTGAAGAGGCAGCCGGGCGTCTTGCACTTCATGGCGTGCGTCTCGCTGTACAGGCTGAGGCTGGGCGCCGTGGGAGGGGCCGAGCGGGGGCTGGACACGACCGCTCGGCCCGGCGGGCTGCTCCGGCCCCCGCGGGCCTCCGCCTCCACCCCCGCCTGGCCCCCTCCCTTGGTGGGCGCCGCCTCCATGTGCCCGTTGGCCTGCCGCTTCTCGAAGCACTCGTGACAGTGGGGCTGCGTGTCCACGGAGACGTAGAAGGTGCACCGCGGCGTGGCGCAGCGGATCTCGATGAGGGAGAGCTGGGAGACGGAGAAGGGGGGGGTCTCTGGGACTGGGCCGCCCACACCTGCTCCTTGTCCTCCTGCCAGCGCTTGTACTCGTGGTTGACCAGCTGCAGGTAGTCCTCCATCAGGTTCATGTCCTCCGGAAGGTTCCCCTCATCCAGCCTGAACACACAGGGACACACGCCTGGTCAGCACCACAGCTCTACACACAACAACTACACTCAACAACCAACAGCGCAATAACTGAAGCCATGGAGTGGTGTGGTGTCATCATCATGAGACAGAGGGTCCTCCACGCGTCTCCTTCACCCCCCCTCCCTCCCCTCCGTGGGTCCTCACCGGGCAGCGTTGATGATGCGCGTGGTGTCGTAGCCCAGGCCAATGACGGGGATGTCCAGCAGGACCAGGTACTCCTGCAGCAAGCGGGCCTTCTGCTGCTGCTCCTTCTCCGTCAGGAAGTGGACCTTCAGCTCCTCGAAACCCCCCCGGCCCGGGTTGATCAGGGGCACCGCACGGATCTCTGCCACACACACACACACACACATAGTTAGTTGAGTGACAGTTAATAGTCAGTAACAAGTATAAATAGTGACTGGTATCTTTGACTAGCAGCAACGAGTGACCTGCTCCCCACCTGGTCCACTGTCTTTGATGGTGATGAGAGGGGCAAAGTGCTGTGAGTCGTAGCCGAGGACTATGGGATACTTGTAACACTCCCCTGGAGGCCACTGCAGCGGCAGGTAGACCCCGCCCACGTTCAGCGGCGAGAAGGAGGAGCCTGACTTCATGCTGCGCAGCACCTGGTCTGTAGGGGTACAGGCATCAGGAAGGGGACACAGCTAGACAACAAGTGTGTGGTGCTTGTCAGATGGTTCACATTCCTGCCTCAATGGCAGGTTATGGTGCCGCATGGGTTTGAATCCCGACTTAATGCACTTTTCTGATCTTCTCCCCTCACCTCCCAGAGTTCACTAGCCAATTTGCTTGCAACAAAGGATAGGGGAAGGGAATTCCCTCTCTCATTTAATAACTGTTTATGTTCCCAGATTGATTCCACTGGTATTTACCTGGTCGTTACCGGGCTGTCATGTGGAGATGTTGGGTATTTTTCTGGTTATTCCTTTAATTATATAGTAACAATGGGGTATTTTTCTGGCAATTACAATGTGTAAACTACCTGTTGTAAAACGCTGTCTGGTGGGGCTTGGTAATTCCTACTTTATATTGTAGGTACAAAGGACTACTGACTTTACCATTTCCCAATAAATGTTCCATTTCCTAGCATAGGTTTTGCTCGTACCAGACTGTGAGTTTCTTGTGTATGACCTGCCTGCTGATACTTGGTTCTTTCTGCCATGTCCGTGCATCTCTGTCACGTAGACCAGCGAGGTTCAAGTCGTGACCCCTGACCCCGCAGCCCCACCCACCTGCTATGACGACGATGGGTCTGCGGAGGATGTTGGAGAGGATGAAGATGTGGACGTCCTCCAGGGAGTCAAACTGCAGCCCGTTGCTGCGGGACACGGGAGACGCCATCTTGACTATCTTCTCCCACTCCTCCTCCCAGTTCTGCCCCGGCACAACCACAGCATGAACATTAACGACACCGATCCGGTCTGTAACAGGCCCTGTGTCTGCGTCTGCGTGCGTGCGTGTCTGTGTGCGAGTGGGCTCCTCACCGTTGTGGTGTAGTGCAGGCCTGTCTGTGTCTGCGTGCGTGCATTAGTGTCTGCGTGCGAGTGGGCTCCTCACCGTGGTGGTGTAGTGCAGGCCTGTCTGGGTGAACTCCTGCGACTGGAGCAGCTCAGTCTGGAAACGAGCCCTGAAGCTCCCCGTGTCAGTCTCCTTCAGAACCCCTTGGAGAGCCTTCCTCAGGACCAGGTCTGTGTCCTGCACCCCCAGCATGTACTGGGACGCAGCGTGGAGCAGGCAGTTCCCATCCCCTACACACACACACACACACACACACCGTGGCACGGAGAGAGGGGAGAGAGGGGAGTTAGCGTCGCGTAGCGGACCATTCGTCTCTCATAGAGGAAAGGTGAGACAAGCCTGAGAAACGTTTAGGAGCCCTGTTTCTATCGGCGTCCTCGTTAGTGAGCTGGGCTTTCACCTCTCTGTTTTGACATTTACATGTATTCATTTAGCAGACGCTTTTATCCAAAGACACTTCCAAAAGAGAGCTTTACAAAGTGCATAGGTCTGATAATAACAACAAGATAGCCCCCCAAACTCATTTGTCTTTAACAAGTAGAGTAAACTTTGACCTGTACAGTTCATTCACTTCTGGAAGCTGTGTGCACACATACGGCCTTCTAGGGTATTTAGTAACTTACATAAGTTACCTACGTTGCTCTTACACCACTCTTAAAGTGTCTTGACCACAAAACGCAATAATTAAATGTTATCTCTCATTACAGGGCTGGGTCTTTCTGTCATTGGGAAACATGAGAAAGTGTGTATCTGTGTGTGTGTGTGTGCTTGCATGCCTGTGTGTGTTTGTGTGAGAGGTTGGTTTGAAAAACCCTTCTTACTGCTACACTTAGCAGAGGAATTTCCCCCAGTTGAGCTGATAAGTAGTGTGTGTGTGTGTGTGTGTGTGTCAATGCTGTGAGTGTCCATTCCACTCATCCCCTCTGATCCTACCAACTCTGGACTTTCCAAAGGGGCAGAGCCTGGGCTCCCCACTGGCGGTCGTCCTAGCCAACCACTGGGGTCTTACTTCAGGGGTGGGCCGCGTGTGTTGCCATGTAAAATGTACATACACTGGTTGTCCAGCGAAAGAAGGAAGTTTTTTTTCAAATGTGACACATGACACCTTTGGCCTTCCTCTTTCTCTGTTTCTGTTGTTTCTTTATTTCTGCGCCGCTGTACACCTGAGCCTTACGGTGACAACTGGAATCCATAGCAACCGCTACAACGTCACACAATCTGCATTGCATTGAATCGCCTCAACTCCTTAGTAAGGTCTGAAGTCCAAAGTCAAGTGTAGGAACATATGGCTATAATTAAATAACACTACCTTTAAGTACTGTCTACACATTCTGTTTTTGATTGTCTGCTCAGCAAGTTCTGTCAGATTTAACATTAGCTTCTCAGCAGCTTGAGAAAACTGAATGTAAGACAGACTTAGGTTTCTGCATGAACAAACATGGTTCCAATGAAGCCAAAAACAAGCTTCTGCTGGTCTCAGGCTCTGGTCTCAGGTCACCTTCATGTTCCACCCAGAGGTTGCATCATTCTGTACAAATATTCTCTTCTGAGAGAAAATACCCAGATACTATGTGCAAAACCCCCTCCTCCATTGACACGGCTTCAAACGTTCTTTAAACTGTTTTATGATCCACACGGATGTCTGTGCAGTAGTCAAACAAGTAGCCACATCTATCAGTGATGGCCACCAGTTAACCAAGTTCTCATCAAGCCCTGGGGAACCAGTTCATTCCAGAAATCTCAAGAACTGTCTGTTGAAAAAGCATCCTGTTCCTACCCACAAGAACACATGACACACATGCAACATAATCTGGGAAATACCCATAAACATACTAAACAATCCCATCCATTAGGAAACAGACCGGAATTGCATTAGACACTCTGAGGAAATACTTTGTCCATGAATGAGAGGGATTGAGGCGTGCGTCCTGTCCAAGAGTCTGTCCGCCTCTATGGCTTTCTGTCTTCTTCTTCTGCCCTCATCTGTGTCAGCCTGCGTGCCTGACCACCAGCCTGTCGGCCCGCCCGCCTACCTGCTAGGCTGTCTGACTCTTCCTCCTGTCCTTGTCCCTGTCCTCTGGTCACCTGATGTTGTGTGCTTGTGTGACTCAGCATTGAACACTCCAGCTCAAAGTGATTTCTGGGTCATGAAAAGCTCCACATTCTGCCCATGACACATTATTACCGCTCCACACATACTTCTTAAGACACATCATATCCCTACGCCCCAACATACACCACTTATACCCCCCCGCTGTGCCTTAGGTACACCTGCACAGGGAATTACTGGGAGGAATTTCCAGTCATCATAGAGCAAGAGCAGGGTCAGAACAGAGACATGTGAATGTTAGGGGTCTTTCTCAAGACACCACTCATCAGAAACCCCCAAAATACCTCATCGCTTGACTGAGTTACTGGAACACATGGTTTCACAATCTACAAAAGGACAGAGGCCAGTGATTCACAGTCCACATACAGGAAGCTGTGTTATCCCATCGAAATGGAACAAGTTCATCTGAAGCCTGAAAGAAAATGTGACTGTGAATTTCCCAGACGGGCTCAAATATCTGGCGTCAACAATCTTGTTGCTGTATGCTTTCAAACATCCCTTCCTACTGTTTGGGGCTATTGTTCTGACGTCATGGTAGGCAGACAGCAGTAAAACCAACAGCAGTCAATGAATGTCGCACTTCTGAAAGTGGAAGGATGACATGAGTCTCACTTACTGTAAATGTGTGAATGGGTCATTTCTGAAAGCATATTTTAAAGTATCTTGACTCATCTAGTTCTCACACGTTAGAATTCCTCCACAGAAAAGAGAAACCTTGACAATGAGCATCTGAGTGGGACACCTGGGGTGCTGCTACCATCACAAACCTTAAACCCCAAACTGTAACCCTCTGTAATCCTGCCATACCTTCACCTTAGCCACCACTGACCTCTCGTAAATGTATGACACAACAGCCATCCCCGTGCCTGAGAAAATAGCAGTGTAATAGGAGGGTTATTAGGAGGGTTATTTACCATTGGTTCTGAGGGGCACCATCTTCTTGACCTCGCGGCACCAGTTCAGCTTCTTCTCCTGCTCCAGGGAGGTCTGCATGGCTCGATCCAAGATGGCCGCCTGCACCACCTCTCGGAAGGCCTGGGGGAACTGGCTCATGCCGATCATCTCCAGGGTGTAGCGGTGCATGCCACGCAGGTGGTGCATGAGCCCCCCGCTGGCTGCCGGCTTCACCACATCGTTGGGCACGCGCTCGCGGATCTTCACTGCCTTCAGCAAGTTGCTGACGAACAGGAACTTGGGCAGGAAGTTCTGTCCCTGGGACATGGTGCTGGCCACGCGGACTAGCACCAACGCTGAACTGAGGAGAAGAAAAATGGAGAACTCTTGGATACACAAATGAAACCTGGCATCAACCCAGGAGGAGTCACCATTGTTCCTAGAAGGGCACAGATCGTTGTGATGGGGACCACAAGAGCTTTTTTGAGTTATTTGTTATTTTCAAACTTTCAGAAACTAAATATCCCAACAGGTTGTAAAGGCCTAGCTGGAATGAGCCATGTTATGCCCTGTAGAAATTGATAATAACAGTGACAAACCTTAGGGACAGTCAGGCTATAGGACATAAGACTGGCAGAGACCAGTGAGCTACCTTACTCACACACCAACACAGCAGTCATGAAGATCATTGACTGTGATATAGGTCTAAAATGTAATGACTACGGTATATGCCATGAATTATAAATCAACCTTCAGTAACCCTGGAAACCTGCATAAAATAAAGAGCTGTGAGATTTACAAGCTACAAAAACAGGAACTGCTTTCAGAAGTGATAATGATGTTAACTTTTAGCTGTACATTGTCTAAAATAACTTTCTCTCGCCAGACTTCACGAGTCAGTGAGTAGACTCATTTGGCCTGTCCGACACCTGGACTAGTGCTATGATGTCCTACCGGACTAGTTACAGTCACTGTGCACAGACAATAGTTAGCCTACTACTATTTTGTTACCAAGGAAGGACATTTCCAAAATTTGGCTTAACATTGTTAATATTGTAGCAGCAGCCTCTATTCCTACAGGGGCAGACTTTGGGCAGACAGTGCCACAGTGGTGCGCTCTGCGGGTGCCACACAAACACAATAACAGTCAGACTTTGCTGACGTTTAGGTTACGTAATTCGTCAATCAGCAACCTCTGAGACAATGTAACATTGCGGCTCGTGCAATCCACAAGCAAAGGTACAACGATACATGAATTATTCATTTTACTGGTTAAAAGCCTTTTAATTGCTTGAGAGGGTGACGTCTTCGTAAACAATGGCTGTCAAAGCCATGGCGCCTACTGTCGTTCGCAAAGCTATCACCATGTCCCTCAGAAACAATATACGCATAGGCATCGTGCTAAATTAAGAAATATGTCCCAAAATGGAGAATACTAATTACTGTGTTACAAGAAAAAGAGAGCAAAGGCGTGAGTGTTACCTGTGCAATATGTCGGTACCAACAAAGCCCTAAGGATGCTCAGGGTCTTCTGCCACTTCAGTCTGCCCAACCACAGATGTCCACGGCGCCATTCAGTCTTCTCAACCAGATCTATTTCGGTGTGTTCGATGTACGCTCTGTCAAAGCACCCTATAGATCCTGCGAAGCAACTGTAAAGAACGGAACGGAAAGCCCGGGGATGGTTGAGGGGATTTCCAGGCTGGGACTTTCCACCGATCTCTCATTGATAGGTGCAGTTATGGCTTTTTGCCAGTAGGGGCGTCCGTCTGTGTCTCTGTACGGAGTGACGTTACGTTCTACGGGTTAGTGACGAATTGCGCACTGAAAAAGCATTGTCCCTCCTACTGTGCACAAAGGACGAGACTTACTAAAAAAGAAAAAAAAAACAGTAGCGTCATTGCATGCATATTCCTCATGAGACTCAGACTGCCTAGAATAATCATTGGAACGAGGGTAGTCATTGCCCGACCTAGCCATGACTCAGGAATAAAGAGGGGGGAAATCAGGGAAAGGAAAAGAAAGGGGATGGGAAGGAAAGGAATAGCAATTCAAGGGAAGGGAAGAATAAAGGCACGCAAATAGGATTACAGAACCGAAATGTTGTTACGTGAGATATGGGGCCTTGAATCAGCGAACAGGTTATGTTCTCAGACAAAACGTCACCAAATTCTAGTTTGCAACAGGTAATTGGACAGGACGTTCAGTATCAGTTACTGCTAATTAAAGAGAAGGGAAAGCACAACAACCGCAAAAGGCATTAGCCAGAAAAAAACTGGTTCCTCCCAGAACATATGTCACACGTCTGTGGATAGTTAAGTGGATGACAAAAACCTGTGTCACTTTCTTTGTTTTGGAGTTGGGATGGAGATGTTGATGTTTGTCTTACCATTTAGCCTAAATATTCAAACACTTGTATGGTGGCAGCCTAAAATAATAATAATTTAAAACACGTTTCAAAATAGATCACAAGAACAGAATTAACCATTTCTTTTTCCACCGCCCAAAATAAAGAGGCGACTTTTTTCAGATTTGGCCTATATTTTCTATTTACACATCCTGTAATCCCCATGTGACTGCAAAACCTATCCCTGTTAAGTAAAATCAATAGGCTGCTGTAGCCTATGTTTGCTGTTGTACAAAACAGATTTCTCCATGCCTGTGATTTTCTTTGCAGCAGTGCCCTCTTCCGGACTTAACTGTAGTTTCCTCTACCATGCAACCCAACATAACATAGGTAGGCGACACTTAGGTTTCAATAGTCTGTTATAAATTACTATTAGCCTACATAAAAGGACAATAAGTAGGCCTATGTGACTTATCAAATTGAATACATTGAATTACGTTGATAGGGGATCTGTTAACTTTGATTATTGATTGCCATGACATTTGTGAATACGATATTCACTATCCGTTTTATAGTTGAATATGGTGTGTAATTATTGGGTGGATACAAAATATGTTTGCTAGTTGCAGTACATCACATTAACCACAAGATGACAGACGCGCTCCACTTTAGGGTAGACAGAAGATCATACCGTTCCTTCCACTCTGCGTTACAGGCCTACAGAGTGAGAGGCAACATGTTTAGCAAGGGTTTGAATACATAGGCCCTACTCATTGAAAGTGGAATAGGCCTATACAAATAATGTACCAATATTTCCCAAGGCCTAGATGTTAGCACAACTTGAAGTAGTAGGCCCATTGTATTTTTATTCAAAATAGTTTTCTGTGGTCGGCATCAATGTAAACTTAATTGTCAAAAAGTTACCACCTGCACTTACAATTTTAAATTTTTACTGATAAATCATTAGATTTCTCAAACTAGTTCTATATTGATTGATGTATTGCCAATAAAGTTGCAGTGGGTGGTCAATATATTTCACTCAGACGAGTGACCTGAGCTCCATTTCCTATGGCAGAAGCACGACAGAAGGCTGTAAGCTGTCTAAGCCGGAGTGTGCCATGTTCAAAAAGTATATGGCTGTATATTTTAATGTGAATCATTAGCACTCTACTGGGACACATAAAAGTATATATGGTTAGGCCTATATGTATGTGTAATTCATAGTTGAGTTTATATAGCCTAGAGACTTATACATAAAACATATTGAATGCATTTTTGAAAGGGCCTACAACAAGAATATAACTTTTCTCGTTTGGACCATCATAAACTGAAGCTGTAAGCATGCATGCTGCAGTTCACGACAGGTGAAACACATGGTTTACATCTTAACAAATCTATGGAAAGGGAAACATATTGTGCCTATTTTTTACAACCTAGTGGTTGGCCACAACTGTTATCAAGATTGTTCTTGTAAAACCTGCTGGCACGCTGGTATTTGCATGATATAACATGTATCGCGAATATGGGGCTACTGATTGCCCGTTGAACCCGCACCTGAGGGGTCGGAATCAACCGCACGCACGATAATTGCAGGTCAATCACTGGCGCACCGCAGGCCCTGTCGACACCTCAGCCCAATAGAAGGTGAGCAGAGGCGCGCTTTTTATGAAGGCGGTGGAAGTCTATAAACACTAGCCCCGTGATCTCCTCACCAGCAGTTTACCACTAAAACATTTTTATAATCAGCCTTTATTGTTCGCTCCCTCCTTGTGGGAGATGCGCCCATGTTCATTTTTTAAAAGGGCAAATCAACCATAATTCAGTTTATAAACTGCGGCGGCGGCTGAGAATGCCTGGATGAATATTCATTAGCTTCTCTCAAGCTGCCACGCACGGTGATTCATTAGGCATATGTAAATATCACTCACTTTAATTGCCCCTAAACTGGCTCAACATAATGTTGTCATTAGCAAATTATTACTTATTTGTGAAACTAATGGTACAGTATGGCGTGAATGTTAAACTTCCACATATATGATTGCAATTATTATCCTCTGATTCAGACTCCATTCTGGGAGGGTAAGATGAGACTGATGGATCGCAGGCGGCTTGGAGTCGAGTAGTCTTAGTAGGAAAGGTATCTGGGGGTGTCTCTACGTTGAGCTAAATAGGAAACAAATGTGCTGTAGCCTATTAATTGTCACATTTAGTAAACAAATCGGAATAACCATAAAATATATATATATATATACATTTATAAGTAACATAATATTTATGTTAAATTGTGTTTTAATCAAACAATATTTTTTCATTGTTGAATTTGTGTTTTATGTTTAAAAATGATCTTAAGTGTTTTTACTAAGGGAAGGCTGTAAGTGTATCTGATAGTTGCCTATTTTCTTTTATCAAATTCAGTTTCTTAAATCATAATATTTTATTTTTGCTGGAACATTGGACTGAACATTAAAAACAAATCTTAAATGTTTGCAGTTGTGATAGATATTTATAATTATTCCTTTGCCATAAATTAGGCCCTCAATGTAAAGGCCTATTTTTTTGTCAAAACGAATTCCCTTATTAAAAAATGGTGAAATGTCAGTGAGGATTTGGATGTTAATGTTGACTGGTTAAACTATAAGAATAAATATCCAAATACAATATCCTAAGTAAGGCCTAAACATTTACTTGTATGAAACATGTACTTTTAAAGATCAAACCCTAACTTGTTCCTTCTTCGATCCATCCACCTCTATCTGTAACTGGCTTCTGCCTCGGGGTGTCTCTACCATGCTTTAGGCTACACACAGCCATGCCATGGAGCTGCTCAAACTTTTTTATGGAGCTAGCCACAGCTCTGTACAACAACCATGACAAAACAAGCCCACAAAAAAAAGAAAAGAGAAGGAGATGGGGAGAGAAAGCTAATAAACTAATGTGATGGATGTTGTCCTTTTCCCAAAGGGTCCAGCACCATGTAAATTGGCACAGACAATGCATTATGGATAAGGCAGTTGAGATTATAGCTTGTTAATGTGTCCCTCCCTCCCTCACCGCCCGCCCCTCTGTTTCTGAGCAGGCACTGACATGGTCACCTCATTGTCGGGCCATGAGGGTCTTAAGGTGCAGATGGAAAGACAGGAAGGGGGTGTTCTGCTGCAATCTGCCAGGCGTTGCCAAACGTGTGTGTGGGAGTGTGAGTGTGTGTGTGTTAGGCAGACTTTTTAGGGATCGGAGCCCAACATGGAGACAGGCAGTCGGCAGGGGACAGGGCTGTGGACATATGCCTCTGGCCCCCTCCTTCCCCTCCTTTCCCTCCTTCCTCTCCTTCCCCTCCACGCCGTCACCCCCCTCTCCCCTGGCAACCCGGGGTGGCCCACACAGGCCTGTCCTGAGGGACGTCAGGCCATCTGTTGGAGGAAGTTGTTGGAGGCGCCTGGTGAAGGTTTAGCCTGGTTTTTCTTCCTTGCATGGTTTCATCCTACCTGCTGAGGGATTAGAGTCCTTGGCTAGATTCAACCGGGCTGCTTTCAGGTCACCGCTTCCATGTTGCAAATCACTGCATTTTCATGGCTATGGAGGGCATTACAACCTGTTAGTTCTGAAGATGGCTTGTAGTTGTACTGCTGTGTTATCCTCAGAGGTCTATACAGGAAGGGCTTAAGACTTCAAGATCTATTTGCTGGGGATGCCCATAGTATCACACAAGATGTTTGGATTACATCAGTCAGGTATGAATGTACTTACTCCAGCCAACATACATGTCTACCTAACAATGCAACATATTTGCCACAGGTAAATAACAGTCAGTCAACACCTGTCACATCATCCAATCGATTAGAAAAACAGCTCACTAGCATTGACCTTTTACATTACCTCTCTTATATAGCTTGAGAAGGTTTGAAATATAATCCATTGAACAAAATCACAACCATTTAAACTCAGTACTCCACTGATGAATTCGAATTTTACAGAAAAGTTCCATATGAGTCCATCACTTAACAGAAAGTATGAACTCAACTGACTCCAATCTCTCTTTACCACACACCAAGACGAATGTCCAGCAGTTATTAGAGTGTAGATTTAGCAGCATTCCTTCAACGTCGTAAAGAAGCCGTTATCGTGATGTTTTGTTTTTTTATCCGTCTGCTTCTTAGGACACCTCCGGAAAATGGTTAGAGCTGAGTTGATTTGAGGGAATTTGTGGACCATATGCTTCGGGTGGCAAACACCTTCGTTTAGATGGGCAATACCACGGCAGGTCCTAATGGGCACATCATTGGAGCTTGTTTATCTAATGCTCCTGTTAATGTTATTTATTGTGCCGCTGGCTGGCTTCATTGCTCCACAGCATGGTAAGGAAACAGACATAAGATATGCAAATGCTATCGTCTGCCTAAATTCGCTGCAGTAAAACAAAACATTTGCATTTGATATAGCACATAATAAAGTGGTTATTAGCATTTTAAATACGTCAAACAAACTTGAAAAATGTGGGGTGTGTTGTTCCTTTTTATCACTCACACTGTCAGACGCACACACAGGAGCAGGAAGGAGAGCACACACAGACACACAACACCATGAAACTCAGAGGTTGGCAGGCCTACACTGCCAATTATCTACGACACAAATTCATTACAAACAACACGGGAAGTGTAGCCTATCTCTTAGAAGTCCCTCAAACCCATTCAAACCAAATGCGACGGGATAACATAAAAAACTTCACTCCTTCATTTTACCTGCCACACATGGAGGTGTGTGCTTGTGAAGTATTTACATTCAGACCTTTAATGATGTGGGACTGAGATATGGGCTGCAGGCTGGAGCCTGGTGCACACCATCAACAGAGCTTCCGCTACCATGAGAGTCTTGCTGCAGTCTTGCTGTCCTCATCCTCTGTTCCAAAGCTAATGACCCTGTAGGGACAGTTAGTCCCTCAACCAGCATAAGCAACACTCTCAGTTAGCTGATGTGCTGAAATAACACAGTTATGCACATAGTTGTGCTCATAGCACACGGGGGCCTCATCAGACACAGTTCAGTCCCTGTCCCTGACTCCCCACCTAGCCCATGGCTCATGCACAGTCTATACCTGCCCATTCTGTTCCCCATAGATAGCCGTCCAAAGCACAACTTGGTGTTGATAGTCCCCATTGATAGACCCTTTCCTAAGGGTCCAGTTGTGTTTGAAAAAGTTTTGTCAATTGCCTTCCCTCCTGGTTGTCTTTGCCCCATCTTCCGCTTTCCCCACACACACATACACACATGCATGCACATACACACACACACACACACACAAACAGACACACACACACACACACACACTCACACACTTTAATTCCTCTCTTCTCTCTGAGGCATCATTTAAATATGCAAATGATTCATTTCTTTGAAAAATCCTCCCCACACAGAAAGAACGGTTTAGCTTTGACAAGAAACGGCGACAAATGATCAGACTAATAGCCCAAGTAGCTGCAGCTTCTATCACAGCCCTATTAGTTATTCATTTATGGGCCTGGTTTCAAACAGACAGCGCCATGAATGGATTTGTGTGCGTGCGTTAGTGTGTGCCTGTGTGTGTGTGTGTTTGAGTGTGTGTATGCATGTGTGTTCAATGCGTAGCTCAGCTTGCTCGCTTCTTATTGATGTACTTGTCTTCATGTGCACCATCTGAGAGGGAGTTGGATTATCCAGAAGTGTATTTATACTCTTTACACCTGCCAAGATGGCCATACCGGCCATGGCTGATAACTCAGAGGACTGGACAGGAGATAATAAAAACATAGATGACTAGCCAAGTATCCATTTACTTCCAAAGGCAAAGAGAAAACATTTTTTTGCTACTGTGTCAGAATAGATGGTGTAGGTGTGTGTTGGTGTAGGTTTGTTAAAACTGTACATTTCTAGTCTGAGGAAATGAGGGTAGCTGTGTGACATGTCGTCTTTTCTAACCTTCCACCCCTTCGAACACCCACCCATCACATCCAACTTTTAATTCTTCCCGAAGTTCCTCCAAGAGATCCAGTTCTATCTTCCAGGTCTTCTTTTTTTTTTTTTGCTGGTTGGCTGCACCGCATCAGACTTGTGTTTTAATTGGAGAAGTAAGAGTGTGAGTGGGCCCCCAGGCTGTACCAGGGAGTGTAGGGGTACCGACCCAGGACAAGAGAGGGTTAATGGGCTGGGCTCCCTAGGGACTGCCTGAGAGAGAGAGAGAGACAGAGAGTGAGAGAGAGAGAGAGAGAGAGAGAGAGAGAGAGAGAGAGAGAGAGAGAGAGAGCGAGAGAGAGACAGAGACAGAGACAGAGACAGAGACAGAGACAGAGAAAGAGAGAGAGAGAGAGAGAGAGAGAGAGAGAGAGAGAGTGAGAGAGAGAGAGAGAGAGAGAGAGAGAGACAGAGAGAAGAGAGAGAGAGAGAGAGAGAGAGAGAGAGAGAGAGAGAGCATTTGAATAAAATAAAAAAAAGTGTACGTAAAGGTTCATTAGTTCTAATGACTACATTATCTTATTTAATAGTCGTGTGTCTGCCGACATAATAATGGTGATTGACAGATGGAGCCAGAGGTCACATGCTCTTTTTAACATCCCTCCCGCCACTGTGACAACATCCATATCTCAACATAGGAAGTCAATTCCAATTCCAAGTCGATCAAATCTGTTTTCCAAAAAACAGTTCATGTTTATAAGAAGAGGAGAAGATGAGTGCTCTGCGTAGGTGGGTGGGGGAGACTACCCCTCCCCCCCATCACCCTTGCTCATTCCCTCCTGCTCTTCCCACATCTCCAAACAACTTTTATTGAAGATCTCAGACGGCAAGGTCATTTAGGTTCAACATGGCTCTTCCACTGGATCAAGGCTTCTGTCTTCGGTCTGTTTTCACATCAGTCACACATAAACACACACACATACACACACACACACACACACAGGGGTTTTCAGCCTCTTACCTCCCACCTTGCCGATATGGCTAATGTGTAATTAATGAAACAACCTCACTGAGATTGACCCAGACAATAGAAGCTAGGCCTTCCAGCGGCCTTGCTGGTGGTCAGAGCAGGGCCCGGTCCTATTCTCCCTACATGTAACTCCACTCCAACACAATACTCCCCTCCTCTGTCCAGCTTATCTGCCCAGCGTACATATTAATTTGCCCTCCCAGGATCTCTTCTTGGGGAACCCCCATGCAAGCCTTCATTTTCTGGTCATGTGCACCCATTAGGAGGGGGCGAACCAGACACAAAGTGACATAAAAAAGCAGAATAGAGACTGCCAGGCTGGAACTGAGCCTGAAAAGAGCCCATGGGACACAGACAATTGTCCCCAGTGAAAGGGCCAGTTAAAAGAAGGCGTTGAGGAGCTGTTTCAGCTACAGCTATAGAGTCTCAGCCTTTAAGACATGCTAGACGAGTGAGACAGCTAGCTCTTCTGGCAGGAGTATGACAACTGCTCTCTTCCAGAGTTAGAACAACACTGACGCTAACCCCGATGTTAAGGCTTAAGCAGGGTTTGTTAGCCAGATGGATGTTTTAGAAAATAACAGACTGACTCAATTGTACTGAGACAGGAAATAAAAGTAGTATGAAACTTAGACTGTGATATTTTCTGGTCTTAATCCCTTCTTAGAAACGACAACCCTGAGATATCAATGAGTTACAGGCTTAGAGAAATGGTCCTCTTCAGGACAGTGTAGTGAAACTATGAAATTTCAAAGGCATACATCCAAGCTTATTGAGTGACTCATCAGTTTTCAAAGTGTACCCAATGTTATTACAGTATATTCAACATTGTGTTTGTAGATGGGCTTTCTTGAGATTAACTGTTTCTTTAAACAACGCTAATGGGCAGGGATTTGCAGTTTCTCTTTCAGAGACATCCGCTGCCTCAAAAAGCTTAAGAAAGACAGAATTCATCTCTGAACTTCAGGAGTTTGCCGAGAACATGAAGGTGTAATTTTAGCCCTGAAATGTTAATTTCTCTTGTTTTGCCTAATTAACATGAATGTCTTCTTAGAACAAAACAACCCTCCAAATAATAATTAGTACCTCCATATTCATGCTGAAGCTGGTTGTGAGCTGTGTAATTAGCGAGCTTTTATTGTTTGATCACAGTGGTAATTAGATATTTTCTAATTTTAAAGAGTTGTTTACTAGTCACATAACAGAATGCAGAAAGAAGACACACAAAGTGGTATTGATAACCCCAAGTATAAACTGTAATTTTTTTTTACAAAATCATCCACAACTTACATCAAAGATCTCAACTATTTAGCTTCAGATTATGTAAACAGTAAACAGAAAAAAAACTGATTGAACATTGAGCCAGGTTGAATGCTTTTTGCCCATTACCCATTTAACCTGGTTGGCTAAAGATTCAAGCATCTTCAAGTGCACTCCAAGAGATACTGACATGGAGTTGTCCTAAGGTCAGGTGCCCGGAGAGAGCCTCAGAGACGTAATGTCCACCTCCGACCTTGACACTGGATCAGACTTCATCCCAACACTAATCTGAGCCTCCGGAACAAATAGATACACAACTTTTTTTTTGTATGATCTTGCTCAGTCTACAGTATATCTTTGTCTCTGTCCATCATTCCTTCTCTCTGTTCTAAGAGGGGACCTTGAGGCTTCATGAAATGGTTGATAATGAATGCTAGAGAAAGGATGGGACGTGCATTCTGTATTGTTGATGATATTGTTTCTTGGTTCATTCTATGGATTTAGTGTTAGCCAAACCAGTGCCAACCAAGAGTTAGGCTATAAGTGTTAAAAGCAGGCTGTTGTGGTTGGAAGCAGGTTGTAGAGGTTCAAACTAGGTGTCAGGGTTTAAAAATATACAAAACCTTCTCTCTTATTATATGTATATATGTATGTATATATGTACTGTGTGTGTGTGTCTATACGTGTGTGTGTGTGTGTGTATATACATATATAGAGAAAGACATATACAGTATACAAGCAGAATTTCCCAAAAGCTGTGTGTTGTGATGGTGTGGTTTTCCCAGTCAACAGAGGGGTGTGAAAAAAAGGTCTTTAAGGAAAAGGGATCTGGGGATAGAGGGAATACGGACGGAGGGAGAAAAAGAGAGACTAAGAGAGAGAGAGAGAGAGAGAGAGGGGGAGGGAGGAATAATAAACAAGCTGAAGGCTTAAGAAATAAAAGGACCACATTAGAGGCTACCTGCTGGGACTGTACTGCTGAGTTGGGGTGAATGAAATCCTCCATTTAGGCCAATGTCCTGGTGCTGGGGAGGTGGCGCACAGCCTGGGCCCAGTCCAGAGGAGGTAAAGAGGGGAGGAGAGGAGGAGAATTGAGGTGAAGGAGTGGGAGAGTGGTAGGTGTGGAAGTGTTAGGGAGAAAGAGATGGGTAAGAAAGGGTGAGTATAGGAATGGGGACGAAGCAAGTGGAGGGGGGAGAGAAAAGAGGTAGGAAGATATGGAGGAACGTAAAACAAGAGGCCTCAGTCTCTTCCTACTGGTTGGCCTTCCATTCCCTCTAGCAGTAGGGAGTAAGTGACCCCTACCACACACATAGTGAAACAAACACACACACATATAAATGATATACATACGTATATGCACACACAAAGACACGCGCACGCACACACACACAAACACTGCTGGTCCTTCTCCCTACCCTACTTTCTCATTCACACATTTCTCCACATTGGTTGGATTAGGAACACTTTCACTTAGATCTATGTGGTTGCCCCACACACAAAGAAACACTTGGGGACAGGATTAGTAGGATTAAAAGGGATTCACATATGTCCAGTTCAAGCAATTGGTATTCAAAGCTTTACACTTTCAAATGCCACCAAGAGAGAGCAAAGAAGTGGAGCGCTTTTCTTTGCATTGGTAGCACCTTTATAAAGATGGACCCTTTTCTGCTCCAACAATGACAGTTGTGAATACACATTTTCAATGTTGTTGGGGGGGATTTTATTGCAGTGGAACACCAAGAAGAATATGAGATGGAGTTTATTGTGGCCTGAGCTACAGGATAGTAAAGGCTTGTGGCTCTCCAATTACCTCGTCTGTGTATTATATACTTTTTTTTCCACATCAAAAGACTGGAGTGCATTCTTCAGAATATAGGAATAGTCTAAATATTTACAACATAAAACCCCTTTTGTAAAAAAAAAAATTCATACCTTAGCAAGGCTTTGCACTTATGTGGTTTATTGATTTAATCACACTATCTTGTTTTTGCTCGATCATCAAGTATTTTCTCTGTCATCATTTCAATTTGGTATTAAATGAAAAGGACTGAAATCTGTTATTTTTTATATATTATCAACTTTCATTAGGATTGACTAATTAGTAACTGCAGAGGATTTAACTGTACCTATTTCTAGCATTATTGCTAGTTGAGTCATGGTATCAATGTTGATAATAATGATAATGATAACTGTTGGATGAAGAAGAATAACACCAAATATAATTATAGATATGTCAATTGTGATAATTATTGCAACAATTTGTATTATTATTATCATTATCGTTAAAATGAGAGCTGTTATGTTATTGTTTGTGTTCATGTTGATATTATTATTATGTTTTATGTTTGTTTTTATTATTATATTGCCAGTGCTCATAATAATGATTATCATAATAGTCATAATTATGTGAGTTTTGAGGTCTATTCTGCATTTCTGTTTGTTATTCTGTTATCTGGCACTCAGTTTAATTGGATTCATGTAAACGTTTTTGTAGGCAACACTTGTTGTGCACATTATTAAATGAAGGAAATTGATATTTCCACCTGAATGTGTGATATTTCTGCATAGGCTGCATGCCAAATTGCTGCTTGTTTTAAGTTTACCGCTGAACTGTTGACTTGAGTCAGAATAGTCTTTTATGAATGACCTTACTTTTAAATAAATTACTTTTAAAGGTCTTCTAAATTGCACCTAACTTAACCGTGCCAATAATAGACTCATGGATCAAAATGAAGCCCATGGTAGGGTCTCCAGAAAGGTCAACGTCACCTTAATCTGACATATTTTTGAATTGGAGATTTATTGTTATAAATTATTTTGAAAGCAAATGCATCTGTTAGCTATGTAGTGTATTTTCATCATGTGTACCTGACTAGATTTTAGGTATTTGGACATTATCAATATTGGCATATGAATAATGCACGGTGTTGCGACAGATATGGATCATACAGAAACGTCACTTAATGTTGGCTTATTGTTGCAAAGTTTTACTTTAGAAACGACATAATTTAATGCAAATGGTGGTTAATATTATAGTGAACTGAATAGCTTACGCAGTAGTTTAAACGTTCATGATGTTTCAATGGAAGCAACAATTGAGGAATATTTGTACTTGCACTTTTCAAACTCTCTTACCCTAGATAGCCAATCATAAGTTGCTTTTCTAACTTTGGTCGAAAGTATGTTCGAAAACCACAATAAGATTTCACTGAAAGGCAACAATCTTAAAATGATCTGAAAATGTTTGTGCATAATAACATATAGTGTTAATGTGAGAATGGTTCGAAATAAGAATTAACATGGCATAGTCACTTTATAAGAAAAAGGGTTATGGCAGTTTATGATATATTTCAACAATTAAATTATGAACATAAGGAAAAATAATATGCATTTATTTTAAGTAAATTACGCCAGCTCTAGCATTTACAAAATGCGTAAATATTTGTACTTTCAGTTGCCTTTCATAAAGAATTCCTTATATTCAAAATAAGTAGTAAGCCATGCATTACAAGTTGATTCGATCAAACGACGATTTCAAACTAACCCGTTTATATTTCTACGGAGCCATGGAGAAGAGCGTTTTCAAGTTGTCTTGGTTTTAGAGAGTCCCGGGTAGGAGAGGTGCCCTATGGTGGCATGACAATGAGAGTGAATCGATGCTCCTGTGGTCAATGGGACAGTCAAAGCCCACCGCCCTATGATGGGGACGTCATCCTAACTAGACCATTATGAATAGGACAGCTTTTGTTTCCCCTCTCTCAGGCAGCTCTATAAAACCCACAGCTCCCTTTTACCTCACAACAGACATAGAGGTGCTCACACGAGATCACACATCAATACATCGCAACACGCGGAGGACCACAAGCCCACTGCATCGACTTAGATACACATCCTTCTTAAAAAAGGGGGGACGGGATTCTAACGACAAAATCAGGTGATCTTGTGTCTGCGAAGGAAGCGACCTCCTCCCGAACCGAACCAATAAAATGAATTCTGACTCCAGCTCAAGCAGAGCGTCATCGCCTGACATGGATGAGATGTTCCTTCGAGACCACGGACGCCTCAGCTCCATGTCCTCTGCACAAAATGAACTACTCCACAGGATGACGAGCGAGCACCTCTCCCTGGCCGGGGAAAAGTCACCTGGCGGCAGCAAGTACAAACTCAAGAAACAGGTCACTGAGCAAGAGGTCCAGCAGTTACGTCTCAAAATTAACGGGCGCGAGCGCAAGAGGATGCATGACTTGAATCTGGCCATGGACGGACTCCGGGAGGTCATGCCTTACGCACACGGCCCGTCAGTGAGAAAACTGTCCAAGATCGCCACTCTCTTGCTGGCCAGAAACTATATCCTGATGCTGAACAGCTCCCTTGACGAGATGAAGCGGCTGGTCGGTGAGATATACGGAGGACACCACTCAGCGTTCCACTGCGGGACGGTCACCCACTCAAGTGGTCACTCCGGTAACCCAGCGCATCAGGTGCACCCTCTCCTCGGTAACGCGCTCTCCTCGTCTTCACCCTCAACGCTGTCCACGGCCTTACCTGGACTTACCTCTATTCGCACCCCTCATTCGCTGATTAAGAGTGCTCCCCCGCACCCGCTACAACTTGGAAGTGGGTTCCAGCACTGGGCAGGGTTACCGTGTCCGTGCACCATCTGCCAGATGCCCCCTCCACCGCATATCCCTATCACCTCCACAGGTCTGACAAGACTAACGACGAGCGAAAACAAAGACATGATGAAATGACATCAAATGCAGAGAAAAAGAGAAAAATGACAATTTGTAAATTGTGAATACCAAGGACAAGAGGATATTGCCTCCATGCATGCTTGCATTCATTGTTTGTCTTGTTTTGCGTATACAACCTAAAAGTTCCTCCTTGTAACAAGGATCCCGATAGGCAAAAGTTTTGCTATTTGTTTTGTGTCAGCATAGACGCCTTAAACAATGTAAACAAAAACACAACTGTGAGCACAAACTCTATCGTAGCGTGAAGCCCGCAGCACATGTGACAGCGGGACTGAACGGAACATTGCATGGACATTTGATTTGATTTGTTTGTATTATCAGGCATCATTTGTGAAAATGAAGAATGCCCTTTGTGCCTTGTAACAAGGATGGTGAAACTGCATTCTACAGTGTATGAAAAAAAGTGTAAGATTATTTAGTTCAAAAAGTGTGAGATGAAATGGCTCTTGACTTGACTTAAACGATGATTGTGTTGTTATACATGTGTCCATTAGTATTTCGATCTCTTTTACGCATGGCTTCTGTGGTGCTAACAACTACAAAGCATGATTGTTTTGCTGGAAAGAGTTTGTTATGCCCAGAGACCCCGTGTCTTTATTTTTGTACATTCTTGATGATTAGCCAAACAAAATATTTATTATTGCCCAGTGTCCCTGGAAGAAATTTCAATAAAACGGATTCAAATGACCCATATTGCGGCTGTCTGTTCATGGCGACTGTAAGTTGATTTTTGGATATCAGGTTTCTGCATTGATATTCAAAAACATTGGCAAGTGGAAGTGATGTATACTATTGGGTACACAGTCTCCCTTTTAATTGATTTATGCTTGGAAACTATAAGGCCTACGGATAGACACAGTGACTTGACCAAGGCACTTCACATAATTCCTGATGCATGGGACACGGAAAAACAGATTTTTACATATAGCCTAATATCTTATTTTGGCATTACATAAAATAATTTCAATTTGAGTGTTTTCTCATCATATATTTTATCGTGATTGGTTATATCCCTTTACAACCTACATCCTTGTGCACACACAAACTACAACCTGAGGAATAACTTTATTGACGTCATCATTTAAAAATGAAAAACACCACCGTTTATTGCACACACGTTTCTTCCAACGTTACAAATCAATTCGAAATTATTGTTGGCTACTTATTTTTGAATAACAAAAAACCTTTTGAGAACATCACCCTCTTTGAAATCAGCAGGACATAGAAATTCAATAAGAAACAACACAACAAGAATATATTACCAAAACAAAATTAATTCAATGACGTTCATTTGGCATATTTATTCAATATGTGTGTCAGTACAGGAAGTCAGTTCCCTCCTAAATTGTCGCTGCAGAATTTCTTGAATATTGGTTTGGGTTTAATTTTCTGAACGCATAGACAAATACAAATTGAGGAGAATGTAGACGTTATTTTATCATGAAGACATTTTGTAGAATTTAAAAACATATTTTATAACGTAGCCTACTACTTTAGCCTTCATGTGATTTTTTTTCTTGACCACATCAAAAACATTTAAATAATAATGTAGCAAGCTACAAATATGTAGTATGTGTTGATCTAATGATTGGACAGGTTCCGTTATGCTGCTCATTGTACAACGTAAAGATCCACCAAGGGACTGGCGAGCGGTTTGGGATGTAAGTCCCCCGGGCCGTCTCCCTGGCTCATTGCACATCAGATAGGCTGCAACAGAATGTATGTTTGTGGAGATTACAAGTTAATTGTTCACGGGGGACTAGGGAAAGAAGGACATCAGAGAGAGCGTTGGGATTAGAGAACCCTAAAATGCGGAAGATTATGCATTCAGTCCTCATTCTTCCAGCATGTAAATGAGTTTGTGGATTAAAAAGCCTTTTGTAACTTTCTCGTTGGGAAACTCAAGTTTTTTCCTCGTAGTAACTGATTCAGGTTGGAGAGAGTGAAAGAGGGAGTTCATTTCAGTCTTTGTCTTTAGGATACAAACAGTTACGGAAAGACTATCCGTGCCAGATGGGTTTTAAACAGGAGGTTTGCGATGTCCTATCAAGCCGAGGCTTTTAACCGTTGACAGACACGATGCAGTGTCAAGGGAGGCTTGCAGTAGTTAGTTAATAGTCATGAGTTAGAGTAGGCTAATTACTTTAAATACATTATTCTATGGACCATTTTTAAAGCAATGGGGCGAGAAATATTTCTTAATGCTGATAATGAGGTTTTATGAATTTATCTAGCCTTTATTGTGAGATGGGTGATTAAAATATTTATCAAGAGTAAAGCGTAAATATTATTATAGATCATTCGATCATTTATTTTAAATTCTGGACGAAGTAGCCTATATAGATTTGAAAAGCATTGCTTCTGTAACATATAATTGTCTGATTTGTATTCTAATATTGTTGAGGTATAAACTTTACAGTACAGTAATCTCATAAGTAATAATTGTTAGGGATGCACGTGAGTGATACGTTTGTCTATAGTTTCCTCTGAGATTTATCCTCCTCTTTTCTGCTGTTTGTTTTAATTACAGATCCGCAGCTAATAAAGTCCTCAGTGGGAGATTCATCAGATATTACAACCACATAACAACCGGTACTGTTGTTTGGATCTAAAAGTCTTGCAGAAAGACGGATGTTCTTATCTCCGTTCAGAAAACAGTATACATCTGTTCAGTTATTGAATAATTTCAGCTAAAGACAGAATGTTAATATGAAATAGAAGCCTAGTCTAAATGTAAAAAAAGTTTAATCAATAAGGAAGGAATCAAGAAAGGAATCGTTCATGACATGTCGTTTATGTTCTAAAAGTGAACTGTATAATAGATAACATTTCACCTCCACACTGAGCCAAGGAAAAGACTGGTCACCAGGAAAAGACTGGGAAAAGTTGGGCTGATCAACGGGTCTCTAATTACCCTATGGATGTCTCTGAGAGGGAAATTGCAACAGTCCCAGGATCAGCCACACTGCTGTGGAGCTTCATTCAGTGGCTGCCAGATCACCAGCCTAAAAACCACAGAAGGGTCACAAGACAACTAACAAGGCAGACCCTTTCATGCTCTCAAGTAATGTCTTGATGGGCTGCAGTCAAAAAGACAAGCTTTCTAAGTAGCCGCTCATTCTTTTCAGGATTGACAAATGACCAGTCATCCTTAGTGGACACACCTGTTACTGGAAACACTTGGGATTTTACACTCTGAGAGAGCTGCCTTGTTAAGTATGCCTTCCCTCAGAGCCTCCGCACAATAGACACTGATGCTAACAATGCTAACAATGCTGGTAGCCCAGAGCCAAACCGGCCCATCGAAGCCAGGCTTGTGCCGGGCCAACGCCGGGGGCTGCAATTGAAAATACATTTCAGTTGAATAAGAGGCAGTGGCTGCATCGTCGAAGCTGCTGCTCAGCTCGCCCCCAGCCCTTAGAACAAAAGCAGTTGTAGGGTTAAGTTATTGAGTGGGATGACAGGCTGAATGTTCTTCAGTCTGGATGCCAGGTCCCCTGCTCCCCCAGCCCAGGTCTGAATTAGGTGGCAGGTGCAAAGGCCATTTCTCTCTGGCCCCCAGGGAATGCCCCAGGCCTGTCATCAGCTGATTTCATAGACAAATGTTTATCCTATATAGCCAAAACAGAAAGCATATTTCCATCATAAGAGAATTTTGCCATAGCCATTAGCGACAGAGCAAATTTGCATGTTAATTGTGCAGTGAGAGGTGTGGTGACACTTCCCTTTGTCAATGTTTGGTCACAGGAAATAAAAGATTTGAGCCAGAGAATCAAATGTGATTGGATGTCTGTTGTGGTTTAATGGCTCATAGTTGTGTTTCTGTTACACAACTGATGTAACTTTCAGGAGTATCAGATATGCTAATCCTGATTTGTGAATCTGTGAATAAAAAGAAAGTACCATCAAAATGTAAAACATTAGTTTTTCTCTTGCCCTGGTGGATTATTCAACCACTCAACTCTTGTGGAAAATGTATCCATCATATTCACAAGAAAACTGAAAGACTCAGGTGTGATTGATACACCAATGAGAAGGCCTATCAAAACCAAGATCTCTGCATGCTAACTGAAGGGTTTTTCAGAAGTAAAGGGTCTCTTCATGGTTGGAAAGTGATATTTGCAAGTCTCATGAGAGAGCAGTTCCAAACCAGCACTCAAAAACTCAGATGGAAAAGGCTCATCACGATCAAACTTAACATGGCCCAGACTCCTATTACTATAGAATATTAGCCTATTTACACTCATGCTACATCGCATCCAAGCCTGCTTTAAAGTCACTGCTCTGTAAATACAGAAGAAACAGCAAGCAACAGAGAGATAGAGAGCGAGCGAGAGAGAGAGAGAGAGAGAGAGAGAGAGATAGAGAGAGAGAGAGAGAGAGAGAGAGAGAGAGAGAGAAAGGGAGAGAGAGAGAGAGAGAGAGAAAGAAAGAGAGAGAAAGTGAGAGAGGGAACAAAATCAAGCTATCATGTGTGGGAGAGCGGTTATGTCCTCCTACAGTGTCTGACAGATGGCATTCAGTAGTTGGCCGTAAATGGCTGTCAGCGAGTGTTTGTCCGTCTGCCAGCGGCCTGCGGTTAAGGGACTCCCTGGGAGAATGTTACTGTCCTGACACCGCCCCAAACGAACTGTCCTTGATTGTCAACCACAGACGTGCCACGGCCCTCGTCACCCCAACCTTCTGGCGAGAGAGGGTCGACTGGGGGAGCAGGTGCTGATGGGAAAAATATATCTATTTAAATCACTGGCAAACACATGCTGCAAATCTGCCACAAGCACAGTCTCTTCATGAGGAAATAGGGGTGTAGAAAAGGAGAACTTTATCGAAAAAGTTGACAGACTGTGTATACGTGCCCATGTATTCGTGCATGTGTGTGTGTGAAAGTGAGCTACAGTGACACACAATGAAATGTGTTGAAGGCCAATAAGGTTCATTTAACTTTTAGGCTCCATAAAACTTCTCAATGTCTGGCATCTGTTACTTTGTCTGACTCTCGGATGCTTGGTCTAACTAGTTCACTTGAGGGAGGAGAGAGTGAAGGGTGCCAAAGAAGAGAGGAAGTGTGAACGATAAACATGGATAGGGAATTTAGAGAGGTGGGAAATGAGCAAGCCGGAGAAAGGTTGTATTGGGAGAGAGGCAAGGAGAGGGTGAGGAGTTGCCCAGCGGGTGGTGGTCTGTGTGCCAGCTGAGAGGGTGGCAGAGGGCAGGGAGGCAGTGTCCCTCCCAGCGGGCAGGGCTGGGTAACAAAGTGAAACATGGACGCGAGGAGAGAGTCTTCGCCCCCGCCAAGAACACACAGAACTCGAATCACAGTTAAACAAGTGACCTGTCACACAGAACGAATGCAAATCATTTATGAAATGTAGCAAACAAAGAAAATGCGGTTAAAACTGTGTAACACTTGTTTTGTGGGGTTTATGTGTGTGTGTGTGTGTGTGTGTGGGTAGACCGTATATAACGTGTACACACACACACACACATATACACACAGCTTATTGAGTTGACATCTCATGGCTTGCTATAATAGGGAGGCTGTTCGGCAGCGATGTGTCTGACAGCTTGGCTAAATGTGTTCTCCGTAGCCACACATAATGCTTATGGAAATTAGATGTGTGCAGATGGGACCGGCAGGGCTCCTGCTCCATGCACACACACACACACACACACACACACACAAAAACAGAAAGGGAGAAGGACTAGGAGGGGAGAGATCAGGTGGGACCAGGTACTAACACAGGTGTGGTGTGCCACAGGTGTATGTGTGGTGAGAGAGAGAGAGAGAGAGAGAGAGAGAGAGAGAGAGAGAGAGAGAGAAAGAGAGAGCAAACAGAGTCATGATCAGATTTAATATATGTTTTAAATGTGTTTGCAAGTTTCAAAGTTGCTGCCGTCTTTTCCAAGAAACTAAATTAGACCCCTAAACCTGCATGAAAGGTTCACCGAAAAAATGTCCCTCCGTCTGTACATCCAGACATCCTTCCTCACCCTCTCCTCACCGCAGTTCCATCCCACGCCTTTTTTGGCAGTGTTGCAGCTGGCAAGCCCACCCAGTGCCAGTCACCATGCCAAGAGGACTTTGTCACAGTTGGTGCTTTTGATCAATTTCATCTTAAACAACTGAGAGACAGCTTGCTGTACAAACACAAACAAGTAAATATCGTCGTTGTCGTTGTCGTTATCTACCGCTTGTCCTGGGGTCGGGTCGCGGGGGCAGCAACCTAAGCAGGGAGGCCCAGACTTCCCTCTCCCCGGCCACTTCCACCAGCTCTTCCTGGGTAAAGTAAATATATCTGTCAACATATTTGTGCGAGTTGGACAGGCTGTTTTTAATGGGGGGAATCATGATACTCAGCTGTAGCACTCTACAATAAATATCATAGGAAGACTGTCTGGTATCTGAACCAAGCAGTTTTTTTGTGATTTTTGTCAGTGAGACACTGAGGTAGATAACAGTTTGTGTGTGAGTGTGTGTGTTTGGGGGCAAGGTTGCTGTTATATTCAAGGATGACATTTGCCTTGTCGTCCTACTTCTGCATCCAAGCAAACTTCGATTGTCAGCTTTTGTATTTGTATAAAATGCACTTTTAAACAAAAGTTGATGAAAAACTCAAATGTTTTGGTTTGTTTGGATTAATTGAGTGAGTCCTCAACTGCTTCTCCCGTCAGCCTATACATCTCTATGGTGTTTAATGCAGGGTAGTGGAAGACAAAGCTAATTACAGCCTGGCACCAACAGAGGTGTGAAAGCAGAAGTGACAGGATGCACGCGCACACACACACACACACACACACACACACATACACACACACACACGCACACACACACACACACACACACACACACACACACGCACACACACACACACGCACACACACAAGGCTGTATGGGCCAGAGACATCATATGGACAAATCACAGCTGATCTGGTGCTGTAATGCATGCCAGATGTTAACGTTTTGTATCTAATGGCTCCCCTGGGGGCTCACCCAATCAGAGAGGAGACACCCCTGGGGGAGGGGCGTCTGTGTGACCAAGCGCACGTGTGTCAACCAGGATAGACCAGGGTAAAGAGATAAGAGAAAGAAATGTAACAAAAATAACAAAAACATGTGATTTAAAAAGTAAATTTGTGTGACTGTCTGTCCATTACTGTGACATCAGACCAAACGGAGTGACGGCACTTGAAGTGAAGAAGTGGGTAAGCGCCTGGAATAATTTCTGTTTATAAAACTGTGTGTGTACGTGCCTGCATGTGTGTTTGGTGTGTGTGTGTGTGTGTGTGTGTGTGTGAGAGAAAGAGACTGAGAGAGTAATAGACGCTGCAGCAGATGCTGGCTGATAGCTGTTGGATGTTGTTATGGAATCTAGCAGCTGGTTACCATGACACTGACAATCAGAGAGAGTTGTGAGGGGCTTCTATAAAGGTGTGCTCCAAGCTGTGGGTAGGAAACAGGAAACAGGGTTCTATTAATTGGTGAACACAGCAAAGTTTACAGAAGCTCTTTAGCAAGGCAATGTTCTTCCAGTAAATACTATGAAATGCTATGGCACTATACAGGTGTAATAGAAAAAGTGTGGTCAAAAGTATTCTACACATTGAAGATGAATTAGATGACAAAGTCAAAACCCACACACAAACACCACACACACACACAAACACCACACACACACACACACACACACACACACAAACACCACACACAGACAGACCCCACTCCTAGAGAGAGCTCTCCCCATGTAGCCCTTCTCTCTCCACAAGCAGAGGAAACACTCCAAGGTGTCCACTGTCACTCCACTGTCACTTTCCCCCGTTCCTGCCATGCCTCGTCCGTCAGCCCTGCCCATCCACCCAGATCCCTCCGCCCGTCAAGGGAGGCCCCGTCCCTCCATCTGTCCCTATCCTTCCATCCCTCCTTCTCCCAGGGGCAGGACGCAGCACCGTGATCCCATTAGCAGACTATTACCCGACTGCAGATGCAAAGCAGCGTCTCCGCTGGGGCCTAATGGAGGGAGCTACATGTCAATGGCTCCTGGAGCCCCCTGGTGTTTTCCAGCCTGGCCGAGCCGGGACGGGCCCAGCCTGGACACTGGGCTGCTTAGACCAGGAGTCAGAATGGCACACTTTCCTGTTGTCTGTTTCTGGTGTGTTGGTCTTTCATGGCTGATGCACACACACACACACACACACACATCTGTCCCACAGGACGGTACAGCATGCCACTTCCTCAGCCACCCAGGGGGAGGGGCCTCCCCACTGGGAGGATGGGACGGGGAGAAGCACTGACATGGAGGAGCCACAGATGGTGGTGATGTTCACTTCATCTGTGGAGAGGAAGGGTTTTCCCTGGTAGAAAACGATCAGTCAGACTGGACTTCTGAGGATGTCTCCAGCTTCTAGCATTTCCCCAGTGGCAGTTGTGATCAATTCAGTTCCAACATTTCTTCACACATCTTCAGTTTGCATTACTGTTTGGAAGATAAGTTTGGAGAAATGCAAAAGACTTTCCCCAGGGTTGAAGCTCTTCAATGGGTAATTGATGTAAATGTGAGAACCTCGAATCAACACAAGTAACCACACCACAGAGGTTTTTTTTATACGAACTATTTGGAGCTTTGTCTCATTATTCCTAGTTATGTGAGGAGTGAGGCTGGCAGACAGACAGCTACACCGAGTGACACCTGTCACTCTCAAAGAGTGAAAGCTATTGAACTCTCCTCCTCCACCAATCAGATGTGTCTACCCTGATCACTTAACTACCCAATAAAAGCCTGCCTTCCTCTCAGTCTGTCTTTATCTGAGATGAGAATAGAAGCTGACTTCCTCATTTGCACCTCATTAAGGTAAGAGCCATGCAGGGTTCACTCTCTCTGGAGGACAGGCTTGAAAGGCTAATTTCAATACCTGAGAAGGGCTTAGTCTGTGAGCCCACCTCTGATCTGAGGGAGGGCTGTGTCATGCAAGGGCAGGGGAGGGCTGGAGGCTGGGGAGGCTGGATGGGGTTGATTTGGGGTCATCCATCAACTTCCTGTCAATGTTGTCACCTCCTGGAGAGTTTGCTGCCTCTCTTCAGGATTACATACACGCACACACACACACGCACACACACACACACACACACGCACGCACACACACACACACACGCACGCACACACACACACACACACACACACACACACACACACACACATCACAGATCAGTGCAATGCTGCTCCCGTACACAGTCCAGTAACAAATCATTAGTAAAATGTCCTTCATGTGACGTCCAAAGATCACGGCAACTTTAACCCTGTTCATCTTGGCCACGTTTTTGAGGAGAGGTGGGAAGTCCTGTACATATTTAGATTTCAACAGCTAACTATCATTTAAGTGTTCTCCAATTAAATTTCTCCTCTGCATTTTCCTGTCCTGCTGTCCTTCCACCGCGAGCAGCCAGGAGCAGTAATCAGCCACATCAAAGCAGCTGGGGGGCCACGTCCAAGTGCTCACCCCTGTCCTGGTCATGAATATGGGCAGGAGAGAAATCTGTACTGCATTGATTTGTTGGGATTCTTTACCAATCTTTTTATTGGGAGTAAACTCACGTGAACACAGGTAGAACATGCAAACTCCACACAGGAAGGCCCTGAAGATGGCCCATCTGGGCACTGGACAGTGCCCTGAGCGTGAATCCAGTCCAGAACCTTCTTGCTGAGAAGTGACAGTGAAAGGCTGACTTACAGGTAAGAAAACAGCTGCATCCAGCATCTATGTGTTTGTGAAGTCAGGAATGGCATCACACTATAAATCCTAACGTAAGAGATGAATGAGACTCTCTTTGTCTTCTCCAATCTTCTGTTCCAGTGGCTGTGTTCTATGGGTGTGTCTGGAGACAGGAGAGGCCATCAAGGGAGCGAGGGATTTACATTTAGCAGACGCTCTTATCCAGAGCAACTTACAGTACGTACAGGGACATTCTCCCCGAGGCAAGTAGGGTGAAGTGCCTTGCCCAAGTACACAACGTCATTCAGCACGGCCGGAATCAAACCGGCAACCTTCTGATTAACAGCCTGACTCCCTAACCGCTCAGCCATCTGACCCGGGATGGAATGGGCAGTGGGAGAACAATTATTGTGCATGTGTTTATATTTAATTTATTTCTTCATGAAATGAATAAAGACAGCTTCTGCAAATAAAAATGCTGCAATGTCTTGAGTCCCCCATGCTTGCTTTGGAGCAGTGTCCCATTATCTTCCATCTGTCCAGTGTGTTCGGAGGTCAGAGCCTTCTGTAGGTCTGTCTCTGTGGAGTGAGGTGTGTGCGTTTGGCAACATTTCTGGACTGACCAGACGAGCATGTCTACAATCGGTACACACATCCTCATTTTTGTACCCTCCTCTCTGCTAAAGGACATTCTCATACAAACACACACAGATACACACACACACACCCACACTCTCTACAACTCTCTTTGTGACACACACACACACACATAAACACACATACAGGAGCCCTGCTTACAGATGGTCCAGAGGTCCTCATTATGGAGCTTCATAATGGCCCTCCTTGCTCTGAGCTCCAGAGGCTGAGAGATGACACAAGCTGGCTGACTCCACCACAACCTGCACAGATAGGGATGTGGGCAGCTGGTTAACATAGGGACTTTAGGTAGCGCCGCGGAAACAGGCGACATCTGTTGATATAAATGGAAGTGGTAGATGTATTCCTCAGAGACTCTTGCGTCTGGAAGATTAGAGGTTGATAGCTGAAGTTACTTAGAGATATTATGGAGAAACTTTAAGCACAACTGAGAGGGAGATTCGATTTGAACAGCCACAATTCTTCCTTGTACCCCAGACTGCAAGGCTTAATTCTCTACTCTCAAGCTTGTTAGGTTGTCTCATTTCTTACCCCAGCCACAAGCAATCATGTCTTAGTCTTTTGGCTTGAGGCAACAGTTTCTGTCTCCCAGTCCCAGCCTCCTGATTTGAGCTTGTAGACCTCAGCCTCCAGCTTCCAGCCCCCAGCCCCAGCCTCTACAATAAGCCTTCAGGCGCCATCTCTAGCTGCACCCTGAGGGCTCCAGCCTCACATCTGAAGGGTGTGAAATCAGCATGATTAATAATTACAATTATTTGCAAACGTGCCAGCTGCTCATGGGCAGTGGATACCTTTGATTGATGATGCTGTAAACGTTCATGTCCATTGTGCTCAGGGTGGCGGTGGGTTTGTGGGTGGGGCCAATGAGGGGCTTGTAGAGGGGGCTTGGATGACTGCCATTTCATAAACTCTATTTGATCTTCGGCCGCTGTGCTCTCACCCTTCCGTACGCGAAACATTCCCAACTCCTTGAGAACATATGAGAGAACCTGTGTGATCATGAAGATCAGCCGGTGTGTGTATACAAGTATGGGGTCCTGTCTCCCAGCCTGGTCACTGTTGCCATGACAGTGAGTAAGGACCAGTCTGTCTGTCTGACCGCAAAAACGTCACCTTGAGGTCCCATTAGGACCTGAAGGTTGTACCTTATGTAGGCCAGACAAACCAGGAGACCCAGAAAAAACTTCCATTGTGCATGTCACCAGTATACAGTAGGCCAAAAATAAAACAAAGGCACAGCATAGGCATGGTGCATAACCAGTGTGTCGAGAGGGCTGGCTGTGGACCTGTTTAGGGCCTGGACAGGCCCAAATGTGATGTGTCCATCAGTGATGGAACTCCTTCTTGGACAAACATGGTCATTAATCACCATCATTGCCACAGCATCAGCATCAGTCTCTTTTCCACACAGACACAATCTGACAGCCACTGGCCGTAAACCTGTCCACAGTCTAATCTGATTAGGGCCCGAACACAGCATCTGGGCCGGTGGTGGCGGGACCGCTGGGCCGGGAGGGGGGGCGGGCCGGGTGCTGTGATGGAGTGGAAAAGACAAGGCATTCATGCGTATAATGGACATGTAAATACTCTGGCCAGACTTGCGACAGCAGGAGCATGTCATTGACTTCAGGAGATTCCAGCTCAACCGGGAAGAAGACACACTGCACAAACACTGAGTCTCATTGATCTAAAAGGACGAGCGCATCTTGTTTATTCACATCTCAGGTGAGAGTCTGAGGTGGGGGGGTGGGTGGGAGGGGGGGGTTCCGACGCAGTGCCGACCGCGGAGGAACAAACGGACGCGTCAGGGGGGCCACTGCCTTGATCGTCCTATCACAGAGCAGAGCCTGGTCTGTCAGTGACAGGTGATGCAGTTCGCAGCAGAAGCCATTGCCCAGAAGGTACTTAGCTAAGACCTGGGTGTGTCTGCGATCTGCTGCGGGCGCTGCAGCCTGCCACTCAGCATCTCAGGGCTGCAGGCGATCCTGTCCTACCTGACACCAGTCTGCAGATGGGTCTCTCCCCCAGGTACCTCCACTAAACACCCGCCATTAATCACTGCATAAAGCTGGCCCGCCGGGAGGTACCCCAGGTTAGACTTCATTTGGAAATAAATTGGGTGAAAAATAGCTCTGGCAGGGAGGAGGACTGAGTCTCTGCACCGGGCTCCCTGGAGAGGAGTCTGCTTAGCCAGGAAACAGGCTTATCCAAGCCACTCAGTGATCTGTCACTTACTTAAAGACATCATCATTCATTTGGCCATGATGGCAGCCAGAGGGATGACAACCTTAGCTGTTTGCTTTCAGATTCTCCCACATTCATCTTCTTTATTTGCCGGCGTGTCTGCGGTCAGACTCGTCGGCACGGAGAGAACGAGAGGGTCGTACGGAAACAAGGACAGGAGGAGAGGAGGAGGGGAGGAGGGGAGGAGAGGAGGAGGGGAGGAGAGGAGGAGAGGAGGAGGGGAGGAAGGGAGGAGAGGAGGAAGGGAGGAGAGGAGGAGAGGAGGAGGGGAGGAGAGGAGGAGAGGAGGAGAGGAGGAGAGGAGGAGGGGAGGAGAGGAGGAGAGGAGGAGAGGAGGAGGGGAGGAGAGGAGGAGGGGAGGAGAGGAGGAGAGGAGGAGAGGAGAGGAGGAGGGGAGGAAGGGAGAAGGGGAGGAAGGGAGGAGAGGAGGAGGGGAGGAGAGGAGGAGAGGAGGAGGGGAGGAGAGGAGGAGAGGAGGAGAGGAGGAGAGGAGGAGAGGAGGAAGGGAGGAGAGGAGGAGAGGAGGAGAAGAGGAGGGGAGGAGAGGAGGAGAGGAGGAGAGGAGTAGAGGAGGAGGGGAGGAGTGGAGGAGAGGAGGAGAGGAGGAGGGGAGGAGTGGAGGAGAGGAGGACAGGGAATATGAGCTGTCAACTGTCAGAAAGAGAACGTGCGAACGAGAGAGAGGATGGATGAACGTTCCACAGAAGAAAGGGGCTGACTTTAATGCACTGGGTTGATATCAATCTATTTCATCCTGGCAGTGAGCTGTGAGAAAGATCGACATTTGAGGCTAAAGAAATACGTCACAGATTAAATTATTTTGCCACTCATGAATTCCCACACATGTAATTGTGTGACCTGACGGAGCCCACTAAATCTGCACCCGTCAAACAAGAACTTCCTCCACCACTCATTCAAAGCAGTGACAAAAGAGCCCATCACATCATTGTTATTTTATTGTGCTGTACTGTCTTAACATGTTATAACACCTACTGACTTTCTATCATTTTAACCAGCACGTTTCTATTGCAAGAATCCTCCCACTACAGTAGTCATTATTGTACAGATTTATGTCAACCCCTCTGGTCTCCTCTGGGGGCTGTGACCCTGCCTGGTGTCTGATAAAAAACCCAGTGGCCCATATGGACGACCTTCCCAGAGCCGAGCAGTATGGAGGACAGGAGAGCTGTCCACTCAGAGCCTTCCACAGAAGAACTGGCCGCAAGTGTCAGCCCACGACTGTCCAGTCCATGATTAATGACCGAGGGGACTGGCTAAGGGGACTGGCCTGGTCGCTGACCGTTTTGGCTGTATTGACACTTTAGTTATTGTCAGCAATGACAGTTGAAAAGTCCCCAGGACACGACAAAACTAAGGTGGTGTTAATATGGGCAGCATTAACCAATAGGGTTAGAGACCAGGCCTGGAACTCAGTGGAATCTAGCCGTAGTCAACAGAAATAGTTTGTACTGTAACTGTTTCTTGGCTCGAGCAAAATGCAAACATTTGTGGGCAGTTGAATATAGCGGAAATTGTTGTCCAACCTAAACGTTTGTTTTCTCCCAATTGACAAAAGCAGATTTTTTTACGTTTACAGCAACAAAATTATCTTTAGTGTTGTGTACTTTAAAATGTACAGCTTGAATTTCAAGGAACAACAACTTTTGAAAACAAAATTCTGTTATTATTTGAGTTAGGGAACCGTGTGGTATGTAAACCCTGCTAATGAAAACACTTTTCGTTTCACTGTATCGTTCCGCTTCAATAATACACTCTATGTAAAACTCCCTATCAACATACCTGGTATTCAAACATGTATGTGTGAATTGCTTGGGAATTGTCATCTACTAGTACTGAACATTATCCACTAGTACATGAAAGTAACTACAGTGTTTCTGCACACTACTGGAAAAAACAAATGACGTTTTCGTGCAATCGATGACTCCACTTACTAGATCAAACAGACTCCCAAATAGGCATAGCAGAGGAGCATATGAATTTAGAAGAGGCTCTAAGAGAAACATAAGCAGATGACAAAAGAGTGAGTATTGAATGGCCAGGTTCTGGTCCTTTATCAGCCAGAGAATTCCCCATCATCCCCATCAGTAGGCTTCCCTGGCCCCCTGTTGTGAGCCCATGGAGCCCAGAGCCTCGCTCTGCCTCTGATCTCCTCCGCTCCTTTGTGACCTGAAGTGTTATTAATGATCCGACGGAGAGGAGCACGGCGTCTGTTTGTCTGCTATCTGTTTGTTCGCCTTCCCACCCACAGTCAAGGGCACAACGTGAGATCTCATCAGTCACTCGGAGCTCTGCCTACCTGCCTGGCAGAGTGGGGCGAGGGTTAAAGCCTGGCTGGAGGACTCCCATCTATCAGCTCTGCCAGGGGTTGACCCTGGCTCTCTGGGCTGTGGCCTGGCCACGGTCCTGCTCCCTGAGAGGAGAGTAATTATTAATCCGACAGGATTGTCCTGCAGCCCACTGGTCATCTGGGGTCAGCTGTCAGAGGCCATCTTTGGGGGCCGCAGTGGGATGAGGGAGGGAGGGAGTCCGAGATTGAGAGGTAGAGTAAGAGATGAAAGTACAAGACATCTTGTTTAACCTTCGTCGACACCTTTAAAACCTGAATCTAAAGTTGCTGCAACTGGCCGGTTTGTTGAAATGGACAGTCTCCCTCCAAACACCCAGGCTCATGGCTCATGGTGTTCTTGAGTTTTACATGTATGTTCGAAAAGAGAACTAATTGTGGAGTATATTAATAATGAAAAACAAACATTAGAAAAGCCCAGCTTACCTTCTAGAAAATGTATTTGACATTGATTAACTAGTAAGGTGCCAGAGAGACTCTTGAATCTTGTATACATATCACACACATCTGAAAATTGTATTGATAATAATCTTGTTTTAACTTTGCACACAAATGATAAGCTTCTCATTCACGGTTTACTTTCCCAAGAGACTTCCTGTCCATTTCCCAAGCTTGATAAACAAGTATAGACCCCCTCCCTGAGGCCCAGCCCCCCAGGCCCCCAGCCCCCTAGGCCCCCAGCCCCCCAGGGCCCCCAGCCCCCCAGGCCCCCAGCCCCCCAGGCCTCCCCAGACCAGCTAACCTGGGAACCAGTGGTTTTAGTCAGCAGGAGACTTCCATGTAAAACCCCTCTTCATCAAATACAAGGCAATTTAGGCTGCTGTGGCATTGTAGCCTATGGGGCTTTTGTGTGTGACCATACAGGCCATATTCTAAAGATGTTTGGGTTCTGTAGGGCATAAATCCCCAGCCTGCCTCAGTGGCCCATCCAGGAGCCTGCTCTATATCATATTCCTCTGGGCCGCCAGTGCCACATGCCAACAGAGGCCCAGACACTGGCGGGTGGTCTGGCACTGAAGGGTTAAATATGGTTCAGGCCCAGCAGCTCTCAAAGACTAAGGTTGTTAAAAAGATAAGTTATATGGGCTTTATATCTCTTAGAAGTCAGGAAATTGACAATACGTGCCGTTGTAGGGCATGGCTTGTCCGACATGTGAACTTCATGGTTGAACGTCCAATTGAAAAACACTTGAGAATCCAAACTGTTCTTGTTTTCCCTGGATTTACCGTCTGGTCATCAAAGGCCTGGCTAAACAAAAGGTGTAAAACTGAGCTGTGACTTGTATAGAAATATAGCTCATGCATATTTCAACAAATATTATCATTTAATTTATGAATTTGTTAGGATTAAATAATTGTTTGGTATTCAATCATCATACAGGCCACTAGAGAAGTTAACATAATGCATAACCAGGTAATGTAAAATGACTAAATTCTAACTGTTATTGTGACAGTGACATTAAAGAATCTGTGGGGCTTGATAGGATGGGTGAGCCGTCAGTCTGATCCAGTCTGCTGGTTTCCCTCCCTCCTACACTCATGATATGCCTATTGTGTCTTTGCCACAGAGGGCATCATCCCATAGATCACTGTGACAGACTTCAGCCAGTGTCTCTCTCTCTCTCTCTCTCTCTCTCTCTCTCTATCTCTCTCTTTCTCTCACACACACACACATACACACACATACACACACATATTCAAACACACACACAGACTCAAATACCTTTTTCTTTACTGAAGGCAGGTACATGGCCCTTTGGGGGTTTATGGGGGAGTGGTTTGGTGTCACGGCAACAGTAAAGGGGGCCGGTGCTCACCTTTGACATGGCTTGTGAATGGTTAGTTTGTTTAGTAATTTCCATGGTTCATCTTCACCCGAGGGAGGACCAAGCAGCGGTGAGCGGGCGTCTGGGGCATCAAAGAGCGCCGTGAGGCCGGGGTCCCTGCCTCAACTGTGTTCACATGAGAATCAATCTGGTCTGAGTCTTTGATCTGAGAGAGGAATAAAAGAATAACGGGGGTCAGATCTGAAAAGATGGGAGAGACTGAGGAACGAGGTTCAAAGGAATGGCAGTGCAGTGGACAAACACAACTGTAGTGTATGTAGTCATCAGCCATCCTCTTCAGATCCTAATGGGACCTACTCCCTCTTGGAATGTCAACCAACACAAATATGAATACATCATGTCATCAAATGTTAAAATCGTATGAGTTGCCGCCAATGTAGCTAAACATCTGCATCGACATATCATCATTGTTCATTACTGAGAGTTACGGTTTTTCATTAAGTTGAATTTAAATTTGGCAGATGTTATTTGAAGATCTGCCAAAGACACACCAAAATACTGTTCCTTCAACGGCATTAATTCATTTTGAAATACATTTTTAAGTAAAGATTAATTTTGCGGTTCACAACCAGAGAGATTTGAGGGGACAGGGCAATCCTTCTGTTGTCAGGCAGTCCTTTCTGACCTGGAGGAATGTTGTTGTATTTGTGTTCTCTTTAGCAGAAACCCACATTTCTGTCAGCACAGACAGCGGAAGGACAATGAGAGGCGGAGAAGGCCGCTTTTCTGCCTCTCTGTTTTATTTCAGCTCTAACATGCTCAGACAAGGCTGGGCTTTCAGCTAATTAAGCTGTTTGAAAGCTCACTGGTCAGACAGGGCCATCTTGGTGGGGAAGCAGGGAGTCAATAGTGCGAGGCTGAACAGGAGACATTTATGGGGTGGCTTTTGCCATTGTTTCCCCCACAAGGATCTTTTCTACTTGGCCGCCTCTGCCTCAGTGATATGTACAATGAGAAGAATGTCGGCCCTAACCCCGGTGCTCACCACAAAGGGGACAGAGGCAGAATGAGGATTTCACGGCGCTGTGATGAGGTTGTCCTCGGCCAAGATTCCAAGGATAGTTCCCACTTCTACTGGGTTTGCAACACAGCTCTTTTTATGTGTCCGTATAGTAAGATCTGTGATGTGGGTTGTTCTAAAACAGAGAGGAACCTGAGCTCTGAGACATTCTAGATTCCTTAGATTCTTCGCTGGGATATCTGACGAAAGGGCTGAAGATCTGGGTCGTACTGGAACACCATGTTGTAAGCCTTGAAATCGAAGACATTCTAGAATACCATGGAGCACATCATGAAGTCTATGACATTCTGGAATACCGTACTGTAGGTCTTGAGATCAGGGACATTAGATGATGCTGTATGAACACCATAGAACATCCAAAGCCCAAGAGATACTAAACAGAAATTCCCGTGAACTCTGTCCAGTTCATTCTTTTCAAAGTCTTGGAAAGCAGTTGTTTCTGCCACCTGTTCCTCCATTAAACTGCCTCTGTCAACCTCAAATATTAAAGGTATGATTAAGGCAAAAGAATCGACTGCTTTGAGAATATCTTCTGGAACATCAACACAGAGCATCTACAAAGACCCCTTCTGTCTGCTCCATATTTGAAACGTGTCCAGACAGTTCTCTCACTTTGATAACCATACCGACCCTTCCCTGAGTCCAGCACACAGCTACACTGACACTGGTCTGCAAACTGGTATGATCTGAAGTTGCCACAACTTCGTAGATCCTCATTTTAAAGAGTTAAAACAAAAAAATTGTAAACACCACCTGCTCATCTCTCATCACTCTGCCAGTTCTGCTCTCTTTAGCAGGAGACATGTGTTGTCATAATGTAGCGCCATTCCACGAAGCGAGGAGCCTTGCTTTTAGCCGAGCCAACACATGAACAACAAAGCGCGCCAATTATAGAGTCATTTCTGTGTTTGTTGGGGCTTCAAATGGGTGCAGCTTTTTCAGGGCAACCATATTGGCAGGGTCACAGCGACCATCTGAAACCTTGCTTTATTACTGAAACATGTCATTCCTCTCTTAATTTAACACCCAAGACAAAAAAAAAAACACAACAACTTTGTTCCTTGTAACTGTTTGGCCATGATCGTGTCCACACATTGCTCTGCTGTGTGTAACAGCATGTGTTTCTGGGATTGTTCTGGAAGGGAAAATGCCGAAACAGCAGGGAGCAGAAGATAAACAGGCAATTCGTGACTCATTAAAACGGGCAATGGTGGCCAACGTTGTAGAGGGTGTGAGGACCCCCGTTCCAACTGGGCTGTAAAGCCTCCCTCCGCCAGCTGCACGGGGCATCTGTCAGCCCGCACCACGTCGCGCAACCACAGATAATCTGTTACAAACGATATCGGAGCGCCGCGTTTAGGAAACCTGACGACTTACATAACACCCCTGATTGGGAACCTGGGGAACTGTTGGTGCGATGACACAGCTTAATGTCATCAAATATACCTAGAAGGGTGCTACTGCCTTCCTTATCCTCATCCCCTCTTTCTCCAACACACACGTGTTCCTCTTCCTCTCTCTCTCTGTCTCTGGAACCAGGCTGTGTCCTGGCCAGGTGTAGCTTACATACACTTTAGACACGGCTGTCACATGGTGACCATCCGTTAACAGACTGAGTTGAACTGGCTAGTGGAGATAAAGAGAAACAAACAACAAAGAAAAAACAAGAGACGTAGACACATCCAAGGGTCAAACAAGCGTCTTTCATGAGCTCATCTATGAATTCTTTGTGCAAGGAGCAATGTAAGGAGGAGATATGTTACTCAGGGTAAACACATACTCCTATAGTACACTACAGTTTAATTACTGCAAGGTAATCAAATCTCCGGCAGCATCTCAAAAAGTCCCCATCAGCACAACTTGAGTATGAGGCGATGCTGTCGCTTCCTGGGATTTACAGAGCCATTAGAGGCCTCATTAAAACAACTAGTACAGATAAAGACATGAAAAATAGATAAGCAGGGCGGCTCGAGCAACTCCACATCTCCAGCTCTCTTTCGTCCCGAGACGAGTGGAAACTGTGGCTCGTAGTTAAAAGTCTCGTCAGTGTGACAGAAGGGGCCTCTTCTCTCCCTGCAGCATCCGGATGTCATTCTGACTTGAACCAACTTTATTAGTCCCTCAACTCATTTCTCTAGAATATGAAAACATCAGCATATGGCTGAGAGCAGGGCTGGGCTGAACAAGGCTATTTCCCCCATGTCACATTGGGACAGGGGTGACATTCACTCTCATATTACCCCCTTGGCTCACCAGACTGTTTGACTTAGGACGAAGAGTTTTTATTTTTTAAGAGGGGGGGGGGGGGGGGTGCTGCTTCTGGTTCTTCTATGCCACCAGGATGCCAGGTTGGTATCTAAGGCAAATGTTTTGTATCGCCACCAGAAAGACAGAAGCTGGTCGTCGGCTGCCAAAGGTTTCGTCTCTCTCCATTCCTTAGTGCACCGTTAATAGCCTGCTGTTTCACAGTCATGAATTACAGCATTTACGGTGCTGGTCGGAGCGGTCCGGGCAGCTCCTGGGCGCGGCTGTGCCACACTGGGTCCACTTGGCAGATGGAATGCAATATGGCTCATCTCTGCCCAGCCAGATGTGGCGCAGGGCTACACCTGACCACCAGGGGGCTCTCGGGCCTGCATGGCATCTGCGGCAACAAGCTAACTTTACATTAGTTGTGGCCGAGAGTTCGAGATACCAGTTAAATATACAAATATAAGTGATGGTTGTGGATTCATATCATAAGGTTTGCCACCTTCAATCAGGTCTATCAGGCCTGGGAGGGCGGTGACTATGGAGCTTCACCTACAGGAGGGACTCTTCAAGCTTCCTTAACGATTGACAGACCAGGAGCCCTGCCCCATCAGTGAGGTAGAATGTGAGGATCTGTCAATCACCCAGGCTGTGGGGCGGAGAGAAGCAGTCTGGCTCGACATGAGCCTGTCATGGCCTGATGGACAAGAGGAGGTTCCCACAACACAGGGGGTGAGGCTGGCTGAAGGGTTGGGGCTAAGGCTAGGCCTAGGGCTAGAGCTGGGGCTGGGGTTAAGTTGGTGGACTGGTTGATCAGGGTCAGTATTTTGAGTTATCGGGCTAAATTGTGGACAAAGGTTTGATCTGATATTGGGGAAGAAGCTGTGGAAGAGCTGTCTGAAGCTGAAGAGGGAGCAGGAAAACTGGAACAGTGGTGTAGAGTCTGTTTGGTCTTAGTCTGAGCCAGGAGACCAAAAAGATGTGGAAAACGTACAAAAAGCTGCCCCACGAGCAATATGCAAATTTAAACACAGGACATCATGAAATAGCCTAAAGTGTATTTGGTTTTTGAACAATGTTTTGTCTCAGGTATAGATAATAACATAGCAGACTCAAAGACTCAATTAAACAGTCAGAGGACAATTTCACAGTAGAGGAGACACCAGCCAATTAGTCACTGTACCAACTGAGGCAACAACAAGCCTGAAATGGAGATAAGCTTTTTGCGCGTCTTACACGATGGGGAAGCAGACATTAAACGTTAAACATGCTTGTATGAACCAATCGGAATCTTCTGCAGGGTCTCTGTATACTGGCAAGTTGATGGTCAAGATCACTGCAGTCACTAATAGGCTACACAGCAACAAGTCACAACACACTTGAAGTGGGAGTGTCTGCATTTAGCATAACTTAGCTCAATTCAGTGTTTCAGTGGCTTCATATTTAATCATTAATCACATTCTGGAGTGGTGGTCATTAAAAATAATTGTGTGTATGTTAGACGGACTACTGCTAGATATTCCAACATGTCCTGTGTTTACTCAACAAAACTACACAGGCAGTACAACACACAAGCTATATAAACATAGTATGTATATATAGTATGTATGTATTACATACAGTATATACTATATGCACCGTATAGGCTACACACTGTTTCAACGTTCTCTGGGAATTTCTTCTTCTTTCCTAGTGGTGAGAATCCTCACAGGTGAAACCCTGTGAGAGAGGGGAAAAAGAGAGGGTACTAATTCTTTGATGTGTCATCCACATGAGAAGAACTCCAGCAGACCCCATGGTTCCATGGGGTTCCACTGCGGGCACAGAATAGAGAACCGGGCCTATGGACGCCTCCTCTGTTCTGATCCTGTTTTATGAATAATTAGTGATGTGTGTCAATATTGCGCCCCCATAGTAACCATATGGTTGGTCCGAGCAGACAGGCCATTGTTCGGTGCCGTGAAATATTGTGTTTCCCTGCGAGCACTGGAGCCAGTGGAGGCAGGAAGTGTTGTTCAGACTGACAGGTACATTGTGTGTGTGAATGGAGGAGTCCTCCGTGGCAGGCCTGAGAGGGGAGCCAGACAGAATGTCTTGACCCTGGCTAGAAAGGCTGATTAGCCATGGTGCTGCCAGGCCTCCCCTTCATCTCAACACTTCATACTACACCATTAGGCACAGTCCAAAGAAGCCCCCACTTAACTGAGCGACGCCTTTCACACAGGAAATAAAAAACACTCATAGATTTATGTCAGGATATGCGACGAGGGCATCCTTTCTTCTCAGCACAGTGAGGTGTGTTCAAACTGTCTCGTAACGTATGGCTGTATCACATGCTAGGTAAACAAATATGGAGCATGTACTGAGAAGCATATGGCTGCAAAGTGATCAGATGGTTAAAAAGATTAATTGACATATCACTGAATTTATACAGCCAAAAGGAAATTAGATACACAGTCTTTGGTGAGAACAGTCAGCTATTAGCTCATAAACCTTTTTTTTTACCGAGGTTGACAATAAAATGTTTAACACTGTTATTTTATACGTATTGGGGTTTAATAAATTACTATTGTTTAAAGGAAAATGAAAATATTGATGAGGCTCATATGTTTAGGTATGGCAATGTGAATGTAACTTGGATGGATGGAGGCATGTCATTATGTCAAGCAGCCTGTGAACCAGCTGGAACAAGTGCTTCTTCTACTGTACAAATCAACCTGATCGAAACCTCCCACCAACGCCCTCTGATACTGTCATTCTCCTCTGTCTCATCCTCATCCTTTCATTCCTCTCTGCCAATTACTGTTTCCAGCCTGCCTTTATCCCCCTAATAAAGAGCAACAATTAAATCCTGTGTCTGTTTGCACAGCTTTTGATCCCTCACAAAGCTTTCCCTCTGGCTGCTGGGGATGTGGTGAAAGTGTGCAAGTGTTAGTGTGTGTGTGTGTGTGTGTGTGTGTCTGTGTGCGTGTGCGCACTCTCCTCTTTGTTTTAGCTCAATCAACTGTTTTGGTGAGTGTTCAAACTACCCATATAATGTATTGTGCCCTCCCCTCCTCCCCCCCTCCCCCTGCACCTCCTCTCAGTCTCTGTTCGACGACTGCTGTCCCGATGGTGTGGCTGACAGGCAGGGAGTGAGGAGTGAGGAGTGTAAGGGTCAGGGGTCAAGGGTCGTACCCAGACTGACCAGTGACTCTCCACGAAGATCGGAGCCGCAGCCCAGGGGCCTCCTGGCTAAATTATTTTCCCGCCCCCCTAACGAGGTGTTAACGTTGGAGGACAGGCCACAACAGAACATCAAGGGATAATGGATCTTCTCAACACCAGAGGTAAATCATTTACTAAGCACTCACCAACACACACACACCCGGGACCCCTGGAGTTAGTTTAGTCTATCTTAATGGACACAACATGTCCGCTAAACTACAGTCAGGGAACCAGTATGTTTAAGGCCTTGTGCCAGATTGGATTGGATGGGCTTCAGTGTCAGGCCCATTTTGTCATTTTCTTTACAAATGCAAGGTTGAAAGTTGGTTCTTTAGAAAACTTTAACCTTTGCAACAATAATAATGCTAACGAATCATTATGCTCTAGATATCTTACATTCCCTCATTGAAAATTAAGACAACAAGTTAATTAGAACTGAGTGATGTTCGGAAAACAAACATTTAAAAAACACAGCTTGACACCAAGGAAGCGTTTAACATGTTTTTATTTGTTTACTCAGTTGTATTTTCTATATGCCTAGACACCAGGGGGGAAGCTGCTTTCTGATATCAATTTGAATAGCCAATGAAAGTAAATGAGTATAAAGAAACAGAAAGACAGAAAGTCATTAAAATCCATACTGAATCTCTGAGTATTGGACTGAACTAAAACACTGTCTCATCATTGCAGACAAGTGAGATGGAACTAGTACCCTATTATTATAAGGATTGTCTTCACTGCAGTAACACAGGACAAGTAAACAATATGAAATGATTAGTTGCCTCCGACTGCACAAGAGAATGCACAAAATCCATCCACAAATGTTTCTTCTCAAGTTTGTGACTGTATTTCTCTAACTTTTCTCATTGTTTTCTCATGTCATTCTTCTTACCCGAGGACATGAAATAGCATATCTTTATGAATCTTTGATAGAATTGTATGTGACCAATGTTATCCACCACAAAGTACAATTTTATATTTGCGAAATCCTTCTATCATACTGATGGAGAGAGCCCTGTCTCATCCCAAGCCAGTATTGTTCAGCCTCTGTTTTCCCAAATGTTGCCAACACACAATTAAAGTATGGCATCCTTATTGTTGTGCAAGGAGAAAAAGCTTCACCGACAATGTCCCCCCCACCCCTCCACCCCTACCCCTCCACCACCCCTCCACCCCCACCCCTCCACCACCAGCCCTCCACCCCCACCCCTCCACCCCAACCCCTCCACCTCCCACCCCTCCACCCCACACCCCTCCACCCCACACCCTTCCACTCCCACCCCTCCACCCCCACCAAAATCGTGGTTACCAGATCCAGCCCTTACCCCACCACCCCCAGGTCAGTTACCTGGGAGCCAGAAGCCTGGGGAGTGAGTAATGCCATTCTCACAAAGACAGTGACAGCAGAAGTGTGGAGAGAGTGATGAGGACTCCAGTCCCCCCTCCTCCGTACCCTCCCCCTTCTCCACGCCTCCTCTCTGGCTCGCGCTTTCAGTCCTAGAACCCTGGTATACGCACATCCTGGTACCTTATTACCCCCACGCACACACACACACACACACACTCCCTCGTCCAGCTACAGACTTCCACAAGAGCCGGCAATATAATCCCAGGCAATTTAATCCCAGGTCTCAAGCCCTGTTCCTCTACTCTGCAGACTCAAGTCCTGGGTTTCCCCCCCAGTGCTTACCCTTTTGTCTGGGCCTCCACCTGGGGCCTACAGTGAAGCCCTGTGGTCCTCCAGACTGTAGCAACAACCAGTAGGCACACTGGGCATGAAAGATGTGCTCATGCTAGGATCATCCCTGCAGAGCTGTATCTAATGGAGCGTTTCTAAGCCTCTCCTAAGCTTTCACTGAACAAGACTAAGAGCTTTGAGGGTCTTGGAAACAACATCTTAGGAGATTGATTGACATCTAGGATATATCCTGGATTGGGGACATTGGAAACCAAATCGTATGTCATGTTATCATGTCTTACTGTAATGTAATGTTAGTTTATCTATAACTCAGAGTCACCATTTTGACCTCTAGCAGAGAGGAGCAGGCAGGAGACACAAGATCTGACTTTGCCCATTTCCCAGCCCCTGGTTGCCACGGTGAATGTCACAGCAACCATGGGATCAGTCCTTCTGCCCAGCATGTCGCCAGGGTGTGATGTTATGTGTGACATGATACTCAACAATCACCTCCCCATGGCAACAGCTAGGGAATGTTGCTGAGACAACCGCTGGACAAAACTCTATGAAATCACTTGAATATAAACAATATTTCCATTGGAGTGTGGAGGAAGCGGCTGAAAGGAGACGTGTCAGGATCAAGGGACGCCATGACCGCTCTTGAGTGTGGTCAGGGCATGGCATGAAGTGGTGAAGATGCTCCAAAACAAGACAAAATTAAATAATGGCTTGTATTTATTCATTTCTTCTTACATTTAACCTTCAGTCTATTTTTATATCTGAATTTAATCTCTCTATTTTGAAATCAATCTCTCTATACAAGCTGCATGATAGTGACTTATCATTCACAAGCATTATAAACCCCCAAAAAATCCTCAATATTAAAAAATACAGATTGCATTAAAAGAATGTGGTTTAAAAATTTGACCTGTAACATCACAAACGTCCACATCATTACTTTATGTTTTTTTTAATTTTTTAGTATAAACTTTTTTTGATGCATAAACTGACACATTTCTAAAGTATATCACTGACATATCAGCCCGTATTCGCAACAGCACTAGAGAAAGCATGATTCAAACACTATCAGTCATGTTTCTCCCATTCAGAAGCTTCTGCTTACTGATTAATTTGGTACATGCTGCCACCATGTGGTAATATAATATATATTTGTCAGTGCCAGTGCAAACAAACAGACTGTGTATACAAGCAAATATAATTCTGCGTTGTCTTTACACACACATTGTGTCTGCCAACATGGGTAAATACAAATCATCTCCGAATCATGATCAGTATATCAAAGTCATAAAGAAGCAGAACTTCTCTGATAGTTTGAAGCTGGACAGGAAGAGATTGGGGAAGGGTGAGACTCCTCCTGGTAGGCCACCCTCATGTCCTTCCCATGCACCACCTCCTGCCTGTGGGATGGCTCCAACAGGGGTATGCCACCGTCAGATGCTCCAGACGTTGCACCACAAAGTAGTCCTGGGTGCCTGGTGTCACCGATGGGGTCAAATGCCTCACCCCCGCTGAGCTGAAACAGATACCTCAGAGTCTGAGGAGTTTGGCGTTATGTGGGGAAGTGTCGCAGACAGTGAGATGGCAAAAAGTATTGTCTGCAGACCATAGGCAGCCAACAAGACCAAACAGGATGGAATTCCCTGACTGGGGAGACTGAGACTGTGTGTTTATGAGAAAGAGAGAGACAGAGAACCACCAGCCCAGAGTGAAGATGGGCCAGAACACTGCCCCCTCTGATCCTGTTTCACAGTCAGCTTTAAAGGGGTCTGATCAGACATCTTCTCACAGACACGGCAGACCTTGGATGAGTGAGAGAGACAGCTCCCCATCTTTCTTTAGCTGTGTTCTTCTCTTTGAGTGTGTTCTTATTTCTGTGTGTTGTCTCCAGTGTTTGTTTCTGTAGCAGCTGGACTGGGCTTGCTAGGTGGGCAGCAGAGGAGATAGGGAGAAATTTCTAATCAACAGTACAATGAACATGCTAGTAATCAGTTACAAAATAGCATATCAATTGAAAGGCAAACTTCTCATATTAATTAATTTTTGTATCTGTTATTTCTGTTTTTAAATAAAATGCTGAAATGATTCAGTGGATACGCCACGATGACTGCCAACCACACTATTGCTTTTGGAAAAGTGCAGTTATCACTGATATCACTTTAACAAATAGGTATTTTAAAACTATGTAAAGTTCAAAATCGTTATTTATTATTTAATTATGATAAATGATTAATTCTACATTTATATAGTCAAAATTGTTTGTTCTTGTTGTGTTGTACAATTTTCAGGAAAACAAATGTGGAATGTTTCCCATATTTCCTCTACATGTAGGCACTTGTTCGGAATATTTCTTTTGAAATTCTTTGTTTTATGCGCAAGTGCAAGAAAGTACCGTGAATCCCAGTCTCTGGGTCTGAACAGGGACATATTTTATAACATGGACTAGCCTTAACTATGAAACAAGCCACAACAGTCCTGAACAGCATTTCCGGTTACAAAATAAGAGCATGGACAAAACCTTCTGGAATATGAATTGGGTTGTAAACCAGTTATCACCAACAACAAAGGGTTGTTTCCAAAACTATCAATCAGTTGTCTGGTTGTTTGGGCAAGAAACACGTTTCAGAATGGTGCAAAGTGGTTGACTTTCTTGAGGCGCGCGTCTGGTCCTAATGAAAAGTATTTAATTATGTAGTTTGTTATTTATATTTTATAATGTATCCTTCTATAGTTTTTATAAGAAAAAAATCTCCATCATATAGTAAAGAGTACGTTTTGTTTTATGACCTTTATTTAGACATGTTTTTGAGGAAATCAACCGGAAATGTAATTCCTGTTGCAAAAAACACGACTGCTAGGCAGCCATAGGCGAAAAGCTGGAACTTGTGAGGCTGGAACTGCGAAACGGGAATTACGCGATAATGCACGGAATTCCATAATAATATGTTAATATACAATAATATTTAATAGTGTATGTCTACATCAGCGTAGTACACATGAAAACAAAATGAATGTATCCATTTTCTTGGTCATTTACTTCATTCTTATTATACATAATGTCGTCTCGTACGGTAAGTAATTTGTAGGTAGGCCTACTGTACTAACATTAAGCTAATCTTTCCACTTTACAATGCAATGAACGTTATGCGTATCATAGTTATACATACTGAGTAATAAACTCCTACTTTTCTATGGGCTACAATTTTAAGAAGTCGGCAGTTCTGTGAAGCTTAGCTAACGCTACCACTTGACGTTTTCAGTAGGTTAACCCGGCTAGCTAATACTAACACTTAGCCTACCACTTACGAATATAACAATATAACTAGCTAATACTAACACTTAGCCTACCACTTACGAATATAACAGGTTGTAACAGGTAAACAATAAAATAGTTAATGTCAAAATTCGGGCAGCTAGTTTATGAAGGGGTCTTGTCCTCATATTCAACATGACTCATTATTATTATGAAGTGGTTAAGTGGTTATTCTGAACCAATGCTGGTGCAGGTTTTAGTCACACGCTATGGCAGCCCGACCACAACATACATGGTTCTCAGTTTGCTTTTCATTCCACCACATTGTTTGTGAAACCAACCGTCTGTTTCATAGTAATGAGTCATGATGAACTGGTGTGGTGGGTTAAGTAAACTCCCCCACACATATACTCAAACACACACACAATATACACACAATATACACACACTAAACATGATGCTGGATATACTGGGAATTTAAACCTTGAACCTCCTTATAATTGATTGTAGTAGCAGAACAGCTTGTGAAACAGTTGTTTCCTGTTGCTCTTGTAATTTGAATGAGTGTCATTTATCTGTAAACACCATCTTTTTCATAGCATTTTAACCTATTTATGTTGGGGCTTGCCTCCTACTCTTCCATCGAGGCAGCTTTGGTGAAGTGTGTTAACTGTATGGAGGTCTGTGGGTTTGTTGTCGGACTTGCTTGGCTGTTTCCCATGTCTCTGTGTAACCACACCCTTATGGGACAAGCTTAACAATGAGTGGTTTCTTGTGGTGTTTTACAAAGTGTTTTATACAATAGGAAATTACATCATTGATAACTTCTTGGAATTGTGTGTGTTTGTTTCATATCACAGGATTGTGTTTGTGGTGAGAGGCTTTCCTTTCAGTACGGAAATGTGGTTCACACCTGTCATCCGCACGCAGAACATAACCCGCCTAGGTTTTGATTTGTGAGTGTATGTTTACATACGATACAAGCCCATACAAGATTGGGCTTCTAGGTTAAGGTCGTTTGGATTTGTAGACTAATCATGTTGACAGGAAATGATGATCTTTGCCTTGGTTTTTGTATCTTTTCTATCACATAACATGCATCCTGTGTAACCCAGAGACACAGCCACATTCTCATCAGGCCGTCGCTGGTCTGTCGGAAGGACAGACGACCGGGTTTCAGTTCTCTTTTTCACAAAGTAGCTCCGGTTCTTGAACTGGTTACGTTCAGGATTCTTTTAATCTTGCTGCTGTGTTATTGGCAAACTGTTTATGATTTCTCTTGCCTTCGATTGCACCCAGCCATGGCCATCTCTTCGACTAGTTCCGCGTAGTGTACAGCTTACCCTTTCTCCTGCTGCCTTCTAGCTTTGCCTGAAACTCAGGAGATGACCAAATCGTCACCAAGCATTGTGTTCAGTCCACTGCACCGTTTGTTTCCCCCCTACAATTTCACTTCAACAACATCTTGGCTTCTCCACTGTTGCCTTCTATTACCAGAACGTAACCCATAACATGTTGGTGGAAAAGGGATGTGTGTGTCTGCGTTTGTGATTTTACAATATGGGCCAACTCCAGTGCTGTCAAGTGAATGTCATGACATACATTTTTACTACATTAAACAGTTGGAAATTAAGCAGAAGACATTTTATGTTGTTTTTGTTCAGATTTCTTATTTCCGACAGTATGTTCAGTATTACAATATTTTTGTTCCTGCCCTTTTGGAGGGGTTTGATGTGTCTCCTGCAGAAAAATGTTAGTCAAGGTGGTCGGGTGAGATTTTTGAGATTTTTAGTTTGTTTAGGTTAGGCGGTGGCATACAAAATAGGTTTCCAGTGGTACAAGCCTACCTTCTGCTGGACACTGGAGGGTATAGCAACATGGGGAAAACATTGCACCGTTCAAAAAAAAAAATCCTCTCCCTATAGACAAAACAATAGTAGATGGGTGAAAGCACATGATCCTTTATAGGCTACTGGATTCATTAATCTACTATCTCAACAGTTAGACTATCATCTGATAAGTAAAAATAAAAAGCATTCCTTCTTCCAACTGAAATTCCAATTGACATTGTACTGAAGTTCACTGATTTAACGCTGGCCCTTTTCCTGTCCTCACACAGTGATGGCGGTGGACAATGTGACCCTGGTGTGTCACAACCTGCAGACCGTGGTGTACTGGAACCACAGCCAACCACAGCTGCAGCCTCACTTCGACGTCACCCTACAATCCTACTATGAGGGGTGAGCCATGTTGTTTGTGTATGGAGCGATGCTCTGTTAACTTTAATCCTTTCGACCGTAGCACTGAGCTCATTTAACACTGGACAGTCATTGAGCTTCAGAACACCGCAGCTAAAGTCTTTGGGACACCTACTCAAAAAGTCATTGTTGGTGGTGGGGATGATGATATATGTTATCATCATCCTTCGTTACTTTGTAGCAACATGGCGTCCTTTCTCTCCTTCGCAGCACGCACACGCAGGTGTGTACTGACACCCCAGACTATTACTGCAACGTTTCCGCAGCAACACAGGGAATCATCAGTGATGATTATATCGTCTCTGTGACCGTGTCTGGTCAGAACGAGTCCCAGCATGCATCCACCATCACGTTCAGCTATGATCACCGGTCCCCCTCCAATCTGATCTGTGAGCAGTCACTTTTGTTGCACAATCACACACACACACACACACACACACAATCACACACACACACAATCACACACACACACACACACAATCACACACACACACACAGACAATCACACAAAGATGGTTTGTGTTGTTTTCAGGCTCAGTGGACCTCCCCTTGGTCAACATCTCTGTTCAACCAGATCACCATGTCAAGGTCTACTTCCCCCATCCATTTCACATCTACAAAGAGGCCATTAACCTATCAGATAGGAAAAAGATATTTGACTACGTCATCATCACCAAGGACCAGGTAAGGACCAGACTAACATTTAAGTAAGTAATGGTCTGGCAAGAGGCATAAATCCTCTGTAGAAATGGGATTCAGATGAACAAACAAAACAAAAAACACAGCAGTGCACAGCAGCAAACAAACAGCTGAAAGATGCCAGACTGTCAACTGAAACATCACGTCCAGTTGTCCCTGTCCGGCTGCCACAGAAGCAGATCAGGACCCCAGCAGTGTGGAAGACATAGGCAGTCCTAACAATACATTGGAACAATTTGAATGATCAGATCAAAATGTATTTTAGGGTGGTATGAACGATCTAGCCGCGTAGCTCAGAAAACTGCTTTGCTGTCACCTGACTTTGCTCCCCCCCTCCTATCCCCAGAAAGAACATGGTTTCTCCTGCCACAGCAGACACCATGTATGTGAGGCTCGGTTACCGGCGGAGATGGCAGCAGACAAACACTGTGTGAACATTAAAGGGTTCATGGGTGCCTTAACTGTTACGACTCCTGAGCTCATCTGCACAGACCAGCCTCCACCAGCCAAGGGTGAGATGTTTGTATTCTATGCGTGTGTGTGTTCATTCTACACATTTCTATCCAGATGGTATATGTGCGTGTGCGTATAAATAAACACTGACTTCTTTTGCCCCATTTAGATGCCTCCCTGACCATCCTCTGTGTCCTGCTCCCTGTCATAATAATCCTGACTGCCTGCTGTGTGCTTTACTTGGTCTTCAGAAAATGGACCAAAGTCCCTCTGCCCGAGTCTATAGTGAGTATCAACAGTCACCTGCTGATCTCTTCTTGTTTCCGTGTGTGGGTGTGAGTGAACGTTCCTGTTTGTGTATCTGTGCTTCAGTACCATGTCTTTCTGCACCAGGCCAAGATGCTGAAAGGGGTGAATGGCTACCCAATGTGCGTAGAGGCAACCAACATATCTCCGCTTAGTGAGGACTCCACTAGCCCCTCCTCCGACGGCTGCAGCCGTCTGCTCTCAGTGGAGACCCCCACGACCGACCTCCACCCTGCGCACTCCGACCCCGGCCTCTCGGGACAGCAGACCCACTTCCCCTTCCCCTTCCGCCGGCCTACCCAGGAGGTGACCGATGAGGATGTGACAGCATTACCCCGTGATGAGTCGAGCCTGCGGGGCGAGGTTGAGATGGTAGATGAGGCTCAGTTGGACAGTATGGAAGATCTTCAAGCTGGTTCAGGTTACGAAAGGCGGGACAATATAATAGTCGAGATGGATGCTGGAGACATGGTAGAGGCCTACAAGTGATCTAAACTACTTGCACATGCTCTGTCTTGAAAAGTGGCTCATCATTTCGTTTGTGTATGAATGTTAAAAGCCAGAGGATCATTGAGGGATAATTTACTTTTGTGCTGTTATTTGTACTCAAGCCTTTTGCACACGTGTCCTGGTTTATTCTATTTCAAGACTCTCTGGAAAATAGATCAGATTTTATAAGTGTATCCTTAACAGCTTTGCTAATACCAGTACAATGTATTCGCTTTTCCTTTTTTGTGACATTTTGTAAGCATAAGTGTGTATAATTCTTGATATGTAATATCATTTTTTACCTATCCCATTGTTACTCTATGCATAGTCAAACAAATTATAAAAACAGAGAGGTTTTGTTCCTTGCCATAACAACACCAATTGTACACTGCAAGAAGAAGAAGCAAATGTGCGTGTCATTAAAGTAGAAACACTGGGTACTGAATGAATAGTGTGTTTGACTTATGGGGAAGGAACACAGACACACAGTATGTCCAAATTAGGAAAGAGGGGCCAGATGAGTGTTTGCTGGTCATGTCACGTTACACTTTCAGTATGTTCAAGAAGTGACCTCTGGCAAGAGGCAAACTTTTCTCTGAGGGATTTTTGGACATTCATAAAACACAGATAAAATACCTTGCGAGAATTAAGTGAAATAGATTCGATACCACATTTTATTCATTTAACAGATGCTTATCCAAATTGATGTACAAAACACTGCAAGTTAATCACATAATTAAGGATCAGAAGTGCATTTTACAATGATCATGTTTAGTAGTTCCAACTGCATGCAGCATTGACGGTGGCCCCATCCCCAACCTGCTGTGTCAATGGAGCGGATGGAGCCATTATCATAAACAGGAAGTTTATGAAAGGAAAAGGAAGTGTTTTAAATGTCAGTTTCCCTCCAAGGTATACCTGACACCCACAAAAGGGCACACTGCATCTATTGTGTAAACATGTACACTTCAAGGCAGACACACACATAGCTGTGACAGTCATTTAAACTCTTGCCACATATTTATTTCAACTGGAATCCATAACTAAAGGGAACACGTGTTGGCCTTTTACCTTTTAAGGTCATTGCATCACAGTTAGCTCATGAAAGTTCAATGAGTTAATGGAAACGGCAGGAATGAGGAAGGGGAACTTGAAATGTCTGTTATAAAGGGTATAGAGGTCTGTGTGGCACAGTTGCTCCTACCACCCCAGCTGCTACCATGACATCGCTGCTTCTCCTGGATCTCCTGCTTCTCTGGAGCATCTGCCTTAGCACCTGCTCTGCAGGTAAGACCTTCACCCTGGCTGGCTGGCTGACTCGCTAGCCGAATTGTTGATTGGATGGCAAACTGGCTGGCTGGCAATCAGCTTGGCCTGCACATTTATATTATATGTAGGTTTGATTGAGTCCTACCAAATTGAATTTGTCAGCAATTTACTGTGCGTGTATAATCATATCCATACTTTGTGTCGCCCTTGACTGATTCCTAACCTTGTGTGTTTCTCCACAGAGATTGTCTTTTATGTGTTCTTTCTGTTAGTGTGCTGAGACTCTCGTCTTGTTCCAGGTCCAGGGGATCTTCCATCTCTTTCTCCTCAGCATGTGAGGTTCATCTCACTGGACTACAAAAATGTCCTCCATTGGAATCCACCAGCTGGCTCCAGCAGTGACCTGCACTACCATGTCCAGTGGAAGATGTGAGTCAAACACTGAGAGAATGAGCTGATCCTCAATCAATCTGACGTTGCAGATAACATGCTCACGAGGGTTTATCTTTACCAGAGGCGTGTTCCCTGTGCTTTAATAAGTCTGTGACAAACAGATTCTGTACTGTGTGTCAGCCAAGCCTTAATAGAAGATGTGTTAGGTTGCACTCCTTAACATGCTTGTAGGTTCCTGTGTGCTGATATTTCATGGGATACGGAAATGTGGCCACCTCACATTGTAAACAGAATTTGCATTGTCTCATCCTTTCTTTTTCTGCAGAGGAGATGTTAGGTAAATTGTAATCCAAAGGTGCACGTACTTATCTCCTCCTCTGTGCTCAAGCTATGGGGAGAAGCAGTGGAGGGATGTGGACGGGTGCCAGAGCATCGGCAGGCTGACTTGTGACCTCAGCCAGATGACCTCTGAACCCAGAGAGTGGTACTATGCCCGGGTCTCTGTCTCCAAGCCCGGTAGCCAATCAGCGTGGGTCCTCTCCCCGAGGTTCAACCCCAGCTGGGAGAGTGAGTCAGGGTGGGGAACCAAGCAGATTGGTCATCAAGGAGAGCTCTATCAAGATCCTGCTCTAGATTCATTATCATCTCCCAAAATAACACGTCCCAATAGGCTCCCTTACCAGAAAGGAGTTGGTTCAGCATTTGCAAGGATATTCAAGACGACCAATATAATCTGAGATATAATATTCCAAAATGAACATTTATCAGGTCTTTACGGCCCTCATCTTATCACAATGTCCAAATTTATCATGATCAACTTGAACATTTCATACTAGCCAAGACTAGACTTTAGATTGTATCACACTGGAGTCAAAAAAGATCAGATTCAGTAACAGATTCCCAGACTCTAGAAACCAGGACAAAGATGTCTACGTTGTACTTCACATGAAACACTCGGCAAGGAAGACTGTTTCTCCTGACACGGCTGGTACATCTGAGATGTGTTCTTGGTCTCCCTCCCGCAGCATCTGTCAGCTCACCAATCTTGAGACTGAGCGTGAAGGAGCAAGGCATTGTGGTCCGGCTACGCCCTCCTCGCTCGCCCCTTAGAAGAGCCAACGGAAAGAGAATAAGCATGGCCAAGCTTCAGAGACTGATCTACAAAGTCTACCTCATACCCCCCAATGGAAGAGAGGTAACATTCTGTTAACACTGCATCTGTTAATACACTCTATGTCTCCGAAAACTAAAGGCCTTAGTGACAATGAGAAAGTGATCATGTACTGACCCCAGATGTCCTGTCTCCTTTCTGGCAGGAGGTGTTTGAGGTGGAGGGATGCTCCAAGCAGTTGATGATCCCAAACTTGAGTCCCAGGACCAGGTACTGCCTCCAGGCCCAGAGCATCCAGCCTCTACTGAGACACAGTAGTCCCCGGGGCATCGCCCACTGTGTCTCCACGCATTGACCATGGGAAGACACTCCTCTAGGTATGCACACATACGTACATGTTTGTTTACACAGATCCCTTCAGAAACACACATATATACGGTTCACACCGGGTACTGGGGTGTCATTTTCAGTAACAGCTCTGCAGTCAGAAAAACAAGCGTGTATCCATACAGTGCTCACTTATAGTGGTAAATAAGCACAAGGTCCTTCACCCATGAACAGGTGAAGCTTACATACGTAATACCTGAGAGTCAAGTATCACCCGAGATAGACAGAACAGCTCAGAGGCATTGTCTGAAAGGAGGGTAGAGACACTGAAAGTGTTCAGTGCGTGTGTGTGAGGACCGGTTGGACAGTCTCGGGATTCCCCTCTGGAAGACAGAAAATCCTGCCTTGACAAAGGATTAAAGTATGAGGGGAGAAGTATTAGAGGACAAGAGAGATACTATATCTCCTCAGGGATGGATCCAGATAGGGGACTTATGCCTTTGGGACAATAATTACATCTGACTACTCCCTAACTCACTCCCTTGTAGGGGTATTTATAGATCAGTGACATGAGTACAGTTACCCAGATGGGTATCTGCGGTGGCTGTGGGCCATTCTAATTTCTTTTCTCTTCTTCCTACTTATCCTTCTCCACCAACACCTCTCTGCTCTCTCCCTATTTTCTCTCCTGCAGGGACGGAAGGAGCTCTGGTTCTCAAACAGGAAAAGCCACCAGATATTCTCATGACTGAAGGCACTCATCCGGAAGGATTTAAAAGCTAGCTACCGTCCACTAGAAGTATCTATTTAAATGGCTACAGTGTTGGTTTCATTGTTCAGCTAGCCATGTAGGCTATGATGGCGTGACTTAGTTCCTGGAGAACGGCATCTGCCAGAGATATTGTACGAAGTGGGGAAACTCCTCCTGCGGTAGTTGCAGGTAGATTGTACTTTACAGCTTTAAGAGATTGTCAATGTTTTATTTCCGTTAAGTTCTGCGCTTTTCCTCTATGGAATGATGTTACACTTTTGAATTACCTTTTACAGCACATTGCCATTGGTAAGATAAAACCCAAAACATTGTGCCAGTCTACACCTTCCTTACATAGGGTGACAGATACCACCCATCTGTCCATATAATACATTCTAAATATATATTGTTTTGTTTACGAAAAAAATACACACACGTTTTTTCTTTGTCAAAAATATCCTTGAAGAGATCTTTATTGTGGTTGATTTATACAAGGGACAGTTCTAGAAAAATCTCAGCAGACTTCTCTCAGACGACAGTACAGATCTGACGGTCATACCTGCGTGCGTGCGAGTCATAAACAATAGTCTCCTTCATCCTAGGCTACGTGTGTGTTCTACACTGTATGTTTATCCTCAACACCATCTCTATTGGCCACCCACCAGCCTATACGGAGAGACACACTTCATAGTTATGTTCACATTTCAAAATCTAATACCCCAAGACATCCTTTCAGCACTGATGAAACACAGTTAAGTTATTCTCAGTTTGGGCTGGGTTTGAGTTGTCCCTGTACCTACTGTATGTCGCTCTGGATAAGAGTGTCTGCTAAATGACTAAATGTAACAGAAGGCCCCAGATGGGACTGGGACCATTAGGAGTCCTGCTCACAAAGAAGGTGTATGATACATGAGTAATCAAGAATAACGCATACAAAATAATTCAAATCAACTTAGTCAAAGCAGAAGTTGCCGTAGATTCATCTAACAGAGAGAAGAAAAAAAAAAGAAACTAAAATGAAACACTAATGAGACACAAATACATAATATATACACGGTACTACGTAACAAATCAGCTTGTTTTTATATAAAATACATTTCCGTCAATTTGACTAGTATATCATTTCACAAACCAAACGGTTGGTTAACAACACAGTGTGGATACCAGCCTCTCATGGTGTGTGCAGAGTTGGAGCTTTGGAGAAACAACTGGGGTCTGTTCAAGACAATGGAACCTTCCAGAGTGTTCACAGCAGTAGGAATGTATTGACTTTTAAAAGTGAAGAAGTATGCGTGTCTGTTACTGATCTACAGTACCGCTATGAAGGAAGCTGAAGAATCGCTATGTGCCATTTTTCTCACTGTAGGTTTAGGATCATATTTCAGAGCCAAAAGAGGGAAAGTACTTTAGGCACCGGAGCATACACCAACACTAAGGTTTTTATGAAACTAGAATGAGTACTGCGTCTGATCAGACAGGTTCAACCACACGTACAATACTCATTAACAACATTTGAAAGTATTTGTCATAAGTAAGCCTTTCATTCATTCAAACAATCAAATATGAGCTGTTAACAAAGTACCATTTCACTATTCAAAGTTGTTCAAGATCAGAATCAAACCATATATTTGAGCATTTGATCATTAGGCACTAATGCTACACCTGATTCAGAGAGACACATTGTCAAAGAGCTGCTGATTGGGAGGATGTACATGAAAAATAACCACCTTATTTGGTCAATACTGTCAAACTGTATAATACAAAAACATAGGAATCTCATGTTCACATCTTCCAATAAGTTTATACTTGATAACGTGTCTCTTCCCCATAGTGACCCTCAAAGCATATTGTTGGGAAATAACAAGGACCCCAATACAATCAGGTTATGGGCATGCATTCAAATGGGATCTCAAAGGCAGTGTATTGTACTCTGCAGCAGTAGTCTGTCAAATATACACAACTGACGTGAACCAGCAGAGGAGTATGCAGTTTGCTTTTAACACAAAGTGCTGATTTCAGTAGTACCAAAGAAGCCTAATCCAACAAACATTCATCATTCTTTGTAAACAGTTATCTTTTTTGTAAACAACACAAAATAAAATGGATTTAGGCAGGAGGGTTAATATTACAAGCAATTTTTCCCAAGACATCTGTACGTGAGTACAGAGAAATAGAATTCCATCCTGAATGGAACACATTTTCAACGTCAACTGAGGGGAAACACAGGAAACGAAATTCCAATCTCTCCCTAGGTTTGAGGTTACAGCTGGACTGTTACAGTAGACGATTCAGAATCTCCTAATTAAATAAGGGGATTGAATTATCAAAACAAACTAAAATCCTCCCATTTTGGTACCATTGTACTGCTGCACATGCAAGAACTACTGACTGAACACAACTGAACACATTGTGAAGACATTGAACGTTTGCAATACGTTCACATTGCACAGGGTCTAGCTGTACTGGGTGGAACAATGGTCCTCATAATGGATAGCTTATAATTTTTGTGGAACGTATGCTTTTATGATCTTTGTCAGGCATAAAAGATCATCATTACTACTTTATCGATGCGGTTGTACAATAAAATATTTGTATCCACAATTGCAAAATCAAATTGATATTGGACTTAAGTCTTAGTTCTTTCAGACATCATAGGGTTTAACAAAGTTGAAAGAACCTATAAATCTATACTCAAACTGCGTTTAATTAAAACTAGCCAATAGCAACTAAAAGCCTTGTAAAACAGTGGTATTGCATCCTTCAGTGGAAAGGTCTAACTAGTACTCGTAATTAGTACTCATCCAGTAGTTTTTAACAGTGTTGCAGTTCAATAGTGATAAGACGTTCTGACTGGATGTTCAGTACTAGTCGTTCCAGTGTTCAATTACCCAGTCACCAACTGCCACTCCGGCTGAACATTGTAATCCAGTAAATAGTCTGGTCCAAAACTGTACCCAGGAGATAGATATGCACTTCTCTGACCTGGTAGATTCTGAACACTGTTGCATTGGTCACGTAAAAACAATCAGATAACAGAATAACATAATCACCGACATAAAATCTAAATGGACAAAAAATATTTACAGGCAAAATCATAATTATTTTGTTCAACAATTTTTTTTTGTTTTTTTTGTATGAAGTTGTCCTTGATGTACACCAGTGTGAGTACACATCACAACGTCTCGACCATTCTCCAACAAAACAATGGAACGTATTCCTTCATTGTATGACAAACCTGATGCTAGGGTACAGTCTTCTTATTAAATTACCTATCAACATATACAGATATAAATAAAAGGTGAATGCATGACAGAGATCCTGTAGCTGCAGCAGCAGTGATCTGTGTGCAGGGAGGAGGGGGGAGGGAGGGAGGGCTGCCCTGGAATGGCTGGAGAAGGAGTTTCTGCTCAACTCTGGAAAATTCCCATTCTTGGAACGATTCCGCGTCAGCTCCAGGTGTGTTCTAGAACCCTGGAATGAGGCCGTGTTGTAGAACGCTGGAACTATGGTGTGTTACTACAACTCTGGAACGAGGACAGGCTCTAGAACTCTGAAACGAAGCTGTGTGCTAGCACACTGGAACACGGTGGCGGTGTGTCTGCTTGCCATTTTGTATTCTCGCGTCTGTGTCCTAGCTGTGTTCGACTCGGCTGTGGGGGGGGGGGTCAAGGCAGCTTGGCGAGCCCCAAATCCAAAGCTAAGACAGGAACTCCTTCTCCAGTTCAAAGACAGACGGGCGCCCGGGAGAGCTCTGGATGCGGCAGAGGGGGACGGTGCAGTCCCTCTTCTGGCCCTCCGTGTCCACGTCCAGGAGGGAGCGCCCCCCGCCCCCCTCAGAGGAAAGCACCATGTTGAGGTTGCGCGCGCTCTTCTCACCAGAATAGTGTCCCAGAGAGTAGCTCTTGTTGCGGCCCCTCAGCAGGCCCCAGGAGTGGGGCTTCCCGCGCAGCGACAGGGGCCTGGGCCGGGGCGCCGGCTCCCTTTTCGCGGGTTTGTCTGCTGGACTCTCCTTCTCCTTTTCCTGCTTCTTCTTCTGGGGGGCTACGGCCGGAGGGGCAGGGGTGGAGGGGTGTGAGCTGGACGTACCGTTAGCTAGGGAAAGAGAGCGCCAGATAGAAACAGAGGGCGTGAGAGATGGGAAGAATGTGAGCACTTCATCTTTGAAATGCTAATGGACCTATTCTCTCTGCAACGCTGTGACAGCAGAGTGGACTAATACTTGAGGAAACGGACAGATCTAAGAGAGACTTACTGTTCTGGCTGGCAATCGACTTCTTCCTCCTCAAACGGGAGGCTGTTGAGAGGCTGGAGACTGGTGCTGGACGCTGGGCCTCTGGCTCTGGGGTTACAGGTTGGGCCTTGGCTGTAGTCCCAGTGCTCTGTCCCTCCGGAGGGGACAGGGGGCTGGGGTCGTCTGGCAGACTGACCGAGGGCCTGCTCTCCCCTCCCTCCGTGGAACCCGGCTGCAGCAGACACTTGGTGGAGTGGCATTCCAAGATGGAGGACATGGACAGGAGGTTGACTGGCCCAGGTGTGTTGCCTGACGGCGACAGCCCCGCCTCCTCCTTCCGGGACCGCCCAGGGGGCGGGGAGGTGCTGCGGCGGAAACGCGTGGCTCGCTGGAACAAGCCCTCCTTTTTCTTCTTCTCCTTGTCCTCCCGGAGCTCCGCCTCCTCGGCGGGGGGCGGGGCCTTGAGCGACTCCCGGAGGTCGAAGCCGAGCGCCACGGAGGCCAGCAAAGCACCGCAGCTGTAGAGTACCGTGTCGGTCCGTCGGCGGGCCAGCGCCCTCTTGAGGCTGTTGGTGGGGGTGTGCTGGGGGGTGGTGCTGGCGGAGGAGGTGGAGGTGGTGGAGGGGTCGTCCTGGCTGTCCCCTCCCCCCGCCTCCCCTCCCAGGCCCGGCAGAGCCTGCTCGTCCTTCCACCGAGGTAGATCTATGTACACCTGGTTGGGGAACTTCAGTTGCTTTGGTTTAGAAGAGGTGCCGTCTAAGATTTCTGGAGAGCTTGCCTCGTCCTTGTTGGTCCCTGTACAGGTGGAAACATTGGAGACCCAGCGGAATTCATGAGACGTACATTCACTGTTGCGGATAATCTACACAGTAGGAATGCATATAGTTATTTTTGATGATCCAACTACAAAATACACAATAAAAACTATGTGTATTTAATCGGTTGGTAGCAGACAGTCATGGATGACGACCATGTCCCAGTCTAACCTTGCTCTGCAAACAGAGCCGCGAGGGGCACAGCCTTCTGGCCCTTCAGCAGGCTGGTGGACCAGGGGTTGTTGCCATCCGACAGCGGGCGCACTCTGCCAGGGCCAGACAAACACAAGGACGTCTCATTCCCTCACACAATGATCCGTTTTTTTGTTGTTGGGGTGTTTAGAATTGAGAATAAAACGTTCCACGTAAGAACCTGGACGTGGCGCGTCTCTCACCTCTCAGCGCAAGCGGGCCGGTCCTTGGTCTGCACGGAGGAGGGGCCCCAGGTCCTCCCCTTCTTCTTGATGCCCTTCTTCACGTCCTCAAACTCCTCCTGCTGGTAGTTGGTGCTCCGCCCCCACGTCCTGTTGCTCTCGTCCAGGGTCACTGTAACCACGGGGAGACCAAGTGAGCCAAGGAAACCCTGAGCTGAGGACGGGCTCCTCTAAACGTTCCACAGACACTCGACCAAGTGTTGAATCTGGTCGACGAACCACATCGATAAACGACTTGACTGATTTTCGAACACAAACCTAGCACCCCGATCTTTGGAGTTAATGGAGGGATGCTAAATGAGTTGACGGTGTCTGTGGACCAATGTGTAGGAGTCTGGTCAGTAATTTGTTAGCCAGGCATGGAGCTTTGAGGTGGTATTAAAGTGTTAGGAGGGAGGAATGAAGGGATGATGATTAGAGAAGAGAGCCTCCACCTTCCACGACCACAGAGAAACACAGTCCCTGGACCCGGGTGCGACCCTGAAGACTTCACGTACACTACAACAGCTCATCATCAGCTCAGATGACAGACCCAAATATATATTTTATCATTAGCATTTGCCAAACCATTTAGCATATCGTGAAGTGTAAACTCAGCAAATCAACTTGGTGAAAATCCATGTGTGTTTGGATCCAAAAGGCACAAAAATAGCATAATTCCCTGTTAGTCTGTTCCCGCCCACAGGAATATCAGGTTAGCCAATAAGCGCACACCACACTCCACATCTGGAATGACGTTAATGAGCACACAGGCCCCTTCACAGTGGGAATCCTGCTCTCCAACCAACAGAATCCTTAGCGTGGAGCACAAGTTAGCCTGTGAGCGCACACACAGCAGCTTGCCTGTCTTCCTGACCCCTGTGGAGTGTGTGAGCTCGCTGGTCAGGTCTACGTCCTGGTGATACACATACATACTGTCTCTTCTGACACTCTCGACACGCGAGAACACTGGAGGGAGAAACATAGGCGTGGACTGTACATACATGTTCCACAACATACATCGAATTCATAAAAAAACAAATCCAAAGGTCAAAATGGTGCCTGTTCCCAACAAGCATGTCTTATTGGGTATAGATTATCGTTTTTTTTTTTTGGGGGGGGGGGGGGGCGAGTGACAAACGGAGGTTTGATCCCCATCAGGTTCCAGGCAGCAGGTGTACTTACGCTGGATGGCCCGTAGGCGGGGGATGAGGATGGGGCTGCTGGGGGGGCTGGAGCTGGTGCTGTTGAGGCTCCGCCTCTTGTCCATGGAGGGCGAGGCCTGCACAGTGATCTTGTGCTGGAAGTCTACACACAGAGGAGAGGGAGGGGGGCAGAACTGTAATCCACCTGGAGACCACCATAGGGGATGTACACAGAGATGTAGGGAGCCAAAAGGTATCCAGAGAAACAGCTGGAAAGACATGCCGACAATTGAGGACCAGAAAGAGACACACAGAGTCCATTATACATACATACTGTACACACACACACACACACACACACACCTGAGGGTAGACTGATGCGGTTGCCGTCCTTCAGTTTGAGCCGGCTGCGTTTGAACTTGCCCTTCCTCTTCTTGACGTTGGGCTTGTCCTTGTTGAGCTGGAAGATGAGGATGTTGAGCTCTCTCTCCAGGACGTTGATCTCTCGCTCGGCCAGCTGCTGCTCGCGGCGCTTCAGCAGCTCCTCCTGGGACTTCTGCTGCAGGGCGGCCCGCGTCAGCTCCTCCTCCCGGGAACGCAGCTCCTACAGGGAGCACACAGAGGGGGGTTAGCGGCCGGCATGCGCGACTGGCACAACAGACAGGCAGGCAGACAGACAAACAGACAGGCAGGCAGGCAGGCAGGCAGGCAGGCAGGCAGGCAGGCAGGCAGGCAGGCAGGCAGGCAGGCAGGCAGGCAGGCAGGCAAGCAGGCAAGCAGGCAGGCCAGCAGACAGGCAGGCAGACAAACGGACAGACAACCAGGTACAGGCAGACAGAAAGTTTAGCTTGGACCTAGGATAATTTATGATAAACAGAGACAAACTGATTAGACTGAGAGATTCTGGATGTAAAAGCCTTGGCCACACATGCCACAGAAGCAGCAGAGAGATAAGCCCCTCTCTTCATATTCCCAAAGCTGCTCCAGTTATCATTCTTCTCAGCAGAGAGAATAATCCCTCCAGAATGACATCTACAAATCTGCTTCACAGGCCCACCCAGGCACACATTATCCCTCTGCTGAGTTGAAACAGTGTTGTCATTTGTTAGAGGACATAACTACAGTACATCATAAAACAAGAACCTTGTCTCAAAGGTTTATCGGAAAGCAGGCCTAATTACAGGTAACTGAAATGCCGTCAGTTATTTATTTATAAGTAAATAACAGGAAGTGGGCAACTGTACATACTTATTAATGTATGTCAGCAATATGAGTTTGAGACACAACTAGTGTTGTGCTTAATCATCCAGCTGAATGTGCAGAAGCAAGCTCCTTCTCTTGGCATCCAGCATTAACAAATCCCATTTAGCCTAACGAGAGCTGACTTAGGAGGAAGCAGCTTATGGTCTTAACGAAGGGAAACGCTGAAACCAGTCCAGGGCTAATAGTTAGCTTTGTTAAACACGCGATTAGCTCAGCTACAGAGGGTAGCCAATTAAAAGAAAAGCCGATCAGATCACTCCCATGGCTACCCTTTTGGCTGGAGTGGTGTTCTCTTTGCTGACACATACACACACACACACACACACACACACACGTACGGATGGTTAACCCATTTAGACTGGTCTGACCTTCCCTAACACGTCCACCTCACACATCTGTGCCTGTGGTAGTAGTGGGCAGATGTCACCTTCTCTTTGGTGCGGAGTTCGTCGAACATCTCCTGGATCTCCACCCTCCAGTCCTCCTGCATGGAGTGGAAGGAGTCCTGGGGCATGGTGGCCATCACGGCCTCCTCGATGGCACTCAGCTGCTCCAGGATGCAGGCAAACGAGGGACGCACGTGAGGGTCCTGGTCCCAGCACTCTGCAACGCACAGCAGCGCACAAACACACTCGGTATCTTCAGTCTCCAAACGTGTTCAACTGGAGGTTTGAGCCGACACCCTCCTGATTATTTCACCCCATCCTGGATTGATTCCACCTCTGTAATCTTGTGGCTGCAGCCTCCCCGCACTATAAACATGCGTAAGGGGATTGCTAAAGAGAGTGTTAAGTACAGCGCGAGTTGTGACTGAGAGCTTACCTTCCATCAGCTTGGCGAAGGGTTCGGGACAGGTGGAGGGGATGGGAAGGGTTAACTTGTTGACGGCCACACCGTAGGCCACTGCCAGGCCGTCTATCCCCCGGTACGGCACCTCGCCCGTGAGCAGCTCCCACAGCAGAACACCGTAGCTGAGGGGAGAAACCAACGAACCATCAACACACACACAGTGATACACCCGCAGCAACTCCTTCAGAGTCATATTCATGAGTTTTTCCCTACAAAACTTGGGGGACTCCCGAGTTGGTGCTCACCTCCAGACATCGCTGCCCTTGGAAAAAAGCGAGGACTTGATGACCTCTGGCGCCATCCAAGAGTAGGTGCCTGCGGCGCTCATCTTGGTGGTCTTGTGCCACTCCCGCGCCAGGCCGAAGTCCGTGATCTTGAGCGTCTTCCTGCCGATGTCATCGTTCTCTATCTTCTCCAGTAGTAAAACTGGTGTGGGGGTGGGGGTGGGGGGTTGGAAAAAAATGAAAAACAGAGGAGAGACAAAACAGGAAAAAGGAGTTGAAACAGGGAAGATGTTGGTTGAAAGAGAGGGAGGGTTGTGGCCAGGTGAGGGGGTAACATTGGCAGGACATCTGCACGCCAGGAGCAGAGTATGCACTTCTCCATCCATCTCCATAGTGGTGCGGATGACATGATTATAATAGGCCTGTCCTTGGATCTATAACATTCTTCACATGAAAGTCATCAGGAGCCACCAAGCCTGTCTGTAAGGCAACACCAAACATGCCTGCTTTCATCCTTTAGGCATTAATAAGCACCACAAGGTATCAGGTGGTTGCAAAGAATTGTAGCCTTCTTTACGGTAGACTTCAACTGATATATTCATTCCTGTGCATTCAAACCACTTGTTTTGTGTTACTCCTTTAAAGTATAACAATATAAAAAATGCAGTGAGACCTATCGGATTACCCTGCCTTTGGTTCAGAAAATGAGAGGAGATGTTTGGATACATGTGTGTCAGTGTATGAGAATGTGTAACAGAACCCAATAAGAAGTTAGTCTGTCTGAAATCCCCTATCAACACTCCCTGACCTTGGCTCCTCCAGTCTCAAGACTCCCACAAGGCCAGGGCCAACACACACACTTTTCATATTTGATGTGCGTCTTTAATAAACAAATGAACTTTTTGTGGGGGACTCGTTCCAGTGTTCCCATGGTCAGAGTGTTGATAGTTAATAATCCTCTAGTCTAGAGTTTGGCTTGTGCAGAGGCAGATAAGCGCCACCAAGTGACCTTGACTCCTGCCAAAACATACCAGGCCAATAGCAGAATGGGACTTGAAGCAGTCAGCGAGCTGACCAATGAGAGAGGACAACAGAAAACCCATTCACACACCTGACCAGAGAGAGGAGGCTATTGGTTCTGTCCCTACATAGGAGGAAGGGGAGGGAAACTATGGCAAAACTGAGCTGATTTTGTTACTAAGCAGAAGTACAGTTCCCCTTTGATCAAGACTAAAAGCCTGTTCTAACCGAAACTGTTATTACATAGCCAAAGCCCTGAAATAATTGAAGCAATTATGTTGATTTGGCGAAATTGGTTGATGAAGTGTCACATAAAAATGTTTACATCCTTGGAAATATCTAAGCATCTTGGAGAAATTGTGTGTTTGTTGTGGGTGAAATGGGTTAACATCCCAAAGTCTCAGTCCCATTAGTACTGTCACTGACAGGATTTACAGTCCACTGAGTGGGAATGTGACAATAGACATTCCATTCCAAACAGGTTCCACCTGTACGAGAACTTGGAACGAGGAATAACAGCTCATTGCGGTCTCCACGATTCCATGGATTCCTAACCTTTATTCAACATTGATACGTAGGGTTGTTGAAGGTGAACCCTAACTACCATTGATGTACAGCCTGGGTCCTTGTTCCCATCATGGATATGCTGACAGCCCCAGCCCCTCCCTGACTGATGGTCAAACAGGGTAACAGGAACCGGCTGGCCTTTATGTTCGCCTAGTGCCCCTGGCCCGCTCCGCTTCCCACCACTGTGGCTGTCAGCCCCCGATGGGAGGCTGGGAACTGGAGCTGAGCTGGGGCTTGGTGACGACACCCATGCTTCTGAGGCGGGGGACACCACAGAACACAGCCGCAGAACACAGCCGCAGAACACAGCCCCAGGACACAGTCCCAGGACACAGTCCCAGGACACAGTCCCAGGACACAGTCCCAGGACACAGTCCCAGGACACAGTCCCAGGACACAGCCCCAGGACACAGCCCCAGAACACAGCCCCAGAACACAGCCCCAGGACACAGTCCCAGGACACAGTCCCAGGACACAGCCCCAGGACACAGCCCCAGGACACAGTCCCAGGACACAGTCCCAGGACACAGTCCCAGGACACAGTCCCAGGACACAGTCCCAGAACACAGCCCCAGGACACAGCCCCAGGACACAGCCACAGGACACAGCCCCAGGACACAGCCCCAGGACACAGTCCCAGGACACAGTCCCAGGACACAGCCCCAGAACACAGCCCCAGGACACAGTCCCAGAACACAGCCTCAGGACACAGCCCCAGAACACAGCCCCAGAACACAGCCCCAGAACACAGCCCCAGGACACAGCCTCAGGACACAGCCCCAGAACACAGTCCCAGGACACAGCCCCAGAACACAGCCCCAGGACACAGTCCCAGGACACAGCCCCAGCACACAGCCCCAGGACACAGTCCCAGGACACAGTCCCAGGACACAGCCCCAGAACACAGCCCCAGCACACAGCCCCAGGACACAGTCCCAGGACACAGTCCCAGGACACAGCCACAGGACACAGTCCCAGGACACAGCCACAGGACACAGTCCCAGGACACAGCCCCAGGACACAGCCCCAGGACACAGCCCCAGAACACAGCCCCAGGACACAGCCCCAGGACACAGTCCCAGGACACAGCCCCAGGACACAGCCCCAGGACACAGTCCCAGGACACAGCCCCAAGGACAGGCGTTTGTCAAGGGGAGTGGACACACTACCTTGGACTGACACACTCCAAAATGATTTCTACTCCCGCTTTCTCAAGACTTCAGATCAGGTCCCCCCCTGAGTTTTTATCCTACACCAAACATCGTACAAACTTCAAGGGGAAATGACACTGCTCTTGCAATAGCTAGGCCTATGTCCTGTAACAGTGTAGTATCATCAGTGGAGAAGACCTTGATGGTCTACCTGGTAGTGGTATGTGGTGGCAGATTGTCTAAGTTAACTACAGGGATCAAACCCTTATCTCCAACTAGCGGTGTCAAGTATCAACCATTAGACCAGGAGGGAGTTCTTCTAACTCCAAGAGATGAGCCTCGCAAACTCATCCTGAGAATGGTTCCAATACAAACCACATCCACAGCAACAAACACTGCTGGCCTGCGTCAGGTTTCACCAGTTGTTTGGCCCTTCTCCTTTTCACAGTGTCTGACAATAGACCTTGCTGCCTTAGTGGCCCTAACAAAACACTGAAAGCATCCTCACTCTTCCTTTCACCCTTGTCCTTTCTCTCTCCGGAGAGACGGCAGTAACTGTCTGCGCTCTCAATGGGGACCGACGGCAGGGGAGAGATTCAGACGTTGCCTTGCAACATGTAGTCATGCTTCTTTAACTGCTGACGAAATAGAGAGAGAAGATGAAACAATAAGGGGAAAAACATGCTCACATTCTAACAGGACACTGACTGTATTGTTAGGTGGTGTTTTTCTTCATCACCGCGTGGCATTCTAGAACAAACACGCATGCCTGACATTCTTGCAACCCAGGATCCGTTGGGCCCGAAACTATAAAATTGAAGCATGTTATGAGGGCTGGCGTCGGGCCAGGTTTCAGTGTGGCTGCCATTGGTAGTCTCGGCCTGCTCCTAGTTCCAGCTACCTGGCTGCGGTCCCTCTGCACGACTGCTCCGTCCTCCCGTCTCAGTCCCGGGGATGGAGAGGGAGGGGAGGAAGTGAGGACTTACCCTGGTTAATAATAAAAGAGTTGCAGCTCTTGAGGAGATTAAATATAATGAAAACAAGGCTCTGGGACCCTGCAGTCGAAGCATTCTTGTGGCTGCAGTCACCTAGCAACCAGTGCTTGACCACTCCATTGTGCAAACTTATGTTAAGCTTTTGGTCCTCATTAGCCACATTCCTCCTGGGACGGAGGAATTAACAGATTAACTACAACACAAAGACCTGACAATCTCTCTGACTTCGACATATTCCCCCTTAATGTTAATCATTGACCAAATAAATGTAGGCTGTGTGTGTACTCAATAAAGTGTAGGTTGATAAATGAGTTTGGCCAGTTGGGAGGGCATGAGGCAGTTGGCAGTGACTGTGCGTGTGCGTGTGTGTGTGTGTGCATGCGCACCCTAAATTTGCCCTGGTCAACAATGTCTGGTAAAGACTAGCCTGGACAACAATGCTCCCCACAGATGTTAAACTTTCTAAGCTGCCCTCCGATTGGCTGGTGAGCTGATTAGCCGGGGCTTAGCTATGAAAAAACAGTGTGCAGTCTTGGCTAGGAGGGGGTGCCCCTGGCCGACTGTCAAGGTCCGCTCAAAATGTTTGCTCCTAAACAAACGTGTAATTTCATCCACTGTGCGTGTGTTGGCATTTGTAGATGGTCTACAGATGCTTCGATCTGCACCTGAGACCGAGTCCACTGGCTAGGACATGGATGGTGGAACTATTTGAGGGGAGGCTGCATTTCCAATTAAAGTCAGCGAGAAAGCTATATTGTCTGCAAGTCGCAATGGAGTGGCAAGACAAACAAACTGACTGGTGTTAGGAATGGGTGGTGCCTGTATTTGTGTGTGTCTACTTAACCCAACCTGATTAAGTGAAAGAGTAATTTTCCTTCTGGCATCTTCGTTATAATCTAACAACAGTCGATGGTCTTCAATGGGTAAAGTGCACTTTGCAAAGGCACGATAATCTGACTTCTACCCCTCTGGATGAGAACTGTCAATATGACCCACAGATCAGATTATCAGTCCCACAAGCAGCATGTGTGCCTGTGGAATGCACCTCCAGGTAACCTGCCTAGTCTACCCCAATACAAGGTTCACCATCCGGGAACTCCACAGCTGATAAGACCAGCTACTATCCACATACCAAAGTGGAGGAGATACCCAACTTTGTGTGGCAGACAAAGTGCATGCATGCAAAAAAGAAAAACTTGAATAATAAATAACACCCAGCGCTTTGTTATTTATAGAGGTGTGTGTGCAACAGGAAACCCCACCAAAGTCTGACTATATTGACTAAATATGGACAAAATAACTAGTCCCTAAGCCGGCCTACATTACACTTTTGTTTGACACTGGCATTGTGCTACTTACAGTTTGAACTTTTCAATTCAAATTGTCTATTTATATTTCCATCCATGTTGCCCACTTCCAACATATCTTAGGCATGATAAACCATGGTAAAAACAAGTAGTTTATTGACCTCAACCTAATCTGATTCACTGTTAGTCAGAGCGGAGCATGTGGTGATGAGTTGAGGGCCAGGATGGAGGGTGGGTGTTCTCAAGGTCTGTATTTGAACAACATGAAGTGTCCAGCTGAGCAAATTCTGACCTAATTTCACATCCTCTTGTGGGCTCCCCCCCCCCCTCCCCATCTCATAAACACACCATGTCTCTCTCTAGATACTCTCACATATTAACCCATTTCTTCATCCGGCCTGCTCGTTTCACTCTGTAACACTCTGTCCCTCTCTCTCAAACAGACACACACACACACACTTACTGCATCACAAATGACAAACACAACAATTGTAAAGATTTAAACATAGCTCTTTCAAACTATAGCAGGCCCATTCACAGGAATCAATTTGAGAAGCATTGACAAACAGCTGGAATGGTGAAAGGTTGTGGAAGACTGCTGGGAGGAAACAGCCCCATAAAGACTGCCATCCTGTCATGAAAAACGGACCTTGTAGGTTACTTGTAATGGCCAGTAATGTGAGTTGTTTGAACCCCACAATACCATCAAACTTTTCAATTAAATAAAATCCATGCATGGGATGACAAGGAATGTGAGGTTGGTTTATCAATAGGTTGATTCATCTTTAAAATGTAGTAAACTCATCTTATGATGAGACTGAGGTAACCCACTCCATGCATGTGTAGGCTATCTAGTATGACAGTGTATTTATGTCGAGAATGTATACCCACATAAGGTAGACTATATACACTCATCTAACAATAAAGTAAGTTAGGATGTTAAATTGGGCTGGGGTCGGAGTAACAGAGAAACGCTTACTGTTGCTTGATTTCAGATCTCGGTGAATGATAGGCACCACAGCCTCCTCGTGTAGGTAGTGCATGCCTCGAGCGATCTGTACCGCCCAGTTGACCAGAATGTGAGGGGGGATTTTGCCGCTTGTCAAAGCCCTGTTCAAGGTCCCTCCACGCGCATATTCCATCACCAGACACAGGTTCGGCTCATCAAGACAGACCCCTTCCAGTTTTATAATGTTGGGATGTTGAAGCATAGAAAACAGTTTTGCCTCTTGCTTCACACCGTCTGCCGCTGCTGTGATGTCCTCATCGGGATCTTGCCGGGCTGCCTTCACAGCAACTTCTTGATCTTTCCATGTCCCTCGGTATACTTTACCGAATCCACCAACACCAATGATTTCTTCTAAAACCAGTTCAGTGAAAACTATTGGAACAGGAGCGATGGGGACACGTTCCCGCACCCCCACCGTGCCACCGGCGGGAAGTCTGTAAATAGCAGGTTGATAGGTAACATAGTTTGCAGGGAAAATCCCCACTCGATGGTTAATTTTACCCGTCCACCATCCTTCATCCCCTGATATCGCTGCGTCCTTAGAGAGTACTTCCACGACATCCCCTTGTCGCAGACTGAGTTCGTCTTCTCCGGTACCATCGTAGTCGTAAATGGCAGTCCAGAGCGAGCGGGGACACAGCGGAGCTGAGTGAGCCCAAGCCCTTGCGGAGGGGGACTCCGTCCAAGCATGGTCTCCACTGCTGTGTGGCCGCCCGTCACCGTTTGGGGAACCGGCCAACGAGACATCCATTTCTTGGTGACTGTAGCCGCACCATATGGTGCACAGCTGTTGATTCAAAATCTACCCTAAAATGATAACCGACAACTACACTTTTTCAAAAAACGCATTAGCCGAGTTTGTGCGAAGCCCAGGGCAAATTATATCGCCACGGACTGAGCAAGAGGGGGGGATGTACGGCCCTGGGTCGTACGTGTTCCAAAGTCCTGTGCTGCCTGCTATGAGCGAGCGAGTCAGAAAGTATCTAGATAGCTTGCTTGAAATCCACGTCGCCACTCTGTAAAAGGTGCCTTTGTGGGTCAATACTGAAACCCAGCTAACTGCTTTGAACTTTTTTTTTTACTTCATATTTCTACCATGAGAACAATGTTTTGTTTAGGTAGCCTACTTAAACTTGTCTTTCCTTGGTCCATAGGCAAAAAACATCTGATTAAACAACCTGCAAGGGTTTTTTCAAGACTTTAGCTATCTCTGCTAGTACTATCGAGCTATGAGGTTTCTCAGGTGCTACAAGATCACCTGTAAGATCCATTAAACTAACACACTCCGTTCATGAACGACGATACGATCCAATAACATACCATAGAAACATATTCACTTACTGGCGTCAAAGTTCTGTCTGTTTGCCTGCCAGTTGACTAGTTTACGTTACAGTTAAATCGCATTCCAAACCTTTAGCTCCCCGTAGCTTAGCTAGCCTTGTTAGGTCAGCCCATTTGACTGCACACTGACACTTGAAAACTTTGAAAACAAGTTGGGCATTTCTTTGCCAGGCTGATTTCTTTTCATTGCGTAATTATAAAGTCTGAGAGCAGAATCCACCGTTTAGTTGCAGAATAAGAACCCAAAAGAAAAGTTCCAGCAACTTTGATCAAAACAGTCCACAGGCGACGCCATCGTTCCTAGACTGTCGGACCCTGGCCGTGGGATGCTTAGCTGCATGAGCTACACCCTGATTGGTGACTTTACCCCCATGTGACTTGAAAAGGAACAGTGGGACAGGGCAGGGAGGAGCATCCCTTGGAAACGTGAAAGGAGAGCGCGCCTTTAGAGGAATTATAGCAATGAATCGAGAATGACAAATAAAAATGGAACACACACACACACAATATGACGATTATAAAAAGAGGTTATTCTATTGTAAGTTCACTCACCAAACAAACACACCGTTTGGTGTGAAAGACCAATTCAAGCTTTCTCAACACCAACATAATGGGTTTAGCAGACAGGAATTTCATAAATAAACTAAAGGCCGGGCACTTGAGAGTATGATATTGTTCTTTGGTCTTGGTAGTGATCGTATAAAATAAGTGGTTGTGTTAGATAGCCAATTTAATTGTAATTGGCCTGTGAAGTACTCTCATCATTATAAGACCAATAGGCCTGTCTATGTATTTAAAATAATTTACATTTAAAATTGAACAATTCCAATAGCTACCATAATTTTGTCTTACATGTTTAATTCCGTAGCATATTCTATTTTATTTTATTATATTCTATGCCATGTACTTTTTCGCGCATGGGATTTGTGCGGAGCTGAGACGCAGCATCCGTGAGGTGGAGGGAGGGAGGAGAGAAGAGAGGCTATTCAACTAGAAGCGCAGCTGGACCGACAGAGGAAGACGGGACAGAATGAGAACCACAGCCGTAATGACTGACCTGACACACGGATGGAACGATGCGGCTAAAACAGTCATAAATTGCTTGATGGAGTCCATAATGGATTGTTATATTATAACAGCGTAGGAAATGGGGCGACCATATGCATTTTTACGTCGAGTTACATTGTAGCAGCATCCATCGCCGCTGAGAGGATGGTTTCCCAGGTGGTACAGACCTTGCGGCAGGGGGTTTGGGCATCACTGACAGGAGGATGGTACCACGACCCAGATCAGAACAAATTCAACAATTCTTGTCATCTTTATTTGTGGATATTCCTCCTTATGCTGCCATTGTCACTACATTTGGTGAGTTAACATAACACACGAAGGCCGCATTATGTGCAGTTTGTAACGTTTTAGTGCACGGTTGCATCAAGAAGCGCCATCATAGACTAATACGTTTTTTCATAACAATAATTTTCTCACATATTGTTTCTGATAAAAGTATCATTGTTCTTGCGTTTTCTTAAAAGAAAAAGGTGTTGTCGCATTTTTCACTGCATGCTGCTGTTTTACGATGTAACGCATGTCTGGATAGTCGAGACATGCGTTGTAGGAGCGAGCGTGAGTGTAACCTATACACAAAGACCTGCACGACACACCTCACCATCCTTACCTCTATGGTCACGCATGACTCATCTCTAGGCTATATACGTTCTTGTTTAACCGTTCAGTATACTGGAGCTAAGGATAAGTCACAGTTAAGGTGGCTGAATTGTTAGGGTTAGATCAATTCCAGAGATTTTTGTCTTGCATAATTATACTACTTCTAGTCCAAGTCAACATAACAACCTTGTTATGTGTACCAAAGTGATTCTCTGACAGTGAAACTCAGAAGAACATTTGTTATGACGTGAGCTACATCTAGAACTACTGACCTTGTATATTTGTGAATACATTTCTGTAATAGTTACGCTTATGTAATGGTGTATTTAATCACCCAAACCTACCTACGTTTTGACTTAGTAATTGTCTATTTCACAGAATGTAAAACTATTTGATGCTCACATGGACTATGTTAAAGTGTGTTCTTGGTCCTGGCTATGGAAATGTAATCTCATTAGTTAAAACTTATTGCTAATGGAAGCGCATGTGTCCAAGGGAGAGCAGGTCTTTTAGCACAGAGGCAACAGTTAAGGTCTCAGAGGAGTGACTCTCATCCTTTACTTGTGAACAGAACACCATGTTCTACAAGGAGCTCTGAGCCCAGACAACACCTCTCTGTACATTATTTGATTGATAGTTAACAAAATGACGATGATTTGATTGTCTTCGAGTCAATACATTCTTTACAGTGATTTATGTATTAATTGTGCGCGTGTGTTCTTTTCCTTTCTCAGGCCTTGCCCCCAACCACCATGGCCCTCAGTATCTACTGCACCTCTGTCACCATCTTCTTCATCCTCATCAAGGCAGCCAACTACCGCCTCCACCTGATGTTTGACCGCGGTGAAGCCGTGCCCCAGGGCAGCCTCTCTGATGTCAGCAGAGGACCAGAGAAGAAGAGCAATGCCTCTGACTCCTGTCTGCCAGCCGGACTGAGGTAAGACCCTGCCACACCCATGCACCAACACACACAGTTATATTATGTTAGAAATCCCACCAACATATTATTTCTGTATTTCCCAACAGAAAGAGTAGTACTGTACCAGACAGCGTTGCCATGACAATGTTGACCAGAAACAGGCCTAGTCCAGTGATTCAGGTCACGGTGAAACAGACTGAAACCGACTCGGGACTGATAGGAGTGGTGAGTATACTGGACCACAACCTAACCAGTATAATACTGTCATGCTTTGACTATGATAAATTATTGTATCTTAACGGTCTATTAATCTTGACCATGGTCTGTATCTGTCGTACTTACAGGAGTGTTCCAAGGCAGAGGATGTGAAGATTACTGAAGGTACCTGTATTTTCTCTGTGCTCAAATAGACTGACCTGGATTTTGACAACCATTCTCATACTGCATAGTTAGAACAAAGTGTACTGTAGCTACTGCTATCCTTGAAATGGTTGCATAGATGAATGGGCCACTTTCCCACTTGCGAGTGTTAGATAGGCATGCAGACATCAGCTGGTTTATACCAGTAAATTACCTCATAAAGTCTGGCCATGATAAAAGTGCAGAGGAGGAGATTGCAAAACTTGGACAGGCTGCTACCCTGGCAACGTTTTTCACTTAGTAAAATTCAATACAATTGTATTTTTCCCCTAGGCCAATGGCATTTAGTATCTAAAGTCCAGCAATTTCATCTTACACTGCAGTATAATAGTCAAATTAGAAATAAGATTCAAGCCATCCATGTTATGTGCAATAGTTTCTTTTAGTTAAGTTCTGTGTAATGTATTGGCATTATTGAAATGTGCAAGTTAAAGTTAAATATTTTTCCAGTCAAAAAATAAAGGTTTTGTCTGTTCTAGCCAATTGCCTTGGACAAGGCAGGCCTCCCTCCTTAACTTATGTTGTGAAACCCCTGTCAATCAAAGTCAAGCTGGAGGAAAGCACAGAAGTTCAGACAAGAATCTAGAGTGCTATTTCTCCTATTTGAATTTATTTTAAAATGTTACCAATTGCAGCTTTAAGAGCTGTTGCAGTCACGGTAAATAAATGCGGTCATGGAGAATTATTTACATAGCTGTGTGTTCATTGCCATCTCCAGGTCATGGTGAGAGCAGAGTGGAGGTGAGAGCCACGGGGTCTGTGATGTCTGGGGACGACCCATCCCCTGATGACCTGTCCAGCCCCAATCCCGACCTGGCTGCCCCCCTGCTGCAGGCCCAGCAGAGGCCCAGCTCTGGGCATGACAGGGAGACTGCCGCTGCAGACAAACAAGACAGGGAGGATGTAGACCAGGAGGATGCCGGCAGGGATGATGCAGACGAAGGTTTACCTCCCTCCAAGGGGAGTGATCCGGAGAGCGAAGAGGAGGAGAAGGAAGAGGAGGAGGACGACGATAAGGAGAAACAACACCAAGATCCCAACAACAACTACCTAGAGACCCCTGAAGACTGCCAGGAAGCTCTCCCACCCCCACACCCTGCCCTTGTCCAGGAACACCCATTGGAGGAAACCTACTGTTCAGATGAGATTGCTGTGGTCCTGGTGGACACCTCGGGGCCCCCGTCGGCTAGGCTGGAGGAGAGCGACACGGTGAAGATCATCATCACCATGAGCTGCGATGCCCAGACAGCAGCCGAGCTGGAGGAGTCGGTGAAGCAGAGCATCTTAGAGTCTGCCCAGGCACATGCCCAGAGGGGTGGAGACCACCAGGGAGGAGGTCCTAACACTGGAGACTGCCACATCAGGATCCCTGTTATAACCTTCGACTCACCTGAAGAGGAGGGAGAAGGGGAGGGTGAGGGTAAGAGCGTCTCCGAGACAGACCCTTCTCAGCAGGCATTAACCAGTCTGGATGTTGAGTTGTCCAAGGATCTAGTGAGTTCTGATGTGGTGCAGCTGGACCAGGAATATCTTAGCCCCCAACTGACCAATAAGAACAGTCCCAGTCCTCAGCTAACCAATGAAAATAGTTCGTCAGGCATTGATGTCCACTCCCACAATGAAGAGAATGACCCCCCAGAGCTCAACATGGACGCAAATGGCTTCCTGCGTATCCCGCCCGCTTTGGGTCGATACTGTCTGGGGCCTGGCGGCAGGACTCACGTCCGAGGCCTGAGCATGGACAGTGGAAAGGATGCAGTGCTCTTGGTGGACCGGGCCCAGAACAAGAACCAGCACCCCACCATGACCAGCTCTAAGTCAGACCTGGAGGCCAAGGAGGGCCAGACACCCAATGAGACCAACTTCCTGGAGTTTGTATCTCTGCTTGGGTCCCTCAGCACTAGGGGGGTCGGGACCAACCCACAGGAAGAGGAGCCAGTGGAGGAGGAGAAAGAAGTAGAAAACGGTGGGTCTAGATGATTGCTACGACTGTATTAATTAGTCACAAAATGGCTACTTACAAAAATAGACTATTCCTGTTCTAAAAAATACCAAACTATCACTTAAAAAATCTCTAAAGTAAAGTCTAGCTGTGCTAGAGTGAACGGTAAAGTAGGAATATATATTTTTTATTGTCACCTGTTTCCAGAAGACTTGAGTGGGACTCCCAGACCCGATGAGCCGATCACAGAGCCAAACACAGAGCCAAACACAGAGAACCAGCAGCTGGAGCGTCCTAACCCGCCCAACAGCCTGGCCACCACAGACACCCTCCACACTATCCTGGAGAAACCCATACCCATCGTCTCCCCTGACAGGTACAGTAACAACATGGAGAAAAGGCATCATGGAAAATATCCTCTATTGAAATATAAAAAGAATGGTCGCAGGCTAATAACTTCCTACAGATGGCTTATATCCATGAGGGCCTGCTATCATAGACGGAGAGTGTATGGGAGGCAGACCATGGTTTGTGTGAGATCAGAGTGATGTCTTACAATGTCTTATGTCCTCTGACTAGTCCCCAGACAGACAGGGAGAAGGACCCAGACTATGACTCCCTCCCTTCCCAGACCTCCCAGTCAGAAAGCTCCATGCTGCAGGTCATATGCAGGCCCGAGGCCACCAACAAGGAAGATGCCTACACCTTCCACACTGTGCACAGTGAGTAGCTGCTACACCTTCCACACTGTACACAGTGAGTAGCTACTACACCTTCCACACTGTGCACAGTGAGTAGCTGCTACACCTTCCACACTGTATACAGTGAGTAGCTACTACACCTTCCACACTGTGCACAGTGAGTAGCTACTACACCTTCCACACTGTACACAGTGAGTAGCTACTACACCTTCCACACTGTACACAGTGAGTAGCTACTACACCTTCCACACTGTACACAGTGAGTAGCTACTACACCTTCCACACTGTACACAGTGAGTAGCTGCTACACCTTCCACACTGTACACAGTGAGTAGCTGCCAACTTTCCCACACCGTCTATAGAAAATGGTTCCGTCCCACCCTACTACCCTCTGGACCTGGTGGACTCTTCTGTGATCCCTGTTTGTCTGCTCCTGTGTTCTTGCTCCCAGGAGACAGACCCAGGAAGCTGTACGCTGAGAGAGCCTTGAATCTACCACTGGGGGCCGAACTCATTACTGGCAACATGTGGTAACAACTCACTCATTTTAGTCTGTTTGATAATATGAAAGATTGTATCATTTACATGTATTCATTTAGCAGACGCTTTTATCCAAAGCGACTTCCAAGAGAGAGCTTTACAAAGTGCATAGGTCACTGATAATAACAACAAGATAGCCCCAAGATATCATGTGTTGAATGATCTGGTGAAAATCTAAAATATGTACCCTAAAAACGTACAATATACAAATATTTATGTTGTGAGTGTTTCTTTGTTTGTGTGTGTGTCTAGTGACCTTCTCTCTACCTCCTCCAACTCGGAGTGCCAGGACGGTCTGGTGGGTGGGCACTCCGACTGCCCATTCCAGCGCCGCATCATCCCTGCTCACAGGATCCGCCCTCGTAGAACACATCCAGAGATCTTCCAGGTGATTCTCCCCGATCGATTTCTGAAACTGATTTTTTTTCCTTCGATTCCAGCTTGTGTTGCTTTGCCTCTAAAAATCGCTCTGACTCTGTGACTCGGCCCTACAATCGACAGCAGCCATTCATCGCACTACACAGCCTCGTGAGAAGTCTGCTGCCTGGCCATAGATCTCATATGACTCAGCCATAGCCTTCTCCCTGCAGCTTATAGCTCCTAGCTCCTAGTCTGTGGCTGACAGCAAACACCATTCTGTAGAGCCTCTGGGCCAACTAATGGCTGCTGAGGGAAGGAATGCCAGCTAGACATTGCTGTGAGGTGATTAATGAGCAGCAAAGGTGCACGGTGGTCTTTTCTTTCCTTTTAAGGTTGAGATAGGGTTTCAAGAAGCACTTTACTCCTTCAATCACAATTACTATGCAAGCACACTGATATTACTAAACAGTGCTGTATGTGAACACATTAAGATCACAGTATCTCTATAGGACGGCCAACAAGAATCTGTGTTGACACAGACTGATGATCCACATGAATTGTGTCGTAATAAGACTGATTTTCCGACAATGTTTTCTCTAGGAAGAGGACTCTATAGACGAGTCGTCGGAGACCTCCACTCAAGAGAAGCCCTCCAGGAAACTCTACTACAAACTCAAACTCTTTCCTGGGAAGTGGATCAACCTCCTGTATGACAGACTCACTCTGCTTGCCCTATTGGACAGGTAAACAATCACCTCACCTATAACTGTTGGTAAGCGATAGAAACACTGATAAAAGTGTCCACTATTCCCACAACCAAGTGTACTGTAGTAGGTCACTGGTCAGGTCAGTGCGAAGCAGTTTGTGTGTTTAATAGGTAGGCTATGTGGCTCTACAGGAACCAGGATGTGGTGGAGAATCTGGTGGCGGTATTTCTGGCCTTCCTTGTGTCGTTCCTTGGATTTGTTCTGCTCAACCATGGCTGCTTCAAAGACTTCTGGGTCTTCCAGTTCTGCCTCGTCATTGCCAGCTGCCAGTACTCTCTGCTCAAGGTACCGCAGATGACCCTTCACACTACCTATCACGCTAAGTCTATCTTTAGCTGATAGCTTACTGTCGAACAGACTGTGAACTCTATATGGTGTTGCTTGTGTTGCAGAGTGTTCAACCTGATGCTGCCTCACCTACCCATGTAAGTGTGAAATCATAAGTCATCAAGGCTGTAATTATAGTAAATATTGGGGGGGGGGACATCCCCCCCAATAGTCAAAATGTCCCCCCCAATATATTGATATAAAAATATAAATGTGCTATGCTATGACAGGCCGCTGTCCGAAATTATCATAAAAAAAAAGAAATGGTCCCCCTCAATGTTGACTCCATGGCTACGGCCTTGGAAGTCATCATAACAAGTCATTAAAGAAAAAAATTGCAAAAAAGCACTACTGCTCCAGACCACTGTAGATATATTGACTCTCTTTATCTGTCCCTCTCTTAAAATCAATCACCCCCTCCCTTTCCAGGGCCATAACCAGCTGGTAGCCTACAGTCGGGCAGCTTACTTCTGTATATTCTGCAGTCTGATCTGGCTGTTGGAGCAGAGCCTCAGGATGAAAGACCTTCCTGTCTCCAGCATCTACGGCATCACCATCACTATCTCTGACACCCTCCAATTCCTGCGGGACATCTTAGTAGGTATGGCACTGACACTTATATCCTACTGACATCTACCAGGTATGGAGTGGAAAAGACTTGCTGCCATAGCTTTGTTGAAATTAAACATTGGTTTGATATGGATTCTATAATTATGCCTGTTCACAGTCTGTAATTGCTTTCTTTGTTTCAGGTTTTACCTATTGCTTCCCCATCACGTTCCTCGTTGGACTGTTTCCGCAAATTAACACCTTTGTCATCTACCTGCTGGAGCAGATTGACATGCACTTCTTTGGTGGCACAGGTCTGTGGTGCTCTCTTTTCTGGAAACATTCTTACTAGCAACTAGCAGGTCGAAATATCTAACATTGTTATGTAAACCCCCTGAACCCAACCGTGTTTGCTAGCTGCCACGGGGCTCCACTCAGCCGTGTACAGCCTCCTCCGCAGCCTGACAGCCTTCTCTCTGCTCTACGGCTTCTGTTTCGGGGCTCTCAAGGTATTCTTGAACTCACTGGTGGGCTTGGGCTAGGGTTAGAATGGGTATGCCTGTATCAAATGCCAAAGTGTTTCTATTTCAGTTGCCATAGTTCTGGGAATGTGCTGTGTGAGAGAGAGTGCGGTGAAGCCGAGTAAAGCACTGTGTAGGAGAGGTAGAGGTAAAGCTTTTGACTAGCTTGGTAGAGTGTACTTTGGCAGGCTAGTGAGGGCTGCAGGGTTGCTGGGCCCTGCTTGTCTGAGTGAGTTTCTGTCTGACTTGCTTGCTGGCCAGCTTCTGATTTAGTATTCTAACTGATGGTATTAATGTGACCAAGAGTCTGGTTACAGAAAAGCAAAATAGCACATACCCGTAGTGAGAATGTCGTGCCAACAGAAACTGCAGTGCACACGACTGTTAAACTGACATGAACGCTAACGATCCCTAATAGAGAGATTTGACGTACGTAAAAGAGAAAGGAAACACGAGGGTGCCTTGTCCTGTCTTCTGCTCTCCTTTACAGAATATGAATATTTGGCAGTTACTGCTTCATGTTGTTTGTCCCCTGTAACCTTCTGTCTTGTGTGTGGTTGTCCAGGAGCCGTGGGATGAGCAGCACACGCCAGCTCTGTTCTCAGGGTTCTGTGGGTTGCTGGTGGTCCTGTCCTACCACCTGAGTCGCCAGAGCAGCGACCCCTCGGCCCTCCTGTAAGTACTGCTGTTTGGATTGGCTGGCTGGCTGTTTGGGCTGGCTGGCTGTTTGGGCTGGCTGGCTGTTTGGACTGGCTGGCTGGCCGTTTGTGCTGGCTGGCTGTTTGTGCTGGCTGGCTGTTTGGGCTGGCTGGCTGGCCTTCTCAGTTTCTATCCGTGTCTATGTCTTGATGTCTATCCTTCTGCCCCTCTGCCTGTATCGGATATCAACTGGTCTACGCAGTTGTTAACAGTCAACCATAACACTGTACCCCAAATAATAAATACCCTTGTAATACCTAATCCTTCAACTAACACCCCCCCTGCCAGGTCTCTTATCAAGTCTAAACTGATGCCAGCCCTGGTTGACAGCGAAGAGGAGGATGAAGATGCGTCAGGCATCAAGGACCCCCTACCGGAAAAGCTCAGGAACTCTGTGGTGAGAATAACTACATTTTCCCCTCTCACAGGAACACAAATAGAGTTAGGTTGAGGATGGTGTAACACAGTAACATTCTGTATATTGTTCTTCTTTGTTTGCAGAAGGAGATTCTGTATTCAGATCTAGTGGTGTGTTCCATCGCCTACATCCTAACCTTCGCCATCACAGCAAGCACTGTCTTCCTGTCCCTTAAGGTCAGTTTGTCAGACCCTGATGAATCCGTTAACCACCCAAGTGGAAAAACATATAAGTATACTCACAAAGTACAAGTACAAACGTGAAAAAATAAAGAATCTGTACATTTGCTAGTACTCTTCCAATTCTGTAGAAAAATATGTGTTCTAGATATGATCATTTTACCACTACTACCATTACCTTACTCCATCTCTCTCACTGTTCCTCCCCATCTCACCTTACCCCCTTACTCCCCCTTTCTCCCCCGTCCAGCCGTTTGTCACCATTGTGCTGTATGCGCTGGCGGGGACAGTGGGCATGGTCACCCACTACGTCATCCCCCAGATGAGGAAGCAGCACCCCTGGCTCTGGATCTCTCACCCTGTCCTCAAGAGCAAGGAGTACGGCCAGTTTGAACCACGAGGTCAGGACCAGGCGGGACACTTGACCTTTTACTGCTGTCACTGGTTCACTCTGACAGGGAGGACAGTTAAAACAGCACTTTATGCACGCGTTGGACGTGTTTCTTTCGTTAGCTTTTCCCTTGTGAATGCTTTTTGGTTTGATTTGATTGGTTGATTGTAGCGTGGGCTTCGTGTTTCAGAGGACGCCCAGCTGATGTGGTTTGAGCGTCTCTGCGTGGGCCTGCTCTGTTTCGAGAAGTATGTCATCTACCCTGCCATTGTGCTGAGCGCACTCACCAACGAAGGCTTCTCTCTCAGCCATCGGAAGAAACTGGGCATCCAGTGAGTATCCTCTCTATCTTCTCCTGACTGGCAAACTGTACTTCTATTGCATTCCCCCATCTCCTCCTCTCTCCTCTCCTCCTCTCCTTTCCCATCACACCCCCCTAATAATAAAACTAGCTTTCCTCGCCCATATTCTCATCTTAACGATCATACTCCTCTCCAACCCCTCTTCTGTCATCTCCTCTAGATAATTCTAGAAACCCTTCTCCCCCCATACGCCCTCCATCTCCCCCTTCATCCCGCCCTGTCGCTCACCAAGTTAAGCAGTTCTGACACTACCGTTTAAACATCTGTATTATCCTAAGGCAGCAGTCTATCAAGCCAACAATTAAACTGTTTGTCAGTGATGAGACTAACGAACACAGACTGCCTCTGAGCACACACTGTGCTGAGCATGCGATGATGTCATGTTGTGAGCAGGATGTTAGTGTCCTGCTGCTGCTGCTGCTGCTTTGCTGGGCCTGTGTTGGACCTGATTGGCTCAGGTGTCTGTGTCTCGCTCCAGCTGTGATGTCTTGTTGATGACAGTTGCTGGGATGAAGCTCCTGCGCTCCTCCTTCTGCAATCCCAGCTTCCAGTTCGTCACCCTCCTCTTCACCATCCTCTTCTTCACCTTTGACTGCGAGAAGTCCGAGAGCTTCCTGCTCGACTTCTTTGTCATGTCCATAGTCTTCCACAAGGTCAGTCGGGGCCCGAGACGTGCGTGCGTGCGCACACGTACACACACACCGAAATAAATGATACAAATGCTGGAAACCGAGGGAATATGACGTACTCGAAGGAGGCCTTTTTATCCTTTTCTATTCTTGCTTTTTTTTTCTCCAAAAATGTGTTCAGTTTTTTTTCCCATGCTTTTTTAGCCAGTTTTAAGTGAAGTGTGACAGGAAAGGCAGGGAAGTGAGAGGGAGGGGCCGTCATGCCACAAAAGGCCAAGGCCGGATTCGAATCCAGGCCTTAGCGATAAGGCCTCTACCTACATGGTGAGTGCACAAATCCAGTGAACTCCCGTGGCGACCCGGCCTCTTCAGTTCTGACTCCCGCTCTCCTACACACCCTCCCCACCCAGTGGGCGGAGAGAACTGACACCAGCCTCCCAAAGTTCCCTAGGGATTACAGATGTGCAGTAGCAGTGTTGATGCAGTAAGACATCGCCCACACCTCCCTTGTGTGTAGCTCTTCTTCCTGACTATCTTATCTACTAGTTATTTTAGGAGGGGATACAAAGGACAGTCTGTTCTTTTTTTGTGTTGTGTCTTGTGTGTTTGTGTGGAGTTGTGTAGGTTTGAATGTGGGTGTGTGTGTCTCTGTGACTCACACATACAGCAGTCGGTGTTCTGCTCCTGGAGATCTGAGAGGTTCTTGACAGAAACTTGGTTTCGGAACCACCGTGTCCTTCTAGAAACCCTCCCAGGTGGTTAGGACTGCACACTCTGACCTCCTGGTGCTTATTGGCTGTGTCCTTCTCCCCTGCAGCTGAAGGAACTGCTCCTGAAACTGCACTTCATCATGGTCTACATCGCTCCCTGGCAGATCGCCTGGGGCTCTGCCTTCCACGCCTTCGCCCAGCCCTTTGCCGTACCTCGTATCCTTAAACCCAGGAGCAGGCCGTCCTTTACCCCGTGTTTTGTGGTGTGTGTGTGTGTGTGTGTGTGTGTGGGGGGGGGGGTGTAGCTAGCTATGCATGCCGGTTTCTTAATCTGGGTACAGGGTGTATGGGTGAGTACCATGTCTATCTGCATGTTTGTGTATTTCTTGTGGTGTGTGTATTCTGGCTGTCGGACGAGACCTTGATTCCCAGTTCAGATTCAGCCATGTTGCTGCTGCAGACCCTGCTGACCACCCTGTTCTACACCCCCCTCAGCCCCTTCTTGGGCAGCGCCATCTTTATCACCTCCTACCCACGACCCGTCAAGTTCTGGGAGAGGAACTACAAGTAAGAACCCCCCCTCCTGTGGACGTATGTGTACTCAGGGAAGAAGTGGAGGGATGTTGACTGTAAGCCCTGGGGAGGAAGACAAGTAGAACTAGATATAGGGGGAGTAAAGAGTAGACGCTGAATGAAAGCGTTGGACAGGAGAAAGCAGCTTCAGATAGAGCAGGGTAGCAGGAGAGAGAGAAAGTCTTTGAAATATGCATGCTCCATGTGCCCCCAGCAAGCGCCACACACCTCCCTGTATGAGCAAGTCTGTCTGACAGATGATGTCATTTGCATGCACATACATAAATACACACACACACACACAGTCACTAACACACACACACACAAACACCTTTGCCAAGTGTTGTAGCCCTGACTAGGCTCAAGGAAACGAGACAAGCTACCAAGCTACTCCACTCTCTAACTTATTGATGAAGACATCTTTTCCTATTCTTACACAACAGTGACTTGAGAGGTCTAAAAAAGAACACTCAGAATATGTCCTGGAATCCAGTTCGGCCTTGTAGTGTTGTTTATCAGACCTTGTACTGGCATAACATCCATAATGTAATGCATGTCTGTTTGCTCTGACCTGTGCCCAATCTCCTGTTCTCTCTCTCTCTCTCTCTCTCTCTCTCTCTCTCTCTCTCTCTCTCTCTCTCTCTCTCTCTCTCTCTCTCTCTCTCTCTCTCTCTCTCTCTCTCTATCTCTCTCTCTCTCTCTCTCTCTCTCTCTCTCTCTCTCTCTCTCTCTCTCTATCTCTCTCTCTCTCTCCCTCTCTCTCTCTCTCTCTCTCTTTATCTCTCTCTCTCTTTATCTCTCTCTCTCTCTCTCTCTCTCTTTCTCTCTCTCTCTCTCTCTCTCTCTCTCTCTCTCTCTCTCTCTCTCTCTCTCTCTCTATCTCTCTCTTCTCTCTCCCTCTCTCTCTCTCTCTCTCTCTCTCTCTCTTTCTCTCCCTCTCTCCACTTTTCGGGTCTCTTCTCTGCTGTTCTCTGTCTCTGCAGCACCAAACGTATAGACAACTCCAACAGCAGACTGGTGTCTCAGGTGGATAAAGAGACTGGTAACCTCTATTTGTATACATACCACACTTTCATTTAGACCACCAAACAAACAAAGAATGATCCTTCATCACCAGTCCTTCCTCCGTCCCCAGGATGCGATGACAACAACCTAAACTCCATCTTCTATGAGTACCTGACGCGCTCGCTGCAGCACAGCCTGTGTGGGGACCTCCTGCTGGGCCGCTGGGGGAACTACAGCTCTGGAGACTGCTTCATCCTGGCCTCAGACTACCTCAACGCCTTCGTCCACATCGTGGAGGTCGGCAACGGCCTCGTCACCTTCCAGCTCCGGGGCCTGGAGTTCAGAGGTCAGGCACCTTTTTTTCTTACCGTCTGGCAGCTTCCACGGGGTGAATGCTCAGCAGAGGCCTGCAGACACCTTATCAGTGACACCCCCCTCCCCCCTTCCTGCCTAGGTACCTACTGCCAGCAGAGGGAAGTGGAGGCCATCACAGAGGGGGTGGAGGAGGACGAGGGCTGCTGCTGCTGCGAGCCGGGCCACCTGCCCCACGTGCTGTCCTGCAACGCCGCTTTCAACTTGCGCTGGCTGGCCTGGGAGGTGACCACCACCAAGTACCTGCTGGAGGGCTACAGCATCAGCGAGAACAACGCTGCCACCATGCTGCAGGTGTACGACCTCCGCAAGCTGCTGGTCACCTACTATCTGAAGGTAAGATCCCAGGCCTTACTCATCTAACTTAGTCGAACTGAATTCCTGCTGGTCGCCTATTATCTGAAGGCAAGGTCCCAGGCCTTTCTAACCTAACCTAGTCAAACTGAATTCCTGCTGGTCACTTATTATCTGAAGGTAAGGTCCGAGGCCTTACCAACCTAACCTAGTCAAACTAAATTCCTTCCTAACCTAGTCGAACTGAATGTCACATTATGGTTATTTCTGAACTCGTAGTATGACCCCTCTCCCTTCCCCTCCTCCAGAGTATCATCTACTACCTGGTGCAGTGCTCCAAGCTGCAGACTTGGCTGAAGGACCAGGCCCTCCAGGAGGCCCTCACCTCCTACACCAAGTGGCACCACATTGAGAGAGACCCGGGTGTGTTCAGCGTGAAGATCGACGAGGACTATGTCCACTGTCTGCAGGGTGTCACACGCGCCAGCTTCTGCAACGTCTACCTGGAGTGGATCCAGTACTGCGCTAACAAGATGGAGCAGGTCAGTCAGGAGGACAGACAGACGGACAGACAGACAGACAGACAGTTAGAGGGACAGACAGGAGGACTAGTCAGTCCTCTGGTTAGAGAGCTCAAATGGGAACAGTGTCATTTGTTTGTCATAGTTCCACCAGGGTTGTAGAATTGTTTTAAAATGTGGGTGGGACAGCTTTTGTCATAGCTGACAATGGGGGCCATTAAATATAATTGTCTAAATAAAAGGTTTGACAGTACCTTCACTGAATTAATACAGTATACGGATATTGTGTGTGTATGTGTTTGCAGCCTGTGGAGTGTGACGAAGACTCCCCTCTGGTTACTCTGAGCTACGCTCTTTCTGTCCTGGGGAGGAGGTCACTGGGAACAGCCTCACACAACATGTCCAACAGGTAAACAAAAACAACAGGTAAACAAGAACAACAGGTAAACAAGGAAAAGTGTATGCATCATCAAAACATCTGGACTTGGCATATGGATAGGTCTGTAGTTGCATAGATGTTCCAAAAGGGGGCAGTTACATGACACCACTTAGTCTACCATTTATAATTCTCTCTCTCACTTCCTGCCCCCTCCCTTCCTTCCTTCCTCCCCTCCCTCCCTTTGTCTTTGTCTCCCTGCCCCCTCCCTCTCAGTCTGGAGTCCTTCCTGTATGGGTTTAACACCCTGTTTAAGGGGGACTTCCGTATCGCCACCAAGGATGAGTGGGTGTTTGCGGACATGGACCTCTTGCAGAAGGTGGTGGCTCCTGGGGTTAGGATGAGCCTCAAACTCCATCAGGTAAACTAGCAGTGAAACAGCCACGCTGCCCTGTCACCATCACAACGACACCCGCACTCCTGTCCACCAGGGGGGTATTCCAGAAAGCAGGTTATGCAACATAACCAGGTCAGTTAACCCACCAGCTGATTCACAATGTTGCTGCAACCTACTGGCAATGTTGCTACAACGCTGGGTGTCAGCTGGGGAGTTAACTTACCTGGTTCGGGGACCTGTTCATCTCCTCACGACGAGGAGAGCAACGTGCACGTTGTGAATCAGATACAGAGTGCCTGACCGTGCCTAATGCTGACCCTCCTTCATCGGCCACTCAGGACCACTTCACGTGTCTGGAGGAGACGGAGGAGGCGTCCATCTTGTACGAGGCCATCAGTAACTACCGCGGCAGCCTGGTGATCTGCCACGAGAGCGACCCCGCCTGGCGCAAGGCGGTGCTGTCCAGCCGCGACACACTGCTCACGCTTCGCCACATGGTGGACGACGGCACGGACGAGTACAAGATCATCATGCTGTACAAGCGCCACCTCAGCTTCAAGGTCATCAAGGTGAGGCAGTGGTGTCAGATGTGTGTTGATGTCAAAGACAGGTAAGGGTTTACATTTAGCAGACGCTCTTATCCAGAGCGACTTACAGTAAGTACGGGGGACACACAGGGCAAGTAGGGTGAAGTGCCTTGCCCAAGGACACAATGTCATTTGGCACAGCCGGGAATCGAATCGGCGACCTTCTGATTACTAGCCCGATTCCCTAACCGCTCAGCCCCCTGACTCCAGGGTTAAGGTTGTCCATTTGTTATGATTTTCCACAACATACTTGTGTCTGTAACCACCCTATCCCCCCCTCCTCTATCCCCTCTCCCCCTATCCCCCCCCCCATCCCCCCAGATCAATAAGGAGTGCGTGCGAGGCCTGTGGGCGGGGCAACAACAGGAACTAGTGTTCCTACGGAACAGGAACCCAGAACGTGGCAGCATCCAGAACTCTAAGCAGGCTCTGCGGAACATGATTAACTCATCATGTGACCAGCCGTTGGGATACCCCATGTATGTGTCGCCCCTGACGACGTCATACATGGGCACACATCGCCAGCTGAGAAGCATCTGGGGCGGGCCTTTCAGCCTGGACGCCATTCGCAGCTGGCTCTGCTCCAAATGGCTACGGTGAGTGCTGGAGAGGGTGTGTGTGTGTGTGTGTGTATAGGGGTGCATTTAAGAGAGAAGGGTAGAGATTGGGACAACTGCCAGAGTCTTTGTGCTGCGACAGCACCCTCTTCATCTTCCTACCTCTCTCTCTCTCTCTCTCTCTCTTTTTTTTCTTCTCCCCTTTATACTAGCCTGAGGCCTGGGAACATGCTAGCTAGCAGCCTGCCTCATCTGAATAATTCTTCATTAGCTTCCACTGTTCTGCTAATGGCACTATTATGTATAAGTGTGTGCGTGTGTGTGTGCGTATGTGAACCCGAGCAGCACTCTTTAAGCCTCTTATGCGAGGCTTTCATCTCAGATTAGATTAGATTTATAATCCTAATTCATTACCCTTGAGTTAAATGTGTTTCCTCAATTTCAGCACTAGCCTAAAAGCACAGATTGGAAGCCTGCTATGTCAGCAAGAATACATTATCTCTGATGCCTGTTTTACAGTAGTTAGCGTGTGCAGGAGGATGTGTGTGTGCGCTCATGTGAACACACACGTGTCCATGTGTGTTCATGTGTGTGTTTGTTTTCCAGGGTGCGCAAGGACAACCTGACCAGCTGTAACAGTGGGGTGAACATGGAGGATGTGGATTGTGCAGGTGGCTCATCAACCCTCAGTCAGAACCATCCATCCATCACCTCCCAGAGCCTGAGTCTGTACCAGGCCCGGCCCAGGACCTCCCAGGCCAGTCGGCATCATACCACAGGTACCTCGGCACCACCAGGGAAACACACACCATCTTACAGGATGCTAGGCTACTTTATGAATCTGTGGACTGGAGAGTAGATACCTGCCAAAGCAGACAAGAAGAAAACTAAAGAGTTACTGGTTTGCAGGACACTGTTTAAGCTTTAGGGTAACATTTGTGTGTGTGTGTGTGGTTCTAGGCAGGAGAGAGTACAGGAGTCGGTCTGTCCAGCCCCAAAGCCAACGCCCACCTGTCACCAGCCAATCAGGGCCAATCCTAGACAGCCAGCAGGTCTCAGGCTCCGCTCACGGTCTGGTGCAGCGTCTTTCCAACAGCCAGCTGTCTTTCAACACCTCCATCGCCTCCATCTTCTCCCAGGTACACACACACACACACACACATGCTCCCTCCACACACACCTTGCCTCTCCTCACATCTCTCCTCTGTAAGGATAAGGATCAAAATTTGTTATTGTTATTCCAAAACATGGTACATGAGCTAGAACGAAATTAGATTCTGAGATCCGGTTAAAACCACTCACAAATAAATAACTAAACAACTCAACATAATAAAATACAATAAATACAGATAAACGTCATCATACACACCCACAGATACATGCTAACATGCTTTCCTCAGGTCCCGCGGTTGTCTACGGCGGGAGGCCTGAGCTCCCAGCTGGCAGCGGCGGCCCAGCAGCGCTCCAGCCAGGTGTCCTCCTCCTCCTCCACCCTCAGCCTGCTGTTCGGCAAGCGCAGCTTCTCCAGCGGCCTTGTGATCTCGGGCCTGTCGGCGGCCGAGGGGGGAAACACCACCGACACGCAGTCGTCCAGCAGTGTCAACATCGCCATCGGACCCTCACATCGCTCCAGTAGCCGGGCCACACAGGTACCTCACCCCTGACCCACTGACCTCTATGCCTTGCTTTCAACCCCACCTTCTACTCGTTCATCAAATCATTATTTAATAGTGAATGATTATGCTATGTTTTGGTTGCCCTTCAAGTAGTTCTGTGCATTTACATCTTCCGTACATTTAAGAGCCTCTAATCAATCCAGGACTTTTTCTGGTCTTTCCCTCCAATCCTCTCACAGTGGACCTCAGAGGCCTACGAGAGTATAGACACCTCAAACTCCAACACAGCCATTGGTCCTAGAGACACTATGCAGTCAGGTGACCGAGGCCTCAGCCAGGGGTTGGACAGGACCCAGGAAGAATCTGCTTCTGCCTCTGTCTCTGCATCCCAGGAGCCACTGACTGATCAAAACACCGAATGAGAGGACACACAACAATACACACACATGTGTTGATCAAAAACAGTTTGAGAAACACACACTAAATGGAAGAAGATGGAATGCGGATGAAACCCACGTCTGCTTCTCTGTTCCTCTGCTCTGTTCCACAGCATGGTGACACCTGTTGTTTGAATGTAAATGAACTAACATGTCGGTCCAGAGACTGGAATAAACACAGACTTTTTCAACCAGAGAACTCCTGTGTGTTAATAAAGTTACGCAAATCCACAGATTTGGGAAGGGGAGAGACATGATTGTGGTGTGTGTGTGTGTAAATACAGTTTTGAGGGGAAAAAAACTTGTTTGATGTACAAACAAAACAGTAAAAATAAAGTTGAATTGAGAGGTAGGCTCTTCTTTGATTCTTTAAACACAGAACCTTTTTTTCTTCCTCATAAACCCATATTTATGTTCACTTTATATTAGATCACAAATTAGTTTAACTCCGGAATGGTAGAACATGTTTTGTCTAGCAGTCAAAAGGGGTGCTAGTCCAGCAACAGACAGCGTCACCTTTTCCTCTACTCCAAGAGCGAATTATACAATGACAATTGGGGGGGTCAACTTCTTCTCCAGGGTGTGTATCGACCCCCCCGACCTGTTGTTTTGACCTCTTTTGGGGGAGTCCAGGTCTTAATTAGGGGGGTCAGACCCCCCCATAATTCACACCCTGCCTCTACTTCTTGACTAACGTGCATAAAGATGGTTGGTTTAGTGAGGTTCACAGGCTAACTGCTTAAATGGATTAGATGCACCATGGGTTGTGTGAGTTATTTCCAGCAATATTATGTCTCTAAATCCGAGGCATTTTATCTTATTGGAAATGTGTAGTCGGCGGCCAGGATAAAATGTAGAATTCAGACTGATAACTCACTGCACCATGGTGCTTAGAAAAAAGTTTTTTGCTGAAAATGTAATGACATACTGTACTGTAGAACAGGTGGTTAGATCACACAACTTTTCAAAATAACTCACAATCACACTGCGATAAAAGTCTAAAAAGTGTTTATTGTAAGATGTTACATTTAGAATTGATTTATTTCTCTAGCAGCACTATTTAAATTACACATAGATATTCAAGGGCAGTTTACAATAGATTGGAATATTCTTTTATGCAAGATGTCATTGTGTAAACAAATAGAGAGACTTAACTACATCCATATGTATCACGGTTCAACAAGCGCGAACAGAAAGGTGATCCATATGTCAGGAAATATAAGTTAAACATTAATGAACACTGTATTTTTGAGTTATAAAAGAACTAATGAAATATAGACCAGTTAAAATAAATAAAAACAAAAACAATACAAAACAATTAAACAGCAATAGTGAATAGCATATTTTTTTTGACACAAACGTTACAATTTCATTATTACCTGATAGGTATTCCTCAAAATCCTTTATATATTGTTTATCATTCAGGTCTTAGGTGGGGAGCACAGGTGTTCAGTGCTGAGCCATAAAACGTCTCCCATGTAGACCCATCAGGTAAACACACCACCAGTGTTCAGTGCTTGTCAAAAATATTACAAATTTTCTCAGAATCATCTCCTTCTGTGCATGGGTGTGTCCTCCCCGTGAAAACCTCAGTGACAAAATGTGTTCACTAGTGTGAAAGCGTTTCCATGTTTGCTCTTACAGGAAAAGTCAAGTAACAGGCGTACGTTTTTCCATCTTCTGCTTTCATCTAAAGAGGGCAACACAAGCCAACCGAAAAGAGGTGAGGGATGTGGATTTAATCTAGGTTGTGTTTGTTTGTAGCAAATTTCTTAAATGCAAGAAAAGAAACCACACTGTTTAACAAGAGAGTTCCTCTCTTTCCCTGTGTGTTGAGATCAGAGAAGGTCGGTTCACCTTACTGTCAGTGGTTTGGCACATTCTAGCAAAGAAAAACTTCAGGCAACAGGAGAACGTTTGGCAACTCTGCACCCTATTGCAGGAGTTTTAGTGGTTTCACTTCTGTAAAAGTGACAACGACCAGGGGTCTCTTTAAACATGTCTACTCTCAAAGTCCCACCTCTTAGAAAAGGACAGAAGCGCTCAATTGAAGAGAACATTCTCAAGAGATGATATATCTGTTCTATTGAATAGAACATTCTCTAGAGAGCCTAGGGCCATTCTATGAAAACAGAAGGTTTGCTGGAGAGGATCGATCTTTCCTCTTGGAGAGAACTTTCTGAGGAGAGGATTGATCTGTTCTGCTGAAGATAATGTCCTCAGGAGGCAACAGAACCATTCTGGAGTAAAGTCAGGGTATCTAAAGATGGTAAACAAACTGTCAGTCACTCATTTATGGGTCAGTTTGGAGGTTGAAAATGTATCTGGTCAATGAACATACTCAATCATGAATATGTAAAGCCCTAAGTGATATTTACATAATCTCACATGTTTACCTTGATTACTATTCCATGGCAAGATCATTTAGCAGCTCAGAAAAAGTTACATCATATCATACAGCTAGATCAGTTACATGGACTTTAATAGACTCCTTCTAGACCCTTCTCTTGATAAACAGAAATAAATGTTCATAGTCACCAGAGGTTGTTGTGCAACAACCTTTCTGGATGCCGTCTAGAGAGTTGAAGTCATAGATTTCAAACACTTAAAATGGCCTTTAGGTTGTTAAAGGTTACTCAGTAAAATCATGCAACTAAATTCTGTCATTCTGTCTGAAGTGATCAACTATGACCTATTCTCATTAATATAAAGAGGGTTTCAGTCATTCAGGCATCTATAAGAACACACTCAAAAATAATTCAATATTCATATTATATATATTAGTGAAACATACTAGAAGTCAAATATAAACCTCTCAAAAGGGTTCCAACATTACTAATTGTCTGCATACTGCAGTACTTTAATATATACTTATACAGTATTGTTTATGGTAAATAACTGAATTATTATTTCATTTAGCAAAAGCATGCTGAATAAAAAATATCACTTTCAATCACTTAAGTGACTTTAAAAGAGTTGTTTTGTCTTGGGATAGGCCCTAAATAATCTCCATGGAGACAGGGGGAGATAGGAGGTCCAGGCATCGAAATCAATAAACAGAGTGTGATTGCCTTGTCAGTTGTGTGCATTGAAGAAAACTCTTCAACCAAACACCTGTACAAAATGAACGCTATCTTAGAACAAGACACAGCTGTAATGGTGCCCTCTCACAGAAGTAACACAACTAAATAAGGGTCCTTGTATTCGTGCCCTACGTTTCAAATGGACCCGTTAAGAGTCAGGCTTTGGTGTCTATAGCCTCTGATTGGTCCTGGCCTGCTCCAGCTCGTGAGGGTCAGCTAAGAGACACAGAAGAGATGTCTCCCTGACATTACCATGCAATTTCATATAATGATTCATCAACCTCATGTGATGACAAGATAAAAGTTCACACGGAAATTACTGCAAGGTCAGTCTGATTGAATGTAGCTACATTGGCATGTTTTTAAACAGTGATGTATTTTACATTTATAGTACACCATATTATGGCCATGAGGAAAAAATGGTGTGATGAAAAATCGAGGGGAACTCTGACATTCCAATCTCCCTCTATAATTATTGTACATATATATAGTCTGTATGGAGATCCATCCAATCACATCCATAAAAATCTACTGCATGTCATCAACGTTGTGGAGGACATGCCTCCTCCATTACCATGACCACCTGTCTCCTGTCACCCTGACTCTATCAACAGTTGTCTCTCTGGTGCTTTATGAACGTGTTTTAAACACATTATAATATGCCAGATAGAGGGCTGTAACAGGATCTGGCAACCAAGAGGTAGATATCCCTGCATGCAACTGGTGGGTTCAACATCTCTACTAGGCTTTCACATCTGAAATAGCCCTTCAACATTCCAGAACAAATGCCACTGTAAGCACCATTGATTATCATAATGGTTTTGAACCTGAAATGGACAATAGCATTGCAGAATACGAATATCAATGATAACATCAGGTGGCTTTTATCACACACACACAAGCTCCTGGGACTGAGGGAAACAGTGGGTTTTGAAGTTTGTCAGGAAATGGAGCCGATAGGTCAGATGCTATAGCCGTCATGAGCCTCATCCTCCAGTCAGCGGATAGCCAAGCATGTCTTGAAAGTAGTTCGAAGTGTCTGGGTCATAAGCGGGTGTGTATTCCAGTCACTGGGTAGTCATGCGTGTGTGCATGGGCAGGCGTGTGAAGGATGGGTTGTGGTCTTTAGGTATATTCAGGTACATCTTCCAGTCATGAGTCGTTCAGCCCAGATCTCAGAACACAGCCACAGGTCAACGGAAACAACAACACATTTATTTGTTTTTCATGAAGGTGTCTTTTTTCATAACCAAGGTATATATATATATATATATATATATATATACTATTTTCTCTGTATATTACTAGTTATAATATTTATATAGAAACAAATATATAAGCGTACATTTTTGCTGAATAAGATTGAAGACTATCAGCAGAGGGCAATGTAAACCTTGTTCCATCTACTCCATCTGAAAGGTACCTCAGCTTGGCCCTTCCCCTCGTCTCCACAGTAACAAATTTGCATAGGCAAAATGGATTAGCCCTTAGACAGTGTATTTCCTGAATTATTTATATAGATCTAAAAATCTAGTTCAGCTGAATACAATTAAACAAACAAAACAAAAAAAATTGGCTAATCTTGCTCCACCCTCTCTGGTACATATATATTTCTGTGCACATTTTTGTTTACAGTGTTAGGCTTCAAGTAGATCTAAAAACAACGAGTACATTTGACGACTATGAAGTGAAATAAATAACCGACATGAGAGGTAGTGAAACATCCCACAGACTGAGTCTGTACAGGAGGAAAACCAGCAAAGTGGACGACAGCTGAGATTCTGGCTGTCGTCGCACTCCTCTTCTATTACCTCTTTGTCAATAAAAGCCCACAGCCACTCATTCTGAATCCCCCAAAAAGCCAATTCAAACACCGGTAACACCGCGTCGTCCACTTCACATCATTGCTTGTAAAATCAATGTTGAAAATGCCGATAAAACTAACTATGACTGTTTCTTTCTGGCACTGAGTAAAAATCACAATGTCGTTCAAGGTGGAGGGGGAGATAACCAGCTGACCTCAGCCCCTTTGCTCTCCACCTCTCTGCTTAAACACTCTTAATCCGAAAGGGGTTTGTCAGGCAAAGACAAAAGCAACCTCCGCCTCATCTGTGGGTTCCTCAGACTGTTCCAGGACGACTGCTCACCACCATGTAAATGTAAACTTGGCTTCGATTGCACCTTGATTTCCTGGTCTGCTTGGTGTAACATTCTGGGGAGACATGAGCCACAGGGGAACAGGGCGGCCCTCTAGTCCACAGGCCGCCCGGTCTGGACCAACACACCACGCCAGCTACCTAAGTAGAGCTACATAACTTCCAACTACTGTGGTGCATGCACTGCGCTTCGTTGTCTCCATTCAGGACCTGTGGACTATATGTACTGCATACATAAGCACTCTATTGCCAGTGAACATGGGCCTCCACAAACCTAAAAGTAGGCCTACATAAGTGGTTAAACGTGAGGAAAGATATTGGGAGTTTGACAGTAATTGTAGGACGTTGGAAATGGTTGTTACCATTAGGGTACACAATACTTTCACCAACGTGGAGGAGCTCAAAAGTGAAAGACTTCAGACTATAATTTGATCAAATTGCACTTTAGTAGTGTGTCTGTGAGAATGCTGGATGAACTATGGACTGGCCTTGGCAACACAAACTTCAGGTAGATCAACAGGATGGCAGTATCAAGGCAATACTCACACCCATGTGGCACTGTTCCAAGAACTCCTCAGAACCCTTCACGCTAGGTTAGCTAGCGAGCTACAACGCAACCAGTCTCCCTCTCTAGAGATGGACATGGACTCACTGATGAGTTCTTCACGTTTTATCGGAAATGTAGTTCATCTTGCTTCAATGTCAGGTCATTGTCCCTAAACATGTCCTGCTTCAAACTTCTATGATAGAACAATGTCAAGAAGACCCTCTTCAAAATGTAGGAAAATGTTCAGTATGTTGCACACGTAATAATAATAGTAAATGGCCTGCATGTTGGCAACATTAGGAATACAACACTGCCCCCCGTCACTTCTTAAGTGTATTTTGGCCAGTTGTGGAAGAGGAGAGGAGGGCAGGGCAAGCGTGAGTGGCAAGTCCTTTCACTTGTCCTGGAGAACAGACACTGAACTACCAAACACCTGCCTGGCATGCACACACACTCATACACGCACTCGTACAGACTCATTTACATAAATATGTACACGCGCTTTCACACACATCCACAGCTGGTAAACCAGAGGTGTCTTTTTAGACCTCCTTGTCCTTCACTACAGTGGACTGGTACTGGGCTTGTACCTAGGTGCTGGTTCTCTGGGCTGGTCCATCAGGATACTGACCCAGTAGTCAGTCCACAGCTAGGGTCACTCCAACCTTGCTACCACAGTCAACACCTCCTACTGTCTGGTAACTGACCACTCGCTCCTAATTATAAACATTATCTCATATATGACCTTAAAAAACAAGGCATTGTGATTCCCATCTCTATATTATAACATATATACAATATAAAACTACAAAGTAAACTGTTGCAACTCTCTTCATCTAGAAATTGAAGGAGTTAATAATGATTTATTGTCTTGGTGTTAAGATTTTTTTTTTCTCCAGCTGTGTGTCCCTCCCCTGCTTGCCTACCTGTGCTTGAGTCAGAGAGGGAGGGTCTAAGAAGGAGAGGGTGAGGTGAGGCGGCGGGGGGGGGGACATGGTTAAAACAAAGTCCTTTCCAGATACTGGCAGCTCCCATGCTGCCCTGCTCGCATGTACATGCTGTAAAAGGCATTGTGATTTTTCTCTGTGGAAAGTAAAGTTCATAAAACGTGTAGCTGCCCAACCACAATTCTAGCCCTTACTTCTCCCACACATAGAATTGTAAAGAAGGAAAGTGCTGTGATGGACGGACAGATGGACGGGCCGACGGACAACGCTGCTGTATGGCCTTTGACCTCAATAAAACAAGGACCAGCTAAAAGGGTGGAGTGGACGTTCCCTCGACTCTGCATCAGGAGGGACAGCGCCAGAGGGAGACGAGGCTCCCGGGTCAGAGGTTCAGGTCGTCAGACACATCTCAATGTTCTAGAACCTTTTTCAGTCTGCGGTTGGAAAAACGCCAAGCCAGGAGATCAGACACGGAGAGGTGAGAGAGAGAGAGAGAGAGAGAGAGAGAGAGAGAGAGAGAGAGAGAGAGAACGTTGATAGAGATTACATTTAGAACCTTGTTTCATGCACAGTCAGGGGGGTTCTGGAAATGGTTGACCCACGGTCAAGCCCTACTGCCTCAGTCACTCAGGAGCCACACCCTCTACTGGAAAAAAAACAAACAACTTCAGCCTGAGGCATGGTGTAGATATCTGAGAGAGAATGGCAGAGAGACAGAAAGATATATAGAGAAAGAGAGAGAGAGGAGGGAGAAGAGGAGAGCTGTATACAGTACAGTACAGAAGTAGTGGGTTTGTCCTCTGTGTCCCAGTAGCCTGAGGGGGGTGGCGGTCGGGTCCTGGTCCACACAGTCATACAGACAGACAGAGAAAGGCCAGCAGAGCCCACCAAACAGACAGACAGGCCAGCACACACTGGACCATGGCTTCCACCATCCACTCTTTCTCTCTTTTTTTTCCCCCCATGTCTTTTCAATAAAAGGAGAGAGCAAACCCGGCTCCGGCGGCTCCCTCGGAGGGGTGGGGGGGTTGGGGGGTGTCGGGAGCAGGAGTAGTCGTCTCGGAGGGTGGTTGGGGGGGGTGGGGCGCTGTGGCGTGGCAGCGTGCCTTTAAGTGTCCAGGCAGGAGCGTCTCCGGCTGTCCAGGAGGTCTCTGTAGACGGACGAGTTGAGGAAGCGGGGGAAGGAGTCGCGGTGCATCAGGGTGTAGATCTGGAGCTGGGCCTCCTCGTACATCAGGTTACTGGGCTCAGCCAGGGTCTGGTTGATGCCCTCTCGGACCCGAGAGTCCAGGCTGACCTGGGGGGGACGAACAGCAGGCTCTCACATTGAGGAAACCGGACAGTGCTGAAATGTTCACTCCGGGTACATTGATCCATTCACTCCCTTACGCCCTCATTCACTTTTTCCATGGTCCTTGTCTGTATCCATACATCCATCTATCCATCTATCTATGTATTCACCCATCCATCCATCCATCCATCTAACCATCCACCCGTTCCAATCTCCCTAATCCACATCCTGTACCTCTTTAGGGGACAGAATGGAGACGTAGTCCTCATAAATGATCCTGGCGTTCTCTTCCACAGCTGTGGGGTTGGTCTCCTTCTTCAGATCCTCGCAGGCCAACCAGAACAGCAGGTTCTCCTCGCTGTACTCGGAACGCAGGAACTCACTGAACAGCTCCCGGCCCTCGGACGAACGCATCATCATCTCAAAGCTCCGCGCCCAGGACACCAGCTCCTCTAGACTAGGGTGCCTGGACGCATAGAAACACACAAACAAAAAAACATGAACTAAATTAACTTCTGTTCATATTTGGGTAATCAGCTTTGAGTAGCATTGTAATGCATACACTTCCATTATGTTACTGTGACAACAAGCACATGGTGAGACTCAACCAAGCCAAGACTCAGACAGCCCACTGTACTGAACCAGTGAGTGACAGCATGGTCGGCCAATCAAAAGAAGCTTTGTGCTCACACACGAACACACGGAGAGGAGCGGGGACTTACTGCTCCTCTGTGGCTTCGATACTGTCCATGTTAGGGTACGTTTGTCTCCTCTCCAATCGGTCCTCACTCCTGCAACAGGACACACAGGAATCATTATGGCTGGAACATGACAGCACAGGCCACCTTCTTTAAAGGTCCCAGGACATGAAATGTTCACTTTATGAGGTTATTATAACATTTATATGAGTTCCCCTAACCTGCCTTTGGTCCCCCAGTGGCTAGACATTTTGATAGGTGTAAACTTAGCCCTGGGTATTCTTCTCCACCTTAGAGAAAATGAAAGCTGAAACGCTCTGTTTTGAAAATCCTCTCCTTATGTCGTCATAAGGAGAAAGGTTACCTCCCCTTTCTCTGTTTTGCCCGCACAGAGAATTTGGCCCACCAATGAGAAAATGAGCAACGACTGTGCAAGCGCGATATTGGTTTTTCCTCAAGACATCATGGCTTGCAAACGACCAAATCATAACAGTTAGCCCCGCCTCTTTCTTCCTCATAGCATTTAAAGCTACAGACACAGAAACAGCACGTCCCGAGGAAAGCTCATTGTGGGACTGCTCGTAGTGGCAGTAATTCTGCAACAAGGCTGAATTTCGGGAAAGAAACTTCAGACACAGTATTAGGGGACCACTAAGGCCTATATAAAAGCATCAACAAACAGCATGTAATGGGATCGTTAAAGAACCCCAAGGCGCCCTGGTAGCGGCCTGGGTTCAAACCCAGCCATGGCCCCTTTGCTGTGTGTCTTCCCCTCTCTCGCTCCCTGCCTTCTATGCGACACTTCAACTACAAACTGTCCAGCGTAAAAAATGCCCCAAAATACTTCTTTAACAACAAAAACAAGTTGAGCTAGTCAGTGCTCAACTTGCCCTGGACGTTTACTCTGCCACCGAGCTTTGAAAACACCTGACTCATGTCTCTTGAGGTCCACTATGCTATGCTACGCCATGCTACTTCTAGCCATGTTATGCCGTGTTGTGTGTGACGCCTCTGCTCCAGCACTCATGTGCTCCCAGCCTTGGGCCTGACTAGCTAACTGACCTCCTTTTCCCATCTCTCTCTTCCTTCTTCAGCAGTGACCTGATCCTGGCAGACCACAATGATCTCTACTACCATTCGCTTGCTACCACCGTACCACGCACCCCACAAACCACACACACACACGCACCCCATAAACCACACACAAACACGCACACATACTCACAGACACACACACACACATAGTTCTCTTGGAATCTCGCACTGATCTGACACTGCCTTTGTCCTTCACACCACCACAGAGCTTAAGAGGCCCAGTGAGAAGACCTGACTCCTGGTCTAGCATGAACTGAGGACCTGATAGAGCCAGCCCTGTTCTTCGGTCTAATGATTCAACTCCTTGCGGAGGATCCACGTGTCTGGACCATGTTGACCGAGTTGCTGGAGAAGAGAGGCCACCAGAGGACAGCTATGTGATCAGGCCTCTTTGCTATCGGACAAAAAAGCCAACTCGGTTAAGCAGAACCACACAGTTCATGCTTGCGGATCACAAATGAGCCTTGACTGAGCCATGCAAACCGTCGGTCACCCCAAGTGCCATCGACTGTAGTAAATCCACAGTATGTTTATCTGTGACCACACATGACCAGTCTTATTGAGGAGTCTATTTTGGATGCCACAGTGGCGAATATTCACTTCCTCCTTGGATCTCCATCAAAGTGTCCATTGTGTCAGAGTAATGGGCTAGTCAGCCACGGGCTCCCAGCATGCTCCCAACGCTCTAAATATACAGCATGTTCTTCACAGCTGTTTTGCATGTGATGTGATGATGGAAATAGCTGCTCCTTGACTAGATAAGGCCTCCCCCAAGCAGGGGGAGGGCAGAGGGGGATGCTGTGAAAGAGAAGGGTGGAAGCTGAGGGAGGACGGAGAGGCGAGGGGGCTGAAAGGGAGCGGGAGGAAGGCAGTGGAAGACACAAAAAACATGTAGGGGGAAAGGGAGGCGGACGTGTAAGGGGGCAGGGGGGTATGGGGAGGGGCTTGGAGGAGGCTGGAGAAGCACAAGCACAAGGCTTGTCCTGCTTGGCTGTGGCCCTTTCAATATTGTCATTATCTCCAGAACTATTAGTGCTGAAGCACCAGATAGTCGAAGTTGGACGAGTGCCTTTGAGTCTGAGTTAGTGACAAACAAGGCATCACACTTAGGAGTTTAGACAATAGTAGCAACTCCAACCGGATACTACCAAGTCTGCCGTCTTGTGTAGACACTGACTCACCAACTCTGGCACAATTCAACAGGAAGTCTTATCAATGTAATCTCTGCATCATATGCAAATTGAAAGCAGTTAGTTGTCGAGTTTTGCATTCAAACACAATCACATTGATAAAGTACAAAAAACATTTCGACGTCAGACGTCTACAGCTGATAACGATTTCTTCGTTTGATAAAAGTAGCACATTGCCAGTAAGGGAAGCCACGGAAACAGAGAAATGACAACCGACCAGAAATAAGTAGGATGTGTAATTTAGGTATAACTGTACCTTCAAGTAAGCAGACCCAAAAAGGCTTCTCCTTAGAAACAAGCAACAACACAATAACCTTATTTATCTAGTTAGAAAGAACCGTTTCTTGGTTGAACCAGTGTTCAAAAGGGTTCCTTCTGAACGCTTTTTGAGACGATTCTTTCATTGTTATGCCAAAATGATATATAAGATATATATCAGCATTTTATTATACAATGAGATGAACTTTCACCTTCACCTGTTCCCCACTGTTGGCTCTAGGTGTTCTCCCGCATTCAGGAGAAAACACAGGACCTCCTTAACCTTCCAGAACCAGAACAACGAGCTGTGACCTACCAGAGACATTTGCAGCAGCCACACCAGCAGAGGCAGCAGGTATTGGGCCTGGGCGGTCCGGACGCCTGGGGGGGGCCTTCGATGTGGGCCTGCTGCCGTTTCCTCATCTCAAGTCCACTTACACTGCGGAGCTAGAAGGCACACACACATACACAGGTTATAACTAGTTATCAACTATCAACTATTGCAGACACCTTTGTCAATGCAATCACGGTATTATTTACTTTAAGAAAAATACACATTTACAACTGAGTAGAGTGTGAATGTGAGTGAGTGTGTAGGGGTGATCTTTCCAAAATAAAACAATTCTGACTGCTATGAACATTTCAACTCCAAAGTTAAAGGGACATATTACAGTAATGCATAAATACATAGAAAAAAGAAAATGGAGTCACAGGCCAGATCTAGGATTGAGGGTCAGTCTGGCCCTGCTGCCCACAGTTGACCTTAACTGTCTTCACTCATGTGTAGGTCAATCATGTCAGCTATAACATGCAACCCTGCCATCAATGGCAAATATTCACATTTTATGCAATCTCACCCTCCCTTTTTCATTAAAAAAGAAAAATCTCTATCTGTATAAATCTCTTTATTCTCTATTTTATTAACACTGTAGGGGTATTGAACAGCATTTTGTATGTTACATATTGGTATTATGCCTGTTGGCTGGGTTTGAAAATCAATACAACTCTGTCATGAAAAAGAAGACACACAGACAGAATGAGGGAAAAGAGAAAGAAAGAGAGAGGATTCCCTTCCTGGCGATGGCCTTTTCTGGTCTAAAGCCAAATCTCTGCAGTGAGTGAGCAAGACACACACACACACACACATCAGCTTAACAGTGTGGATCTGTTTTTAGTCAAAGTCTATCTTAAATAGGCTCTGTATAAAAGGGATACCGCACTGCTCAGAGAAGATGACACTCACTGACCCTCTTAGACTGCTTAGATAAGAGTGAAGAGCCACACTGAGGGTAACAGCTGCTGAGCAAACAAAAATAAGCGTAACCATCCACATCCAATAACAAAAATAAAGGCCTGGTTCACCCTTCCAAGTGGCCATCTACATTTTTTATACGGACAATCCAGCCTGATTGCACGGTACCATCTCCTAGACCGTACGATCAGAAAATCCAGGTCCCGTTATCCTTGAAATAAGGTTAATCAGCATCATATCACCCTTACAAAGTCCCTAAATACTGGAAGGCTAATCTTTGAGGCAGGTCTATTACGTTCAATACACCTTCTCTACTATCTGTCTTCAAACAGAGAGCCAAATAATCTTACCTCCACAGTCATTTTTCAACCCTGGTTCCTCCTGCACATAGGGTAGGTAGGCTAGTCCTAAGAATGCGTTCAGTAGCACTGCAGTTTCCCATCTGAGTAAGTCTGGCTCTGTGTCACTGTCCACACAGGCCACTGGCATCAGACACATATATGCAAAACCAGAGCAGAGTACTTGAGTATCAGTTATTCAGAGTATCCAGCGACAGGAGAACAGTGGAAAACATGCACATGGATGCAAAACCCAGTAAGGGACACCTTTGTTCTGGCTGAGGGAGGAGGCTGCGGGCTGAAAAGACATGCAAATACGTGAGGGCTCTGTGTGGAAACACAAACACACTTCAGACCTTTCTCCATCCTCCTGTCATGGATGGCCGTAGCGGGCCATCCCTGTACTCTTATCACAACCTAGAACTACAGAGTGTTCCTCTGACGTCAGTGTACAAAACCCCATTGAAACACAGTGCAATAACCGGTTGGGTTTAAAAAATAACCGTGACAAAGGGTTCCTACCCAAGGACAACCAAACCCGCTTACAGAACCTCTTTTATTAGAGTAACAACTCCAACAAGAGATAAGTTTGTATTCTCCAACTTGGCCATAAGGACACATTGCAATCTCAGAATGTTTTTGTGTTAGATACACTGTACCATAATATACAGAGTAAGTAAACGAAGAATAACACTACTTTGGATTTGGCCTAATCGATTACTGAACCTAATACTACACATTTATTTACCATTAGACCAAGAGGACATCTTCATCGGGTTGGAAACATTAGTGCTTGGAAGTCCCATGCATTGTTACCTCTTAAAGAGAATGTCTAATGTGGACCAGTGGAGCACTTGAAGGGAAGGACTACTCCACAATACTCTTATCTAACATGGTCTCCAGTTTATGACAAGTGATTCAAATTAGCATATCAACTCTGTCATGTCGCCATACATTTTTGTTTCAGTCAGTCACCTCAATAGATCTTCCAGTCTTGATCCAGAATCATTTCTGAAAACTACTTTATCAAAACTATTTGACTACATTTCCTCAAGGTGAAAGACCTGAAGGGCTGATGAACCAGGGCCACCAGCCTAAGGTTAACTTCCCACAAATGTGTGTTGGTATTGACTGAAAATATACACACGACAGAGGACTGTGAACATACCATGTGAATTAGAGAGTTTCCACTATCTGATTGGACAGAGAAGTCATGGTTTTGTGGTGAGAGGTTGAAGGTTGACTACAGAGGCTGACTGGTTGGCTGGTGCAGGAGAGGTAAGCAGACTGGCCACTACAGAACGGTGTTCTCACCATCCCTGAGACAGAGTCTGAGAAGGACAGGTCTCTTGTTCTCCTACTCTCTCCTTCTCTCTTTTCTCTCTCTCTCCCCTTGTCCTTATCTCTCTCTCTCTCCGCTGGGGCTGCAGTGGAGCTCAGGAGGGACTTAGTGAGAAGACCATTTGTGTTTGAGTTGAGCAAACGGGGAGCAGAAAAACAACATCTGAAACAGAAACAAGAAGATAATTTTTTACGGAAATGGGCCTACAGCACACAGCCAACACACTACCCTGCAGGGAAACTTCAGAAAACGAATTAGGATTTCACGGTCAGAGTGGCAAAGTTACATGATGCTGACCAATGCTTGTATATTAATTATGTAATTACTTCAGTACCCATTGAAAACACTGGCAAACATATTTATTATTAAATAGCTTAATGCTGAAGGTATAGGTTAAATTATAACATGTAACATACATTGAAAATTACTTATCAATTGTTTTGATCAGTAGACCTACACAACTAATGATGGAAACCAATTCAGTCAGGAATTCAATGTTGGGAAATTGCCATAATCCATCACATAATAGTGACATATCTGACAATTATTATCATACATCAACATAAATTGTATAAGTATTATCATATTATTGCTGTATAACTGGCCTACGATACAGTATAAGTAAGAGAGAAGGAAAAAACAACGTGTATCTGTGCCTAAATAAAACACATGAAGCTACCTGTACCATCTAAAAAATGCATCAGTCAACTGATATCAGTGCAATGTCACTTCACTTAAGTGGCTGTTTTCATATCTGTGAACTATTAAACAGATGCAAGTGAGCTACAAATTAATATTCATAAAATAGTGATAGGCTGGTGTTGGGTAGTATTGGATCCCAGATCATTTACACCGGAACCCAAAAATCTGCTACTGGATTCAAGACGAATTCCCCGGTATATTGGGTTTTATCTCATCGAAGTCAGGCGTTGGGTTCCAAACATGCTCCGCTAGCTAGTGGATGATCATGTCAGCTGCTAAATTAATTAATTAGCCAAACTTAGATGATATTAATGGCAAAATGCATAAAGCAATACCATTACGTTGTGACATGTAGCTACTGCAGCTCATTGCCATGTTAGAGGCCTGTGCAAACCGTATGTCATTAACTAGCTACACTAACAGTCTTCTCATTCAGCTAGCTGCTCTTTCCTGCTGCTGCTGTTGCCTGGCGTGTTTTGCATGGTCTCTTGCAGCTGGGCTTCGCCTTCGAAGCATCTGATGAACCAAGTAATTGCAGGTAGCTTGCAAAGACAAGCCTATTCCGATTTATAGAACACCCAGTTGTGATACTAAACATCAAGGAAGCAATGAGAGCCCTGCTGTCGCATCAACAATATGCAAAACACAAATAACACCCACTTTTCAATTGCCGACCGACCAAGACCGTTATCTCGCTACGAAGAGGAGGCGGCAGCTGAAGCTAGCATGCTAGTGCTAACAAGATAGCTAGTGGGGCATTTGTAATGGCACGAATAAAGAATATTCTGCATCTTACCCTTTTATTTCTGCCTGTCAGTTCCCAATAGTGTTAACTTTAAATGTGTGTTAATGTTGATGCTTGTCTAATCGCATCATAAATCTGCATCCCGATGTTTTATCTCCATCGGCGCTGCTTTTCTTCCATCCGCCCAACTTCAGCACCCACCGACGGCGAGCCCGTGGATACACTGCGCAGGCGTGCTGTCACTGTCAGCTCGCCTCGCGCTGGCCAGAGGCTGCAGTGGGAGCCAGTTGCTTTATTGATATCCACAGAAATAATAAGGAAAATTCATCACGCTTATGGTGACCAGGTTTTTCCCCTGCATTGGTGTCACTATCATGGGTTTATTACAAGCAAGTTAAAACAAACAAAGCTTTTACATCAAGACATTTTAAAAGAATGTGAGAACCATGAGGTGTTAACTATTTAGTAAACAATGCTGCTATTTCAATATATTTCCCATTGACGAGCTTACCTATAGCAAACCTATAGACCTAGTGCGTGTAGGAAGTACCAAGTTCCAGTAGTTTCCCACAGGAAACTGTACCTAGCAGAGGTTCCCTATTTCAAGGAAAGCATACTAAACCTCAATTTTCATGAAATAATCATTAGGAGTCTTTCTTGAAGGTGCCAAAATGTGTTAAAAACTGTTTCGTCAATGGTATGTTCAAAGCTTATTCAAACAGGCATGTTTCCTGATATCACTGCGAGACTCAGGTTACATGAATACGTCTTTGTAGTGACATGTTCACTTTATCCAAGTCCACAGACAATGTATTGGGGGAATGTTTATATAAATAAATTGATTCTTTAAATGTATTAAAATGAGAAGCACCTGCATTGTGGATTAGAACAGAGGCCAGGTCTGTCAAGCTGAATTTTATATCTTCATTTGTTTTTTGTTTTGTTTGAGCATTCCACTTTCAACAGAGTGAGAGTGGGTGCTGGTCATGTTCAATGTTCAAGACCCATTTTTCCACTAGAGGGCACCAAAACCCTGCTGCCCTCCATTCTTTTCTGGGGAAACACTTTTGAGACAGAGAAGTCTCTGGTGTTGGTTCAAGAAAACCTGTTACTTTGGGTTAAAATCACAAGTCCCTTTAAGCAGTTCATAATATTAGGTTCATGCCAGATGCACTATGACACTCCCATTCTATAAGACACTTTCAATGTCCCTGCATCTGGAGGAATTCTTATTTTAGAATGATGAACAGATGAGTTTGTTTGCAAGATACCATGGAGCCATTCATGTTCGTTTTATCCAGACTTTTTTTTTCCTATATAAACATTTCTAATGATGTTTAACCAACAACAGTGCATGTGGCTTTGTTTGAAGGTCACTTACTTTGGGTGCCCTGTTTACCAGAGAAACACAGACCCAACTATGGAGGACACTGATTTTATGGCCCAGCAGGATGAGTCATCACCAGAAGTATATGTCAAGTACGGTGAGGTACTTGACATATAAGATATCCTTTAAAACAGATCAGATAAATACAATCTTTATTTTAAATTTCATTTCCTTGTTTCTTCCATCAAGTGAACCAACTAAACCGTCTTTCAGTCTCAAATGAATGCATTTCACACAGTTTTGTTATTACAGCCTTGATTGATGCAAATTTAACTGAAAAAAAGATACATCTCTTTGATTTGTCCTTTCAGGTCGCTCTCTCTCTTTCTCTCTCTTTATCTCTTTTTCTCTTTCTCTCTTTCTCTCTTTCTCTCTTTCTCTCTTTCTCTCTTTCTCTCACACCTGTCCATACATGCACACACACTACCCACACATGCTTACATGCTGTGAATATTCGACACATTTTTAAGGTACTTTCGAGTACCAGTTGTGTAAAAATAGTCAAGTAAAAGGTTTTTGCCTGTGGATAAACATGCTATCATTTAGGATAACTGTTAGCCCCTTTTGTTGTCATGACGAGTCATGTGTGTAAGAATGGAGGCTCTTATACTGTAATGGGAAGATTGTTCCCCACAGCTGTTTACTGACCCGGTGGCAACATCAGTTTATCATTAAGTGAATGTGTTTTGAGGGGATAATCATTTGAATAGATTGTAATAGCAGTGCAACGTTTTGTGCCTCCAAGCTTTTCAATATCTTTTGATTACAAAGCACAACGATTCTGCACTTTCTTGTGTTTTTGAGTATGGATCTTGTGCTTTGTTTTTATAGAGTATACTGTATATTTTGTATATGATAGTATTCATACTGTTACTTACCACATTGCCCAGTATCTATATTATCCATTTGTGATTACTTATTCTGGAAGGGAGCTGTTGTGAGGTCTATGTCTCAGGTCCAGAAGGTCCGTTCCAAATCTGCAGTGTTTCCAACTGCCACAGCAGCTATCAGAATTGAGTCATCTGACCAGCGGTTTCCATGGATACAGATCTACCCAGCATGCGAGCACAATAAGGAACCTTTAATTACCTTACCACTATCCATTACCACTTCCAACCCACCTGCAACTTCCCTCTACCTCCTCCTCTACATTAACCCACACCTCCCTATTTCTCTCTCTGCCTCTCTCTGCCCCCCCCCCCCTTCCCAGACAAACTTTAATCAATCATCCCCTCTCCTCAATTACAATTACAATCAGCACCCAATTATCACCTCTGCTATCCCCAAGAACCTTCCCCCTAGATGGTTCAAATATATGCTCAAATTAACCTTGGCAGGGACAAAGAGGTAAGAGGAGCAGATGAATATTTGTTACAGTGATGTACATCATCTGAGGACAGGATAGTGTGAGCTGTCAGGCTCCTGGACACCTTCTGGCTCAGAGTCCCTTGTCCTTATCTCTCTGTCTGCCTTTATTTCTCTCTCTCCTGCTCATTATTTCTTATCTACTTCACATTTCAGTTAGTCAGTGCAAATAAACCAAAGGAAATGTGAAAATGTACATTGGATGGCTGATCAGAACTTTATATTACAGACTGAACAAGTGTAGAGATTTAGGTATGGTCTTTGGTTCATGATTCATGACTCAGAGATAGAATGAGTTTCAGTCTAGTCAGTTTAAAACCATTCAAAGTTTTGCATTTATATAATTCAAACCTATTGCAAATTTATTGCTGGTTTTGCACTTAATTGGAATGCACAGTCTCAGAAGCATGCCAATATTTTACTGGGTCAGCTCTGGGCACATTTAAGAATCTATGAGAATCTGAGTTGGAAGGGTTGTACTACACCCCATATTTCCACTTGTTAAACTGGAATTCTGAGCTAATAAAGATTATACACAGTTCCTAGAATGAAATCCAAACCATTAGCATGTGCAACAAAAAAAAAACTTGAAATGAAAGATTGTTACAAATGATCATAAAAGAATACCTAACAAAATATAACATTATATAAAGCACAATAATTCGTACCTATTTCTGGTTCACACATGTCAAATTGTGAATGCTGAAGGAGATTGAATGTTTGGGCATCTAATCATGCATTATGAGATATATAGACAGGAGATGAGCACTCCACCCAGCTGCTAGTCCAAGCACTGGTCCTCTCCAAGTTGGACTACAGCAACTCGCTGCTCGCTGGTCTCCCAGCATGTGCAACCCGCCCTCTTCAGAGCATTCAGAACGCAGCGGCCCGCCTGGTCTATAATCTACCCAGACGCTCCCATGTTACCCCACTCCTCATCTCTCTCCACTGGCTACCCATCAACGCCCGTATCAGATTCAAGACCCTGGTACTGACCTTCCTAGCAGTGAATGGGACTGCACCCGACTACATCAAGTCTCTCCTGCAGCCTTACACCCCCACCCGTCACCTACGGTCTTCTTCAGACAACCGCCTGGTGGTCCCACCGCTCAAGACTGCCCGGTCCCAACACAAGCTCTTCTCCTGTTTGGCCCCCCAGTGGTGGAACCAGATCCCCACTTCCATCAGGGACACTGACTGTCTCCCCACCTTCAAGAAAAGGCTCAAGACACACTTGTTCCGGGAGTACAACGGCACTTAGGAATGCTTGGCTGGACCCGATGTTAGTTTCCTCCAGGATCACAATAACTCTTATTGAGTGACTTGTTGCTCTTGTAGGTTAGTTATAACGAAGTTAAGTCTTGTACTCGCTGTGAAATATTTTACTGTTGATTGTTCTTCTACAGGTACAGTCCTGCACTTTTTGTGGTTCATGTTGTTTTAATTTGTAACTTGTATAACTGCATGCTCTTATTGGTCTTCCCTTTGGCACTTGTTTATTTTTTTCACAATGTATGCCTCATGTCTTGGCTGCTTGCAATGTTTGGGACTACCTCGTTGTTATGATCATGCTATTTTGTAAAGCTCAATCTTGGAAGTCGCTTTGGATAAAAGTGTCTGCTAAATGCATAAATGTAAATGTAAATATATGGTGTTTGACGTGACCTTTCAAAGGTAGAAAAATTGATGTACCTGATGTAGAGCCAGACTTAATTATAGGAAAGTCAGTTCCTTCCTTCCCACTTGAAACATATAATTTAAATTATTAGAACACTTTGGGTTGAAGCAAACTTCTTATTTGATGTATTTGATGTGGATAGTCCTTTAAAGTGCTTTTATTTCAGGCGGAACAAAATGAAACCAGACTTGCATCTGAGAGCCTTTGTTGAGTGAATATTTCGGTCACCAGGGACAATTCAAAGGATAAGAGCCTCAAATTGAAAAAGCATCACTTCTCGCATCACAGCGTCCCTCAGTTTTCAGAGAACTCTAAAACCATGCGTGGTTTAAATCCCATTTGGCTGAAAGAATGAGCAACACTGACAAGCTGCATCCACACCCCCTCCACCACCCATTCCGCATGCATTCAAGTGTTACCTCTGTGTGAAACTTCCCATGAAAGACGACTTGTTAATTAAAAAGCCTAATTAAGTTGGGGGAGATATTCCTCCAAGATTTGCTGCCCCCACAGAGCCGCAGACACTAGGACAGGGTGCAGCCAGGAGAAGCAAACAAAAGCTAGCTATCAATGGACTGTAAAAACTGGTGAGCGTACAGTAGGGGACCTCAACACATTGTTGTGTGTGCTACCTCTGGTGACTTTTGAATTGAGTCAAAATAACAGTTTCGGCTGTTTGGTTGTGAAAGTGTGTGAGCTAATCAAATTTGTTGTGTAATGTCTAATTCAACATGCTGTAGGTCACTCATACACCTGAACCTATCAGTTCAAACTGACACCAGTACGCTGTACACAAACACAAAGTAAAGCAGATTGGAACCAAGACAGAGCTTTTGTATCTATGTGATAAAAGCAAATAGGAAAAGGTTTGATAGTCAGCCAATCACATTTAGTTGAAGAAATCCCTTGGTGAGATTTTTCCCTAAGTGTTGGATATTTCAAATGGCTGGAAAAATAATTAGCAAAATAAGAATCACATTTTCCTGATGAGTACAAGAATTATCCAACTCGAAACATTTAACTAGTTGATTGAAGGCTTCAAATAAACATTTCCCCAAGGAAATTAAAGAAATTGCAATGTTTATCATAAAGGATTTATCCATTATAATACCGAACAAAAAAGGTTAGGGTAATTATGTAACTCATGAGAATTGAGTTTATGTAACAACACCTGTCTCATATGAAACATACAAACCCACAGCTATATCTAACACCTAGAACTGAGTTATATTGCTCTCTGGGTATCAGTTCACAGCTTGGGTTTGAGGCTAGACACAGTAGTCAGTAGCCCCTGAACCCTACTGTAGATCCAGAATGACTCTCCACATTCACCCCATCATAGTGTCATGACAGCAGACATCCAGATGAGATTTGTCATTGCAATGGTAGGAGGTTGCCTCTATCTTTTCTACTCTTCTTTACATGTGGGACAGTACACATATGTACACGCTTGTTACAAATGCATTTGATACATTTTGCAAGGTCCAGTTAATCGGTTGAATTATATAACAACAATTTTAAGTATTTATTTATTATATTTATATTATAAATGTATAGATATTTATAAGACAAAATTGAAAGAATTTTGTTTTTAGGAAACTTTGACCCTCATCTGACATAGTTCAACACAAAAACTGAAGTGAATGTACATGTCCTGGATGGTCCATAACCAGAGCAATGATTGATTGGCCAAAAGGGATGTAAAGGATTGTCACTGTGGACATGGCTCTGGACAATGCAACTGCTAAGTTTTAGGGAAAGTGTTATTTTCACAATCGACTAAGACTGGTTATCGTAAAAAAGGAAGCAATACCGTGACTCAATGACACCTGTAACACTAAGATTCAAGTTTCCAGAAAATGTATGCAAAAGTTAAAATGGACTGAAAAGAGACACAAAATGATGAAATTGATTTTAAAAATCTTCTCCATCTGTGTATTTAGAGTGACCTTACACAGCCAGCTCACTCAAGCACCCGTGCAATCAACCTGGATCCCCAGAGCTACAAAAAGCCTCATTCAGAACGATTATTAAAAATGTAACTGAACCCAAAAAACATCGAGACATTCTGTCTCCAACAATCCCAAAGGCCAATTGTAATAAAAAAAAAACATGAGGTTTCTCACACTCACATACACAGTATGGAAATAGATGTTACATTTTCAGTTTCCCAAACACACACACCACACTAATTGCATTCCAACATGAGAATAACAGTGGTGATGAAAATGACTCAGCCCCAACCAATAATGACGCCCCCCTCCAACCACACACACAACACACACAAGCAACGCTTGGACAGTAATGGGATATTAGCATTAATGGAGTTATCTGTGAGGGTTCCCAGAAGACAAACAAAAGAGCCAAGGCTGGCCTTCGTCCACGTGATTCAACTCATTGCCAGTCAAGTCTATTAAATGTGGTTTGATGGTTTCTATCCTGGGATAGGGAGGTAATGGCTGTTCATCAGTGGCCAATCACACACCTGACAGCTCTAAAGCAGGCTAAGGGCACCAGTATGAGACACTGAATGTGATACACAGCTGCTGTTTTCCCTTTCTCAAGCAACCTCGGATGGTTGGATTGAAATGGCTTGCTTTTTTAACAAATGTTTGGAGAATCATGCTCTCTCATCTAGAAAATAGCAGGTTCCAGAAAGGATGCAAGGAAGAATTTATCTGAGCTCCAGACCCTAGTGAAAGCTGTGAGTGTAACTTACTGAAAGATCACACTAACTGGTGTGATCTTTCCAAAAGACTGCTTCATGAAGAAAATGGGTACAGGATGTAGATGTACATGACTAGAACCTGCAACAGTTGGTGATACACATTGTGATGCATGCAGTCTCTGCAGTTCAAGGGATGTGGCTGTCGTAGCGCCCTCTGCTGGTTAGATTCTGAAAAGCCATTTCCTCCCCCAATGGTTCCAGTTAGTCTCTTTCAATCCATGAAGACAGACTGACAGATGTTATGTACGAGTTTAGAGGACTTCATCCAACAAACTGTACATGGTAGAGAGTTAAAATATCCAGCTGAATATTAAATCTTCATAGGGAACACTTGGTAGTCTACAGAAGTTGTAGTCATGTCACCACCCTCCTCTTTGAAGAGGTGAACCAGCTAAATGCATGTGCCAGAGTCCACTGAGTAGACATCCTTGTTGCCATGGATACTAAACAAGATATACCCAACGGTGGGTTGCCGAGCGTAGTTCTAGTTTCTGAGGGTGTAATTTTATTTTGCTGAGCCACAGCGTTCCTGATGTTCTGGGATTCAACGTGTGTTCAAGTCTCTCTCTCTCTCTCTCTCTCTCTCTCTCTCTCTCTCTCTCTCTCTCTCTCTCTCTCTCTCTCTCTCTCTCTCTCTCTCTCTCTCTCTCTCTCTCTCTCTCTCTCTCTCTCTCTCTCTCTCTCTCTCTCTCTCTCTCTCTCTCTCTCTCTCTCTCTCTCTCTCTCTCTCTCTCTCTCTCTCTCTCTCTCTCTCTCTCTCTCTCTCTCTCTCTCTCTCTCTCTCTCTCTCTCTCTCTTCAATAAGAACAGGCGGAAGTGTGGTAACATTTTTTTAATTGGAATGTTCTAGTGGAGCCTCTCTCCGATTGTAAATAATGAGTGGCAATGTTTAGCTATCCCTCTGGTGAACAGGGAGTTCAATATGTGGATGTATTAGCTGGCTGAGACTAGTGTGGTTTCAAATCACCTCTTCAATGAGTGTAATCTATCCCTGTCTACATGTGCAGAGCATGTCTCAAACCTGATGTGTAGATAAGACAAGGTAACACTCTACTAAGCCCTGCCATTTTAACCTCACTCCAAAATGTATAACATTGAATACCCTGTGATGACATAGCAAAAACAAGCTACTCGAAATGTTTGTTCGTTTAAAAAATATATAAGAAACTGAATCAATGGATTTTTGTGGTATTGTTTGTAGAATTCTGAAACTGATTTGACCTCAATTGTAATCATAAAGTAAGGCTGCAACATGACAAAATGTGGAAAATGTGAGGGGGTAGCCAGTACAGAATGTTACTGAGTTGGACTTGACATGCAGCATGTGTCTCTAAAAGTCCTCCATATTCAGGTGTTCCCAGGTTCTGTTGGTTCTTCGAGTACTGCTCTGCCTCTAGAGTAATGGGGACACTTGTGTGATCATCAGTACTCCTTCTCCGATTGTCTCTCTCTTTGATTTGAATTCCAGGAAACCTGCCAGAGGATCCTCGGGAGGCAGATATAAGTCTCAAAGTGGCTGTCAAAACCGCCTATTTGGAAAACTGTAAAAAACGAGCGATATCCTGGAGGTAGGCCTCCCCATCACCCCCATCCCCCTAGATAAGACAAGGTAACACTCTACTAAGCCCTGCCATTTTAACCTCACTCCAAAATGTATAACATTGAATACCCTGTGATGACATAGCAAAAACAAGCTACTCGAAATGTTTGTTCGTTTAAAAAATATATAAGAAACTGAATCAATGGATTTTTGTGGTATTGTTTGTAGAATTCTGAAACTGATTTGACCTCAATTGTAATCATAAAGTAAGGCTGCAACATGACAAAATGTGGAAAATGTGAGGGGGTAGCCAGTACAGAATGTTACTGAGTTGGACTTGACATGCAGCACGTGTCTCTAAAAGTCCTCCATATTCAGGTGTTCCCAGGTTCTGTTGGTTCTTCGAGTACTGCTCTGCCTCTAGAGTAATGGGGACACTTGTGTGATCATCAGTACTCCTTCTCCGATTGTCTCTCTCTTTGATTTGAATTCCAGGAAACCTGCCAGAGGATCCTCGGGAGGCAGATATAAGTCTCAAAGTGGCTGTCAAAACCGCCTATTTGGAAAACTGTATAAAACGAGCGATATCCTGGAGGTAGGCCTCCCCATCACCCCCATCCCCCTAGATAAGACAAGGTAACACTCTACTAAGCCCTGCCATTTTAACCTCACTCCAAAATGTATAACATTGAATACCCTGTGATGACATAGCAAAAACAAGCTACTCTAAATGTTTGTTCGTTTAAAAAATGTATAAGAAACTGAATCAATGGATTTTTGTGGTATTGTTTGTAGAATTCTGAAACTGATTTGACCTCAATTGTAATCATAAAGTAAGGCTGCAACATGACAAAATGTGGAAAATGTGAGGGGGTAGCCAGTACAGAATGTTACTGAGTTGGACTTGACATGCAGCATGTGTCTCTAAAAGTCCTCCATATTCAGGTGTTCCCAGGTTCTGTTGGTTCTTCGAGTACTGCTCTGCCTCTAGAGTAATGGGGACACTTGTGTGATCATCAGTACTCCTTCTCCGATTGTCTCTCTCTTTGATTTGAATTCCAGGAAACCTGCCAGAGGATCCTCGGGAGGCAGATATAAGTCTCAAAGTGGCTGTCAAAACCGCCTATTTGGAAAACTGTATAAAACGAGCGATATCCTGGAGGTAGGCCTCCCCATCACCCCCATCCTCCTAGATAAGACAAGGTAACACTCTACTAAGCCCTGCCATATTAACCTCACTCCAAAATGTATAACATTGAATACCCTGTGATGACATAGCAAAAACAAGCTACTCGAAATGTTTGTTCGTTTAAAAAATATATAAGAAACTGAATCAATGGATTTTTGTGGTATTGTTTGTAGAATTCTGAAACTGATTTGACCTCAATTGTAATCATAAAGTAAGGCTGCAACATGACAAAATGTGGAAAATGTGAGGGGGTAGCCAGTACAGAATGTTACTGAGTTGGACTTGACATGCAGCATGTGTCTCTAAAAGTCCTCCATATTCAGGTGTTCCCAGGTTCTGTTGGTTCTTCGAGTACTGCTCTGCCTCTAGAGTAATGGGGACACTTGTGTGATCATCAGTACTCCTTCTCCGATTGTCTCTCTCTTTGATTTGAATTCCAGGAAACCTGCCAGAGGATCCTCGGGAGGCAGATATAAGTCTCAAAGTGGCTGTCAAAACCGCCTATTTGGAAAACTGTATAAAACGAGCGATATCCTGGAGGTAGGCCTCCCCATCACCCCCATCCCCCTAGATAAGACAAGGTAACACTCTACTAAGCCCTGCCATTTTAACCTCACTCCAAAATGTATAACATTGAATACCCTGTGATGACATAGCAAAAACAAGCTACTCTAAATGTTTGTTCGTTTAAAAAATGTATAAGAAACTGAATCAATGGATTTTTGTGGTATTGTTTGTAGAATTCTGAAACTGATTTGACCTCAATTGTAATCATAAAGTAAGGCTGCAACATGACAAAATGTGGAAAATGTGAGGGGGTAGCCAGTACAGAATGTTACTGAGTTGGACTTGACATGCAGCATGTGTCTCTAAAAGTCCTCCATATTCAGGTGTTCCCAGGTTCTGTTGGTTCTTCGAGTACTGCTCTGCCTCTAGAGTAATGGGGACACTTGTGTGATCATCAGTACTCCTTCTCCGATTGTCTCTCTCTTTGATTTGAATTCCAGGAAACCTGCCAGAGGATCCTCGGGAGGCAGATATAAGTCTCAAAGTGGCTGTCAAAACCGCCTATTTGGAAAACTGTATAAAACGAGCGATATCCTGGAGGTAGGCCTCCCCATCACCCCCATCCTCCTAGATAAGACAAGGTAACACTCTACTAAGCCCTGCCATTTTAACCTCACTCCAAAATGTATAACATTGAATACCCTGTGATGACATAGCAAAAACAAGCTACTCGAAATGTTTGTTCGTTTAAAAAATATATAAGAAACTGAATCAATGGATTTTTGTGGTATTGTTTGTAGAATTCTGAAACTGATTTGACCTCAATTGTAATCATAAAGTAAGGCTGCAACATGACAAAATGTGGAAAATGTGAGGGGGTAGCCAGTACAGAATGTTACTGAGTTGGACTTGACATGCAGCATGTGTCTCTAAAAGTCCTCCATATTCAGGTGTTCCCAGGTTCTGTTGGTTCTTCGAGTACTGCTCTGCCTCTAGAGTAATGGGGACACTTGTGTGATCATCAGTACTCCTTCTCCGATTGTCTCTCTCTTTGATTTGAATTCCAGGAAACCTGCCAGAGGATCCTCGGGAGGCAGATATAAGTCTCAAAGTGGCTGTCAAAACCGCCTATTTGGAAAACTGTAAAAAACGAGCGATATCCTGGAGGTAGGCCTCCCCATCACCCCCATCCCCCTACCTCCCCACCCCCCTGTAGGGCAAGAGCCTTTTTCTTTAAAGTTATCTAACTTTTCAGCTGGATGGATCTTGACTTAACAACATCCAGTTGTGTGAGCTTGATTAAAGGTTAGAAAGATAAAAGGATAAGGACAACAAAAGGTTGAGTGTGTTATATAAAGCCGAAACATTCTCCCAGAACACGAACGAGATGAGAGGAACTAAATATTTTTTCAATGGTTTTGCAGCACTTCTTAGATAAAATGTGAGCATGCACTGACCAGCACAATTTGACTGTCTAATTTCATCATACAAAGAAAATAACACAACACCCTGTTGTGTGTGTGTGTGTGCTTTACAACAATACTAAAGACTGAAAAGGTGAACTATCCTGGTAATACCTTATTATGTAATATTTAATAATGGACCCCCCAAAAATTATCACATGACTTTGATTTTAATTAATTTCTTGGTTTCAGGGACAGTGGGCGATATCTATAATCCTTTGACACAGCTCTAAATTCAATTAAGCGTACTTGGGTGCATTAACTCATAATGAAAGTACTGTAGCATACATCAATGTGCAAGTCTAATACCTAAATCAACATTGAAGTAAAACTGAATTATTTATGTATGCATTTAAACTATAGTCATTTAAACGCAGCCTGACAATCACCACCAATCACCTTATCTCAGTGTCCTTGGTAGAAGACAAAGCATCCTGTTTCTCTGTTGTCCTTCTCATGAAGTCTTTTTCAAGCTGTTTCAATCTGATGAAGGTCTGGGAAACATTGTGGAGAATATAAAAATGTATGTGTGTGAGTGAGTGGGTGAGTATGTGTGTGTGTGTGTGTGTGTGTGTGTAGTATAACAGCTTACCCAGCTCCTGCTCCTTAATATGTGGCAGTGGCAGCATAGTGTCACCACAGTTTAACCATGAACTTGCCATTGGCTTGACTCCTCTCTTACCCAAGGTATCTGGGTTCACACACTGCAGCCAGAGGAAATAGTTTACTTTTCCTTAAAAAGAAACAATTCGGTTTTTAATCTCTGCAACAAAGTAATCTTACGTACAAGCACAACAGCCATTAAAGGACTGTTCTCATAAATCTGTGACTGTTCTGACTGGGTATAATGCTTTAAGGGCTGACATAATTATATTACAAATAATAATTAGGAAAAGTATTACAGTCATGTTGCATAGTGAGAATACTTTGTACTCAATGTTCAGGTGTTTTCAATGGCTCTCCAAGTCACCCTCGCCTCATTCCTATCCTATGAATACTAATATAGACGTAGATATAATCTCTACTGGAGTGTGTGTGTGTGTGTGTATATATATATAGAGAGTGTCGGGGGTGGGGGGAACTGGAAATAACAAAGGGAACAGGAGATTTGACCCAGACTTGGGTTTGTAAATACAGTTTGACACTATTTAAACAACGAACAAGATAAAATACATATACATACAAACGGCATTTCCTCTGTATAACTGAGCTACAAGTGGTGGAGCATAAAAAAAGTTTCTACTTCGAGTCGATTGGACCCTGACTCCACTGTATGATATTAGAGCCAACCATCTGGAAATTCTGTATATTTAATCTAATGGTTTTTCTGTTTAGTTTACTTGAACACAGTTAGTTCAGTTTAGTGTTTACTTGAACACATGAATGCAAATCATCTCTTTGCATCTCTTTCTAAATGGTCACATTTCTTTAATTATATTGTTGTCTTTCTTTGATAATGTTTTCTTTTAACAGAAGCTTTTATCTAAAGCAACTGCTGTAACACCGAGCTAAAAGTTCCCCCTCGCTTACATATATTTTGCATTGTTTTCCTATTGTACCATCTTATCTCGCTCTATACACTGTCAGCTGTCTTTTCATTTGCCTCACTCATAGACTATGTTGAATCAATGTTCAGTCTATCTTCTCAAAAAAGAGTTAAAATGGAGACACAAAGTTTGAAAGCCCCTTATGGAAACTAAACCCTCATGAACACACTTTATACACCCTAAACACGCCAATGAGGCTTCAGCTCAAGATGGTGACCAAAAGGAATGAGTTGGTGTGAGGTGAATAGAGCCAGCAGAGTAAGCTCAAAAACTCATCAAATTAACTGCTCATTAATGGAAATGTAACCTTGAATAACATAGTTTACACCTACTTAAGCATGCCCTCAAGCTTTCAGTTAAATCGTGTAGAAAAACAAATCCCATTTAAAGAGGTGTCCTTAAAAGTTATACACTCCTAACCTAAAGAGAGTAGACACCCTATGCCAATACAGTTTGTTTTGTTAGTTAGTCTCTGTAAACATATAAAAAATTCTGTGTGAATGCTGACTTCATCATATCTTGTTTTGACAACGTTTTTTATGGACATGATATAGTTTCCCATTCTATTTAAAGCTTAGGATACCAATGCTGAGACTTGAATGGCTTTCATCTGTAACTCTATCCCAGTGCACTGTTAGGAATTGCGAATTGTAATTTGAATTGTAATTTATGAATTGTAATGCACTCCATACATGACAATACATTACAGCAATGGCCTCAGTCAACTTGCCTTGCAATACTATGTAAACTTGAGCCAGAACATCTTTAAACGTGAGCGAACACATTCAATAGTCAACTAGAATGAATAAATATTTACATTTGGTGAAGACACCAGTGTCTTCTGAAGCTTACATGCTGCAAAAACAATGTCATAATTGGTTGTCTTGTGGACATGAGTTAAAGCCTGAGTCTTTTGTTGCTGCTCAGTGTCTCATCCTTAGGTAAAGGCCTGCAGGGTGATCTATATGGTCATTGGCTACAGTTCTGCGCAGGCCTAGTAAACCCATCTTTGACTCATATACAGATCTAAACAACCAGATTGAGGTGGGTTTTGGAACCGTCACTCCCTTGAAAAATTTCTGCAATCTACAGGAATTGACCTAAAACCAAAATCTCCCTCTCATTTTACATTTTCTATGATGCCAGATGTCGGTAATCAGAAGGTACCTATCTGCATGTTAACTGCATGACCATCATCTAACCATCAGGCCGGATTTGACTGACAGGAGTAAAACAAACAAGGTTTTCTGGTGAAGACAGGGTATAGAGAAAATGTCCGTTGCCATGGCAACAGTGTGAAGCCTGAACCTCTCTTTAGTGAAGATGGCTCTCTGCAGACAGTGGTTGTTGTTATAGATAGCCATTTAAATGACTCTTTCTTAAACTCTTATCACCTGGTCAAGTGGCTGTTTTCCTGACCATTGTAATTAATTAAGCATGGGGGCTGTTCATTCTTTCTATTGTGTGAGCATGTGAATAAATTGGCTTTGCGGATCCACAATTGTGTGCCTATCTTGAAGTGTCACAGCCATAAACTGGTTGATTCATTGACAACAACACATGTACTCACGGATCACCATCTGGCATTAAAGTCCTTAAGTTTTAGCATCTATTCTAAGACCGAGTACCCTTTCTGATCATGTTTCAAAAGCTGCTGATCATCTCTCCACAGAAGTCATAGTGAGGATTGTAACAAGGTGGGATTCCAAGCCCTGACTATCCACATGGGAACACAAACGCATATTGATAGAACCAAATGGTTCAGGTCTCTAATGAACAGTGTTTAACTACCAGACCCCTAAAAAGATGCAACATTTTAATCGTTCCTTCCCCATCAGTGCCTCCATCATTTCAGCACAGTTAACCAAATATAGAAAAACTCATTCTGTATTAATTGTCTGAAAATATTGGCGATCAGCAAATTCAGTTTTCAAAATAATTGAGAATTGTGGTTGTGTGTACATTTTATACATTAATGCAAACCCACTTAACACCTTGCTGATGCTTTAATGAATCAGAGTTTGCATTATCCTGATTAAAATCAATCACAATTGGATTACACAGAACAGGTGAACCTTACCTGACCTTACCCAATTATAATGTCATTACGACTTTCCCATTTCCGAGCCATGGTATCCTTGGAATAGAGACATGTCATTAAAACTTTCTAAGGCGTGCAAAAACAGTTGCAAAGCACGGTTCAACATCCAGAACGGCTACCAGACGTGAGAACATGAGGTTAGCTGTTGCTGATTTCGTTTTAGCATTATAACGGGACATTGGTGTTCAAATGTCGCTGTGGATAGTTGGCTGGCCTGGCCGGGAGAAGGAAGTTAAATCACTACACCACCTGTATGTTTTAGATAGGCTGCTTTCGTGGTTCATGTTAGGTTACGTATACTATCCACTCCAAAACAATAGCATAGACATATTCTCAAGTTTTTATTGTAAAATAGGCTACTTATAGGTTAGATTTGGGATTAAGTTACAATAAAGTATAGTTTCTATGGTCTACTTGTTGATTCAAACCATTTTTATATGTAGGTAGGCTATTGAAAAGTGGGGTGTAAACACTCCACCCAGTTCCTTTTAAAACGCCCGTTCTGCGGGTAATAGCACGGTAAGTGACGTCACGCTGCTCGATAAATGAGAAAGCGCTCCACTAGAAACTAATTTACTTTCGTGTCTCATCTTTGTCCCATGGCTCGCGCGTTAGGGTCGGCGAGGAGCTTTTACACTCGTATAGTCCGGTAGGCAAAAGTATCGTTCAAGGAGAAAAGCTTGTGCTGTGGAGTGCATCAGCACCGGACAGCGACGTTGGAACCATACGAAAAGTGATCGGTAGAAGACAACATCGACGCCCGACGCATACATCACTATCGAAAACACGTCAAATACTCTGTACCGAGACCTGTACTCCAACCTGGCCATGGCAATGTTGAACAACAATGTGAGCTGTCGGAACTTGGCTGACAATAACAGCCTCATGGATGCAAAATGTGACAACTCAAGCCAGGACACAACACCCGTGATAATCGCAATTGTTATCACCGCTCTCTACTCTATCGTATGTGTGGTGGGTCTGGTTGGCAACGTGCTCGTCATGTATGTCATTATAAGGTAAGATTGCAGAAAACTAAAATACATGTCCTAACACGTTGTCCTGTTACTTTTACTATTTATTGTTATCACATCCACTGCGTGTAGGAAATGGGTTCGTGGTAATTTGATAAAAGGTGTCGTGCCGTGAGTAACCTGTTGCAAATTGTTTCATATTAAATGCCCCAAATATGTCATGAATATGTCTTCAGAGGCCAGTAGAGACAATACTGTCCCTAACTGATATGACTCCAAGCCATGGCATCATACGTAAATCACAACCTATTTACTCCCGGCCCGTCGGTTTTGCGACTTGCAGTGGGGCAAACGGAGTGTAAGAATGCGAAGGAATGGCACCATGGCTGGCCGGTGTGAGGCGCAAACACCGTACAATAATCCTTGAATTGGCTTGTTTATGGATTTTTCATCCAGCATCAACTATATTAATTGCATACGGGCGGGGCAATCAAATCTCCTCTTTTAAAACATTGAATATTATTTGTTTTATACTAACGATGACAATATCTAAATGGATTACATGTGTACAGTCTGTAAAGCGTGTTCATACCAAAACATAGACTATTGGTTGGTGCTAAACAGCTGGAGCAGTAAACAGACACATTTTTGGAATCACACGCGCGCTTTCTCACACACACGCTCTTACGCGCGCACTCACACACATACATACTTTGCTTTGTAGCTTTGATCACAAAAGAAGTCCGTCATTATGTCTAAACAAAGTCATTTCACAGAGAGTGATATCATGTTAAATTAAGAGCTTTACTACTGGCCATGCATATTTGCTTCACTTCAAAGGCCATTTGACAGCTAGCACTGTCTCCAACGCCTATTAAATCAATGTAGCTACACAATCAAGAAGGGCATTTTCTTCACAACATTTCCAATTGTTATTTTGTATAACCTCAAGATGGAACAGTTGTTGGTTATATCTGAAAGAGAAAGAGAGAGGCAGAGATATGGGGAAAGAGAAAGTGAGCATGGACTGATTTAGAAATAGTGACAAAGATTGAGAAGATTAATAACTATAGGAATGGGACACAATCCTCAGGGCATAGGGGGATTGGAATAGAGGTTAGACATATTTCAATCCAGTCTCAACTGAGATTTTGTAGTTTGTGCACTTGTTATTATTGAGCTCCCAATACAGAGTTGTTATCATCTGCAGTCAATACCGACTTTCCCACTAAATGGGGAAGTGTTGAGGTTTGGGGGGTGTAGTCCATGAGGTCCTGAGTTCTGTCTTGAGCCTATTAGGAATAGAACATCAGGAATGCTTATGTCAGCAGGAGTCATCAAGAAAGCCATTCTGACCAGTCCTCGGAGGATTGCTGGTGTGATTACATTTACATCACATGCATCTCTAGCGTGTCTGAACATACGAGTTTGGGGGACTAGTGACAAAGATTCTTTATGTGGCTGCAATGTGCAGCTACATGTGTGAAGATTTCAAGGGTGACTAACTAATATGTTGCCTTTTTCTTCACAGTGTACTTCGTTTAATATTTTTAAGAGCCAAATAAAGAGTTCTGGGTGATAGGATCACTGTAATTGGTCCAGAACCAGACCAATCTGAGAAGTACAAAATAATATTGACTGAAAGAAAGACTGGTGTGAACTAAATGAGACAAGACTATACATCTAGTGTCTAATCATTTTAGTGTCTCATTTGTGGCACTTGGTACCCCATTAACCTTTCCCCGATAACACGTTTGGTTTTTGTAGAGGACCATAATGAAGTAAACAATTCAATCAAGTTGAAAAGTGCAAGACAAATTTACCTTGGAACAAATTAAATAATCTTAGATTTTTATTCTTGGATTTGAGTTTATTAACCTCATGTACTGTAGACTTCATGTCCAGATCTGGTGCTCCATACTGACCACCGTCCTCATGGCAAATGACCATGGCTGGGGTAAATACTATATATTATGTATCTGCATTGTGCCTCTCTATTTCACATACATTCTGTTCTATCTGCCCAGGTCTCTCTACCTATAAGTTAATTCATCCAGGGTTTTTCATAAACGTAGCGCTATATTCAATCCCTGCTATCTCCAATCATGCTTAATGAGAATGTTCCAACCATAAATCTCAGCTGAGTCTCTAGCATTTGTCAACTCAACACTAATATCCAAATCAGTGCTTGCTGCCAATGGCAAACAGTCTTGCCGTCATTCAAAAATCAATTCTAGTTTGCAGAGTCAGGCACCACAGGGAATTCAAATAATGCCCCGTGCTTTTTGTTGTCATGGAGATAGCGTTCTCTGTGCAACTCCGCCCCACGCACACACCACCACCCTCTTTTTGGCCCTCTAGCAGGCTTACCTCCGGCTCAACAGGCTCTTAGAGCACAATCCACAGGAAGGCTTCCTCGGACTTTGAACATGAGACAAAAAAGAAATACGCTCTTGCTGCAATTCTGCAAAGCTGTTTCCCTATTCACAAACATCATTATGTTGACTAAGGGTCTTAATTACCCTCATAACGTATTATCTGATACTGAATGCCTTTTATGTTGACTTTACCAATCAATAGCAGGATATCTATCCACAATTAATTACAATTAACTGCTTTAGATCAGTGTGTGTGCCTTGCCTGAGCTTAACACTTGTCAAACAGAAAATAAGGCTTTGACCCGGACTGATAGAAAGACTTTATGCAGATGCCGACAGATCTTGTACCAGTAAGTAGAAAAATATTCTCTGTTGTATTGATTACTAGTTCCCAGATTCTCTATTAGCCCCTGGAGTGCCTAAGTCTATGTGCGTATTATATACCAGGGCCTACACCCCAAGGCTGGATCCAAATGAAACCTAGAAGGAACTCTCCTATTTAGTATGATGGAAAGGTGACGGTGGGAATGTGAATATAGCTGTATATTCTGTAGGTAGGACTGTCTATCAGCATGCTGTCCATTACATTTGCTTTTCCTTGACCCTTCCAGCTTCTAAGGAAAGAGCAGATTACTTCCACTGCTGATGAAGGACAATCTTTCCAAGCAGAAAAAATATAATTGAGCACTGTCATCTTTTGTTGCTTCTGGGTTGTACTGAAAATATCTAGATAATGGAGAGAAGAGCAGTTTACTTGTTTTCAGTCTGACAAATCTTTAGTGAACTTGTCCTTAACACTCAGATGAGTAGGGCTTTGTCTATCTTTCAATGAATGTATTAGTCACTGTGTTGATTTTGTCAGAGGCCTACGGTTCAGAGAAGACAATGTATCAGAGCCTTCACTTCGTAAAAATATGTTGTGGAGAGATATTCATTCTGACTCATTCTCATTTCTATGCCCCCTACAACACAATGCCTGCATTAAAATGTTTTGTTATGTTCCCTCTCAAGGATGCACATATTTGACAGAATGACATTTACAAGGAACAACCTTCGTTCTCCACAAGGCAGTTAGAAAAACAGTTTTTTAGACTGTTACAAATAGGAGGAATAAAGAAATGGCTGTCATCGTTTCCATATGTTGTGATTCACATTCACCAAGTCATCTGCTGATACAATACCACATGACGACCATGGCCCCTCTACTATACATGACAAATAATCCTGTATAACATGTAAAACCATGTATGGAACAGACCTGAGGGTTCATTTTGAGCAGACAAAAAGCATGAGTCGTGCAGAATGCCGGTGTCCCTAAGCAACAGGACACCATAGCCATAAACAGATGCTAGGATGGCAGGCACGCCAGAGTCTTACCAGATTCATTGTGTGGGTTGAGCAAAAGAGCATAATTTACCCGTATGCTGCTCCCATATCAGGCACCAACAAACCTTGTATTGATTTTCAGAGCCGTGTTGTGATGGTGGTTTCTTGGAATCCTTGTCAGAAGGAACAACTTAGAAGGCCTCATTTACTAACAATGGCGCAGTTTACGCCGTGTCTGTTTTTGCAAGTTTGGTATTAGCTCCCGCTATGCTTCCTCATTTTGCTTAGTATGTATCAAACCTGACACCCATCAGGCAATCAGCGCGTACTCCACCCTCAAGCGTAATTTGCGCGTCTCTATAAGAACAATGGGCTCGCATATTTCTATCATGGATCTTCCTACGGGAAAAATAAAGCGCAAGGTTAAATGTAGTGACGTGCATGAAGTAACAGCAAACCTGAACATATTACAGGGCAGAACATTGACATTTACACACTCATTTAGACAGTGGCAGTTCTAGACGGCAGTTCTAGGTTCTTTTACTGGGTGGGCCAAGTGGGCCAGTGTTTAATCAGAGGGGCACATAAAAAACGGGAACAAATTGTATTTAAACATTAAATACTTTAATTTTGCTTTACATTAAAATCATACAAACGTCTCTGGCTTTCCCTCTTCCAGCTCTTCAGCTCTCTCAATATCTTGATATGAGATAGCTTTACCACTTTTCCAAGAGAGAGCTTTACAAAAGTGCATAGGTCAATGATCCTAAACAAGGACACCCAAAAACATTGCGGGTAACCAAAACATGAAGCATATGAACATGAAGAACATCCACACCCTCGGAAAAAAATGGCCACAAACAGCTGGTGGCCCATCGGTCACACGCTTTAACATCGTTGTTACCCGGTCAACTACAAAAAGATGCTTGATCAATTATAACCAGGACAACTATAAATCAATGTTATTCGATGGTCCCATATATGTTTCATTCGGTATTGCAATGTTTCATTCGGTATTGCAATAGTGATTCAACGTTGATTTAGCATTGAGATTTCAATCTAACCATTCTGATGATGTATATGGAAAATCAACATTAATTTAATGTCGTCTTGCTATGGGTTGGGGTTACCCTTCTCCTTGCTCAGATCACTGCTGCCATTGAATAAGATACTTACATTTGTACACACAGGAATATACGCTCCTGGTAAGAAATGCTTTTAAGAGGCGGAGAATTTCTCCGCACTCTTAAGCCTAGTTTATACTTATGTCGCCGACACTTTTGAAATGGTCGCAGACGAAGAAAAAAAAGTGTCGCTGAAGCTGCTGCATTTATACTTCGGCAAACACATAGCTATGGTTACATTGTTTACGCTTTGTAGCCTAGGTGATCGATCGGAGAAAAATGGCTGTAGCTAATTTTGACAGGCATTATAAAGGTGTGGATATGTTCTAACTTGCTCTGCCAATCTCTCCTCTTTTCCTTCCATCTTAAACAGCTGTTAAGCGTTCAATAACAATGCAGTCAACGACGCGTGCCGTCTATCTAGCCAATCACACTTGCGCGACACTATGTGACGACATCAGCGCCAGTAGAAATTTCTCCTGGTAGGTGACACCTTTTCAAAAGTGTCTGCGACCTAAGTATAAATTGGGCTTTACTGGCAGTCTTTGTAAATACCGCAGAATATATAATTAGGCGCACTTTACGTGTATCCTCTCACCTTTTTGGGTGGAACTCCCACTTTCCCCATGACCCTCCCACTTTCCCCACGACCCTCCCACTTTCCCCATGACCCTCCCACTTTCCCCATGACCCTCCCACTTTCTCCATGACCCTCCCACTTTCCCCATGACCCTCCCACTTTCTCCATGACCCTCCCACTTTCCCCAAGACCCTCCCACAAACGCATATTGAAAGCGCAACTTGCTTGCCTCGCTCATGTGGCAGGCAATCTGCGATTTTACCCAAGTGCGCCCTGTTTGTAAATACCCCGCATCATTAAATCAGTCTTTGCAAACAATTAATGCCTGGAAACAAGTGCGAACGGCTTGATAAATGAGGCCCGTAGTGTTGGTGTATAGTATTTGCTCTACAGTTTCATGAAATCTAGTCTGTATAGAACTAGAAGTACTCAACTTACTGTGGGCGGTCTGGTCGATGCTATGGGAACCTCTGTCATAAGTCACCTCCCGGAGCGGTATGATCATTTTCATGTTCAGATGGTGCCCTAACCTTCCAGGGGTCCCTCATTCAGAGAGTGTGGCTTTACTCCACCAGATGTTATCTGGTTCGTGATGAGCACTGACAGCTGGCAGATCCATGGCCACGGGAATTAGAGGTGCTGAGGGTGCTGCAGCACCCCCTGACAGCACGAGCATTTAAATTGATATGATTTAAAATCCACCTCTGTGGCACAGCTCCGCAGTAGCGGACTGGCCATCGGGAGCATCGGCAGAAGAAAGATGGAAAACCAGGCTTAGAAACGTAGGGTGGGGCTGAAAACTTAAGAGACAAAGAAATCACCTTCACTAGACAAGGTTTTACCAATTGAAAAGTGGTTATGTTTATTTTACATAAGGCTCAACTATTTTGCGCTCAAACAAAGGCCCCAAAATTTGGCTCGCGCGAGCATTAAGGATAGAACTCCCAAACTTGCATCACATCGAACACTGAATATGCTTGCATTAGCAGGGCAGCTGTGGTGGAATATATGGGGGCCAGTTCTGGTGGGCCCGTCTGGATCAAAGTCCAGGGCCTATTTTGACTCCTGCCCCGCAACATTAACCCCCCCCCCCAGCACCCCTTTGATAAAATATGTTCCCTCGGCTATGGGCAGATCGTCTTTTTTCACTTGATATTCAGTCATTTATTTTGCTCTGCTTGTCTGCCTGCCTGGTTTTTAATCAGTCTACTCTGCCTGTCTTATCACCACAGTATCTGTCTATCTGCCTGCCAGAAAAGTGTAGCTAACAGCCCCATCAGTCCCAGTTGGACCTGCAGCAGCTGAGGAACTGTCCTGTCATTGTGACACCAGGATTAATCTAGGGGCCCTGATGAGGTGGGTTGTCTCCCAAGGCAACCTGCTCCTCTTTGGGCTGAACACAGCTAAACCACCCCTCCCCCACATCTACTATGTACTGCTTCCCGTACTTCCTATATACAAGCCCCTCAGGCTGGTCAATGCCTTATCTTCCAAATGCCATTCCCCTACGGGTTTAATGAACTGGTTGGAAGGAAAGCTAATATTGATGATAACCAAACCTCTGCAGGCTCCCAAGCACCCTGCTAGCCAGGGAATAGGGGCCAGGGCCAGGGCCATGCAGGACCCAGATGGGACAGAGAATATCCTGACATGAGGCTGAGAAGTGGGAGCGAGATGTAGGTCTAAGGGTCTGACTCACTCACAACCTTGCTAGTCTGTGGACCAATCACTAGATAAGTGGTGTAGGAGTGGCAGACTCATCACTATAATTTCTCCTAGAATCATCCCCATAATTGACCCTCCGTCACCCTCACTCTTTTTATTTCCCACTGTCTCACACAATTTATCTATCTATGTATTTCTTGCTCTCCCTCTGCCTCTCTCTCACTTTCTATCTATTGGTCTCTCTGTGACTGTCTCTTGGCTTTAATCAGTAACAAATATCTGAATCTTAGAAATTCAAGATACAAATATATGTATAAATAATCCTTAATTTCTCTTAATATTGCTAATTAGGAACTAAATACATGCTCTATGAAGTCTTCCATCTTGAGACAAAGTCCTTTTGATACCTTTATGCGATTCCTCTGCCTTAGTTATGGCTGCTCATTTCAATTCACTCCAGCCCCTTTTTTACAGCCCCAGCCCTTTTCCCACCACCAGCTTCAGCCTCTCTCCATTATCTTGACGTTCTTTGAAATATTAAACACTGTTCTTCACACCACACACAAACATGCTCATGCACAAACACTCAATTCACACCCACTTACTTCATCAGATATCATGTATAAATCATAACGCAGGCAGTGTCTGTGTACTTTACATTTGCATCTTATGTTTTTAATCCACCTGACCTCCACACCTCACAGATTGAGTATGGCTCTATTCTGAGGGTAAATAACTAGACATAATAACAAAAACGTGGGCATGCATCTATCCCACTCTGCCACTTTTGTAGTGAAATACATTCAATTTGATGTATTTGTTTTTGTGTAAATCCAGTTCGTGAAAGTTTGGTGGTTCAAAACCCATGGTCCACTCAGGTTTAATTAAAAGGCCGGTTCTTGTGAAGTGTCCTTGTGTGTTCAGGTGGATACAATATCTACTTCCCTGATACTCTAAGCCTTCTCTATACCCAGTTTGCTCAAGCCCTATGGTGCACTGTGTTGCCATGGTGAGATGTGGCCTTGGTGCATTCAAACTTATCCAATATTGGATGGAATTGGATCGCCCCGGCTGGTTAGTGACAGGAATACTCAGCTGTTATTGCTAACTTTGCACTGTAACTCACTAACCATATCAACGGTGAATCTCCTGCTGGTTGAGAAGGGACCACTCCTCACCGAGCAACAGAGAAGGGGTTTACTACTGTATGACCCTACATGGTGTACATGGCTCCCACATGAATTATTTTCTTAACTCTTCCATAACAAGTTTTTATTGTGCTCTATTTATGCAAACTATTTGGGTGAATTGACATGCATGTGAAATTATGTGGCTGCATGAATAATGGATGTCCCAATATATCCATAACCACCCCTTCATCATGTCTGATGAGAGAGGTGGCAAAATAGCCCGGTCTCTTTTCTGTGGTCGCTGACGGAGCCGTAATTCAACCATATCTCTCATCTCCTCATTAGTGAGGAATAAAGACATTAGAAAATGAGATAAACCTAGACCATTTTTCAAATCTCCAGGTAAAGACCAACACTCTGACTGAGTAAAGAGGGACAGGCATGAATTAAACATGGTCTAATTAAAAAGGCAATTTGGGAAACATTATGGATGCAGGTGTTGATATGTACGGGGTTTATGGAACACCAAATGAAGACAGTATAGTGATGACCTATTTTTCATTGGCCAGTAATATTAAACTTTTTTTACCCATTAGCATGGAAATAAATGTCTAAAGCCGTTTAGTTCTTTGTAATCACTATTTGGGCCCAACAGATTATACTGGTTCAGAGCGCAAGTCAAACAACCTTATTTTCTATAAATGTTTCAAAATCCAGCTTCTTTATTATATCTTTAAGTATTTCTTTAGTTTGAATAGTTACTAAAACAGTGTTCCTAAATCATGGTTTCCTGGCTGGTATGCTTGACCAAAAAAATACAAATAGTAATAAAGAAAATTGACAATAACATTTTAATGATCGGGCTCTTAAGAACTTGGGGAACAGCATACTATAATGAAGCTGAGACCAGTTAAGAATCCCATCAATCAAGAATACCAACTCCTCCAGGACACAGCCTACTCTCACACACTGATATATAAGAGAAACAGGACAGTAAGATGTAACAGTGTGCGGAAGGAATTACTTTATATCCATGTATGTTGAAGCCAATAAAGTTTAATTATAGGCTGTTGGTCCACACTTGTTATAAGAGGATTTAGGTTGCAAATAAACAAGCTTAGGTACATTGGACAGGAACAAGAAAAGCCAGAATGGCAGCTTGTGTACGATAACACACAAAACCATGCATTGTATTATTGTCTACACCATTTACCAGTTCAAAGCATACAACAGTGGAGAAAAGACTAGTTTAGGTGTTCTCTCTCTCTCTCTCTCTCTCTCTCTCTCTCTCTTTGTCCACCTACTGAGACGTTCTCCTTCATTACATGTTTATGTATCAGTGAGTGGGCGGCCTTCAAACCTGAGCCGTCGGTCCTGCACGTTCTACTATTGTGTTTTCTCTTCTGCCCAGGTACACCAAGATGAAGACAGCCACTAACATCTACATCTTTAACCTGGCGCTGGCAGACGCCTTAGTCACCAGCACGCTGCCCTTCCAGAGTGTCAACTTTCTCATGGGCAGCTGGCCGTTTGAAGATGTGCTGTGTAAGATGGTTGTCTCCATCGACTACTACAACATGTTCACAAGCATCATCACCCTGACCACCATGAGCATCGATCGCTACATTGCCGTCTGCCATCCCGTGAAGGCGCTGGACTTCCGCACGCCACGCAATGCTAAGATTGTCAACGTGTGTAACTGGATCTTGTCCTCCGCCATTGGCCTGCCTGTCATGTTCATGGCCTCTACTGTTACCAACCATGGCAAGTACAGCTGTACATTCACACTCTTCTCAGAGGCCTAGTGGCAAACAGCACATACAGAACTACTGCATAGTCTCTCCATGGATCTGAACAAGACCAATTGTCCAGCTTCTCAACACCACACTTATCTGAGGGCTTGGGAGTAAGTGTCTTAGCTATGGTCCCTCATGAGGGTGATGAAGGCATTAAACTATTCCAGCAGGCTTTATTATTTTGGCTTTCTAATTGCATCCATAGTAGCAGTTTGTGGACAGTAGACACAGTTGTGTGCTAGGCAACTGCTGATGGTGCATGAGTGTTTCTCCACAATAGCCCGTAACTACAGCTTTTACAAATCAGGTTCATGTGATCAAGGTCAATTAAGTGTAAAGTGCAGTCTGGCAGATGAGACCACGTGTATTGCTCTTCCAGAGTTTTAGGCATAATTGCAGTACGAGTGTAGGAAACAGTGTGTACAATTGGTGGGAAAAGTTCCTGATGAGTGATCAAATTCATAAGAGGGGGTTGTAAAAAGCATTTTAAAGCCAATGTTCTGATGTTTTTGTTCAGAAGGGCAGTTAGTGGACAGATGCAACCTGTGTTACTGAATGTACTTTTAATTTGAGACATTATTCTATTGAAACCTTATTCACGGATGAGTACTTCATTGCACATACACAATCCAGTCCTTTTCTTTGAGTCCTTCTAATTGATTGCAAGTAGGTCAAGTTCTTAGATTTTTTTTGACGAGCTGTTTAACAGCTGAGAGCTGAAGTTGTAATTAATCTCTCCAGTATGTCAGAACCTGTAAATGTAAGAAAGCCATAGATATTTTTTTGTGTGGCAGTCAACTGTGTCCCTGTGTTCATTTATGGCTGGGCCTGTGTGTGTGTGTGTGTGTCTGTGTGTGTGTGTGTCTGTGTGTTGTCATCATTTCCCTCACACCAACAGGAGTCACCGATTGCACCCTGCTCTTTCCCCATCCCTCCTGGTATTGGGACACGCTGCTAAAGATCTGCGTCTTCATCTTTGCCTTCATCATGCCCGTCCTCATCATCACTGTGTGCTACGGCCTCATGATCCTGCGCCTGAAGAGCGTGCGTATGCTGTCAGGCTCCAAAGAGAAGGACAGGAACCTGCGGAGGATCACCCGCATGGTCCTGGTGGTGGTGGCCGTCTTCATCATCTGCTGGACGCCCATCCACATCTTTGTCATCATCAAAGCCCTGGTCAACATCCCCAACTCCCATCTACAGTCAGTCACCTGGCACTTCTGCATTGCTCTGGGCTACACCAACAGCAGCCTCAACCCTGTGCTCTACGCCTTCCTGGATGAGAACTTCAAGAGGTGCTTCAGGGAGTTCTGCATTCCAACCCCGTCTGTCCTGGAGCTGCAGAACTCCTCTCGCGTTCGCCACCCCCAACGTGAGGGCCCACAGTCCAGCGGGCACACGGTGGATCGGACTAATCATCAGGTATGACTAGCCATGGAGGCGTCCTCGCTGGACTCACGCCACAGCCACCCCAATGACGAGTTGAACTCTGAGGTGACACAGGTAACGACAACCCTCTGACAGAAACACGCAGAGGGAGAGAGGGGTCTGTAGGGCCCCCCTGACGCATCCAAGCATTAGCACACACAAACATGTACACACACACACACACACACACACACTGCTACTATGCCACAAACACGGTATGACTAGAACATGACTCTAGCGCGCTTCACCCCGTTAGATTGTGACCTGGCCTCACTAGAGGTTTAACTCAACTGCCTTAGTGAAAGAAATGTTGTCCTTGATTCTGCAATTGGATTTCTATTGGACACTCTATTGCTGAACTATGGGACTAAACAAAGAGCTGACGCAGAAGGTCTAGATTGTGATCGTTCCACAGCAGACTGGCAGAACAGAGCTTGGCAGGTCGATTGTCTCTTCTGTGGTCCCTCTGCCTGGAGCCACTATCACTCACACCCTGGCCCTGGTCTCCATCCGAAGTGAATTGAATTCATTCCTAAAATGATTTTGTTATTGGCTAATTACTCTGCTGTGTGGTGTTTCATACTTTACTGTCTTGTATGTGTGCAGTATTTGTGAGTTGCCAAGCCTTATATATTAGCCTTATATATTGTTCAAAATTGTATGTACTGTATATATGAAATATATATCTATTGTACCTTAGTCAGTGTCCTTATATTGTTGTATAAAAATAAGGCAAGCTAATGAGTCATATACCATGCTACAAATAATGTGCCAGCTGGCCAGACAAGGTAACATGTGCCAAAATCGTGCTGTGGTATAAAATGATAATGGTGCTTAATCAATGTCAAATGGCTGATCTTCTTTAAATATTACAAAGCAAACTATTACAAGCTATTAAAGAGCCAAATGCATGGAGTCGGTCCTCACTAACAAAGGCATTTAACTGTCCATGTGGCACTACACTGACATGCCCAATACAAAGGTTAATTCTTTTCTATGTCAATCCTTTTACCAGTTCTTTGAAAGGACATCAGTGGCGGCAGCCATCTGGCTTTGTTTGTCATAGATTACCCTTCTATCATGCGTGGGTCATTCTCTTTTCCATTGTAAAGAAGTGAAAATGTGCCACTGTATAGAAAAGTCCATTTGTGCTGTTGACGTCAGGTGTTGAAGAGAGGTTATTTACTTGTATTCAATGTCAATCTGATACTAAAAAGTTGTGTAAAATGGGATGTTCTCAATGTTTCGATTGTACATATAATACAGTTGTGTGGTGAGTGAACCTGCACATTTATTGCTACGTAAAAACAAAACAATGATTGTCATTATCAACCATAAACTCTAGATGTTTTGACTGACATTTTCATATTCTGATATAACAATATGTGTGGTAGTCTTCACATGTATGTACTGTACAAAAAATCTGAGTTTTGACTTGTAAATGTGATTTTTAATACCTCAATAAATCGATCACTTATCAATCAAATTGTTTTGATTGTTACACATTTTGAATATTCCATCATAATAAGTCAGAAAATATTTTCCCCCTGTCACTCTGAGATGACAGAGCACATTTTAAGTAATATCAATTTCAGTAACATGAGTCATATCACTTAATCTGGTGATGTGGAAATTATTTGGTGGTTTCATATTGAGCTTCTGCAGATAAGAACACTACAGATAGCAATATAGATCCCACAAAAACAGCCTCCACCTTCCAGCCCCGAGCTCAGCCACAGCTTGTCCTGGCCTCATAACAGCCCCAGACCTCCATCCCACCTGGGCTTTAACTCTCAGTTCCCAGCACTGCAACACTTTAATCTTCAAACCTCCAGTGCACTTCAGGCCGTACAGCACCAACCCTAACTCCATATCATTTTTAGCCTCTCAGTCCTCCATCAGCCCTGCTCCAGTTCTGAGTCTCCACATCAGCAGCTGTCTTGTTATTGCCAGGCTCTTTATGACCTGCCATGATACCTCTGCCACATGAAGAAAGGTTGTAATGTAATTTGGTAATATTTCAAATCAAATAAGCACAACCTTTGTTCATGATAGTTCAGCCTCTTTCTCTCTCCCCTATTCCCTTAGGGGAAATAAAGCATGTATTGAGTTGGTATGTTTGGATGAAACTTACTGTACAAAAAGATATCATGATTCTCATAATATTGTTTCACACATTACTTTGAACCAAGGGAGTATTAAGATCCCTTTACAAGATAGAAATTAACCTACAATTAAGTTTGTAATGAGTATGTTATGAACAAGTATGTGTTTGATATAAATCAAACCATGAATCCAATCTGTAAAACAATTTTCTCATTACATCATTATTTTGTCATTTGTTTACAAGAATGGGTCATTTTGATTCCAAAGTACAATATGTTCCGTTTGATCAAGTTTATGGTCATCAAACTGCATCAAACGGCAGTGAGTGGATAAAAGGGAAGGGTCATTCTAGGGTGGTTATGTTGAAGCGGGGTTGCCAAGATAATTAAGCCTGTCAGATGGACTTATAATAAGGATTGTTATATGTCTGCCCTTTTAACATGATGGCATGGAATGCTGGGCAAGCGATAACAACTATTTACAGTACTAACCAAGAGTTAGGTCATGCTGGGAAATATCAAACTGAGGCTTGCCTCGGCAAAGCCGAGGTTTCTACGTACAGTACTGTTCAAATGTACGGTCTCTGATCATAAAACAGGCTGGTCTAAGACTTGTACATTGTCAAATTATATAGATTGTTATAAAGAGAGAGCGAGAGAATCTAGCCTATTAAAAAATCAACTCATTTGAGAACTTCAGACCACCAAATAACAAATGTAATCTCCCCTCTACACACACACACACACACACACACACACACACACACACACACACACACACACACACACACACACACACACACACACACACAAACACACACAGTACAGGCAGTTTAGTACACTCAAATTTCAGTTCCATCAAAATCGCATGGGATGTGTAATCAACTTGGAGAACTCCAACTCTATGGGATAACTACACCAGCGGCCTCTAAGCTCCACCCATTTGTAGGCTAGCTCCACCCATTTGTAGGCTACTTCCACCGGAAGGGATTGCAGTACGTTGTCTATCGGCTGATTTGTAACTACACTGGTGTTTACTTTTACAGTCTAGTAAGTATTGTAACACATTTTAATGGCTTGTGATGAGGAACCACCGTTCGCTTTAGACAAGAGACAAGCGAAATTATAACATAGTGAGCCTAGGTAGACTAAATAACGGCAAAGGTGTTCGTTTTTAGCTAGCCTAGCTCAAGCTAAATTGTTAGGCTAGTTTATGAAGCCAGATTTCTAGCTAGAGCTAGCGAAAGCCTAGAGATTGTCTCAACAGGGTCATACTATCAATGCGTATCACTCAAACTAGTTCGTGTACAAAAGCATACCAAACATTAATCCACGGAAGGGTCGAAGGCGAATGTTTTGATGTAGCTAGCTAACGTTATTAGCTTGTCTCAACCCATGTGTTCTTGTTAAGCGAGCTAGCTAGACTAGCATAATAAGATAGCTAACGCTAATCTAGTTCTACTAGCAAGGTTAGCTACATTCATGATACTACTTCCTCTGTGTGTAGCAAAGTCTTACAGTTGGCTACGCTGGAGTTCAGCAAACAATGTGTTCTACAAGCCCTTGTCCATTCCGTATTTCAACTTTGAAGTGGAATGTTCAAAATTGTATTGTATTTGTAGACTCAACAACTGCCTGGATCATGACGGACCGCTACAACATCCACAGCCAACTTGAACACCTCCAGTCCAAGTACATTGGGACCGGTCACGCTGACACCAGCAGATGGGAATGGCTGGTCAACCAGCACCGTGACTCTTACTGTTCATACATGGGCCACTTTGATCTGCTTAACTATTTCTCCGTCGCTGAAAACGAGAGCAAGGCTCGCGTGCGTTTCAATTTAATGGAGAAGATGCTGCAGCCTTGTGGCCCCCCTGCAGACAAGCCTGATGATGCTTAGATTCTACAGCAGCAAAGGGCCACAGAGACTGGATAGAGGCGTCTGCGGTTGACCCTTATCCAAGACACCATACTTAAAATGGTGGCTTACAGGACTTTTGAGGCCGGAGCTGCTTGCGAGGGGATTTTACGATTGAGTCTGTCTTCAGTTTTGTATGTATTGTTTCATATTGATTGATTTGTATTACCATTGTCATTTAAAATTGAGACATTCAAATAAATATTCAAGAAATGCTTTTTATGACAGTTACATTCAGTCATTATTTTTTAATAAGGTAAAATCAAATGTAATTTTGTGTCTTGAAGGACGTTACTATTTCTCTCTAGTCGTACATAGCCATAATACATGTAAAAGCACTTATCCCTTGAATATGGTGCTGCTGCAGAGCCTCTCATTAAACTGTCCTCCCACACACATTTCCAAGACTTGCCTACCTGGCCATTCATACACCCACATGCAATCAGTACCTTCACATCCTGCACACAAGGAATGATTTGTTGAAATCAGTTATTAAACAAACAGACTAGCAGGCCTTTATAATTGTATTTTGCAGCTTAAGGGCTGACCAAACAGCATGTTACAAACCCTTTTGTTCAAACTACCTAACATGGACTTTTTGGAAAGGTATAAATACAACATATTAGGTTATGTAATGTCTAATCGGGAATGAGCAACACCTACACAAAAGGCTAAAGAAAAGTTTCTAATAAAATTAAGAGCAAAATATCAAAGCGAAAATTGTTCAGTGCTGGGACGTCGGTATTTTTGTCCAAATACATCCCATGGTTCATGTCCATACAAATGATTTACAAAATGAAATGGTCATGCTGGCTTAATATAATTATTTGTGAAGTATTGTGTTGAAACAGTGTTGATGGTTATAACAGGCCTCGTCTTGGTGCCCCTCACAGTGTAAAGAAGTAATCCATGCAGCCCGTGGCCCATGTGTCTCTCCTCGGTAAGTCCTCTCCATCTGTCCTCACAGCGGGCTCCACGGATGGCTCCTGCCTTCTTGTTGCTTTCTTTCTGCTGAGTTAGACGGGGAAGGACTGTGTGAGGCCGATCCTCACACGAAATGCGGTATTCCTGCCTCCCACAGGAGGGTCTGCCCTGCACCGTGCCAGATTTTGTGTTTAATTTTGCTTAAGCCTGGAGAAGCACAGGACAAGATTGGATCATAGGAGTGAGATCATAGTTCCATCCGCTGACATAAATATGATTGAAACGCACCAGGTTACCATTATCACAAGGATATCCAATCACAAAGATGTATTTATAAACGTCCGTGCAGGACTCAACCGTGTAGAGGCTCTGCCAGGGTGTGACACTCACTTGGCATTTCCCTCCCGATATCAAGTGTTTGGGATCTCGCCATATCTCAAGCAATTCACTGACACATACAGGAGCTCATCCAAATGTTGAAAGGTCCTGAAGACACGCTTCAGCAAACATTTACACATTCACAATCCAATTAGTCTATGACCTTCATTTGATCCTTTTATCTACCTTCCTGTCTCCTTGTTCAGGCAGAGTGGAAGGGATACTGTATCAGTCATCCCATCTAATCCATCTAGAGTATGGGTGATTGGGCCGACCACACAAATTATTCTGGTGTCTTTAGCAGAAAAATTAAATATTGTCTTATTTGTGATTATCAACAGCTATTGTTATGTAGTAAACTGTAAGCCTGTTGCAGCAAGTCAAATGCAAAAGCTGTCTGTTGTCTGGTCAAGTAGATCCAGCTCTGTTGTTCTTAGGTTCTTGATATTAGACATGGAAGGCGGGGTCATAGGGATACAGAAAAATGTATTACTTTTCTAATAATACCCAAGAATGAATTGGGTAGGACATAGGCTAGTTGTATTTGACAGAAGTACACTGGTGCCTACTGCATGATTTACCATAGGATAATGACACATTTTCCTGCAGTAAAACAAGAACAGTATTTTAAAAATTTCTCACTTTCCTTCTGGGCCATTAGATTATACAGGATCAGGCAAAAGTCAGTCCCTTGTTTATATCTTTGTCCATCAATCTGGTGGCAAATCAGATGTGATTCATTATCCACCTGGTCTGATTGAGGACTTCAATCTGTTTCAGCTCTCTGGGCAGAGAGCCAGGGGAAAACAGCCCCCTGCTCTGCCAATAAAAGCTCTGTACCAGGTGTGTGTATTTGGGTGATTACCTACGAAACAGATGGAGGGTTTATGACCATAGCTCTATAGAGAGCCGATAGAAGGACTGCAGCATCATTTGACTTGTTTATTCACACACACACACACACACACACACACACACACACACACAAGCCGACGCTATCATCTCTCTGTCAGAGCCACTCTGCACCCACACTCCCTCTATTAGGTGGCAGACTGTCACTGTAGACTGGCAGGACATTTGGTGATGGACTGCTGTAATGCTGCCTAAGCAGCAGACTGAGACTGCAGTGGAACACTACGTGAGGTGCATGCAAACCACTATGCCACTGTTGGCTTCCACCTCCTAGCACAGATCACACGAAAGGTGTGCTTGTTCTGCCCATCGAGCCCCTCAGGTAGAGAGCATGGTGGTTATGGAAGAGTTGACTGTTTAAAACATAGCCACAGAGAGGAGAGCTTCCTCTCCAAAGTATCCATAAAATGCTGTGATCGGAGTCTGGCACCAGTGACGATAGCAGACTATCAGGCTGATTTGATCAAAACAAGGTTTCACAGAAAGCCTGGCAGACATAGTATAGGATGAGTGTGTTTGAGAGCACAACACATACTCAATTCCACTGATCCTGTTAGAACTGATGGGGCAACAAAGTAATCATTAACAGAAAAACACGGAAAACAAAAATACTTATTTTGAAACACTGCTTCTGAGCACAGATACATTTTCCAGCCCCACTTTTTACAAATGACATCAATCACAAAAATACATTCTACATCTTCATGGCTTGGTCTCTTCTTTATATACAAAACAACATTCATACAACATACATAAGCTGTATTTTCATCATTATACAGGGTAGAGCACAGCTGCGTTCATTCGAGGGAGTTAGTTAATACTGATGGGGTGTGACTCCTTCCTCCTCACATTCTATGACAAGCTTTCCTCCTAGACAGATGATGGCTCACCCTGGCCCAAAGATAGTGGAGAAGGTTGAAACTTTACTGAATATGTTTTCTTGCCCAGTAGTGGGTTTAAACAGCTTTTCGGATCCACTGCATTTGCAGTACTTCGTTATAATCTATATTGTCTAACCTCTGTGGAGTAGTTCACCAACGGACATCGGTGTGTATTGGCAGCATATTATAATGTACATGATATAAACCTCTTTTTTACATGACAGAGTAGTAACTGCTAATAAATGTATAATCTGTTTATAACTTCTTCCAGAAATACAGTACAATACCAGTATACAGCACTACTGAACATTACAGCACTGCACCAGTTAGATTGAGAAGAGTGGATTTTTTAAATCCTTAATTAAAAACAATAAATCACAAAACATTTACAACCGTGTAAAAAAAAAGAAGGGGGAATTGGCCATAAAGTGGATTTGGTTGTTAATGCACATGCATCTGATATTCATTCTGTACAAAGATCACCATAGAACATAAAATACATTGCTATGAATACTGTCATTCTTTTCCAATTTTGCCCAGCATAACAGAACCCCTGGACCATAAAGGTCTATCATTCCAGCATGGATCTGACAGATCAGATCCCACCATCTTCACTGCAGAAATGTGAGGGAGACGCCTACAGCAATGCGTCTGTTGGACAGTTCAGGCATTTAAGAACAATACAATATGTTTGTATTTGACATGCCTCAGTCTGGGGGCACCAGGCACCAAATCCTGTTAAACTGGACACTATCTATTACCTACAACCCTTTAACGACAGACATGACTGAGCTGCATTGTCTGGTGGTGTGGAAACACACACACACACACAGACTGTAAGACAAGGGTGTAATGGGTTCATTTAGCTTGTGCACTGCTGTTTGAAACTACAAGGTGCACAGCCAGAAATTACATTTAGTCTGCCCAGCCCACACACTGCTATCACTGTTCCATGATTAAATTAATTTAGCATCTAATTCATCTAGTTCAATCATTTGGATGAAGCAATTACAAGGTGCTAGTGTTAGTTCTATCTCACACTGCCAACTCATGAGGATATGATCTGTAATGACAACGTACGTGAAATCCAATACATTCATCCACAGTTGGAAATAACAAGGTACAGGCACATTCAGAGAGATAAATGGGGAAAAATGTTTTTTTGGTCAAGTTGGTTACAGACTTTAAAATCAGTTTGAAACTAAATCCAAGGTCCAAATCCCAGTGTTCCCCTCACAGGGCTGGGTGAAGACCACCTCAACTATGCCGTTGGGCAGGCAGGGGCGTAGGTGGGCAATTCAATTAACCTCTTGATACAAAAGTGCAGAAGGTCTGACTTTTGTCAAAATGACTAAGTAAACACACTATGCTATGTGTTCTCTAGATGGGTAGCTGTCCATCTGCCTGTCTCTCTCTTTGTCTGCCTGAGGGCCCAGTCTCCATGACGACAATGCCATGTTGCAGTCAGGGGAAACCTTGCAAGGATGCAGACTCAAGCCTGCTCAGAGGATGACTGGAGGGTGGAGGCCCAGGAGGCATGAGGATCAGAGTTTGGTGGGTTGCGTGGTACGGGGTCAGAGGTCAGAGGTGAGAGTGGGACACGGTGGACCAGACCTTCTTCTCCTCAGGAGAAAAAGGACCAACGTCTCAGCCTCAGGGTCGATGGAACCTGCACATACAGACAGCACACACATGGGTCAGACGTATGCAGTGGTCTGGTCGTGGGGTGTGGTAACGGGTGTGTTAACAGATCAACCACACCGCACATACCAACATGACATAACAGTTGCTCGAATCTAACATCACATAATCTGAAGATTGAACCAAGTCTATGAGACAGTCTTTTCTATCTGAAGCAATATGAGTAAAGAAGAGAACTCACAACCTGTCTAATAGTATTGATATCTAGTCACTTGGGCTTCCTAACCTGGTGAACTGCTTGCTCTCCACATGGACCTCCATCTCTTTGCTTTTAAACTCATTCAATTCTTTACGGATAGCAGCCTGGAGAAGAAGAAAAACCATGGTTAACTCAAGGTCAAAATCACACTAACCTCACCAATGTGCACTGAGGGGCCATGAATAGTAGATGATGATCAATTATTAAGTAAATTACTCTTTGTGGTATGTTTGCAATTCAGTGTAGAGGGAGCTGAGTGATATAGAAACCCAATCCAAATGAGATGCTTCAAGTCCAGAAGAACCCCTGGTCTTACTTTATCAGCAGGGGTGAGCCTAGTCCAGGGTTTGTCTGCCCGCCTGTCGTAGTCCTTAGCATCCGTCACCTCCACATACTCGTTAAAGCACAGAATCCTACGAGCCACCAGTTCTGCTACTGTGGGCCTCACACTTAACTACACGCGCATACAGGTATGCATACAAATGCACACACACACACACACACAATCATAAATGAGTGTTGGACTTCACAGTAGACCTATCAGACATCCAGGTTAGTGGTGGACTCATGAACAAAGAGACCATCAACATAACTAATGATGTAAGTATTGTATGGTACATCATTTCCAGACATGCCCTCCAGATGGAGTAGTTTCCCAATCATTCATCTGCCCATGGTGAGTCATCAGTCATTCTTAGCCGTGATGAGATGGATTGACAGACTTTCGGCAGGCTACATGATATGTAAATATGGCACAGCAGGATACTGTACCTTTCTAGAGAGCCTCCTTTTAATCTCCTGAATGGCCTCATGTTCCTCAACCTTGTTCTTCTCTGCACATGGAAAGAGAGACAGGAAGAGAATGGTAAGAAGATGGAGGACGCAGACTCCTTCCTTCCACCATCTTCCAGACTAAATGGTGCTAAAAATGGCTTCTACACATGGTGGGTGCATGTGAATGTGTGTGTAAGAATGTGTGTGTTACAGGTCAAATGTGGCTGGGAGACTAGGTGACCTTTGACCCTTGTAGTCCCTTCAGAGGGCTACCCATCTGGTTTTAATAGTGCACACAGACACACACACACACATATACACACACACAGTATAAATAGATCTCAACCTACAAAGAAAAACAAAACAACACTACAACACACTACTTAGCAACCTCTTCTTTGCATGGACTGGAAGTACTGATGTAAATGTTAACTTATTCCAGTTGCATGATTGTGCTGATGAAAAAGCTACTTCTGGGTTTGTCGAGGATATTCCTCTGTATCTGTATCACTCTGTATCACATTATTATCATTATGGATCACAATCAGTAAATCAGGTATTGCCTTATAGGTATTGCCGTCTTTATACTTTCGAACCCAGAACCTAAACTAATAGTCTCACTGTTCTAGTGGAGACAAACAACAGTTTCTTCCAGATTCCAGAGTAACAAGAGGCCAAATTAAACATATACAGTATGCTCCAAAAAGAAAAGGCTAGCACTTATTAGTCCACAAAGTATTTGGCTTTACCAGACAGACCTCTTTCTGGCAGCAGAGCTCTCTGGTTAACATTTGGACTTTTCTTGGGGCTCAGTCTGAGCTAATTGTTTCCCCACATTGATTGACTGGCCACTAAACGTCCCAGACAGTCTGACTATGGGTCGAACATTGGCCTGCTGCCTCATAGACATGAGACCATGCTGCTGTATTAGGCCAGAACAAATTCAACTCCTTCTTAACCTATGCTATAATGCTGTAGTTTGAGCTGTTTGATTCTGTTCTGTGACATCCTCTTACGTTTCAGGATGTTCCTCTGCTCCAGTTCTTCTGTGGTGGGTCTCTGGCTCAGTCTCCTGAGAGAGGCAAAACATGGAGGATTCAACTAAACTACCCAAACAAATACAAATACCTTAACATAATTAAATAAAATGTTTACATAAACATAAGTATTAAAGCCATAAATATATGCGACATAAACATATACAATTGTAACTTTATGAAACCCTATGTTTAAAACGTTAACCATAAACTGATATAGAACTGTGTAACATCCAATTGTTAGGACTGTTCTGGACAGCAGAATAATCCTGACAAGGTATCAGTCAATGACCTCATCAGCCCTGTTGTAAAGGTCAGGATATTTCTGTGATTCACCCCCCCACTGATGAGCTCAATCTCAGATGAAGCCTGCTGTGTCAACACACACTTGGGGCAAGAGGTTTTTGTGTGTGGTTTGTGTGTTTTGTGTGTGAGTGTACCTGACGAGCTTGGAGCCAATCTGCTGTCGTATCTCATGTCGTTCTGTCTCGGAGGCGCGAGGCAGGATGTTTTTCTCCTCCAGCTCTCTCTTGCTTGGCCGGTTGCCCAGTTTGATGGCCAGAGTGTCCCGGCGGCGGATCTTACTGGCCAGGGAGCCTGGAAAACAGACCCACAGAAATGAAGCCCCAGGATGTGTAGGCCCTGGGACTGAAGACTCTCACTGAGTCACAGTTAGTCAAATTTAGATTCTATGCAAAACGTGTTCTAGAGAAAATCAGGCTATAAAATGTAGAGAGAAGTGAAGAACAATTGTGAAGGAAGGTTGGTACAACAAGGGAAGGCTGTGATTATGGGTAAATTAGATGTTAAAAACACACTAAAGAATGCTTGGATGTATGTACATACATCCTTGGAAATCTACAGGTTGAACTACATGCAAGGCATGTCTGGCTTAGACATGGCAACTAAATATTTTACGCAGAAGGATATGAACGTCTGAAAATCCATTCCCATACTGGTTGTGTATTCATCCTCCTCTTCCTCTTCCTCCTCTTCATCGCGGTACAAGATTGGTCCGTCTGAGTCGGAGTCGCTGGCCTGGCTGTCTCTGGGCCGGTCAGGGATAACAGTCACCTCTGGCTCCTGCACGTTCACACTCTGTCGCTCACCATCACCACCTGCTGGTCTGGTAGCATGACGGAGAACAACAGTCAACTATATATACACACACACACACACACCTCAAGCCTGACAAGACACTCAATCCCTTATAATGAAGCGGTATGCCAGAGTGCTAGTACTCACCTCTGGTGATTTTCGGTGCACCCCTCCCCATCACCTGATTGGGGGCCCTCTGCTCCTCCCTCTCCCTCTCTCCCAGCCTCCTGACTTCCCTGTGAGGAGCTGTGGCTCTCCCCTTCTGTGAAGGAGGTCTCCTCAGTAGCAACGTTAACATGAGGGGCTTTGGTTCCAGCCTCCGGGTCAGACCCAGGCGCGCTGTCAACCTCCGCCCCTGTCTTACAGCCATCAGGAGTGGGCTTAGTCTCTGGGCTGAAGAGGGGATCCTGATTCTCTGTCCCTGGAGGATGGGTGGTCTGGTGAGACTCCCCAGGTAGACTGTCGGTCTCGGGGGAGGCCTTGGGGGGGGCAGAGGAGGATTTGGAAGGTTCAGACCTCCTGTTGGTCTTCCTGTCTGTCCCTGTGACATCTAAGGTCTTGGATCGTGGTGCAGAGGAGTGGGGCAGGGTTGAGGTCTTGGAGGGATGGGACACAGTCTTTGATGCTTGGCCTGTGGCCTTGGAGGTCTGTGCTGCAGGCTTTGATGGGGCTCCTGTCTTCTTAGGATGGGAGGATTTGACTGCAAGGAGAGGAAGCTTTTCATACTGATGCTGGCGGAATTATAGCAGGTAACAGAATTACAGCAGCTAACAGGTTCCAATGCCGCTTTAAAATACTAGATTTACTTATGGCTCATGTTTAGCAGTAGTCATTCACTTAAAGCAATACAAAACACATTTGTCAAACCCTTCTGGACTAAAATTAACAGCTCCATTCTGGGCAACACTCTTGCTCAAAGAGGACCAGGCATCAGCAGATCAATAGGAGATTCAAAGCGGGAACACAGAGGACATTCACATTGACAGCCAGAGGAGAGAAGAGAGCGATAAGAGGAGGAGGATAAGATGTAAATAGACAAATATACGGGTACACAAATCGGATTTATTCTCCGGTATCTTCAACACTGTGACCTACATGCTCATCACATGCATTGGTATCTCAGGGTCAAACAGGAACACACATACACAGACACAATCACATCCATGCAGTAATCCAAAACGGGAACATTGTAGTGGGCATCTTAAAAAATAGACAAGTCCACTGATACAGTCATTTCACTTCCCTGATTCTGGACAAGGAGAAAAGAGAGAGAGACATATTTACAGGATCTCAGAATCTCATCCCGGTATGGGCAGGACCAGCGCCATGTTGCGGGGTTCACAAGGACACTGCCACATCACAGGAGTGGCTGGGCGAGGGGTCGGAGGGCAATGAGGGGGCAATCAGAGGGATGGCAGGCTGTCTGGGGTCTTCCTCATGCCAACACGGTCACTGGGTAATCTCCATGCAGACAGGCCAGGCTGCTCTGCCTGCCTACCTCATGAATACTCACCAGCCCCGCGGTTAGTGCTCCTGGGGTTAGCTTTGGCTGATGGGGCGGATGCAGGGGTGGATGTAGGGCCAGACGCAGGGCCAGCCTTGCTGCCTGTGCTTTTGGGAGGCTTTTTGGTCCCTGTTGAGGCCTCTTTGCGCCCTGCTGAGCCTGTAGCACCCCCTGCAGGTCTGGCAGGAGCAGAAGCTTTGCCTACAGGCTGTTTTTTAGTAAGGACCTCCCGTGTTCTGGGCTGCTTTCCCTGGGGAGGCGGTTTGGTGTTACGCCTCTCTGAAGGGGGTAGAGGAGGGGAAGATATACTCCTCTGATAGTAACAAAACTCCAGAAAACAGACAAGCGAGTAGAGGGTTCAAAAGAAGGTCAGACAGCGCAATAGAATACCACGGCGAGAGATTCTGACCTGTTTTTTCTCTAAGTGAATCTACCATAGTCAGGTTTCATATCACGGACACCATCCAACGGCTTTCCGAAACCTACGATAAACCTTCCATCCTCTTGGTTCTGAGTAACCTTATTGGATAGCCCCAAACAGACAAGGGATGGTCATTAAGAGAATGTGAGAGAGATCAGGCAGTGTATGTGTAGTTGTGGACCTTTGGTAGACCTGAGAAAGGTCAGCATTCTAGTGTCAGAAGAACATGAGACATTCAGTGATCTTAGGTCTCAGTCTCAAGACTTAAGGGGGCCCTGGGAGAGACCAGCATTGGTCTTGAGGCTTTAGTGTGGCAGCAGTGGAGTGGATTACCAGGCTGGAGAGCAGAGCAGTTCAGGTTGGTTTAGGAGGCCCAGGAGGAACACGCTCAGCCCCCTCTGATCTACCTTCTGATCGAGACTGACAGGAGACTTTGATCTCTGGAGATTAACATGAAGGGATTTGTAGCCTTGCAGGAGGGGCTTAAAACAGGAGTGTGTTAGGAGTGTGTGTGTGTGTGTGTGTGTACATGCAAGCACTATGCACCGTGGCAGTGTACCATGGATAATGATCCTAATGAACTGGAAAACTGAAAATGGAGACTTCTTAATGGCTATGAAATGGGAAAGTCAATAGAAATTGAATTGAGAAAAGCCCCCACAACACATTAAAAAGCATCCACTGGCCATCCTTTGGCAGGTCCTGCTAGATAATGGCTGACATTAGGAAAGGGTTTCCTTCACTGTTGGATAGTGGCTGCAAAACTAGGTACACTCTCAGCTCTGTAAATGGCTTCAGGTCGATTCATTAGCCTCTGACTTGTGAGCATATGAGCATTCCAGGACTAGGACCCAGAGTAACGGTACCAGAATCAGCCCTTTTACCTCAATACCCAGGACCTGGGTATTCTCCAACCAGAACATCCAGCAGCTTGTTTACCTGTTCCCATCCCCTCCTCCATCTCCTCTGACGGCACAGCTTGCTCGTCGGAGGATGTTGTTTCCGATGACTCAATGTTGACTTTAACTTCCTCTGAGGTCCCACTGGGTGTTGCATGGCCGTTCAGCGTCTCTGTGTTGATTGGTTCGTCTGGGAGGAGGGAAGCATGTCGGCAGTTAGCAGGAGTTATGGGATTAGCATGGGTCACTTAACTGACTGAACCACACTTGTGACTAAAACTGCACTCTGACTCGATCCACACACGGACTAAAACAGAGATCCCCGGCGATCTAGAAAACACTATGTCTAGAAACAACTCCTGCCTGACCGATCTGATTTTGTATGTGGTGATGCAGAAGCGCAGATGCCTAGCATGACCCCAGTAGGACCCTACTATGGCCCTCTGATGCTCTCCTGCTGGTCCTTGCTCAGGGATGAGCCAGACCTTGGTCAGGGATGAGCCAGACCTTGGTCAGGGATGAGCCAGACCTTGCTCAGGGATGAGCCAGACCTTGCTCAGGGATGAGCCAGATCTTGGTCAGGGATGAGCCAGACCTTGCTCAGGGATGAGCCAGACCTTGGTCAGGGATGAGCCAGACCTTGGTCAGGGATGAGCCAGACCTTGCTCAGGGATGAGCCAGATCTTGGTCAGGGATGAGCCAGACCTTGCTCAGGGATGAGCCAGACCTTGGTCAGGGATGAGCCAGACCTTGGTCAGGGATGAGCCAGACCTTGCTCAGGGATGAGCCAGACCTTGGTCAGGGATGAGGACTCCTCGCCGGATCAGCTCCTCTCTGCTCTGCCGTGTGGAGATCTTCCTCTCCAGCACTGTCAGGGGCAGCAGACAAGAGAAGGTCAGACTCATTACACTTATCAGTGTCTGTCAAATCCCACTTTCCAGATATTAAAGCAAGTTATTAAATACACAATTGAGTGCATTCAAGATGCAAGATGCAATAACAACACATACAGAATGTAGGGAGGAGGAAGCAGAATTGCATCAGGCTGCAAATGTGATGGGGAAGGTAGTAGAGCTCAGCAGCCGTTAATCAATGTTGAGATATTACAGTCATTAAAGCCTTGGCCTTTGTTACAATAGAGCACACTCTCTCTCTCTCCCTGTCTCCCCTTCCCTCTCCCCCTCCCTCTCTCTCTCTCTCTCTCTCTCTCTCTCTCTCTCTCTCTCTCTCTCTCTCTCTCCCTCTATTACAAACACACTTACGCACACACAGCCAAACACACCAACAGTTGTCAGGCAGTCATTAAACAGCTGTGATATAGTTGCCCAATGCAATTCCAGAGAGACCTTGCCTGACAACCATCTTTTCTGAATCGGAACACGGCTTGAATTCACAGCTACACAGAGCACGCCCTGCCCCCCCCCCCCCCCCCCCCCACGGCCATATTCTCATGTTCCACTGTCACGCTGTGTTTGGGGGGGTGTTCAAGGCGAGCACAGCCCCCCCCAGATGAGATGGATTCATCAAGCAGGGGTGACGACACCTACTCTACACAGAGTGGCAAATTGATTAGACATCATGATGTTGATTATACCAGCATCCTACTCAGATGCACCATACACATGGCATCTACTTACTGTGGTGTTAGAATGAGATTACAGAATGTAGATGTTTGATTTATACTTTGATTTATGGCCTGAACTGATATTCCAACTGAACCAATGTCCACACTGATCTTTCAAACAAGCACCCAAGAGACACACACACACAGATACACACACTCTCTCTCACGCACACACATATACACCTTTGGACAGGTCCTGGAACTTGTCGCTGGTCTTCTTCTTCCTCCATTTCCAGGGTCTGAACAGCTTCCCCAACGTGGACAGCTTCCCCCGCTGCTTCAGAGGAGCATTCTGGGTAGCAGGGCCGCCCACGACCACATCACAGTTGGCCAAGGACGCTTTCTCCAGTCCGTCAACTGTGGGAAAGGTCACACACACACTGGTCAGACCCCAGTTACATACATACACACACACATACCATATTTTCTGGACTATAAATCGCTCCGGAGTATAAATTGCATCAATCCAAAAATGCGACATAAAGAGGAAAAGATAAAGACCAAGAACAGACATTTAAACTGGAAAGGCAAGTTATTCAACTACACAATAGCACACAGAACAACAGGCTGAATAGTCTACAATCTGGTCTACAATCTACCCAGACGCTCCCACGTTACCCCACTCCTCATCTCCCTCCACTGGCTACCCATAACGGCCCGCATCAGATTCAAGACCCTGGTACTGACCTTCCGAGCAGTGAACGGGATTGCACCCGACTACATCAAGTCTCTCCTGCAGCCCTACACAACCACCCACCACCTACGGTCTTCTTCAGACAACCGCCTGGTGGTCCCACCGCTCAAGACCGCCCGGTCCCAACACAAGCTCTTCTCCTGCCTGCCCCCCCAGTGTTGGTTAGTAGTAGCTGATTTAAACTGTTGTATTCTATTTTAGTTAATCCTATTTTTGTTGCTTTTCTACAGGTACACTTGCACTTAGAGATTCATGTTGTTTAATTGTAACTTGCTTAACATGCTCTTATGGTTTCTTCCCTTTAGCACTTATTTTTGGTTGTTCACAATGTGTACTTCTTGTTTTTGGCTACCCGCAATGCTTTGGGGCTATCTTGTTATTATTATTAGTGACCTATGCACTTTGTAAAGCTCTCTCTTGGAAGTCGTTTTGGATAAAAGCGTCTGCTAAATGAATACATGTAAATGTAAATGAATAGGTGTCCGGTATGTTAACAAACACATTAACAGTTATTCAGCTACACAATAGCATAAAGAACATACCAGGGAGGCTGAATAGGCTAAATTAACATAACTAGCTAGCGAGTCCAACAAGCTAGTTCACCAAGCTCCCATCTCATTCCACTTCACTGAATCCGTTTAACTACTTTGGTTCATGTCAGTCAGTATACAATAACATTTAAAACATGTTAAATTATATATATTTTGAAATGTAAGTCGCACCTAACTATAAGTCGCAGGACCAGCCAAACTATGAAAAAAAGTGTGACTTGTAGTCCAGAAAATATGATACATACATACATATACACAATGAAATCAGCTTCACCTCTATTGAGGCTCATATATTGTAACATGTATCGATAGTCTTTCTGCCCTCCGGTGCATTTGCTCATTCAGTATGCAGATAAACACTTCTCTCATTTCCCCTGGGTACCGCCAGAGAGAGAAATCAGTTCCCTACACACTGCGCTAGCCTAGGGCCTGATACAGCCGTGTCATTTGTCAGTTTAATATCTCCATGTGAATGTTCAGAGATTTGTGAGTTCCTTTTCTTGGCCAAAAACGACCAGATGCCCGTCTCTCCCCAGGCACTCCCCTTCCTGTTTGACAAGCAGAAGCAGAGGGAACGGAAGCCCCTGGAACACTCCTGAGAGTAGCTACATGGTTAGTGAACACACACATATAATACACACACACACACACAGCTTGTGTGGAGGAAGAAGGGAGGTGTGGCGTTTCCTCTGGGCTCAGGAGAAGGAGGGGGTACCGGGGGGAGCCGGTGGCTTGGCTCAACAATAACCTATCAATAAGCCACTGTACTCTACTGTAGACAGTAGACTTGTCCTCTGTCCTTTCATTTGCTGTGAGTATACCATATGTGTGTGTGTGTGTGTGTGAATATGTCAGTGTGAATGTGTGTTTGTGTGTTTATGTCAGTTTCCATTAGGCCCGTCAGTAGTGTTTGTGTGTGGAGGGTCATGGGAAGGGGAAGTGAAGAGAGATCTGTCCAAACAAAGCAATGTGGGGAAGTGACATCTACCCAGACCAACACAGGACTTTCCCTGTGACAAACACCAACATCACTCACACAGTTAGACTGGGGAAAGTCCTTCAGAAACATACACATGGACCATTTTACAGGGGAAGACTTCCACCATGACTGGCTCAGTGTTCTACTCAGTGTTGCTGTTGACGTTGAGTCAGGAGTATGACTGTCACCCCGGGCTCACGGTCATATGATGGATTTCATTAGTGGCTGTGTGTGATAGTGTGTCGGAGCTAGGGGCTGCTCTGTCTGGGCAGCCCCAACCAATCAACACTAGACTGAGAGAGGCACACATATACAGTACACGTACACATCATGGGTGCTGCTTAAATACTTCACTCGTCAGTACTGCTTCTATCCTCATCTTGTCCTTTCCCAGGTTCAATTACGCTGACTCACCAACACGTCACCACCTACCATAAACACTGCATTAACCAGTTAACAAGTTGGCAATATGAAGGCACAGCCGGATGGTATTGATGCTGATGACACAGACAGGACTACAAGCTATATCCTGGAAGTGAAGCTAAGTGATGCTAAGATAGTGCCTCAGCTCCAAGCCCCAATTTTGACCCAGTTTCCAGCTTCTAGCTCGGCCCCAGCCTCCAGCCTCCAGCTTGACCCCAGCCTCCAGCTCTGCCCCAGCCTCCAGCTTCTAGCTCTGCCCCAGCCTCCAGCTTCTAGCTCTGCCCCAGCCTCCAGCTTGGCCCCAGCCTCCAGCTTCTAGCTCGGCCCCAGCCTCCAGCTTCTAGCTCTGCCCCAGCCTCCAGCTTGGCCCCAGCCTCCAGCTTCTAGCTCTGCCCCAGCCTCCAGCTTCTAGCTCGGCCCCAGCCTTCAGCCTCCAGCTTCTAGCCCCTCAGCCTCTGGCCTTCTCTCCCAGGGTCTTGGCTCCAGATTGATATCAGAGCAGAACAATGGTTTTGCTTCAGCACCTTCTTTGTGTGGCTAATGACAGGAAAAACACTCATATTTACAATCACCCCCCCACAGTCTCTCAGAAGAGTGGAAACCAGACAGATCAGGACTTAATCGGAGAGAGGTAGGAGTTTGGTTGGAGTTCTGACGCAGGTCCTGAGAACACCTCACAGATCACCTCAGGTTGACCAACACAAACACGGATGTCTCAGCAGAACAGGAAGAGAAAATGGAAAGGAGAGAGAAAGAGAGAGACAAAATTATAGACAGACAATAAGCCAGAGAAAGATGAATAACATTACGAGGTGAATATGCATAGTAAATCAGAGGCATACATAAGCTGGAGCTAACTGAAACTGAAACCCATCGCGATGTTGTGAATATGAAATAAGAAGGAAATGTTCTTATTTTCAACCAAATGCAGTACACTTTATTTGTAAAACGATGACTTGTGCAGAAGATGACATCAGTGAAACCAAGTGTCTTTTAAAAAGACATCCAATGCCACTCATGGGTCCTGTGCCCTTACAAAGACAAAAGAACATCCTATTACACTAGACAACCGTCCATGACAGGACCTCCTCATCCCTGCTTGGGTTGGTGCCGTTCTCATCTCTACACGCTCACCACATGTTTTCTCCATTGTATTCCTGCACATGCCAGAGGCTATAACAGCAACACTTGGAGAGAGTGAGAGAGAGAGAGAGAGAGAGAGAGAGAGAGAGAGAGAGAGAGAGAGAGGGTGAGAGAGAGAGAGAGAGAGAGAGAGAGAGAGTGAGAGAGGGTGAGAGAGAGAGAGAGAGAGAGAGAGAGAGAGAGAGAGAGGGGAGAGAGAGAGAGAGAGAGAGAGAGAGAGAGAGAGAGAGAGAGAGAGAGAGAGAGAGAGAGAGAGGCTTCCTTACTCACTGGGGAAGGCTGCTTAACTTTTACAAGGGAACTTTAAGGTTGTTTTGGGGTATTTTCAAGTCTTAAAAGTTTCCAAACATTTCCCAATGTTTGCCAAATTTGACGCTGCAAATTAGCTGCCTGCACACACAGTAAACGGAAAACCATGTAACAGAACATTGATAGTGTCTGCCTCTCTGTCTGTTTGTCTAGATAACCTCCAGACAGCAATGACAGCTTGAAGTCCTACCAGTCACACCCCCACTCGGTCCATCCACCCATGCTGATCTCACAGGTGCTAAACTGAGGCTACTATTGGAAAATGACTAGTGGAAATCCAATAACCCTTTAGAATGGGTTTATAGTCGAGTTAATTGATAAACTGATTGCTGTTGTGATTCATTGAAGCCATCTCATCTAATGGAAGCCCAATTAATCTAAATGTGTTTAACCCTGATGATAACATCTTATTAATTGATTACATGCATTGGATGTGGGCTGGGGTTCAAATCCAGTCTGGGTCCTTTCAGAATGTAATCCTCTCTCTCCACTACTCGCTCTAAAAACATTAAAGGTAAAAATGCCTAAACTTAAAGGATCTACAATGAATCATCCTATTTACAACTTAAAAGACACAACTTAACCATGATGACCCATAACAACAACGCCGTTACAGTTCCATCGATGAGAGCTCCTTGATGAGACTTGAGGAGTTAAATAAAACTTCAGAACTCATACCTCTCTACTAGGAACCGTAGAAATATGAAGGCGTATAGGCTATTTCCTGAAAGGAAACTTCAATCTGAACAAAAAAAGCACTGCCTTAAGCAGTTTGTTCATAAATTAACAATGTGGGGAAACACCTTGATCCCATTCTTTTCATTTTCTTATTTTCTTGTCTTAATTTTCCGGTTTAATTTAGGCCTACTTGGTGAATTCATGATTTAAAGCAGTGTGGGTTTATTCAACTGTGCGTGTGAGTGATTCAGAATCATGCCAACGGAAACTTCACACTTACGAAAACAATCAAAACAACAAAGTGACATTAATTTAACTTTAAGGCAAACGGATATTAAACTCCTCTACTTTGTGCATACTTAATAAATAAATACGCGTAGTAGGCTGTGATGGGCTAAAGTTAGCCAAATAGTCGTTGAGACGAATTAAATAACATACCGACTTCCTGAACAATGAGATAGCGGAATGCGTTGCGACGAGTGAGCTGCACACTCACCGCTCGTGTTGTGAGACAAGGTAGAGACAGCCGCCTGTCCCATTGTGTCGCTACTGTCTCCGGTGCCCAACGATAATCACGCCTTCTCCGACGTACTTTCTTGGCGAAATCTTCGCGCTTCGTTTCGTTTAACGTTCATTTCATCAATTGGTAGCCCACTTGAGGCCGTGTTCCGTTGTTGAACAGTAGTTCAAAACTTCGTTGAGTCTCCAGGGCAGTTCGTAACCTCCCCCTGCCTCAACGCAAGAATGCTTGTCATTCTTTATTCAGATTAGACTGTGTAAGGACCCGTCACGGGATAATCATCCTACAGTAGGCTACGGCATCACGTTTTTAATATAACAAATAATATACCGCCCTCCACACACATTAACGCTAAATGCAGATCATGTTTTGAAAGAAGGCAACACATCTGGTCAGATGCAATTGTGAACCCTCAATATTGCCTGTGATGTAAAACCCAGTCAAAGTGTACCTCTCCTAACTTCAGTCAGAGGGCAGTGACTGGGTTGGCTGTTGGAAGGCCAGAGGGTGGGGTCCAGTCAGAAAAACCTTCCTAGCTGTTTCTCCCCTGGTCTGATTTACTGGGACTCAGCTTGGCTCTGGAGACTCTGAACAAAGAATTGCATTGTCTTGATACTTTGTTTCATTCTCAACATGCCCCTTATTGCCTCACAGTCATAACCACAATATCCTCATAAGAACAGATCATCTTCATCCTAACTGTCAACCTTATACACTATTTGGTCAAATACAAAAGGAACTTCCAGTTGTGTGTCTAGAACATCTTATCACTTTCTGCTCTCATCTAATTCCCCTCCCACTGACTTAGCGATTACAATGTTATGTGAGATGATTTGGAGAAGCGGGCGGTTTGCAATTAGAACATGCTGTTACTGTGACTTCATGCTCATACAAGACTGAGATCCACCTTCAGCTCACACCATGTAACCATACTTCAAAGATGGCAGGCTGGGGTAAAGGGCTCGGTCACTATGACGTATTTGTCTACACGCTTGCTCCAGGGTTTCGACAGTATTAGCCTCTGTGTGTGTGTGTGTGTGTGTGTGTGTGTGTGTGTGTGTGTGTGTTTGTCAGCTCTGCAGGATCTCATCTCACACCCTGTCTGCTGTGAGTCTGTATGAGATAAAAGAACTCTAAATAACTATACCTACATACACTACATACAAAACCCCAACCGTAACGCACTCCCGCAAACACACAAGCACACACAGTTCAGTACAAGCATGACAGTGGACATAAGGCTCAATGCAGATGACTCATAGTCAGCGGCCTCTGATTATGCACAGATGCACAATTAGTAAAAATGGACGTTATACTATGATATGGCTACTTCATGTCACACCTCAGCCGTTTGTTGAATAAGTGATGAACCCTGAAAGTCACAGATTAGTTCTGAACAGGAGGAGGAAGAGGAAGGGGTGGGCCTATGTATCTTCTGGATTTACAAAGAACCTCTCATGTTTAGATTCAGAGCAAGACTGCCCTCTACTGTTGAATAAAATATCTACCTGTAAAAAACACCCCCCAACCAGTTGTCAACCTCTCAATAAATAAAAACACATACTAATAAATTATGCAAAACCACTCAGACGGACACTATCATGGCACAAAAAAATTGTTTCCCTCTTATTCTGCCAATTTCCTGTCAAGTACTTCTGGTTGCAGGGAATTTCAAGTGTCAGTTCATGACACATCTTTTGGCTCAGTTCACTTGATTCTAAGCAAAGCTTGTTCTCCAACCAGTAGAGAAATATTAGGGACTCCACAACAGAAATGTGTGCAAACACGTGTTTAGCAATTCTTATGGACAGACCGATCAAAACATAAGTAACTATTCAGCAACATAAGTGTGTGAAATACATAATTTGCCATTAAATATGATGACATTAAAAGACATTCAGGTCCCACTGGAAGCATATACGGAGGATTTGTGCTATGGATAAATAAATGTATATTCTGAAAATCTGCTATGCATGAAAATTTGCCTTTTCATCACTATATTTGTCATTCTGACGCAGTCAAGGATGAGAGAGCATGACTCTGATGGAGAGATGAGTGAGAGAGAGATGAAAGAGATGAAAGGGTGATATAGAAAGAAGGGAATAGAGCCAGCTCATCAACTAGCGAAGGAATACAGGAAAAGAAGGAATTGTGAATTATTTACCTTACTGCTCAGCGGAACAAGCAGGTAATTATTGTTTAAGTGCTGCTTTCTAGATCTTTCTCTCCTCAGATGATTTATTTATTAACTTTAAATATCCTGGGTAAGTTCCAATGCCTGGTAAAGGGACTTTGTTTTTTCCTTCACTACACATAATGTATAATAACCGCAGTTACAGCACTTAGTGCTGCTCATACTTGTTTAAAACCTTAACGACACCAAAGATAAAGATTCATTTACATAAAACAAAAGTCATGCATGTGGTCTAGTCTAGACTCAGTGTAGGCTCTTGTGTTTACTCTGCTGCCTAACCATGCAGAGAACATCTTCAGTTGTGTTATAACACAGTTAAAGTATTCTGACTCATTCAGCTCCCTTAAGAGAGACAATAATAACTGACTGTGGTTTGTATTTAGACTGTGTGGGTGCGACTGGACTACCTCTCCACTCAGGCAGAGAGCAGTGGAGACTGAAGAGCTTGGGCAGAGAGGCCTCGACAAGCACTGCACAGTGACCACAGAGCTGCCATGTGAGAGGTTCTACCACTGCAGGTCCTTGTTTAATTATGAAGCTCTGAGTCAGAATACTGGAGTTATGTGTCTGAATATCTAACAGCAAGACTACAGTGGCAAGGAGCTATATGATGAAGTTGACTGTATTTTATCTGTGCATTTTAGCACAGAGTCATCCTGAAACCAGTCATGGACCAAGTTTATTTTGAATATTGTGGGAGGTTGAGGACATTTATTTAGAAACATGACTAAGGCACAATCCTAACCAATAGCATAATGCATATGAACGTTTTTGCATGCTGCACACAATGTTAGAACTCAGTGAAGTGTGCTGCAGTACAACGGTATTGTTGACCTTCAGTTCAATATGAAATAAAAGGTCAAGCAGCAGTTGCATGCATATTGGATGCCTGTCTACTCACACAGTTCAATAGCCATATACTGTACATTCATTTGAAGTGAATTCTCCCTTTGCATTTAAAAGCAGTCCTCCAAGTGAAACCCGATAGCATGTTTGTTTTGTTTGTATCCTACGGCCATTACAGCAGCATCCTTCCTGCGCTCCACTAAAGTGTTGTAGGTAGTGAAATCAATATGTGGCATCCTATCAGTAAGAGGTTGAATCTAGCGAGGCTGGGAGCAGAGAGCTAGCTGGGCTCTCTGTAATGTAGGACGGTTAATTATAGCAGCATGCTGCAGCAGGGAAAACACAGGGCATTATGTTTCACCCAGCACACAGATACAAGCTAATGGCCATGTAGATGTTGATTACTATACAGCAGAGCAAACTAAAGAGAAGAACTGGAGAGACTATCTGGGGAGAGAAAATATGAGAGACTAGCATCTAACAGGGGATCAAACAAACTAGTGAGACAAACTAGAAAGAAGTTTTTACTTTGCCATTTCTCTGAAAAACGACTGTAACTTGAGGACTATCCATTTGACAATGACACACAAACACTGGGAAGCCAAATAACCAGTGCCTCTCTTTGTGACCATGCATTATTTATTCCCCCCCCCAAAATTGAAATCCAATTGGTTTGTTCAGAGCTGCCATGTGTCTGGATTATACGAAAGGTTGAAGTCACTGTCCTGGTTATAAATGGAGGGACTACACGGACCACTGGTTTTTATTACCACAGTTCCTTTATGAGTGGCTCCAAGCCCTATGCAGCGTTCTGATGGCCACAATGGCACTGCTTGTTGGAAGTCTGATTATTTCTCGTATCGGCCAAATGTAGAAAAAGCGCCTGTAGTTCTCTGGTTCTAGACTTCTTGAGAATTCAACTGCAAAAAAACAACAAACATTGAACAGCCCCAGGAAAGGCAATTTTGAAAAAAGGCTATTTCTAGTGACTTAAGGTTAGCAATGTTTGGGGAAGAGTCTGCCTGAAAGCTGACTCATGTAAGGACAATGCAAATGTAGAGATCCTGTCCTTAGTGGATGGTGCACAAACAAACACATACACACACAATCACACACATACACACACACACACACACACACACACACCCACTGCTTTGCCTTGTAAAACATAACTACCATAAGACGCACACACAAACACAGGTCCTGGGAAAGGCAAAACATTCCTCTTTCAACAGCGGCTTAAAATATATGAACCCTGGCTATACCTTATTCAGGGCTGTGAAAAAAGACAATCCTGTTTTCAATATGACATCACCACCTCTGGCTGGTAGCCTTACAGGATGTGATGTATAACATGGCTCATGAAGCCTGCTTGGGGTCTGTCTTTGTGTGTTTTAACCATTGCTTGTTTTGTCCTTGCTTCTCCCTGCCAGCCTTGTGTCCATTACTAGATTAGTATAGGAGTTGTTACACGGCGAAATGTTGTGACATCTTGGCAGTGGTAAATGAACCTGATCAGATGACATGCATGGACCAAATATAGCTTGCCTCTTTAGCTCTAGTGGCTTAGTCATGCTCTCCGTCTGCGACGCTATGGGCATCACAGGTATGCATAGAAAATGTATTACTGGCTTCGCTGTTTTTGTCATAAATGTAGGTAGTATTCACATGACGCTACTTGTGTATTGTAAACATAATCAAATAAGCATAAAATAATCTCACAACCTAAACAACAATAATCTTACAACCTAAATCAACACAAAAACAAAAAAGCCTTATAAATGTGTTTTTCTTAGTAAGTTTCAAGGCTCCATACACCCAGTCTGCTCCAGGAAACACACGGTTATACACTACTAGATACTTCACACAACTCAACAAGTAGGCTGCTGGAACTTGGACAACCAGCTCAAAGAGCATCTCCCTCTGGCACACAAGGACACACACAGAAACATACACACAAACGACAGAGATAGTAAATGGCACTCACGAGCATGTTCCATGACTGGACCAGGAGATATGGATCACCCTTGTGAGCTGATCCTTCCTTTTCCCTTGCACTCTATCTTTCTGCCTTACACTCACTCTCTCTGTCTCCCTCACTCTCTCTCTCCCTCTTGCTCTCCCTTCCTCCGTCCTTTACTCTCTCTCGATCTCGATCTCTCTCTATCTCTCTCTCTCTCTCTCTCACTCTCTCACTCACTCACTGACTCCCTCCCTCCCCCCAAACCTCTTTTTTTACTCATTACCTCTCTACTGTATTTCTCTCACCCTTCACTACTCCCTGGCGCCTCCTCCCTCTCCTCCTCCCTCTCCCTTCCTCCTCCTTCCATTTCTCGACCTCCTCATGTGCAGAGAGGCTCAGTCGAACGATCATCAGCGGTTCCTCCTGGCTGCATGACTGCCTGTGCCTCCTTCCCAGGAGGTCAGGCTTGTAGTAGGGGAAAATAAGTTGTGGTGGGGGGATGGGAGGTGGGGGAAAGGGTGAGAGGAGGGGAAAGCAGGGGAGGGTCGAGTGGAGAATGTGACCAAAGAGGACAGAAAGGTGACTTGAGAAGAGCACAGGAGTCTGGGTAGGAAGGGATGTGAGGTCAGTTTGAGACGACAGCAGACATGGTGCAGGATGCAGGGGAGAGAGAAAAGTGAAAAAAGGATGGCTGACAAACAACCATTATCCACATTAGCTAGGTCTGATTGAGCCAGGGCATTAGCTGGAAACTCCTTGTCCATTGGGGCTTTTAACTCTCTACAGACTACCGCCTGAGGATAGAGAGAGAGAGAGAGAGAGAGAGAGAGAGAGAGAGAGAGAGAGAGAGAGAGAGAGATGGTAAAGGAGATGGATCAGGGCTTTAAGCAAAGGTGAAGCAAAACAGAGACAGACTGTGCTACTGTCTGTAGATAGAAAGCTCTGTAACCTTCCAGCACACACATCCCTCAAAGTGGGCTTAAAGCATTGACAAGAGGCTATCGAACATTTCTGGCTAAATGTCATTCATATATGCCCCACCTGAAAATTGACGTAGTTAAAATTGGCCGGTGTTCTACATGTCAATCACTGTTCTATCTTAGCCCGGGAACCAAGGAGTACAAGCAAGATGCTCAAAGAATTTCGATTGAGACAGCGTCAATTAGACGGCAGGTAATTGCTCTGCACTATAGACAAAAGACAAGGGTCCAAAAGATCATTATGCTATTGACTAGGAAATGCTTTGGTCTAGAGCGACAGTCGGTATGTCTGCAGTTCTAACCCCCCCTCAAACCTCCCTTGTCTCTTGTGGTGCCAGAAATCCTGACACAGACAAATAACATAGTCACATCATATACTTGGCTTAAAGCCCATAATAACATTCAGATTCTGTATTAAGAGGAATTCGTAGTGGTAGGTGTGTAGCTGCACCTCATATTCTGTGTCCTGCACCTGTACTCTGGTTAACATATTATAGAGTCAAATCTCAACAGGAGCGTCTGAACAGATTCACTCACACCTGCTCTTCCTGTGGATCAGAGTCCAGATGAAATATCCGGAGGTGGAAACTCAGGTTAGCCTAACATAATCACTCTTGTGTAATCCTTCCTGTTTGAACAGCAGTATGAGCAGTCTTTCACCATTACAACAAGGTGACGACCAACATCCACATCCTGTTGCTGTGGCAGAGAGTATTAATGTCCCTGTCACATGTGACAGGTTAACCAGTCAGGGTTACTGTTTAATATCTGGTCCAGGTCTGTATAGGACAGGAATATGCAGCAAGGTACAATTTGGACATGGTTTAGACTGAGCAAGCAGAATATCAGCTCTGCTTCAAGTTTAGGTTTGTTTATTTGTACTAGTGTAAGAATTTGTTTGCAGTAGTAGTCATCCATCTTGACACACATTTTAGAAAACAACCCATACCATGGATAAACATAGTCAAGGTTCCAATCACTACTAAAACCACAAAAGTAAAAAAATAAAAAAATAACTTGCTTCTATAACATGTGTGCAAAGTTGCTTTGACTTGTTCATCTGAGTTTTGGCCTCTGGAACAAAGCTATTTTGAAACCAATTTGTTCTATACTTGAGACTGTAAATTCATTCAGAAGGAAGATGCAGCAGAAGACGTCATTTGAAATCTGGGAAACTTCTGGGTCTTTAAGAATGATACACACATAAACACAGTCTGATGCATGGCAGGGTACTCAGGCTGGTAGCACTGTTATGTCATGACGGACATAATCCGGATGTCAACAGGAGATGATTCAAGTCCAAACAGTCTGGAGCAAGGCCACCACCACCTCTCTCCCTTACTGTTCTACTTAAAAAAATTATTGTCTTAAAACTGAGTTGTGATGTTGTTCCTATGTGTTGTTCCTATGTGAGGACTTTGTGGGAGTAAGTGGATTTGAAGCAGGGAAGTTGTAACCCTGCCAGGGCTGGAATGGGATTAAAAAAAATCCCTGGCATTTTTGCTCAGACCGGCCCACCACAATCGGTCGGACTCTGAGCCACTGCATCTGACACAAGAAACAGGGGGAGGGGTGGAGCCTGTTAAGAGATGTGATAGGGCCAGCCCAGTGTCAGTATGGAAAATTAACCAATGGGCCGCTGTCCCTGCTTTATGGCCCGGTCGTTGGCCAATTTTAAGTTTATAAAAAAAAAATATATATATATATATATATATATTTTTTTTTTATAATATCATATCGGCCCCAAGTGCGTCGGCCCTCCAGGCATTTGCCCGGTATGCCATATTACCAGTCCATGCCTGAACCTGCTGTAAATGTGTCCCTTGTACAAGAGATGAGAGCACCAAAAGATGTAATAAATAGTTAAAGCATCAATGTCAAGCTATTTCCAGAGGAAGAGAGAGAACTGGGGCTGCCTATCTGCTCCTGTGTAATTACATGACTCAGGCTGTAGGGGCAGAGGAGGGCCTCTTTAATGACACTGAGGACCCTTCAACCTGAATATTATCCAGAACAAATCTTGCTCTCTCTCTTTCCTCCTGGAGACCCTGGGACTTCCCTGCAAACCTTTTACGAAAAAATGGAAATTCACTCTTGTAAATTAAGAGACAAGAACAGTAATTGGACGGATCAGACATACAATAATACATGAGAATTAAAATGTCAAATCTGTTCTGAGAATTAAAATGTCAAAAATGTCAAATCTGAAACAAATGATGAATTCATACAAAGTCTAGGTTAAATATGTTATGTTATTAATTGTATTTGAGAAACACCAGAACAGGGTCAAGAAAGTTACAACAAAAGGAGCTTTATCTCTCTCTAGTGGCGGTTTTAGAAACCGCAGTTCAAGTGAAAACTGGCTTCACAACTGGTCTCTTGCAAGCTGAAGCCCTGAGGTCTTGTCCAGTGTTTAGGCCATGGCAGCTGATCCTCTGTCTATCTGAAAGTTTAACCTCACCCTGACAATTTCTCCGGCAGATTTCTACGGTCTGTCTAAGGGCCTCATTTCCTATAATTAAAACCCAACATCGCAAAACATTTCCTGTTGCACTAAGGTCAAAACCTAGGAGATGGACAAGAAGATAAAGTGTACTCCCACGAAAAGAGAGAAACAAAAGAAACTAAAATGTATCTAATGACTATTTTTAAAATATTTCACTGCTGCTGTGCACATTTCCAGTAAAATCTAGAAGTTTCTGCTCTGACCTCTGTTGTGTGCATCTGCGGTTGTCGCTCACCACCACAGCCTGAGTTGAAAATGATAGATGATGGAGTGAATGTCACATAGCGAACCCACCCAACGCCACGGACAGAGAATAGAGAGCGGTTTAACCAGGAAGTGGTTTAACTGTCAGAAAAGATGCAGTGGGTGTGATGTAGCATGAAGTATTGAGTCAAAAAGAGTTAACACTGTTTTGTGGATATTGTGGTACATATAAATAGTCTTAAAGCAATTTAGGTCAACTATGTTTCAGCTATTGTGTGTTCTGTGTGTAAATGTTTCCTTGGCTTGTACTGATGTTACATTTAGCAGACGCGCTTTAGAGCGATTTACAGGGACGTTCCCCTCGAGGCAAGTAGGGTGAAGTGCCTTGCCCAAGGACACAACGTCATTTGGCTCAGCCAGGAATCGAACTGGCGACCTTCAGATTACTAGCCCGATTCCCTAACCGCTCAGCCACCTGACTCCTGATATCACGGCTATCTGCTTCTAAATCTACTCACACACCCTGATACCCTTCTAAACTCTGTTATTACAAGACATGGTGAGGTGTTGATGTAAAAACGCAATTCTGTTCAAGATTATAATATGAGGTAGAACATTATTCTTTAGATTCATGTTATGATCTCTATAGAAAATTCTTGAGAGAGAACAGAAGGACAGGGGTAAACGTGAGGGAAACGTGAATTGTCTCACCAACTGTGTATACAAGACGATAGTAAATTCAGCACATACCCCCTGTGCTGAGTCCATAATTTTCCCCAACCTTACCATTATAGAGAGAAAAATACTTGTGCCTATGGCCATATCGCAGGCCTGGCTGAAGTTGCATCTTAGATGAACAGCATCAATCAGATCAGCAGCATCATAGCAACATCAGAACACCATGATAAATACTGAGAACACTCCTGACACTTTGATGCCTTAGCCGGACAATATATTGGGGCGTAGTACTACTTAGAAATATTTTACCTGAACATGCTCCTCGCAGTCTGTACAATAGTCTTGACCTGAAACCTGAAGTGACGTCACTCTGCGAACGAACTCTTGGCTGGGGGCATATCGATGAGAATCTGATCAACTCGTTGTAACTGTCTTCGTCAGCCATTTCATCCGAAACACATCTGTAGAGGTAGATAAGTCTATAACAAGTCTATAACGTATTTCTCTAAAGGCTGAAATGGGTACAAGTGACAGGAATAAGCGGCAACCCGACTTCGCGTGCTTCTATCCGGCTTCTATATCCGAACAATTATCTCCACCCCTCCCATCAAGCAAAATGCTTCTTTCTTATGTTGTTGGAAGCTTGAAAATAGTAGCTTAAGTTATGTTTCGTGGAAAAAAATACCATGCATACACGAGTACAAATACAATTAGGCAGCCCAGCTTAATATTCTGAGAGAACGGGAAACTTGTTTGATTCCAAAGAAGTTTCATGAAGCCTACATAACTTACAGTTGGCCTACTATTTTTTTTAGTTACCTACTCAGAGGATCCCAAAAATGTAAATGTAAATAAACATTCCTCATTTATGAAACATTTGTTAGTTTTTTATTTATTCAACATTGTTTTAACCAATGCACATCACTGACAGTCATTTTAAGGGAACAAAAAAGGCAGCAAACAGAGCATGAAATTAAAAGCAGTTACATAAATGATGAGACAGAAAAACAACACACATCAGCTTGTCCTTTACCCAGTCAAGTTATTGAAAGCAATTTGTCAACTTAACACATAGGCTACTTTCAAAACCTGAACTCTGACAGGCACCAGCTTCACCAACCACACCAGCTGGCAATATTTCAAAATGTAGGCTCTTAGAAAAGGCTATCTGTGAACTCAGTGAACCAACACTGTGACTCAAAAACAACAATCAGAGAGATAAACAACTTTCTGTAGAACATATTTCCCAGATGCCTCTTGTGAAAGTCAACCCTGCAGTTAAACATCCGTCTTCCTCTCCCCATAGCCCACGCACTCTTACCCCCTCCCCCCAACCTCTAGACCCTGCCCTTCATCTCCAATTACACCCCTACTGTTCTCATCCCCATCGCCTTCTCCCTATTCCTCCACCCCTGGCTTCCAAATTCATCCACAACTCCCTTCTCACCCCTGTCCCAGTATGCTTGCATCATGGTTTGAGTAAACACATGCTGGACACAAGGACACAGGGTGGGTGGGCTTCTCTCCGGAACTATTTATTTGTCTATCAGTGCAGATGTACACACTCACACGGATACACACAGTGAAAGCCCTTGCAGAACAAATCATCCACAAGGACCCTCTGACTCAGTGCTCTGGTTAATGGTTAACCAAAGCAATGCTGCTCACCAGTGGAAGATTTTGTTAAAGCGCACAGCCAACCATTGTGGACCTCAAAAACCTTACAGCATCAGTGGACAGCACAGCAGCACGACGGTAAGACTAAATGTTTTACTTTGACTTTCCTTTGGACAACAATACAAACAGAACTAAATATGGTTGAATTTGATGATAGGTTACATTTTGGACCAGAGAACTGAGAGTTGTCTTTAAAACATGCATAAACCTCACGTCAAATAATATTTCTGATTTTAGTTGGAACTAACCATTCCTTCGGGCTGAACTCAGTCACAAATAAATAAAAATATTTAGAGTGAGGCTGAGAGAATGGAAAAGTGTGGACAGACACAGTAATAAAGCACCATTAAACAAATACAAAAAAATCATTCATAAATCAATGAAAAATATAGATTTGAGCTGAGATGTGTTAGCTTGACCCGTGGGTCTAAGGTTGCATGCGGGCATTAGTGTGACCGTGTACTTTATCTTTTGTGCTGGATGTTCACCAATAGACTGGACAGGAAACCGTCTCAGAAATGGAGGAGCTAAAAGTATGCAAATGTTTGTATTAGATTTGTGAATTCTTTGCTTTTAGAAACAAATATTCATGGTCGGTGTTTGGTTCTTAGCTCAGTGGGTTGCCAAACATGGTGTTCTGTTTCCATGCAGTCAGTCTGCCTTCTGTGGTTGTTTCCTCTCTGGCACACACTGAATCAATTACTGCTAGCCATGCCTCTGCTCAGAGTTCCACACAGCCAATCATGAGTGTCTTTGTTATGAAGAAAACCTCCATAACAAAGACAGTTAGCTGAAGTGAGTAACAGACATTTACTTTACAAACACTTCCTTCTCTCTACAGAAACTCTTTGACTCCAGACTTGAGGAAGGTCAAAATGGATAGAACCCTCTCCCCTCTTGTCCTCCTCCTAATGCTGTCCTGCTCCGGGATAAGCCTTGCCAACCGCGTGTACGTCCATCCTTTTAACCTGTTCGCCTCGGACAATGTCAGCTGTGAGACCCTCCAGACTCAGGAGACCGAGCCCTTGGAAACAGTCAGCGTCGCTCCGCTAAACATCAACAACCTGGAACCGGACAGCAGGAACTGCTCCTGTTCTGACAAACAGGAGCAGAACATCACCCAGCGGACCGCCGTCCTGGCCGAGCTACTCAACTCGCTGGGTCTGAGGATGTACCAGGCCTTGAGCACCAAGCAGAAGGACTCCAACACCCTCATCTCTCCCATCAATTCCTTTGGCTCCCTGGTGACTTTCTACCTAGGAGCTTCGAAGAGGACTGCCATCCCCTATCAGCAGCTGCTGGGGCTCAACAAGGACACGGACAAGGAGGACTGCGTCTCCCTGGTGGATGGACACAAGGTCCTGAGGACACTGCAGGGCATCAACTCCCTGGTGGACGGGCCAAAGGACGAGATCGACACCAGGGTCTGGTCCTTTGCTCGCCAGGACGTCCGTTTGGCAGAGGACTTTGTTCAAGGCACTCAGGACTTCTCTGACGCGTCATTTATCAGAGCAGTGGACTTCTTAAACGCACAAGAGGCAGAAGTGCAGGTGAACAGCTTTGTGGAGAAGACATCAGGGGGTAAAGTGAAGGATCTGTTCAAGGACCTGAGTCCAGACACCAACCTGCTGTTCTTCAGCTCTGTACAGTTCAAAGGTGAGAAGCTTCCTTACAAATACGTTTTTGAACAGGGATGTTTTTTGGTTTGAATTTTTGTTTGAAGCCTTACTGTTTAGCCCACTGAGATAAGCCTATTGATTTGGGTAGGCAGGTAGGGGAGAGGAGAACAGAGAAGCCTAGAGCAGAGTACAGGCTCTAGGCCAGAGTACAGTAGAGTATAATAGTCTAAAATGTTTTTTTGTTGAAACCTTTACGACTTTTTTTTCACACACAAAACAACGTTTTTTCAGAAATATTTTTAAAAACTTTATAAACTTTTTTTGGGTGGTAGGTACACGTGGGATTCACCAGACCACCTGGACCATTTAGTCATTTTTTGACCAACATCAATATAACTTGTTTTCTTGTTTTATCAGGGAACTGGAAGACAGCCTTCCAGCCAGAAAAGACCTCCATGCAGGACTTCAAGGTGGACGAGAAGACAACCGTCTCGGTGCCCCTGATGACCCACACCGGCCAGTACCGGTACCTGAACGACACGAGGCGACGCTGTACTGTAGTGAAGCTGGCGCTGAGTAAGCGGGCCTACATGCTGCTGGTTCTGCCACACGAGGGGGCCAGCCTCAGTGACATCGAGGCCCAGCTCCGCACAGATGTCATCTCAGGCTGGTACCAGCATCTCAAAGAAGGGTGAGTCCTTATGGTCCACAATCTATATAAACCAGGCTGTATAACACACAAGTACACATATACTGTATTAGTACTGTACTGGACCCAATTATAAGCATCTCAATATGAGTGAGTACAGTTACTTTCATCCACATCACACTTTGCTCCACTAAGATTTGAGACATAGTGGGTCAATGGAGCTATCTGGAGCCGATAGCCAGGACTGTAGTACTGTAAGATTGGAGGTTTAGCAGCTCAGACAACTGTGTGTGTGTGTTCCCTCATCCAGACTCTTGGAACTGTCTCTGCCCAAGTTCTCCATGGCGGCCTTGACTGACCTGCGCGTCCTGCTGACTGACATGGCGGTGGAGATTGAGAAACGCCTGCTGGGCTCTGAGGCTGAGTTCGAGCGACTCAGCGATAAGAAGCCCTTCAGCATAGATAAAGTGAGATTAGATTATTTTAGAAAACTTAAGTCAGATAATTTTACAGTGGAGAAATTTGGAATTTAGGATATTACACACACACACACATACATTACATTTACATACATAAATGCATTATACATATTTGTACTCTGGGGAGAAATATGTGCCCTGTGTAGCATACAGTAACGGTTCTTGTTGCCATCTCCAGGTGTACAACAAGGTAATGTTTGAGATGTCAGAGGAGGGTGCAGAGTCTCAGGACAGGAACCAGGAAGGAGGACTGCCCCTGACCGTCAACAGGCCGTTCTTCTTCTCCATTGTTGAGGGAAACTCCAACGCCATACTTATGCTTGGCAAGGTCACCAACCCAACACTCTAGAACAACTCAGCAATATCATCATGACAACCAGTCTGGAAAAACTCCTAGATAATCTAAAAATGCCCAAACTATTAAAAGACTCTCAGTGTTAACTGCTCTGAGATAGAATAATAGTTTATACATAAAACATCATGATAGTTTGCTACAGCATTACAGATCATCTAGAATGATCCAGAGATCAGATTAAGTGTTGTTAAATCTAGTAAGTATTCAAGACTAGAAGAATGATGGGGGGATGGTATGGTGGTATTATCACCAAGATGTTGAAAGACACGGAGGACCAGAAAACAGGTTTGAGTGTAGAGACGGACACGATGCATCCAAACATATTCCCTGAGCACAGTGGGAAGTCATGTGCTGCCAAATCATTATAGATTTGTTTAATTAAATCTCACGAAACGCCGTATTTTGTTTCTGAGGTTTGTAGTCATACAATTGTGTACTGTATGCTGTACTGAAAGTGGTGGGTCTTTGAGATGTGTTACTTAATAGTCTAAATGAGTATATTTCTATTGTGTTGAGAGTTTATTTTTGTCTTGAGGTTTGATATTACTCAAATAAACCAACTTGTTTCGCAATCCTTCCTGTCGTGAGGTTCTTTCAGAATGTCAAGACACAAACAGGCTGCAGGCACATTCATTTAAGTCTAATGCGAATGACAAGAGATATAATCCAAGTTGATAATGTTTACTGACAAAAAAGGGATTAAAATACATTTTTGTCCCATGGTAGAAAGTGTGCTCCTATGCTAATGAAGCTCTCGAAACAACTCTGTGATGTCACAGAGTCTGAAAGGGAGCCTCGATAATCAACAATCAATGTACATGCACTTATTTCATTTGTGTCGAAATTATGAACTATAATTTTTGCATCCTATTGATTTAAGAAGTGTAAGAGCCACAATGTGAGACTTTCATTTCTTGATTTCCAACACCAAAGTAAGAAGTTTAAGATTCTTGCTATGTTGTTTCTGTTGACCACGGATATAACTCCAACTCTGCTTCACATTACCCCAACACCAAAATCAATAGCACTGCTCCTCTGGTCAGACGAGTCTCCAAACCACCTCCACGACAGTGTGCAGAAACAGAGTGGACTTCTGTCCCTTAATGTCTATGCGAGGTCAATTAATTCTAGGGGAAAACCCCAGCTCTATGCTAATGTTTCCTAACTGAACATTTAATTTGCTTTCATCAACATCGACTCACACTATTGAGCCTCTATCCAAAGATTTTACTACAAAACCTTTTTTAAAACATTGATCGCTTTAATCAATTAAAATGTACAATACCTTCCTCATTCCTACATATATGTCTATATATACACATATACTTTCACCCTTCATCTGAGAAGTACAGAGAAATAACGTGGTCTTGAACATTGTGAACAGTCCGTTTAGTGCGATGAAATAACTAGCTTCCCTGACCATACAAACATACATACATATATCCCACAACCACATTCCATAACTTAAAACAGACAGGAGGGAGACATCTTGATGTTGTGAAAGACGCCTCCTTCCCAGGGGCTTCTATATCTACCATGTCCCTTCTACACACTGGCCCATCTCTAAACATAAACAGAAGACAAAAACACTGCATCTCTTCTTCTTATGCCATTGTCTTTCTTGCTTCCTTTGCCAACACTGACGCGATCATCTCCTAGGCTGTGGTCTCGAAGCGCTACAGCTGACCTCTACAGGAGACGAGGAGAGGAAGGCACTTTGATATGGTGGAAATGCACAGCAGCGCGCTCGCCACGGTTACGGTCCAGACGTCTCCGTGGAGGCCAGTTCCCGGGCACCCTGGACCAGCTCCAGCAGAGTGGAGAACATGGTGATGTCATCAGGCTGGAGACCCATCTTATGGATCTGAGACAGAGAGACCACAATATCAGATAACAGGCTGCCTGGCCTCACCTCACCTCAGAGGGGTGTGTTTGTGTGGGGGTGGGTGTGTGTGTACCTGCTCCCCTAAGTACTCCACGTCCAGCGCCAGCTGCAGGCGGATCTTGCTGTCGTCGGTGGGTCCCCCGTTGGCAGCTGTGGTGCTGCTGGGGGCCATCTTCCTGGCCTGCTTCAAGCGCTTCAGGCTCTCTTCCATCTTCTTCACCGAGCTCAGCACGTCTGAGATGGTCTCAAAGTACCTCCGCACGCACACGCACACGCGTCAGTCCACTGTTTCTAACGGAATCCGCCCTCTAACTGTGTGTGTAAGTGTGTGTGTGTGAGTGTGTGTGTGATCCTCCTACCTGTGAGTGCAGTCACACAGGGTGACCCGTAGCCAGCCCTGGGCCACAGAGGGCTTGACCAGGTCTTTGGAATCACACAGCAGCTGGTGCAGCGGACGCAGTGCATTGTCCATATAAGCTGATGCTCGGCTGGGCACTTCCTGTCCAGAGAGGAAGAAGGACACCGTTTCAGGCACGTGTGTGCGTGTGCGTGTCTCAGGGATGTGTGCGTTTCTCAGTGAGCTGATTGTGTAGGTTTGAGACGAGACGCAAGCGCTGCGTACTCGCTGACAAAGTTAGGACCGGTGTGAGAACGTGTGAGTACGTGTGCCTGTATGCACGTGACGGTGACCGTCCATGTTTGTGTGAGCTGCTGACCTTGTTGGTCCTGCGGTACAGACGGGGCACCTCGGAGGCGCTCTTGAGGAAGCGACAGCTGCGGTCGGTCAGGTGCTGGGTCATCCTGGCGTCCAGACTGGGGAGGCAGCCCGACAGGCTGGCCTGGGAGTCTTGCAGAGCCTCTGGGAAAACGGGGAAGCAGGAACACTGGTCACCATGCTGCTCAGGTATGGAAGGGGGGAGGTCTGACAAGAGCACGTGCGTTTAGATGTTTTGGCTCGGTACCTTCAATGACGAGGAAGTTCTTGAAGCCGATGGCTTCCATTCTCTGCCTGATCATCTCTGAAACGACTGGGATCTGACAGACAACGTATTCATTGAGACTCAAAACATTATACATGTGTGTGTATATATATATATATATATATATATATATTATATGTCTTTAATGGTCCTGTGTTGACTGTTGTAGGCCATGCATATTGCAGTTCTGTTTGGAGCTTACCTGTTCCTGTAGCTTCTCCACATCAGAGGCAATGTAGACCAGCTGTTTGGTAGAGAGGGAGGCGGGGCTACCACTCTCGCTGCCTCCGTCATCCTGAGATGTGCGACTGGACGTGGAGGAGGCGGAGCTAGGGAGGGGCCTCACCGGGTCTTTATTTACTTCAGGGGGTGTGGTTTTAGTAAGCACCTATCAGGATTCAGCAGGATACTTCAGTTCATCGTCAACTTTAGCTTGAACGAAAGCCCTATTGAGCAATACTACAGTATAGATTTGGTTGCCATGTGGGAGTTGGGGTTGCCAGGTTGGTGGTGTTTACCTCTGTGAGGAACCTGGCATAGCGTGAGTAGAGCTGCAGGGTGAGCTTCCAGAAGCGGTGTGCCAGAGGGGAAAGGTAGACCCGGTCAGCCCAGCACCTGACCAAGCCGGACCACAGCACCTGGGACACCTGCAGGTGATAGGAGCTACCTACTGTATGTGTGTGTGTGTGTGTGAGAGAGAGTTACACAGTGAGTGAAAGACACAGTGAGTGAGTGAGTGAGTGAGTGAGTGAGTGGAGAGAGAGAGAGAGAGAGAGAGAGAGAGAGAGAGAGAGAGAGAGAGAGAGAGAGAGAGAGAGAGAGAGAGAGAGAGAGAGAGAGAGAGAGAGAGAGAGAGAGAGAGAGAGAGAGAGAGAGAGAGAGAGAGAGAGAGAGAGAGAGAGAGAGAGAGAGAGAGAGAGAGAGAGAGAAAACATCAGTGACACCTATGATATAATCAGTGACACTGAAAAGAAAAGCCCGTGGTCTACCTGGTGCTGCTTCTAGCCCATCGGTTATAGCATTCTCCAGACTCCCGGCTATCTCCTTGTACCTGAGACACACAGGTGTAACAAGTTGTTCAACATTCAGCCATACTGGAAATAACAGCACACAGTGGTTTCCTGGATCTGAGTCAAAATGTGTGGTATGTTTGTGTGTGAGTGTGTGTGTGTGTGTGTGTGTGCTGACAAACAAAGCAGGGAACAGAGTGTTCAGCCTTCATGTTGACTGCACAGAGATCCATAACTCCTGAGCAGGACAGAACGGTTTCTGTGGAGTGGAAACTCTGTAAACCTGCTGGAATAAACTACCATAGATGAGTCCCCCTCAGATCTTTAATTGGGTGCAAAGGCACAAACCGGTCCTACTCTTCAGTGCAGGTATAGATCCAGTCATTTGACATCAGTCATTCCTCCAAAAGGGAGGAAGGAGTGACGCGTGGGAAGAGTAATGAAATGGCCCAGGGTCCTTGACCACAGAACAACACAGCCTGACTCATGTCGACTGGACGTAAATCAACCTATATCAACAACCTCTGCCACGTTATGACTCACATCCTGCTCTCATCATTACATCACTGTGAAGAGTTACTTTGATCTCCCCAAGATTGTTTTGAAAAAGCCCCAACTGCCGTAAATACTTTTTTGCAGACATTTTTTAAGTAACCAGTACCTCCAAACACCATGCAGGAACACAAATAATATAATCTGTTACTTCCAAGACATTTATGATAATTTGGGATACGACAGCATTTATTTGTGACATCCATATATGCTCACTCTTAAAGCCTTCAATAGGGGCTCGGAGGCAGTAGGGGGTTCAACAGGGGCTGATGTAGGGATGTGTGGCATGGAGAGTAGGGTGAAACAGTGGCCCTCACCGCAGCTGAAAGTAGACTGGAAGGTTCCACTTGTTGTGGAAGCTAATGTAGGAGGGGTGGGCTCTCAGTCTCCTCACACTAGCCTGGGAGCCGCACTGACGCTCAAAACGCCGCACAAACTCCATAGTGACAGAGTACCGCTGTGGACCAACACACCCAGAGATTAGACAACAGTTTTAGAGATCCTTTGATATCATAGGGGCAGAAGAAATGTACTGGTGAGAGTACTTCCTGTACCTCATAGAAGGTGTCAGGGTTTCCTGGGTTGAACAGGAAGGATATCCTCTCCTCTATTGCTCTGATGATCTCTGGCCAAACAGAGTTAACCAGGAAGTCGTAGCCAGGCACAATGTCTGCTTTGTCACTGGAGGAAGAAAAACAAGATTTCACTAACAGGCAAAACTCAGGAGGACTTACCTGAATTCAAACGTACTAAAACATGTATATCTGACCGCAGAGCGAAAGACTGCACAACCTTTGCTACCACCTACTATGGTCACTAACGTCACAACCATCATGACCATACTAATGCACATAGCATCCTGTGTTAGTGACCATGTTTGGCCTTGCTCCTGCATGCTGCGGGGTGGCGTGTGGAAGGCTACCTGGAGATGGCTCCTCCCGTCACCTCCCGGAGCAGCCTGCAGTGGTGGGGGACAAACTCCAGCAGCTTGGAGAACATCTGCTGCAGCCCGCTGGGGCCAGACTTCACGAGCTGCTCCACAACCACCTGGAGGACATCAGAGGAGACGAGAGGCATGTTGAACACTCTTTGACATGCATAGAAAAGTCCATGGTTGAACTCCTCACCCGACCACTTTTATTTGCCACAATGCTTTCTTTTGTTGTCTGTTACCAAATGCAAACACAACCACACAAGAGAATGACATATCGCACGTGCAGGACGCACGCAATGTGTTTTAGAGAGGGTGTGAGGACGCCCACATCAAAGCAAAGGCTTTCGAGTCTCGAACCAAGTTGAGAAGGACGACCAAAACTAGAACGATCAAATTTCAAGTCGTGTGCATGTGATGGTGGCTTGTCTACCTCGTCCATGTAGGGCTTGACTAGGACCTGTCCCACCAAGGCCTCTGCGTCGCGGGTCTTGTCTATGGTGGCGTACGTCCTGAGACAGTGGCGGACGATGTCCATGTTGGCCGTCTGGAGGCCCTGTATCAACAGACCTTCCAGAGACTGCTGCAGCATGGATGTGATGCCTGCTATACGCTGCGACAACACAAACACACATGAGGGTTAATGGGCTGACTCTGATAGACACAGCTTCTGTAAAACGTGGATTTGTGTCGGTTCATCAGCCTGGTAGTAGACTTACAGGTCTGACTTTGTCCAGCAGAGGCATGCCCTTACTCTGGACTGCATGGAACTGCAGCTGGTTGAACTCTGTGGCAATCCTCTCCAAGATTTGACCTGCCATCAAAGGACTACAAACACAAACCCATTAACCACACAGTGGCAATTTGAGCAGAGATCTTTAGCACCCCCTGGTGTTGAGCGAGACAAACAGGCAGTCCCTCACCTGCTGATCTCCAAGGAAGTGGAGTCTTTGGAGTTCTGCGAGTGAAGGATTTTCTCAATCTTCTCCACGGACCGAACCACTTGAATGAGTCTCAGAACACATATCTGGGTTAGAAAAATGAGGACCAATGAAGTAGACCATCTTGTTCCTCAAACACAATCCAAATTTTATGTGAGAAAACGACTTGAGTGGTGATCCAGTATCATGCGTCCGTTTCTTCCTCGTTTCTATAGATCCCTGTACTTGATCACCATGCAGTCTCACTAACCTTCTTGTTCTGCAGGTCGTCCTGTTTAGACAGTTTGTTGTCTATGGCCTGGATCACTTCATTGACAGACGACCTTAAACTCTGCGGAAGGAGATGGACAGTATTAGGAAAGACAAAGCAGATATTGAGAGAAGGTTGGGAAAAGAATAAAGGTGAGCACATACCAGGACTTCTTCTCTCAGCTGTCCCAAGGGTACAGACAGCTGGTTCAGGGCTTTGTCCATTCCAACCTGCAGAAAAAAAACATAGTAGCCTAACTCACAAAAGGAATGTATGATAATGAAATGCACCGACTCCAATCAATATCATTAATCCATCATTATTGCACCGTCATTAACCGCCTCAATGCCAGGGATATTAACTCACCAAGTTGGTCGACAGGTTGACAAAGTCTGCATAGTCTTTGTTGATTAGCTCAACCATGGCCGTTTTGAGCAGTTTGTAATAGAGCTCAAGGTCCTCGCGCATCTCTTCAAGCTGGACATGCTTCCTGCAGTCAGCCACGAACTGGTCCACGTCGAAGTCATCCTGGGACACAGAAAGATCTGATTTATTCTGTCACCCAGCTACATGTCTACGTGCTATGACACCGTGTTGACTAGCAAGCTAAAATAATGTTTGCTATATAATACTGACTCATTGCAGAGTTTTGATAAGTATCACAATAAGTATGTGATAAAAGCTGTCTCTAATGGGAATTGAAATATATCTGCTTAAAGATAATATATCTTGTGACTTTGCTTCCTACTACTAGCTACTACAACAACGATGAGTGACAATGACATAGGAAAACGTCCTACCTTCATAAACACGTCCTTATCAAAACACAAAGAATCCGGCCCCTTTGGCAGATTCATATTGTTTTCAGAGGAGCAATAAACATGAATGCCAGAGAGCTAGGGATGCTGATGCAGAGTTTGGGGATTTTGTGAAATAATAAAATACTTCCGCAAACATGGCAGGCTAGCGTCAACGAAAAAAAAGACGTAAACGTCGAGAGAAGAGAGAGCACCACCTACAGGGCGCCAAGGGGAATGTGCTGAAAGGATTAAAGGGTTTGAGGATGAGCTAGAAACAGATCGTCACACTGATTTCGTAGATATTGAGATAGGCTGTTGTTTTTGTACCATAATACGTTTTAGCATCAAAGGCCTATCAATGTGCCAAAATAATCTTAATGTAGCGTAATATATCATATAGTCTTGAGTATACGCAGGAATCACAAGAGTTTTGTTTTATTTGCGATTTATCAACCGAGTCATAATTTCGTGTTATTCGACGTTTTGTGAGAAGTCATCGCTATTGGTTAGAGAAGGGGAGAGACTGGGTCAGGTGATGGAGAAGACCACTGTTCAATGAGATCTTCTCCTCACACGGCCTGAGAATAAGTCGGTCCCTCCCAACCCGGATACGCAGAGGGGTAATAAATATTGAAAATCTTCTTCAGTGTGAAGCTCGCAGGCAGCAATTCCAGTACCCAAGGTGAGGAGAGCTCCCCTCGGGTCCACGCGCTTTGAAGGGGGATCATTTGAAGTCACATCAAAGCGCCTACAGCAGGAAACGGTATAATTTTGATAACAGACAGCGGGGAAGACTAGGGAGGGTGTGTGTTGCACGGGTTCTTTCACAGTCGTGAATAGTTGCATGCAGAATACCGTGCCTTGTACCACCGAGAGCATCAACGAACGATGGCGGAGTGTGGGAGGAAGGCGCTGTCGCTGCTTGAGGCGGCCCGATGCCGCTACGAGAGTCTGCAGATCTCTGATGACGTTTTTGGGGAATCGGGAGATGACAGTAGCGAAAACCCCTTCTACAGCACCTCAGGCGACTCAAATTCAGATAACTACACCGGGGAGGCCGATGAGCAGAGGGCAGGTGACAGTGGGAGCAGTCTGAGCGGCGGAGGTCCCCCTGGCTCAGTGTCAAAGAGCCAGGCAGAGGAGGACGGATGGAGCGACACGTTGCAGGACATCACTGTGCCCCCCTACACGGACACATATGGTACGTTTTATTACAAAGGAATGAAAACACAACTTGCAGTTTGATATTTTCGTACTGTAATATCTCCCACCCATTGGGATGCTTTGAATTCCGAATCATACTTATGAATTATTTGCCAAATCACTGTGCAATAGGCTATTGGTCTGATACACACACACACACTGAACTATTGTCTAATAGTGTGTGTTTGTGTGTTTAAAAAAGAGCAAGATAGAACATTTGGCAAGTCTTTTACACTGATATTTGGTTAAGAAAATAAACTACAATATGGACAAGTTATGGAAATCGATGGGTCAAAAGGTGTGGAAACCCTGTCTGTGTTGGTCATCTTTCCTTTAATGTAGTATACATAGCATTGGTCTGCTGTTTATTCAGTTGTTTAGTCTATTCAATTCCACTGTTACACTCATACATATGATAGAGTAAGTCTTCATTGTGGCTTACGCTTGTAATTGCTTAGTTTGGGCACATTTGTTGTTCTGAGGCAACAGATAAGTATTGTGGAATAGCTTTTTGTGGTATTAGAGTTGGATCATGTGTGTGTGTTTGTGAGGGGGTGGGAAAAGAAAATATACAGTTTTGAATAAGTGCAAACATACAACATCTACCTCACACTATTTCCTTATTACACTAAAATAGTGTAATAGCTATTGTTAGAAATGTTTTCACAATGTCTGTAACTGTGTATTTTCATATGCATGTTCTTGTGTTCACGTGTTCAGTACATGCATGCATGCATGCATATTTGCGAGAGCTCCTTCCTGTAAGACAGAGTCGTGACAGACAAACTATAACGCCCACACACTCACTCTTTCACCCAGAGATGTGCGTTTGACTCTCCCCCTCTCTTTATCTTTCTGTCTCCCCTCATACATCTCCATTTAGGGTGTAGCGTCCAATCAGTGACTACAGGCCGGAGTTGTAATGTCAGTGTGTTTCTCATCCTCGCTGCCTCCTGCTCCACCTGCCCAGGGCAGCTTCACTGAGGGAAGAACTCCCCTGGCTTCTGCAGTGCTGCCACAAAACAGCCCTGACAATCTGTCCTCAAACCAAACTAACCAGACTGTAAATTGCAACATGGTAGCCTTAAAAACAAGCATACATCTGGAAATGGATGGCATTTGTAATCATTTGATTCATTAGGATTAAAAAATGTAGTATGTAAATGAAAAATTGTAAGTTGTGGTAACCAAGGTGTGGGGATTTGAGATGTTTTGGGGAAGTGTTCAAAAGGCTACAGTGAATGGTTGATAGGGGTTGGTATCGGATTGAGGAACAGATGTGACTGGTGATAATGCCATCCTGTCCCCATCTGGTAGCCTGCTTTAGCCTGGGTAGAGCAGCCTTGGGAGGGTTTGGTCTGGACGGAAACCAACGACAGGGGGGCACTTGGTTCTGTCCACCGAAAAGACAAGGTACACCTGGAATGGGTATGTTCAGGGATCAGGGATATGCTTAAGGACTGGGGCTGGGCTCTTTAAAGACCAATGGGCCCTGAAAGGATGTGAGGTGTAAGATAACAGATAACAGTAGCTAAGCCTGGCCTCATGACCATTTAGGTGAAATGATCTAGCAACCACCTTGTTGAACCGTAACCATGCATACCTCTGTCCTGCTGGTTGTTAGGGGTTGTGTCTGGACCAAGGCCCTGGTTCTCCCATGAGGCAGTAACACAGGAGGTGACATGTGGTGTTCTAGCTGACAGCACATGCACACTGAATCTGAACATGGTCAATATAACTCTCAGGTGGCTTCATTTGTACAGTACGGTACAGATGTGTGTGTGTGTGTGCCTGCTTCAGATTATGTTCCCAGATCCTGTCAGTCATCCATGCTAGCAGCAATGCAAGCCTCTGTTGACACATTGAGTGCTGTCAGCAGGTGTGTGTTAGTTTGTGGCGTTTGGCTGAATGAGTGTCTGGAACAGGACTGGTCCAGGTTGAGCTTCACAGTGTCTGCTCCATGTTCCAGCCATTAGGCACCAGATCGGACAACACACGTACAGCAAGGCAGTGGACAGATGGAGAGATGTAAATAGATGGAGAGATGGTGTTGAACAAAAAACGACGACAGGATGGACACTTCCGAGTTGCGAGTTCGGCTTGACAGATTGAAATCTGGGTTTGAGTTGTGTATCCAGATCTGCTGACTGCCTCTACAGTATGTGACAGAAGGTTTCCTTGGGGACAGCTGCTGTGCTGACATACATAAATCATAACCTGTGGAGAAGGACTATGGAGGAGGCCGCAGTGTCGCGCTGTGGGACAGTGCAGGCGGATTGAAGCTAAGGACGTGTTGTTTTGTGTTTCTGAGTTCTTCATGTGGGATGGGTCAGCCGGGGGCTCCGCCCTCTTCTTTTCAGACACGGTCATGGATATTATCTGTCGGAAATCCCTGCAGAGTAAAGTGCTATAGGACCACGATATGGATTACAGATGCATCCTAGTGGGTTATGTAACATTTGTATGGTGATGAAGCTTTCACATTAGTCTCTATCTCTTTACCAAGACTGGCGTTGCATATCTCCTCAAGCCATGATCCACACACTCAGCAGTCACACATTCACCAGTCATACACTCACCCCATCACATTCTGTTTTTTAGATGGTTCCACAGTTTGAAAGATGTTTTGATGTGACTATTTATATTATGCATTTTAGAAAAGGTCTATATAACCCAATGTATTTTAATATCCTCTTATAAGAGTAGTATTGATATACTGAATACTGAACATGAGTACTACTGTGGGTTTAAGTATACTGTATCTGCAGTGCTTGCAGTGAATTCTTAGTGAATCCTTTTTTCTCTCACACAATATCTTAAGAAGAATTATCTCATGAAATTCTTAATTCTCTGAAAAGGAAGATATGGATGAGTGTAGCTCGGGGTACGGATAGAAAAAAAGAAAAAAGAAAATGAAATCATTTTTATGAGGAACCTTTCCGAAGGGCATGAAACAACTTAATTTCACCAGAAGTGCTGCTCATTTTGCAGTTATATTTAGGTCACATCCCCAATTATGTTTAATGAAACTTTCTGCAGCCACACTGTATTTCACAGGTTGCTTTCATGTTGTAAACCTGTAATGGGTTGGAGAGCTGAGGTTAGGAAGGTTTGGGTATACTGTGGGTCTGACTGCTGCTGGAACTGTCATCTAACCTGGGAGGTATCCTGTGTACTTATTAGAGGAAGCAGAACCCTCATTGGAACTGTCTGGTTATTGTAGTTGTGGTCCGTTGTGAAATCCTTGTTTCCGCCGGGTACCTAATCTAGTTGGCACAAAGTTGAAGAGGACCTGGCAGTAGTCCGCCTCGCTAATTAATTTCACCATCTGGTCAAGCAGCCAAGATAGTCTTCCAGGCATACTGAGCTGGAGAAGGACATTTTTGCAAGTTCTTGAAAACAATTACTGGAAGTAACTCATTAAGTCAGGAATTGATCTGTAGTCCCTTTTCTCTCTGCTAACGGTATCCGACAACAAGAAGAAACTTGGAATACAAAGGAATACAAAGGTTTGCATCCAGAGCACCTTTCTGTTTCCTCAAGTGTGTTCAAACACGTACGCTTTACACCAGTCAATAAGAGAATCATGTTCACACTCAGAAGCACAGCCTTGGGTTGAGGAGCATAGACACTCAAATCAATACACCACTAGTGAAAGCAGGAAGGCTTCTTTGATTGGACTAATGAGAGTTACCAGGCTAACCGTTGAATCTCCCTGTTTGGCTTCAGGGAGACAGAGCTCGTGGTGATTGCAGTATGGTTGCTGTCACATTGAGTCAATGTGAACCACAGCCTACAGCTCATCAATGACCTACAACCATCCAAGAAACAGAGATGAGGATGTTATTCTATGAACTGATCTTTAAGAAGCAGCTTAAGCTCAGCTGTGCTAGTATACAGTAACTCTGAGTTGAGATGTGAATTAAGCTGTTAGGTAGCAGGTTGGACATGGTATGTTTTCTTAGGGATGTAGTCTTATTGTAGTCAAGACTGAATTGAAATGACTAATTAACTCTCCTTTATGACGCTTTGAATGTTTTCTCTTGTCCTTGGGTATACAACATACAAAATGCCAGACAGAATGGTGAACACACTCTTTAATAAAATGCATGGCATGCAGATACATTTCTGTCCGACTGGCAGTGGATTTCAATTGAGTATTTCTATTCTACGGTCCACAGCCACTCACGCTAACTGAATCAATAATGTTTGAATCTCCCTACTCTCTCATCACTCTTCAGGCCCCGCCCAGAAAATGGCCGCCACCTCCTCTGCACTGGATTTTTTCCAGCTCTTTGTTCCTGACAATGCCATTCAGAACATGGTGACTCAGACCAACATGTACGCCAAAAAGTACCAGGAACGCTTTGGCATCGATGAGGGGTGGCGTTCCGTCACTGTTGCAGAAATGAAGTCCTTCCTGGGTAAGAACATATCGTCATATTACATCAAACATCTTGCATTAAATCTAGAGTAAACAATGACATAACTACAGCTGAAATAAAAAACTTGACTCACATTTTCTTCTTCATTCAGACATTTACCCACTTCACACTACATTTTACCTATTTACTCTGATGAACGTGATATAGCCTAAGTTTGCTCGTGAGAATATTACAAAATGCAACAAACATCGTTCCAAATGAAACCTGGTCCTAACTGGGCCTGCAGGGTTCATGACGTCCACCAGCGTGCAGCGCTGTGAGTCGGTGCTCAGCATCTGGAGCAGCGGCTTCTTCAGCAACCGCAGCATCGCCCTGAAGATGAGCCAGGCCCGCTTCGAGAAGATCCTCAAGTACTTCCACATCGTGGCCTTCCGCTCCAGCCAGGGCCAAGGCAGCCAGGGCCTGTACAAGATCCAGCCCTTCCTGGACTCCCTGCAGCAGTCCTTCAGCTGCTCCTTCAGACCCTCACAGACACAGGTGGGATACACACACACACACACACACATAAATCATTATCTGTCTGAGTGAACATGATCCAATGTGGGTCCTCCTGTTCAGTGTGAACTGGTTTTCCATTAGGCAGCAGTGAGATGTGTTTAGTAACTGGGTTGTTAAACACAGGGACCCAGATTATGTTCAGAGAGATGCCAAAGCACAGTGAGTGAAGCCGTCACTAAACCTGCTCCGGCTGAGTGACGTGAGCCAGATCCTGAGGATTCTCACACAGACGGACTCCTGGCAAGGTTCTCTTCTGTGGAAGTAGGACAGACCATCTTATTTGTCCAATTTCTGTTCCAGCAAGGAAAAACTAAAATAAATATTCAGAGAATTCACTAGGATTTACGCTTCAGTTTATTCAGCCATTACATATTTCAAAGTTGACAATACAAGTGTTTTTACATTTTGAAACTGGACTGTATCTATCCTACCACTCTTACCTTCCCTCCTTTTACCAACGCATGAGTCTCACCTCAGAGTTCCCTTACCCCCTAAACCAGCTCACTCCTGTCTCACTCAACTGGGTTGGTAGCATTTGTAAATGCAAACTTTTATTTAAATAATCCAAATAGTCAAGACACCTGAGTCTGTCAGAGGGTGGAGAGGAGCTGGGGGCTTTGGCTCAGGGTAAGGGATAATGAATGTCCTCGCTCTCTCCTCTCTCTGTATGTCTTCGGGAGAAAATATCCCCCATCTCCAATGTAAATGTTCCGTTTTCTCTGACAGTATGTCAACCTCCTGTTCTGTGGTCCAATGAACACCTCAAATCTCGAGAGAGAGAGAGAGAGAGAGAGAGAGAGAGAGAGGGAGGGAGGGAGGGAGGGAGGGAGGGAGGGAGGGAGGGGGAGGGGGAGGGGGAGGGGGAGGGGGAGGGGGAGGGGGAGGGGGAGGGGGAGGGGGAGGGGGAGGGGGAGGGGGAGGGGGAGGGGGAGGGGGAGGGGGAGGGGGAGGGGGAGAGAGGGAGAGAGGGAGAGAGGGAGAGAGGGAGTTGATGTCAAACCACACTGATGACATAAACATTTGGAAAAGTGAATCAAAATGCTGGACCTTACGCCAGCCAGAAACAATTCTGCTTAGCTTTAAGTTATTGACCCACTTTTATTGACAAAATATGTTGTTTCACACACACATACACCCACACAAACACACCACACATACACCCCTTCAAACACACACACACACCACACATACATGTTTCTGTGGATGGATGTGAGAAATACAGTAGCATGCCATATACGGCATATATTTCTCAAGACCAAAGAAAGATATCCTGTCAACCTCACCATCTTCCAGTTCCCCAGGTAACACGGCTGAACTCAATATCATCTGATTTAGGGTGTGTCAGATACAGACCTGAGGGGACTAAATGGTGAGAGCACACACACACACATCCATACATTAAGGTAAGCCTGTGCTGTGTGTGATATCGGCCCTACAGGTTCTCCATGAGCCTCTGATCGATGAGGACCCTGTCTTCATCACCACCTGTACAGAGAGGGAACTGAGGAAGAGGAAGAAGAGGAAGTTCAGTCTCTGGGTCAGGCAGTGCACCTCCACCGGCTTCATCTGCCAGGTACACCATGCCGTGTGTGTGTGTGTGTGTGTGTGTGGGGGGGGGGGGGGTGGGGGGGGGGTGTCCCCTGCCTGCCTGCCTGCTGCATCTCCCCTGCCTGCTGCATCTCCTGTGCGTGTATATGAGTGTGTGAGAGAAAGAGTGAGAGAAAGAAAAGATGATTCTTATGCAGTGCCCTTGCTGCACCTTGCCAACACAGTGCAGCCACCTTCAAGTCCCCTCTGTTTTCTCTCAGGCTTACATAAGACAGCTGTTCATCTGGGGCACAGCATTGCACCAATGGCAGGGAACGAGACATCTTACTGACACATGTGCACACAGCCACACACCTACACCCCCCCCCCACACACACACACACTCCCCACACACACACACATACACTATCTAGTGGTTCCAGTCAGTTTAACCGTCTTCCTTTGCTGCTACATTGCTTTCACTTAGTGAAATGTTCCACTGGGAACAAATTAAGAAAGAAATAAAGAAAAATGAGGGTAATGGGATGGCATTAGTAGAGCAGGGGTTAGGAGCTGAAGCAGACAGAGAAGGGCAAACACACCACTTAACAAGATTGCTCCGCCAGAGTAGGGGTTTAATAGGCCAGATGAATTCTGGACAGGGCTGGGGGAATGGAGGCCAGGGAACAGGGCTGGGGGCTGTGCATGAGGCACTGGGAGCTTGGCGTGGGGCTGAGTTTGGGGTAATTGGGGCTGGGGGACCAGGCTGAGGGTCGGAGATGAAGGCTACATTTTTCATTTAACAATTGAATCATGCAGAGCTTTTGGATATTATGCCCACTAACAATCAATAACCACAAATATAATTTTGCCAAAACCATGTCTTTCATAAGAGGTTAATTGACTTGAAATGATCCTTTATGTGGTGTCTGGTTCTGTCCTCCTGGTCCAGATCTATGTCCACCTGAAGGATGGTCAGGGGGTGGACGGTCTGTCCGCACTGAAGAACAAGCCACAGCTCCACAGCATGGTGGCCAAGCAACTGTGCCATAACCTGTCCGGGCGCAACGCTATCGTGTTCACAGGACCCAGCATCACCAGCCTCAACCTCTTCCAGGAGTTCCAGAAACAAGGTCGCAATTCACCCCCCCCCCCTTCCCTCTTTCTCATTCTCTCCCTCACTCTGTGACTTTTCATTCAAGGTGACTGACTGTCCCTAGGTATCTGTGTGGCCCTTCCATGACACCCACTTTGGTTCTTAGCAAGAATTCTTTTTTTGTTCTCCCTCTGTCTGCCTCCCTCCCTCCTTCCCTCCTTCCCTCCCTCTCTGTCCTCTCCCACCCCCCTTTCATCTCTGTGCAAGATATCTCATTCCTCATCTCCACTTCCTCCTAAAACCCCTGCAGTTTTAATTACCGTGTGTAAACACCTCCGGCTAGCAAACGGGAGGGAGAACAGAGCAGGCACTAGGACCTTGACCTTGAGACAACCCTGACAGCATGCCGACACACTGATTCCAGAACCAGCAACTGGACTAGTCCTCTTCTGAGGATCTTTAGGAGTGGACCTCTCTCTCTGATCCCAGTGTTGTCATAAACAGATTAGAGTTTGGTGAGTGAAGGAGACTGAGAGGTACACAAGAGGCACTCACCACACACACACACACACCCACACACACAGACACACACACACAGAACACAAATACACACAACAAAGAGGTTCTAATCTAAAGCTTCCTGTAGCCTTGGAACTGACATAGACACATGCACGTGCCACCACACACAGCACAGATATGAATCACTTTCCACCCTCAAATATCAGCACCACGGTTGTCTATAGTCTGATAATCAGAAGATAAAGACAACAGAGGGAGGAGGAGAGATTTGTCCTTTGTGAGTCCTCTTTGTCTCCCCCCTCCCTCCTCCTCCTTTCCCCTACATCATCAAATAATAATTAGACCAAAAATGGAAACTGTCATTACCACAGTCCCCTTAGTTTCATTCTAAAATGAAACATGACATATTCACTTAACCTTTTTTCCTGTCAGGCTGTCTATCTGTCTGTCTATCTGTTAGTCTGTCTGTCTACATTTAGTCATTTAGCAGACGCTCTTATCCAGAGCGACTTACAGTAAGTACAGGGACATTCCCCCCGTAGGGTGAAATGCCTTGCCCAAGGACACAACGTCATTTTTCGCACCGCCGGGAATCGAACCGGCAACGTTCTGATTAGTAGTCGAATTCCCTAACCGATCAGCCATCTGACTCCCTGCGTCTGTCTCTCTGTCTGCCTGTCCACCAGAGATCTACTGCTGCGGCCTGCTGAGCACCAGGAAGAGTGACTGCACGGGCCTGCCCCAGTGCATGCTGGTCAGTACCTCCACTCCCCAGCAGCGTGGCCTATCCTGCACCATGATGAGAGGCAACATGTCCCTGATCAGCTGGTACAACAAGGGCCACTTCCGCTTCCTCACCAACGCTTACTCTCCCACCAAGCAAGGTAAGCAGGTCTGGGGGATATGGAAATAGTTCATACTGCACACACCCACCCTTAGTGTGCTCTGCTGCCCAGAGCTCTGCCGAGTGTCTTCATGTCTCTGTGTGTGTGTGTGTGTGTTTCAGGGATGATCATCAAGAGGAAGAGCGGAGAGATCCAGTGTCCCCTGGCGGTAGAGGCGTTCGCTGCTCACCTTAGTTACATCTGCAAGTACGACGACAAGTACAGCAAGTGAGTACCAGACGCCCGCCAGGCCTCCTACCCTCCAGCCTGCTGACAGCTGCTAATCCTGTCTGGTGATCACGACATGGTCAAAACGGAATTCTTGTCTGCAAATGCGTTTTTACAAATGTGTTATCGGTTTTCTTCTATGGTCGACAGCCTTCAGTCGATTCAGATGCTTGTTGCCTAGTAACGGTGCGGTCATGTCAGAAAACACGTAGGATCTCTTTTATATCTCAACTTGCTGGAATGCTCCTGAACAAGCCGCTCCCCACCTCTTATTTAGCCAATCAAAAATACCACCCACTTGAGTGGAGCCAATTAGATGTGCCACTCCAACTCTGTCTATACAATCTGATCTCTTCACTTCTGACGAACCAATCTGTGTGTTTGTTAACTCCCCTCAAGGTACTTCATCTTCCACAAGCCTAACAAGACGTGGCAGCAGGTGTTCTGGCTGACGATCAGCATCGCCATCAACAACGCCTACATCCTGTACAAGCTGTCCGACGCCTACCATGTCAAGCGTTACAGCCGGGCCCAGTTCGGAGAGAGACTGGTCAGGGAGCTGCTGGACTTGGACGAATGTTCCCCCACACAGTGAAGCAGCAGGCTAAGACCCACTGTAAAATACACACTTTTAGTGTTCTGTATATACTAAACATGCACATTGTGTAAACTCACACACGCAGCGCATATTCACACTCTACCGTCTTTCGTTCTCTCTCTATATCACGCAAACACAGATACACGCATACATTGTAAATATGATGTGTTTTCCCTCTCGTAGTCTTAGGTGTTTCACACTGACACACACTGGCACACACTGTTTCCCCCGTGCAAACACGCCAACAAACACTGACATGCAGGCACTTTCATACACACATACACACAAACACACACTCCTCCCGTGCTGTAGAAACTAAAACCCCTCTCTCTGAAGCCGTGCCAAGTCAGACACAGCCCCCCCCCCCCCCCTCCACAGAGACTGGGAGAGCCGGCCCCCTCTCTCCTGTCTGACCTGTATCTGCTCTGCTCCCAGGGAGATACCACCCGACACACGTCTCTCTACATACACCAGAGCCACTGTACAGATAAAATGCCTCAGTACCATTAGTTTGACAAGCTGCATGACTACAAGCATAATAATGTACTCTCGTTCAGTGTGCTAAGAAAATATGTATTTGATCATCTTTTGTCCGTCTTGTGGAGATGGCTGGGTGGAGTGATGATGGTGATGTATATAATCCAAGACTATTAGCCAGTCATCCAGGGAGCAACATCTGGTGTCACAGCTATGCGTCCTAAAGAGTCAATACTATATGACATGTGAGACAAATGATAAGTCCTATAGAGCAACTAAGAATCTGTCCATAGACTGGAATGGACTAGAGTCTATCAGGCTCTCATGCACTTTCCATCTCCATGGTCTTGCACGTAAGAGATTTAACAATAGTTCCTTGACATGTTTACTAGATATCGTCAGTAGCTTTGGTGGGATTCCTATTAAGGGTAACATTCCGCCCACCCCCCTAAATATGATCAAATATGATAGATCAATCAGAAAACATGATTAGTCTAAATATGCATCCTCTGACTCAGAGCAGCCCCAAAGATGCAGCCCCAGAGATGAATAAGTAGAATACACTTTAGAATAACCAATGTAGAAAACCAAATGAATAATAATATGACAAATATTTATATTATGAAATATAATAGCTAAAACATTTAAAAGATGGATGGATCAAGCTCATATCGATGATTCGATCCGATATCACTTAGAAAAGACAAAAGATTGTGATCTTTCACTTTTCTTTTTCTAATGCACCATTGTCGTTGTTGTCGTAGTGTACTGTATGATTCTGTGACCCACTGTCTGTGCACTGTTATTCTGTTCACAGTAACACTGTTTAAAAGCTTCATCACCGTACAACACTCAACTTATACATCCAACTACTATTAAAGACAGCAGATTCCATGGGGATTAGAGATAATAATGACTTTGAGAAGGATCCTAAATGAGTATGAGTATCATATAAATTCACATTGCAGTTACTGTATATATCTCAAGTCTGGGATTGCTTCTGCACAGCTGCTGTTACTAGGCAACTTGTTTAAGGAAGTGTGGAGGCCATGCTGGTCATCAGGAAGGAGCTGCAGTAGACCAGGGGAGGTCTGCCCAATCACACATAGTACTGCTCACTCTGATCCCACACACACACACACACACACACACACACATCCACACACACACACACAGGAGCACACACAGACACTCACATGTATTTAAAGCAGCTTTGTTTGGTAGGTTCAGCTTTATGTAAAAGTGTAGTTTCTAGTTTGGCATCCCAGACATAATGTACCAGTGACAGTTAAAATTATTTGATGTATTTTGATTTCCATAGGGAATTATTGCTCTCCTAATCAATTATAATTGATACAATTTTAAGGTTTTATTCTCAGGTTGAAATCCAATGGTTCAATATACAAATTTCATTTGAGGCTGAAATGACTAGGATTTAGTTTATAATTTCACAGATCAGCCATATCAAATATGTTCTCAGTGCCTTTTCAAGAAGTCTGCTCTTAAGGTTATGATATTTTATGTCACTCTATGGCTTTTACATCCAGTGGGTGGATGGTGGAGGAGTATGTGTGTGAGAGAGAAGAGAGAGAGAGTAGAGAAAGGAGAAAAAAAACATTAATCATGGACAAGACGACAGAAGATTACTGTCAAAACTTCATGCAATGTTAATGATTATATGACTATTCTGCAGTAAGATTCAATGTTATCAATCAGATGATTGATATATTGTTTCCATATGCAATCCCAGCACTATCTTAGTACCTCTTGCTAGATTAACAAGTTATGTTCATGGCTAGCCTTTCAATCTATTAGCATACGTCATCATTCTGTCTCTCCACTGGATTTACTCCTGGGCTTAGACCCATAAATAACACAGACAGCAAGTCTTCAGACAGCAAGTCTTCAGACAGCAAGTCTTCAGACAGCAAGTCCGTCACTCATACCGCACCAATGCTCCAGGCCCCCGCTACCCAATTAGCACTCCTATTGGAGAATCTAGACCTGCATACCAATTAGTGCTCCTTTCCTTTGGGGGTGTCTCAATAGTTTGAATCGACTTCCTCTCCTTGTCTCTTTTCCTTTCAGTTTAACTAGACAGGTGGAACCTTCTTACGGCCTTAAACTACCTGGGGTTTCCAGATCAATGACAGTGAGGGGAGACAAGGAAAGGGAAGCACCTTGAAGTGCTTGGTCATGTGGTCGTTGGTACGATTAAACAATGTCTGTCACACCATGTTGTAACGCAGCTTACAGCCTTCCAGATTCAACTCAGCTGTTCAGTACATCAAAGCTACACTGGACCTATCGATGATTGTCATACTCAAATGCAATGGGAGGTCACGGGATGTTGGAAATGCCTGCTTGTGTGCCACTGTGTTCCACTGCCTGTTTAACAGAGTGTGCTTTGGGCCTAAACACTAACTCATTCTGGATGGGAGCTGGAGAGCTTCTGATGTCATTGAGAAGATAAGACCTTAGGTGACCTCAGGGCTTCATAGAATTAGACATTCTAAGGTTTATTTAGAATATGTATAAACTACGATAACCTTAAAAGGTGCTTTCAAAACACTGTTACGAAAAATTGAAGTTGGAATTTTAATGTGTTTCATCATAACAAGCTCAATAACTTTTCAGTTATACGTTTAGGGGTGGAAATGGTTCTGTGAATGGAAATGGGCGGTGGCTAGGATGGTGTATTTAATTGTTGTGTGTTGTGTGTAAAATATCTCATGTACGTTGGACTAAAATTCCTAAACGACCTAATCTAGTGATCAGTTCAGATGTTACTGTATGTAGAGTCAGAAAACAAACTGCAGTGTACTGATGCTGTTGATAAGGAGAAGTTGATCCCCAGCGAGGCCTTGACCAGTGTCTGGAGTCAGCCTCACTGTGCCACTCTAAGAATGCCCAGAGTATGTTGTGTTGTGGAATATGGACCATGCTTCCTGTTTATTGGTCTGTGGCTGGTTCAGGACAGTGATTGCTGTATCGTGTGTTTTTCTCCTCTCTGAAGGTGTGTTGTTACACGTTGTCTCCGCTGTACATGTATGTGTGTGTATCTTCCCATGTTAACAGTGCACTAACCCCCTTCCCCCCCCCCCCCCAGGTCTGGTGTTGTAAATCCTGTGTAACCCCACCACTTAAGAGAGTTTACACCATTTTGCACACATAATAAATGTTCATAATTTTATATGCACCAACAGCGTTCTTTTGTTTGTACTGTGTACTGTCTTGAAAGGAGTGGGAACTCTGGGGTTCACAGTAATGCGGAATACAAATTAAAACACGAGGTCTCGATGAAACACTTGGACTTGTTTGTATATAAATGCATTTATTTAAGTTAATCATTTTTTATCATTCAAAGTTGAATTCCTGCCATATCTATAAAACAATGAACAATTAGAAGCGCTGTACAGTAGACCAACTAACTAGTAACCGCTGTTGCTTGTGTGTATATATGTACATACTGTACAGACACAATCGTACTGTATATACAAACATATACACTTTTACATTGTTACCCCATGCTAACTCCAGGCCACTTCACATGATTTTAAATTCCAATGTATCCAATTGTCCTACAGCAAACAATAGTTATTTTTTTCAAGAGGAACACACCATACTAGATAATATCTCAAATTACTATTTTCATGATTCCGAATTTGGTTTATTATCTGTAATTATGTTAATGGGCATTATGCTTGTCCCAGTCCCAATCTTAAGTACAAATATATTGACAATGCAAATCAAATAGTAAATAACTTTGGCACATTGTGCTATGTAAACATTTCATCCAATTAAAATGTGTCTGTATTTCTAGGATGATTTCTCCTCTCCCGCATCACAAAAATTAAGGAAAATAAATGGCAAACTTTCACCTAAAGGCTCGCTGACTGATTTGCCTGTCTTTGAGTAAAACTGGTTGGTGTTGAAAATAACCCAAAGCATGACTCTCACAAGCCTTTACTCAGTTCTTCCTCTCCTCACAAGCACAGAAGGAGGAGATTTGACAGAAGAGAGGAAAGGGGGACGTCCAATAAGATGTCAAACATTCAATCAGAACATTTGGACAGACTTCCCACCATGTGACCTTTGTTGTCATCAAATCAGACTTCCCCATTTGCCCTGCCTTTCCAGCCCAGCTGTCCTCCAAGTTTCTGATTGGATCACGCCACCTCACTGATTGGCAACTATCTTTTATACTGGAGAAGTTGGATCAGGCAGCTGTGGACCAGCCCCCCCCCCCCCCCCCCCCCCCCCCCCCCCCCCCCCCCCCCCCCACTCCTGCCCTACAACTACAGTCCCAAGGTCAGAGTGGCTGTTCAGTTAGAGTTACCTGTGTAAAAGGGCTTTATCCTTTCCGACTAAAGCAGTTTTAGGGCCCTATACAAATACTTATTCTCCTTTACCTTTATTGTCAAGTTGGATCAGCATTTCTCTTACAAGGAGTGTGAAAGGAAGGGTGCCTGTATTGAGTACTGGGCTCTGGGCTGACTGGAGATGAGTTTCTACACAAAAAAACGGCAAAGGAAAACACTGTTAGCCAAGTAGCACTGAATGAGTAGTTGGTTGCTGAGTAGGTTAATCTTTATAACATGGTGGCTTGATCCTGGACACAAAAAAATTAGCCAATCCCATTTGGTCACCTCGGCCTTCTCAGTATAGGTGGCCTGTGTCTGCTGGGCCTCATCAGTACTACAGATGTCTTGTTACAGAACAAGAGGAGGATAATGAAAGCCAAATTCACAGCAATGACTGACGTTATAGGAAAGGGGTAATCTTATTGCTTTTCTCCCTTGTGAGTCCAGCAGGGGGCAGTGTGGCCCAACAACACAAAGACACTCCTAACAGTATGGTAGATATTAGAAAAGGCAAGGCATCAGTCACAAAGTCGGTAAAAATACACGGACACGCGTACACAAAATAATGACAGAAATTACAGAAAAGTCAAGAATGATGAAACACATGCTGTTCTCTCTTGTCAGTAACCTCAAACGGACACAGACATTTTTCTAGAAATGGCAGATCCGTCATAGACCATAATAAGGACTCTTAAGGACTCCCAAAGTACATTATGAGAATGCTGTCAGACAACATCTCAAGAACACTTATAGCACAGATAGTATAGTTCCCACTTTACTCTGTAAGCAATATAATTTGATGTGCGGTAATCAAGAATACATAGAAGTACCATGGCAACACTGACACAGGAAAAGGAAGTAGACAAGTGTTTCTCACAAGGGAACAGTCCTAGAGCAACCAGAGAGATTAAAAGCAGAAATATCCATTCAATTAACCATCTTACTCATTTGATTATTCTACAATACACAAAACAACATTTGCTTGAGAGCACAACAACTGAAACATTAAAACAATTTGGACAGAGTACTGCTTTGCCAAAGAAAGAAAAACATGAAAGAAAATATACTGTGTGTACTTTCTGACAGGTTGTGATGGAGGGTGGATGAGCATAGCAGCCATTGCTACGGCATAAGGACCTTCCTGCAGACTTGGGTCCATGTCCTGGTTGAATTACTATGTTCTGGTCAACTCTTTGACCCCAAAATATTCTGACATGGTCTCACATCACATGGGACAGGAGTACAATCACACTCCGTAGAAATTATATCTTTTTTTCATGTATTTGTTCATGCCATCCAAGTGGCCAATCAGGGCTGAGCGTAAGTGAACATAGGTGTGCTCAGCGCATAGCTTTCCATTCCTTTCAGAGAGCAGGATCAAGCCCAAACTCAAACTCCAACCTTCCACCTGCGCCCAGGTCTGCATCTCTAGGAAACCTCTGTAGAATATGTCTTTACATTCCACAACAATAGATTACTTGAGAGAAGAAAAACTAACAAAGAAATAGTCACTTCCATTTCAGGAAATATTCTGTGATATTCGGTGGAAATAAGAAAAAGTAAAAAAAAAAAAAAAAAAAACGTTCATCAAATTCAAAGAAACTAGGTCACCGAGTCATTCCATTTCACCTGGATTGAAGGAAATAAAAGGTATTTTCTCTCTCCAAGAGCAGGACCAAAGATAAAACACTGAGGTATGTAGTTGGATGGAAAACATCATCTTCACTTTCATCATCATCATCAACACCACTACTGCCACCTCCCCACCTTAGTTTAATTCCCATCCTACCTCTCTCCATCAATGGACAAGCCCCACCCCAGAAGGCGTGTATGGGGTGGTACCGGGGGGTGCAATTGGTTGGCTGCACCCCCCCCCTCCCCCGAACAGCTGGAATGGAGAGGAGGTTCGAGGGTGGAGGAACTGCAGGAGGAGGTGTGTCGCGGATGTTGTCTGTGTGTGTGTGTGGAGTCTCTAGGGCTGGAGGTTGAGAGTGAACTTCCACTGCTGGTTGAGGTTGGAGCTGCAGACCTCCACGGTGAGGCCTCCGACCCGCGCACTGCGGCTGTCCAGACACAGGTTGCTGCCCACGTGACGCAGCTTGGAGTTGCTCTCGATCTGCTCCCATTTCTAGAAGGTTCCAACAGAACCACGGAGGGTAGACAGGGAGGACGGGGGGGGGGGGGGGAGGGGGCGACGACAGTACACCAGAGATTACTCACAGCCACTACTGTGCGATCGATTCACAACCCACAAATGGAACCCTGTGTCGATGTGAGGGAACGGTTGGACGTGATGGTGAATGTTGGGTGTCGTGGTTCGTGTTGGGTGTGGTGGAACAGCAGGTGTTGGGTGTGGAGGTGGGATCTGAGCGTCTCTGTGAGCGTCTGTCTGACCTGTCTGCTGTCGTTTTCCCGGCAGCCCTGCAGTTTGATTAACGACCCTGCCGTGCGCTCCACCACCGTCAAACACAGGTCCATGTGCTTCACAGACTTGTCTTTAGTCAGGGCCCACTCCTGTTGGATAACACACACACACATGCTTAGTAAACAAATCAATAGAGTTGCACCACACAGAGAAACAGTAGGACAAGCACACAGACACTGCCACACACACTCACACTCTCGCACACTCTCACACACACTCTCAATTAGTTTCCACTCCATTTAATTGAAAGTTGGGAGTAGCTCAAAGCAGGTGTGTGTGTGACCTCAGACCAGATGTGTGTGCCCACACGTCCCTAGGCATACCACCCTAGTGCCACCCTAGTGCCACCCTAGAGAGGAACATGGATCTGACCAGTACCTGGGCCCCAATCGGTACCTGATTGCCACCGGCATTGTGACACTCGTACACGCCCACCACGCCATCGGCAAAGTGACCCAGGGTGTCCAGGCAGTTTCCCCCCTGTTGCAGTGCTCCAAAGGCTATGTCCTGGTGATCTGGAACTCTGCAGAATCACACACGTCAGATGCACCCACGGTTCGATAGTTCAGATAAGGTCACGGTTAGGTTGTTGTAGATCATAGCTAGTGTGTGTGTATGTGTTCATACCTGAGCTCAGGGTAGACGTTCTCCAGGTACCACTTGAAGGGCTTGCAGCCCAGTCTCTTCTTCATCTCCAGCCTGCTCTGAATGCTGACACACAACCCAAACACAGACATGGTCACTCACAGCAGAAGACGTGCATGCTGAGGCCTGTCTCTGTATTAGAGCAGAGCTGTGTGTTGGTGTGAGGCCTGTCTCTGTATTAGAGCAGAGCTGTGTGTTGGTGTGAGGCACTGCTGAGATACTTACTTGCCATAGGGCACGTTTCTGGCCGAGGGCACGGCAGCGTAGTAGAAGTTCTTAAACTCGTCCATCCACACCTCCGCAGCTCTCCGCGTGTTCCTGAGGATGAAGAGAGAGGGTCAGAATCTGTGTATGTATGAGTGAGAGACTGAGAGAGTGAGAGAGAGAGAGAGAGAGAGAGAGAGAGAGAGAGAGAGAGAGAGAGAGAGAGAGAGAGAGAGAGAGAGAGAGAGAGAGAGAGAGAGAGAGAGAGAGAGAGAGAGAGAGAGAGAGAGAGAGAAAGAGAGAGAGTGTGTTACCGGGCAAACACAGTCCCACTGCCTCCTGGGAAGGTGTAGGGATGCTGCTTCCTGAAGACGTGACCCACTCTGCTGCAAGGGATGATCTCCAGGCTGCCCGCACACTGCCACACACGGAACGAGATCTCTGCACACACACACACACCACCACCATAACAACACATACACCATGAGCAAGACCAATCACACACACATACATGAGACTTGGCTACTATGTTCTTCTAGTCTGTTCTTGGTTCTCTCTCACCAAGGTTCTCTCCTCCCCACACGTCCATCATCATGTCATACTTCCCCAGCTCCTCAAAGTGTAGTCCTTGTCCATCACAAAGAGTCCCCCAGCTATCATAGGAGTCCTGAGAGAGAGAGAGACAGAGAGAGAGAGAGAGAGAGAGAGAGAGAGAGAGAGAGAGAGAGAGAGAGAGAGAGAGAGAGAGAGAGAGAGTGGCATTGGAGCAGTACAAATAAGATACAAAAAATAAAATATAGCTCGTAGAAGACAGGCCAGCTTGCCATCTTGTATTCAGTTGGAACATCAACAACAACTATGTAGGCATGATGCAGGAACAATTGCCTGCTTTTTATAAACTCTGGGAGAACAATGTTTCTGCTTGTGAATACTTAATGTCTCCTGCAGATAACCATTGGAAATATATAGTCTTACACAACTTGTAATCGCTTCAAAACGTATTATTCCTATTATAAATCCACCACAAGAACAAGTATTAAATTACATATAGCAATTACTTCGCTGCATGTAAATGAATACAAATAACCTAATTATCAACTGAGCTGATTTAAATGAATAAAATGTGCCTAAAGAGTGGTTAGTGAAGCAGTACATTAGAACAGCTTCCAGAGATAATGAGTGCCCTCTGTTGTCAAACGAGGTCAGTATCTTTGCTGAGATTCCTACTTATCATTTGTCTGCTGCAATATCAAGATGTCTGCTTCATCATTGCTAGGCCAGGTGTGTGCGAGTGTGCGCGTGTTTGTGGGTGGAATCTTACTTGATGGGAGCTATAGGGTTCCCCTGGCGAGCCCTCCTCTGCTCCAGAGTCATGTAGTCCCATTTGAATACCAGGTTCCAGTCGAACCCTAGAGGGAGAAGAGGAGATGAGGAAGAGGAAAGGAAAGAGTGCATGTGGACGAGGGGGGCAACACAGAAAAGGTTGGTGTTGCCATCTCAACTGTAAGGGTTCAGTCTACTGAACCACATACTGCCACAGTAGCAGACAGTCCATACTTCAACTAGACCTTTTCGCTCTTTAGCACAGTCAGACATACAGAAGTACACACACACACACACACACACACACAGTCCTTGGCTGAGTTAAAGAGTGGAATGAATCTGGATGAGGAGTGGAAAAATGCAGTAGCCTGGTTTTCCAGAGCCAGGCAGACTGTGCCCCGAACCTGGCGAGGGTAGAGAGGAAAGAGGCAGACGCAGACCAGCAGGACCTACCTCCTTTGAGGTCTGCAGAGGCGCCCACATACTGGAAGTTGTCCATGTTGATGACGTCAATGATGGGGGACACCACCCGCGTCTTGTCCTGGGGGGGGGGGGGGGGGCGAGGATCAGAGGTATGTGCGCATTTCCGCTTGTGCGTGTGCTCGGGATTTATAAGGATTATCAAAAGACTTGATTCAATCTTCCCCAGTGTTGGTGTAACGTTCTCGACCCCCTAGCCCAACTCCTCCCGGTTGAGCAGCTGCTTCCTTGGGCCAGTTAGAGGGTTACAGAGGGTTACAGAGGGTTACAGAGGGTTACAGAGGGTTACCGAGGGTTACCGAGGGTTACAGAGGGTTACAGAGGGTTACAGAGGGTTACGGGCAGCCTCAGACAGATTAGGGGGAGAAAAACGAAGTTTGTCCAAGTATGCTCCTTAATACACAAGCTTATGTCTCTAGCGCTGCTAGCCAGCCAGCCAGGACAGGACTGGACAGGAATAGAATTCAGGAAAAAGGGAAGCGGGCAAACTGGAGAGGAAGTGACAGAAACAGACGGATGACATCATGTCGGGATTATTTCCCAGGGTTCTGATTGGCCCACTGGTGGTGCTGAACAGGGACTGGGTGTTCTGATGAGGTGTTGCCGGGTGGGTCAGGGCTACCAGAGTAGGGGTGGGGGTGGTGGTGGTGGAAGAGGCACCTCGACTAATGTGTGTTGGTGTTTCCTAAACACGGTGCAGACAGGCTGCAGTAAACAGGAGGAACGGAGGCCTCTCTCTGGACAAAGAAAGGAAAGATCAGAAGGACGGGGCGTGTTTGTTTGCAAAGGGCGTGTGTGTGTGTGTGTGTGTGTGCTTGGCTCTGTGTTTGTGCGCTGATGTGTGCGTTTGTGCTTGTCAGTGTGGGAGTGTTTGAGCAGGTTAGTCTAGGTGACATTGTTGTGTGTGTGTGTGTGTGTGTGTGTGTGTGTGTGTCTGTGCGGGTTGGCGAGGGGCCAAGCAGGATGTGTGTCCTGGTGTCATGCTGCCCAACCTGTGCCTAGTCCTCTGTACGCCACATCATCTTACCCTGCCCATGTGTGTGTGTGTGTGTGTACCTCAGCCACCCTCTCCAGCAGGGGCTCTAGCCAGTGTTCGTTACACTCGCAGTGGCTGTCCAGGAAGGTGAGGACAGAGGCAGTAGCAGCGTCGGCCCCTCGGACCCTGGACCTCATCAGACCTGGAAGAGCACACATGGAGCTTGTGAGGAACACAACAGCTACTGTAAGAGAACCAGGAATGGAACAGGAGCTGTGAGAGACGTTCTACTGTGGTTCTAGTCTGGCCACTCGTCTGGTCTCCGTCAGTAAGGTCTCAGTGAGGTCACAGGAACACCAGGCTGGAAAAGCAGCCACTGCCCGGCGTTACTAATCGACCAGAGCTCATGTACGTCTTATAACAAACAGCGTCTCATTTACACATATAAACACACATTTAGGACGTATACCTGTGCCGCCATTTCTGATGTACACACAGTGTATACTCTAGACATTTATGGATAAAATAAAAGTAATTGGCTTGTCTATGTGAACCTGCCCTTCTGTGTTAGAGTTTAATGAGAACGCCAGCTGACTGTGTCGAGGTGGGCTTTGGTGTTGTAGTGTTTAATGAGCACCGGGATGATTAACAGGAGCAGTGGATGCTTGTCGGTAGCTGTAAATGACATCAGCACCCACAGATATGGACCTAACAAACACACTCCTATAGCCAGCTACCTCCCTGTTGTGCAGACAACCTTCCCGAAATAGCACAGCTCGTTATTTGGCTGCTTACAAACTCCCTTCCTGGGTTCCAATTTACATTTCTCTTGTTCTGTAAAACTAGTTGTGTGTGTCTACGTGACTCACTATGAACCGGCTCCAAACTCTTTTCTAGTTCAGCCAGTCAGAGTGAGGAGATGCGGGTGCCTTTCTGACCGTGCAGAGGGCTGGATGGGACCTGTGACGGGGTCCTCCCGCCTGCTTCCTCCTCCACTCACCTTCCCGCCGGTCGTTGCGGAGGACCCGGATCTTCTCGATCTTCCCCAGCAAGGCCCCGTCCTCAGCTGCCACACAAAACCAAGCAGCAGCATCGTCATTCCAACTGTCCTCCTCCTCTCTCCAACCACTCTCCTAACCCTCATCCCCCCCCCCCCCTCCGCCCTCCCTCTCCCTCTCTACTCACCGTTGTCACTATAGTCGTCCACCAGGATGATCTCCTTCACCAGGTGGGCGGGGCTCTTCTTCAAGACGCTGGGGGAGGAGGGAAAGAAAGGGTGGGGTGAGACCACCTGTGTTTGTGTGTGTGTGTGTCCTGCTGTGTGTGTGGGTCGTGCTGTGTGTGTGTGTCGTGCTGTGTGTGTGTGTCGTGCTGTGTGTGTCGTGCTGTGTGTGTGTCGTGCTGTGTGTGTGTGGTGCTGTGTGTGTGAGGTGCTGTGTGTGTGTGGTGCTGTGTGTGTGTGTCGTGCTGTGTGTGTGTGGTGCTGAGTGTGCGTGGTGCTGTGTGTGTGTGTCGTGCTGTGTGTGTGTGTGTCGTGCTGTGTGTGTGTGTGTCGTGCTGTGTGTGTGTGGTGCTGTGTGTGTGTGTGTGGTGCTGTGTGTGTGTGTCGTGCTGTGTGTGTGTCGTGCTGTGTGTGTCGTGCTGTGTGTGTGTGTCGTGCTGTGTGTGTGTGGTTGTGTGTGTGTGTCGTGCTGTGTGTGTGTGTCGTGCTGTGTGTGTGTGGTGCTGTGTGTGTGTCGTGCTGTGTGTGTGGAGCTGTGTGTGTGTGTGGTGCTGTGTGTGTGTGTCGTGCTGTGTGTGTGTGGTGTTGTGGCAGGGTGCGAGGGCGGGGCGGGGCCTCACCTGACCACCGTGCGCAGCAGGGCGGAGCGAGCCTCGTTGTGGAAGGTGATGACGACACTAGACGACGGCAGCTCCGTCTTCCACTGTTTATGTTTGCAACTGCACAGGCAGACACAGGCACGTCAATACACGGAAACATGCAGCCTGGCCAACATACCAAGAGAACGTCTGAAGGCACATGAACACACGCAGTGTCGATGACAGAGTAGAAACGCTCAATGTCCTTTGCGCCTTGTGTTGGAGATCTCGCAAGAGGGATGACAAAGGAAGTGCGGACTTGCACAAGCACGTTCCCATATAGCCTTGAAATGCCCTAGAGCAGCTGAGATTGACAGACCCCATTCCCTGACTCCAGATTCCTCCCGTAAGGTTTGAATACATGACAGAGATTGACTTGTGCGTGTGTGCATGACAGATATGACCTTATCCTCTGTAGAACACCAAGCAATCCAAGAGCACTGGAGAGGAGAGGACAGGAGGACAGGAGGAGAGGAGGACAAGAGGAGGAGATGAGAGGAGGAGAGGAGGAGGAGATGAGAGGAGGAGAGGAGGAGGAGATGAGAGGAGGAGAGGAGGAGGAGATGAGAGGAGGAGAGGAGAGGAGAGGAGAGGAGAGGAGAGGAGAGGAGAGGAGAGGAGAGGAGAGGAGAGGAGAGGAGAGGAGAGGAGAGGAGGAGAGGAGATGAGAGGAGGAGAGGAGAGTGTTGGACCAAGGAGGTCGACAGGACAGGTAGAGATCACACAGGACAGACAGGGTGTATCTATAATAGCAGCATTAGAGAACAGGAGCTGGATGTTGCCCACTTTATGTCCTCTAACTGTCTAACGTGCTGAGGTTGACAATGTGACCTGCTCAACCCTGCCTCATCAAATATGCATCTGAGGTTGCTCCAGAAAAGCAGCAGCAACTGAGGCCCTCCCGGGTCAACAACCCCATAGCCAGTACACAGAGACACTGCCTGGCAGAGCCGTCATGGCCGCCCAGCTTCCCATGTAGCCGTGACAGGGTCAGGAACAGTAGTCAGCGGGGGTTTAATCCAGCCCGGCTGCTGCAGGGTGACTGATGGTTAAAGAGTAAATCTGTGAATGTCAATGACCTCCTGTGTCTCTCTGCAGACATCTCACGCTGGCCTAGGAATAAAGACCTGCAAATATATTCTAATGTCATGTTATGCATGCAAATTCTTCGCGCTGTGCACTCCCTTTTCTCTCTCATGTGACGCTAACACCGTAAGGCTGAGACAGAGAGAGCCAGCATGACTGGATGCCCAGGGACGGAGGTGGGGGTAGTGTGTATGGGTTTGGGGTATGAGTGTGCCACTGTACTCACACAGTGTCACGTAAACATTCACTGTGAACATGTTCATCATCACGTCCCCAAGGCGTAGATTTATCAGAGCGGGTCTTTCTCGTCTCCAGAGACAGACCAGTATAACCTGCGGAGATGTGTGTGTGTATGTGTGTCTGTCTGTGTGTGCAATAGTACATTTGAGGAACAGTGGAGACCTGGTAGGTCACATGGTCTGTGTTCTTGCCAGGGTGAACATACTTACTTCGTGACACATGGTTAACAGTGTGAAGTACTAGCTCATGTTAACAAGACCCCGCAGTCGAAGGGCCAACTATAATCATCTTAGAGAGACTGTGTTTAGAGAAGGCTGCTCCATAGAGTCCCTGTGTGGAGAGGGAGTGAGGTCACACAACCCTGGAGCTCCTAATCATGGCAACTCTGACAGTTTGAGAAGGGAGGGATACTGAGAGAGATAGAGAGAGAGAGAGAGAGAGAGAGAGAGAGAGAGAGAGAGAGAGAGAGAGAGAGAGAGAGAGAGAGAGAGAGAGAGAGAAAAAGTGTTTGTTGATACCCCCTCCAGCCCTCCATCACCACGATACCTCAGGACTGACATATAGAAAGTTAAACATTCTATTGTAACAAACATTCTGCTCCCAAAGAAAAAAAAACATTACATTTTTCTCACTCGAGAGAGCACACTTTTTCCGTTCACCTTTGAAAACACAATCTTTTCTATAAATCTGAACTGTACCATAAAAGTCCACACAGCTTAATGTAATACCTTTCGTGTTCCAGAGGACCCTAAAATAGCTGTGCTCAGCTGAGGAGGACTCTGACAGCAGGCGGCTGTGATCTATGAGTCATAGTACAGTACACTAGTCACACAGTTCTATACTGCAGTCAAGTCTGCCGGTCCACACCACAGTATGTTCACACATTAGACCAGGACCTAGACCAGGAGAGCGTATAGGCAGAGCTTTCAGTCAACTGAGGAGAGGTGAGGAAAGAAGAGGCGAGGACAGGGAGTATTGATCAGGATGTCAAGAGAGCAGATAGTCCGTTCTCCTACTTCCACCCTCCTCATTATCATCCATCCCTGAGGCAGAAAGAGAGGAAGAAAGAGGAAAAGAAAAAGTCGATCAGCCCCCCACTACCCTTCTCTCATTATCATTCCCACTAACTATTCCAGTAAATCCCATGTGCCCCCCCCTCCCCACTGCCCTCCTCATCGATAGCGTACTTCTGATACATCACCAAGCCCCCCACCCCCCCTGCCCCCCACCCCCCCTGCCCCCCACCCCACAGGTGGCTGTGACCCAGTGGGCCTGGAGCGCTCCTGACGTCACCTACACCTGAAAACACTCCACTCACGTATGCACACACAGAGGGTGAATACTGACACACGTCCACTTAAAGCACCGTGGCAGGCTAGCTGGTCGTGCATTTGATGATATCTAGACCTGAGGGAAATTACAAAGTTGTCGGAGCAGCCTGGCAAATCTCCTACTTAGCTGTTCTCGAAGCGGAGAGTGATAAACATGTTAAGGTGACAGGGAAGATCTAGTACACCTCCCACACAGGGGGCCTTCAGTTACAACAGGCCATCAAAATAATCAGTGGCAAATCTATAGGAGGACTCTACAATCAGCACCATGTTTTTTCCCCATATACGGTATTACGGTTGTGTGTACAAATCACACAGAAAAAGGAGGATTTTCCTCGACGACAAAAGCAGAGAAGAAAAGAGGCAGCAGTGAACAAAGGAATAAAAGTGCTACCGTAAATCAAGAGTGGACACCCTGGCGTTATGCTGACTGGGCCAATCCCAAACAAAACAAAGTGATTAGTTTGAGCACAGTACATGTTCAGGGACTGCCGTTTCAGTTCCTTTCCCTTTGTGAAGTAACAGCTCTGAGGCGGAACAGGACGTGAGGTCAACGTACTGGTCGTGTCGCGTGTCGGGCACGCCGCGGTCCATGTGGAGCTTGTCGCTCTCCACCTGGTTGAACTTGTTCCGGGCGTAGGGGTCCTGACCTGGCCGTACCACCGTCGCCCCCACGTACAGGTCCTGGTCAAAGTCCTGCCACCGCACCTTGCCTGTGCAAACACACATGCAGATGAGAAAGAGCTTTATGTGCCAGGAAAAGAAAGAAATTGAGAGGAAAAAAACCTCTCCATGTCCCTATCACTTCTCTCCCTCTCATTCACTCTTGAGAACAGCTGGTTGTGTTCTTATGCTCAAAGTGTCTCATTTCCAAATTCCACAGAGATGAATGGAGACTTTCAGCAAACTGTAATGCAATCCAATCTGCTACATTATGCCAATTACACACATTTACACCCGTCTGTATAGTTAGATTAAGGCGCACTAAACACAACAAAATTGTCATGTCTAATTTCAACATTGCAACAGGCTATAAAATCATGCTTGTGGCCTTCACTGTGTCACATGCACACACAGACACAGACACACAGACACACACACACACACCGAAAGATAACGTCCCGGCTTAATTATGTGCTGCTATGCTAATGAGCTCTGTTAAACATATGGCAGTGTTCGATTGCATCATCTGTCAGTGAAGGCGAGGGCACAGGGGGAGATCTGCTACTGGAGCTGTGTCACTGTCTCTGGAATCCTAATAGCACACTCACACTTCTACACAAGTCTGAGTGTGTGTGTGTGTACAACGTTTATGTGTATGTATGAGTGTGCATGTGTATGTGAGAGACTGCATGTGTATGTATGACATGTAGGCTCCGGTACTTGCAGGCAGAGACGGGTGAGAACATGGCCATGATAAGGCCCCAGGTGAGCCCAGCAACATGACCATAAATGGGTGGACCCCTGCCCATGCCCCCCCCCCCCCCCGCCCATGCCACCCCCCCCCCCTGCCCATGCCCCCCCCCCTGCCCATGCCACCCCCCCCCCTGCCCATGCCCCCCCCCCTGCCCATGCCACCCCCCCCCCTGCCCATGCCCCCCCCCCCGCCCATGCCCCCCCCCCCGCCCATGCCCCCCCCCCCTGCCCATGCCCCCGCCCCCTGCCCATGCCCCCGCCCCCTGCCCATGCCCCCCCCCGCCCCCCAGAGGAGGCCAGGAGAGGCAGCAGCACGTCTTTCAGCAGGCTGCTGTGTGCTGCTCTATCCTTCACCAGCACTGCAGCAATTCCTTTCAGAAACAGCAATTCCTCTCCCATCCACTTAAAACGCAACTGCTGAATTCGGGAGAACCTGTTCCAAAGGCTATTGTCTTGTAACAAAAGAGCTAATTGTTTGCTTATTACAACACTAACTGACTCTGAACTCTGTGACTTGGGAGTGTAGTTAGAGTTGGTGAGATGTGTTAGTACTCAGCCTGTACAAAAGCACATTTACATCCACATCTATCATGCTCCAATCACAATGTCCGCCCTCTCTCTCTCCTCTCCTCCAGTCACTGTGCATCCAAACATCTGTGAGAGGAAGGGCTAATTACAGTGGCGGCCCCGCATCAATTCCTTTGTTTTGCTCAAACTTGATGGTTCCGTCGATCGACCTAAATACTGCAAACATCAAACGGGCTGTAGAAACGGACACAATTGAATGTTGATAATTGCCTGTGACTGAGGCTCTCCTGGGGCATTCTAATCTATTCTAATCTATCTCTATTCTACTTCCTACGGTTAATCTTTTTGCTAGGACACAGAGAGGGCCAGACAGGGTTCTCTTTTCCGCACCTTGACAGAATTCCATCATGTTTACCATGTAGCCTAACTGGAACAGCTCCCTCAGGACTACTTCAATGAGGAGAGAGAATGTGTCACACTTAATGATGATAAAAATACGCATCCTTCCGAACAAGTGCACACGTATGTGCACGCATACGTTTTTACAAGTGGACTCAAATACACACACACACGCACACACACAATCACACACATAAACACAGATTTATACCCACACCCCACCCCTTGTAGATGCAAGAGAGGAACTTTGGAGGAGCTGGCGAACTCTGATGCAGCCTTAGAACTCAGTTTGCACTCTACTTGATTCCACCAGCTCTCTGATTGGTTCGAAGGCGACAGAGGGGGGTCTGTTCCAGTGATTGGTCCCCCACGAGAGCGACAATCTAACATTCTCAACACCCTGATGCATTCTCCAGCTTCTCATAGAATCTCTTTCTATAACTACGTTTTTTTATTTATTGCATCTGCCCTTGTGAGCTCATTTCATCTATATCAAGTGAAACATTCGATTCATGTAGGTTTTCAACATATTTGCATGTACATATTACCATCAATCGCGTCCGAAACAAGATTAGTAGAGTGTGATGTACTGTATCTATTCAACAACTTCTCTTCAATGGGATGTATGGTAAGGAGGGCGTTGATGTAGTGCAGCCTCACCTGGTGCCAGTGTCTCCAGACTGTGTGTTTTGTCGTCTGCGTTGCTGAGGGCTTGGTGTCTACTCGACGAATCACCTGCACTCCAGTCATCCTGAAACACAAAGAGACATGTCTATTGTAACACACACTCCAGTCATCCTGAAACATCTCAAACACACACACATTGAGTGACATGTCACACCTGCGAATCACTGTCATTCGAAAATATGCACACGCACAATGTAACTGTCTGTTCTTATTGATGTCGTCTTTTACTCCACGGTCAGTTTTTTCTTAGGTTGCTGCTATCACTTTGTTTGTTCAAGGTCGACCCCGCCATTGTGAATGCTTGGAAACACGTCTGCGTGTCCGAACTCTTAATGTTCACCCCGGAGGAAACAAAGGCCAAGACAGCACAGAGCTCTTTCACTGATATTGTAGAATGTTGAAGATGCCAATCCTCCCAGCCTCCTTTCCTCTGCTCCCTCTGTTCCTGATCAAAACCACATCTGAAGGATGGAGCGACCAGCATGTTTTATTCAACTGCACACTCTCTGCCACACTCTAATAACTTCAGTATGTGTGTGTGTGTGTGTTGGTGTGTGTGTGCTTGAATGTGTGTCTGAGTGTGTGATGTACATGTGTTTTATGATGTAATGCTCTGTAAATCTCGCAAAACATAAAAAAATACATACGGATCAAGTTGACAAGGTAAAAGGCAGCTTTCCTAACATTTTTTTTTTCAGAAACGCCTTGTGCTAGCTGGATCACAAGTTCACAGACGCCGATTAGAGAGCCTAATCCTGTGGTACCCCATCAGTCCCTATTCAGAAGAAAAAAAAGTGATTCAACTGTCCGTGAGCCTTCCCTGCCAGAGGGACAGAGGCTAACTCTAGGGCAGAACATCATCATGAAATAACCCAGCACTAATTACCCACAATTCACCAGGCATCGGCATCGCACCCATGTGTTCTCCACTGGCCTGCCTACCATCAGTTGGCATCCTGGGAAATGTTGCTGTGGTGACAGAGGCAGGTGATGTGGGGAGGAGGAGGAGGGGTGGGGGGGGGAGGAGCCAAACGGAACTACGCTGCTGGAAGCATGCGACGCCACTCAGCATGGGAGCAACTCACAGTGGGGGCTTCCAGCCAAGGTAAGCCGGAAACGGAAGAAGAAGAAACCACACTGGGGTGGTACTGCAGATGGACAGACAGATGGACTAGCAGGCAGGCAGACAGACAGCAAAGACAGAAGGGCTTTTGTATTGAGAAGGACTAAAAGGCAGAGAGACAAATGGCATGCAGGCAGACAAACTGACAGACAGACAGACAGACAGACTGGAGACACAGCCAGACAGGCGCCCACTCTAACTAACCCTCTGCCTGCCACCTTCCACACACAGCCTGTCTCCGCCCAGCTGGAGCAGCCCTCACAGCCTCAGAAAGGACCAGCTTTCTGGTCTCCCACCACCGTGTCACATCCTGTGTGGAGCTCACGGTTATTATACGCCGGCTAAAATCAAGGACGAGCAGGGGTGCGCGTTCAGCCAGACAAAACGTTTATTTAAACGGAAACAGTGGTGCGTTGAAAACCCTGTTAATAATTCTGGACTATACAACACAGTGGATATAAATTATGTAGACGGTGAACTCTTCTAAAAGTGGTTTGTTCAACATGGAGAGGCAAGCATCTGAACAATATCTTATAATTGGTTCCAAACTACCTCTGCTCAACTTACTTATTCCAGACAGCTATCTCTCTCACTTAATCTTACATTCTCCCTGTCTTCTGGCCAAGAGGATATAATAAAGGTTATCTCCAAAAGCTGAAATGAAACCAGGTATTAACAGGTCATAGATTAAACCAAATACCCAAAAAGTGCAAAATATTTCAGTTTTACACATAAGAGACAAGATGCAAACTAAAAATGTGGTTGGGTTCATGAAATATTTAACAAATGTTAGGCCTTCCCTGTATTTGACTTCCCTTGTCTCGTCTATTTCTGCTGTGTCAGTTTTGTTGCCTCTCATTTCTGGGCCTGCCAAGCTGCATGAGAGATGACTGAGTACACACACACACACACACACACCTCTGTCTCACTCCCTCTCCCTCGGGACCATGATTCAAACCCTCCTGACTCACCCCTCACACCCAGGGTAAAACAGGGTCATTCTGTGCACTGTTGGCCAGCAAAACACTCTCCCCCTCCCTTCTCTGTGTGATTAACTCAATGACTCCCTATCTTAAGCTTTACAACCAATCAGTGATTCATTCAACTGTCAGTGTCTGACACTATTAAGGCAACACAATAGGTTTCCCCATTGGTGCATTCATCCCAACTGCTTCAGTTCTCAGCCAATTACAGCCAGGGGTGTCCGGCGGGACAGCTGATTGGCTGGCTACTGCCAGATAAGCAGAGGGTAATCAGAGTGCTGTTTTCATCTCAGTCCTTAGACTGTGAATGACAGCAACTCTGCCAACAGTTGATTTAACTCTAGAAGACACAACCGCTAAAACTCTGACTTGTGGCCTCATCTGACTAGTAGGCATGGCACATCCAGCCAAGCATGGCCAAATGTGTCTTGCTAAAACACACACAGACTGCCTGCTTGCAGATGCACTCATCCTCTGGCTGAAAGTTCCTGTGATGGTAAGGAGAGAGAGGGGAGAGGGAGGTGGAGGGGGGTCCTGTAGGCCTGTTGCCGCTGTGTGAGGCAGTTGGAGCTGGAGAGAAACTCTAATTAAGAACACCTGGTCCACACTCTGTATGTGTACCATGCCTGTAGTTCCAGAGAAACACACCGTCCAATAGACGTCATGAAACGAAAATACTGCAGTTCATCATCATCATCGCACAAACGGTTGTTGTTATATTGGTGTAAGAAGTGTTTTTAAATGCTTGGCAACATGTTACACATAATACTTTCTGGATTTTTGGCGAGTCGGTGTGTGTCTGTGTGCGTGTGTGTGCACGCCATGTCCATCGTCTCAGGAAAGATCCAAACATCTGGGTCAGTCAGAGCAGAGAGGATTCTTAAAGATGATTTTGTCAATTAAGTTGTCCTGGCACAGGCCAAACCCAGGCTAAATGAAAAAGCCAGGGTAATCTGCTTGGCGTCAATCTTGCTTACAGATTAACACCAGGTTTACAGTCCGCCTTCATTTACACTTAAGAGCCAACCTGAAACACACACACATTTACATTTTATTTACAGTTGAGCATTTGCTTACGGCTTACAGTTGTTGAGCAGGCATGAGCAGGCATGCACAGTCCTCTCACACACACACACACACACACACACACACACACACAGCATACCTCTCACAGACAATCTTGTACAGACATCTGGTGAGGATGACAGCCTTCTGCCCTTGTGGGCAAACCTCACACGAGAGCTGAGGTTACGAAAGGCTAAGAACCAGAAGGTAAAGCATGCGCCGCCTGGAACAGACATGCCATGACAGACTGAAATCCAGAACCATGTCATGACTAATTATGACATTCCTGTGTGAAATGACGCTTAGTGTGCGTTTTGTGTGAGTATTTGTTGGACTAAGTGGCTTCACCCTGCTCTGTCCAATCATTGAGACTCTGCTGCGACATCGTCATTAACTGTCCAGAACTTGACGTGATGACCCCTCCCCCCCCTGACCCCCCTCAAACACTGACCAAAGTAACACAAACCCATACATTTGATGTTTATATTGCAAGGAAAGAAAGTTTTGTTGTGATTGAACCATATGACCAAAATATCTAATCGAAAAAGTGGAATGGCATAAATGAGATACAGTGGTAAAGGTTATTATTAGAGTATTAGATCATTAGTATAAGAGTACTAGTTTTAGAGTGTACATCATGATAGCTGACACTCATGCGACTGCTGTTTCGTCATAAAGGACGTGTGACTAGGTGCCTTGCACCTGCTGCGCACCGAACAGCAGTCAAGCATCCTGACTACAGTGAGAGTCCAAGGGGTAAGCCTGTTTTTAATCACAGGGCCACACAGAATCTTTTCTGAGCCTAAAGCCCCAGCCAGGGCAGAGAGTAGCTGTAAATGAAAGATTCCTTTGAAAAAGGGGGGTTTGTTGGGTTTGTTTTGAATGTAGCATCAGTGATGTGTTTCCGTTTCCCCGGGATAATCGGGTCCTTCTTCTCTGAGCCCATGTCTTCCTCAGAGAGGATCCCCAGGCGATGAATCCACTTCAAGGAGACATCCAAGAAATGAAGTCTGAACATTAAAGTTGTGACTTATTAGCACACACTAGAGACAACAGTATGAGGGACACCGAGCTCATTAGGTTGGGTGTGTGTCTTGCCTTCAAGCACAAGAAGAGAGTTATAATAACAACACGCTAATTACAAAGCAAAGCCTTCCATCATGAAAAACATGAATAACCCCGCTGTACAATCTAACAACAAAACACTCATTAAAGCAGTAATGGAGACGATCAGTTTCCATTTTGGGCTCCACCTCCCAGTGTCGGGGTTTTCTAGTCAGTGAGTTCGATGGAGCGTGAAGCCTTGTCTGAAACCGCAGCGCAAAATGACCTGTCAGCCGGCTCCAATAACACCGGCAAAATGGTGTCAGGAGGGACTTCCATACTGAGCTGCTTGATAACACTGCAGGATCCGGTTATCGCTGTTGATACTGAGGTCATCTGATCACTGCCGTCATGTGCTTCAGTGATCGGGATCTGGCTGAACTGACTGTTGAGTGAGCGTGTGAATGATCGAACGAGTGAAACAACACAGCAGCCGGTGGTGCAAGTCTACCTCTCCACGAGGCACCCATGCATGAGCACTCACACAGACCCGCTGAGCAGCCCCGTCCCCATGGCAACCGGCGGCGGCTGCTCAGACATGCGTGGAGCGTCGCCGAGCGAGACCCCGGCTGGCGGTGGATGTTTCGCCAGGTTCCCCCCCTCTGTGCCTGCGGTTCCACGCGGTGGCTGCGGTTCCCTCGCGAGAAAACGCTCGGTAAAGCCTGGCATTCTCAACATGGACACCACGCAATTCACACCAGAGAAACTGTTTGTGTTTGTCTGTGTCCATGTGCCTTACCTCTCAGAGATTTGTTGACGGTTTGATGACAACAGCTTAAAAGGAACAACATGATTTCCTTTTCCTCCACACCCAAACCCCCTCTCCACAGAGGCAGACAGGCATCCCTCTGGCCGGACAAAGTCATTTCCCTTGTTAACAGCTCCATAGGGCCCTGTAACTGGGTCTGCTTGTATGGAACTGAGAAGGGAACTTACAGCCTTATCTCTCTCTCTTCTTTACAAGGGAAGAGGGGGGGGAACATAGAATAAATGGGTGGGCAGGAGGTCAGAGAATGTTTTTTGTCTCACGACTATTTATCCAGCTCTGACTGGGCTGTGTTTACCTACAGGAACTGTTAACCATGTTTTCAGTCAAGCTCAGCCACTTATTGGGAACACAAACACTATAATCAAAGACAGAAAACTTGACTTGACAGCTTCATAGAAAGGAGAGGAAGGGTAGGGTAGGTTGTGCAGGATGCTTTACAGTGTGTGTGTTTGTGTATGTGTCTATAGAGAGTCAGATACTAATCACATTGTCAGGCATGTCGCCGTAACTGACAGGGGACAGTTACTCCGACACCTGCACCTGAACATACAAACCTCCCAGTCCCTCAGTGAGGTGGCAGCCAGGCAGCGGGCCGGGCAGCGGGCCGGGCAGCGGGCCGGGCAGCGGGCCGGGCAGCGGGCCGGGCAGCGGGCCGGGCAGCGGGCCGGGCAGCGGGCCGGGCAGCGGGCCTCGCTCCCAGCAGGACTGCAAGCTGAACGAGCAGCTCCAACAATGGTCACAATGCTCCCTTCAAGCCATCTGGCTCTCACGGTCATCTAGAAAAGCACACTACTAGATCCTGTTCAAGTCTACTGACGCACACTCCCCGGTGAGAGACGACTGACATGGCTGCGCAAACGCACACACAGACACACACACACGCGGGACACATTGACCATATCCAGACCCAGCCGGCCATCTCCAGCTCACCAGTGTCCATCAGTTCCTCATGCCCGTTTGCTTCTACACTTCATCCTCGGACAGTAGAAACCAGTAGACGCCAACAGAGACTAGTGGAGGCCGTACAAGAAGCCCTCTGGGGGAGGGATTGAGGGGGTGAGAGCACTCAGCTGAAACTCAAGACCCAGCATAGAAAAGTGTCAGAAGTCACAACGGAGTGAGAGCCTCAGGGCGGGCGGGGAGAGGAGGAGGGCGGAGGAGGAAGAAGCTCAATGGAGCAATTGTGAGCACTGGCCCCTGGCCCGGACCCCCCATCTGCGGCCTGGCAGAGCGGACGGCCCGGGGAGAGAGGAGAGGAGCAGCGCTAACGAGGCAGGACATACGGCAGCACCGGCCTCAGCACTGGCTAGAAAAAAAGGTCACACACCCTTTTTACACTTGTGCTTCGTGGAAATATAATAGGGATTTGAAGTGGGGGCATCTCCCCCGCTGGACCTCACCAAAAAGTCAGTCCTTTTCCTTCGAAGCCTCTTGCACTCAGCGAGACTTGGAGGAACAGTAGATAGAGAGAGTCCTGCGTGACTGGCAACCTCCATGAAGAAAGGGCATCTCAGAACACGAGCGTCCTGAGTTACCACCCATATTTCACGGATCCTTCACCACACAAAAGTGAGGAGAAAGGCAGAGCTGTTTACAAGAAGCTGGAGTTCGGGGCTTGTGTTACCGCTATTGTTCCATCCCTTCAGGTTTCTGGGCTCTGAACACCAGACAGGTGAGAGCTCCTGTTCAAAGGGCAGATCGGTGACCAGGCAACCTGCCTGTCTTTCTGTCAGTCTGTCTGTGAGAGGGAAAGAAGGGTGGCCAGGGTGGAGGGGACGAGGTAAAGAGAGGTAGAGGTGTGGAAAAAGAGGTAACAAGCCACCAGTGGGATGTGGACTAGATGGAGAAGCAGCAGACAGAAACAGGAGAATCGTGAGGATGTTGTCTCTCTCTCTCTCTCCCTCCCTCCCCCCCCCCCTCCCTCCCCTCTTTCTCTATGCGTTTCTGTCCCTCTCTCTGAGACAATCAGGCCATCTGAAAATTACCGCTCCACAGAGGAAACCCTAGCAGCACTAATGACGGTTGGTCTGAAGGGAGTTAGACGCTCGCTAACGCAAGACAGACGGACAGAGAGACACGCACACTCTAACATATAAGAGCATGCATGCCGGTACAGTCTGTACACACACAGCGCTTGACATCAGGACAAACGATGGGCTGTCCTCAAGCTGTGCAGAGGCCAGATAACGACCCGTTCATTTGAATCCCTCTGTTGGCAGAGGGAAACGTCTCCAACATGCAGGGCAGTGTGTCCCTCAGGGCCAGGGGTGAGAAAGGCTACCCCATTGTGTTCCCAGCATGCCTGGTGTTTCCTTGTCATTCTGTGGGTGTGTCTGTGGTGTGGGCTTGTCTGGCCTCTCTCCCCCCTGGATCCTGGCTCCTTACACACCAGTGTCTTGTCAGTAATCACCAAGCTGTAGTCCACGGTCCTCACCCTTCCTATGTGTGGATATTTGTTCACCTTGTCAGTCTTTGTCTGATTGTTAAGTCTTTCTGGTCGTTGTGGACTGTGTGAGAACGGCTGGTCCCATGTGTTTTCAGCCTGCAATGTGTTCTCTGTTCTTGTCGGTTTTTGTAACCATGCACCTTAGTTTTTGTATTTTTTAAGGAAGTAAATAGTCAATTGGATTCAGTTTGATCCTGTATGCCTGCATTCTGCGTTTGGGTCCACTCGCTCTGCTCCCGTGACAGGGAGAGAGACGGAGAGTGAAAATGAGAGAGAAGCTGAATCATTCACATGTCATCACAAGGAAAAGTAGGTCACAGGAGTAGAGAGGGAAGAGGGGGTGAAGAGGTAGAGAGGAGAGAAGGGGATGACCGTGGAGGTGGGTGCAGAGGTCTGCATGTCACTAGCTTACGGAAGAACGTGTTCAAAGGACACATTCGGTAAGACTCTCTCAAGGTTAGATTTAATACCGTGTGTTTTTATAGCAAAAGTTGTAGTAACAGCATTGTAGTGGCGCATGAACTGCTCTGTAGTTACACTTCATTATAATGTAAGTGAAGTTATGGTTACACAATGAAACACAATGAAACACATAGGGAAGTCTTTCTAGGGCTGGGTGTTTCTTGATCTTGTTATGGTAACACAACTGCCTCTGGTCACCCATCAAGGGAACGCAGCCTGTCTGGGAAGCTCAGAACTGAATTGGACGAGACTGAAAGGAACTGGACCTAACAGCTGTGTGTTTCCCCATCTAACCCTTTCTAAGCAAGAGCAGCTCCCACAGTGGTATTCACTCAGAAGATAAAAACAATAATACTTGATCACACCCTGGGAGAGGCAGAGCCCCTCAGACCACACGCTATAGAAATGATTAGAGAACTGAGAATATGTTGTTTTCCCATACAAGGAATTGGAGGGGTACACCACAGTAACAGTCTGTGAGATTCTGGGGTTTGCTGGCATGAACCAACATTCCGTCAGCTGGAGCACTTCCTGTGGGGCCGCTTTCCATGTTGCCGTGGTGACCTTGTAGGGGCTTTCATGATGTCCAGCTTGGCATGATTGACTGATTACCAGGAACTGCTGAGGACTCCACAGGACCATAGAACCAACATAGACCGTGAAACCGTACAACGTAGAACCAGCATAGACCATGAACACAGCGTAGACCAGAACCCGTTTAGTCCATGGAACCATCAGATGATGGAGCTACGTTAGGAGGCTTACACTGTGATGACTCTCTCGATGACACCTACTACAAGAAACAATGTTATAACAAATTACAGTCAACCAGCACTTTGATGTAATCCATAAATCATACTGTTTGAATTTATTTTAACGTCCACACTTACATACACACATAGTTGAAATAGGCAGTCTGGAATGACAGATGTGTTCAAATTGTTGGATAAATTATTTTTATATTTATCAATAGGTATCTCATACAGAGATTTAGGCCAAAACTTCTCTTGTGCCAACAATGTGGACTCTCAAAATTGTGGCAACAACAAAAACACCCACAGATGTGTTCAGAAATACATTTGAAACGGTGCCAATTATTCAGCAACGCATGATAGAATTTTATTTATTTTTTAAGGTAGAAGGCCCAAAGGACCTTGCAGGAGAACTGAACTCTTTATTCATCCTCCTCCATCCCTCCTCCGTCTCTCTTTCTCTCTCTCCTCCTCCTCCTGACCCTCCTGGCTATAGTCAAAGCCAGAACAGGGAGGTTTGGCACAGCAGGGTTCGCAGTTAAGGCTCAGTATATCACACAATGCAGGACAACCCAAGTCTAGGACTGTCTACATGCTGATGGAACTCAGAACTGAGCACAAGCCCGGGTCTCTTTCTCCTCCAGGCATGAGCACCAACCATTAGACCAAGAGGAAATTCTGGAGCGACATTTAGCCTGACATACAGGACCATCTCAACAGGCCCAGGTGCATGATAGATACTCATCCAGGCACCACTCTGCACTACACATCCTATTTCAACAAATGGGCTTCTTGACACCTAACAGGCACTTTGATTTAATTCCAAAACTAGGACCACAAGCTCACAGAAAGACACAAACCCATTTACACACTAACACATTCACACACATACACACACACACACTCAACCCGCTGCTTCAATGACAGCCAATGTAATTTGAGGTAGCATCCATCAGTGGTTGAGCTCTGCCCAGCAGTATTAAAATGATAGATATCATTATAAAGTGGGTCTTCTGTGAAGGTTGGCAGAGAAAGGGGCAGGGTTAAATGCTGATGAAGCCATTTTAACTCTGCTGCAGATAACTGCACAGTCAGAGCCAAAGGAAGCCACACACACACACACAAACGTAATACACACACTTCCCAAACATACACAAATACTCACACAGTCTTTCATTTGCTTGCATTCTGCATCTGTCTCCCTCTCTCTCTCTCACACACACACACACACACACACACGCGCATGCACAAACACGCATGCACACACACACACGCATGCACACACACACACACACACAGTATTAACGTCCGAGTTGCTCTGGGGAGTCAGCTCTCAGCCTCTTTGCCACTGGTCTCGTATATCATGCTGATTTAAACAAGGGCTGGAGTGCACTCTTCCAGGCACACCAGAAATTCCACCAACCCTGACGGCCACTCAGTTCACCCAGCCTCCAGCACCCGATGAGTCAGGAGCCAGAGCACACGAGTTAACATCAAATTGGGCCAGACGTTTTAGCAAGAGTCATAAATTCTGTATGACTGTGTGTGGTGTGTGTGTGTGTGTGTGTGTGCATGTGTGTGTGTGCGTGTGTGTGTGTGTGTGTGTAAAGTGGAAAACCATTGGGAATATAAGCATGCATCATCAGGCTGACATCCTAATTAAGGTATCATTATCAATGTCACACAGAAGAAAGCCTTGTGTTGTCTTGTAAAGCTAACGGCAGCCAGCTTGGGGAGAGAGACTGGTCCAGAGAGCAGTTGAGAAAGTGTTAAGACTGCAGCCCAATGGCACAGTGACAGGAGTGTGTGTGCATGTGTGTATGTGTGTGTGTGTGTGAGGGGGGGGAGCGGTCAAGGCTCGCAACTAACTTTTTTCCTCACTGTCCCAGTACCGTCCCGAAGTGCAAAATGAACCGTGCCAAACTGAACTTGACTCGTCCCAAAATGTAAATTCTTGTGTTTTTGCAATTGAAAAAATGGGGAAAAGTTTCTAAAAGTTGGAAAAAATCTGAATATGTGATGGGGGTTGGGAGACACATGGGGGTTGGTGAACAGGGGAGGGGGGAGCTCTCCATAATCCAAGTCTCCAGCTTCTCTCTTAACTGATCATGTTTCCCAGTAGAAGATCCTAGGTCCCTGGCCAGACCAGACCGAACCAACAGCTGACTGATCATGCAGCACACAGGACCCACATCCACACAGGAAATATGCTAAGGTCTAGGAGAGAGGGCTGCAGGGGAGGAGGAAACAGTCACATGCCCAGGGGTCAGGGGTCATTGTTGAGGTGGGGGTGTGGAGGTTGACAGCTTAGTATAGAAGTAAGTTCACATAAGAAGCTAGTCGGGTATAAGTAAGTAAGCGATTCATGACAAGTTCTGTGTTTCTACTGGTATATTCTACCACAGCTCAGAATCAAAGAAGGAATTGTCATGACATTTTCCCTCATCTCATTTGGAGCTCAAAATACGGCTGACACAGTGGAAAAGAAACAAAGTGCATATTACGTTTCACAAGTAAATATGTGTGTGTGTGTGTGTGTGTGTGCGCGGGCTTATGTGTGAGTGTGGGTGACTGCGTGTGTGTGTGTGTGTGTGTGTGTGTGTTATAATGGACAGTTTGAGGTTGGTTTGACCTCCATGTCAACAGACCCTGCTGAGTGTAATGAGTTTACCATTCTGTCCGCCTGCAGCAGCCATGATTACATTGGCATCCTCACACTCCCTATTTATAATGGAGGAAGAAGCCATCTTGGATAGAGGGAGACAGAACGTGGGAGGGGGGGAGGAGAGGTGACACCAAAAAAAAAAGATCCTTCGATGGCGGTCATCACAGTCGGTTGTCTAGCTTCACCTATCAATCTATTATGGAGCGCGGTAATACTCTTGCTCTGCTGGACAACCGTTGCATTTAAAACTGTTGTCCACCATAATAGCCTTCTCACTGTAGAAAATAGAAGCAATCTGATAACGGTCATTAAGTTCTGTTGTTGTGGAACGACAAGGACAATCTACAAAAAAAGTGTTTTTAAAATGAGAACAGACTTTACCAGTGGAGAAAGCTTTTCATCCATAACACACAAATCAACGATTGATTATGGGAGGCGAAAATGAGACAAAAAAAAAAAAAGTATTAACAAAAATTGGTAAATGCTTGAGGCTGTTTATAGCCTCCTATCCCTTGGAAACCATTGGTAGGAAGAACGTAAGGGGGGCCTATACCAGCCAATCACTGGCCTTCACATCAGGAGGGCCAGAGAGAAGTTCCCCACGCGGCTGCTGCTCAGTCATCCAGAAGCTGATCGATGAGATCAGATGCAGATCAGAGCCGTTATGCTAATGCATATTCTGAAAGAGCCAGGCAGAGCAGGAGCAGATATATACACTGCATCTCAGAGTCGTGTCGGAGATTCACTTGTCTCAATCAGACTGAGATGGAGAACGGAAAAGGGGAGTGAGAGAAAGGGAAAGAAAAAGAGAGACTTGGGTCGGGAGAAAGAGACCTCAGGGAGCTTGACGAGAGCCCAGGCTGAGATTGGGACCAACAAATCCTGTCTGTTTCATTTCAGGGAGAAAGAAGATCCCCCAACAAAAAAATAACGACAATCAAAACTCTTCCAATCAGCTTTTGACTGTCATGTGGTACACTATTGCACAATGCAATAATCTTATAAAGAAGCTTAACTACTTCTAGCCCCTGTCTCATGTTTGCCAACCAGATCCTGGGAACGAGGAGCTATGTTGCTGGGGGAAAAGGCCTTTCTTGTCTGGTTCAGAGCCATTTACGGCCATCTCACACAAACAATCGCACTCACCAAAGCAACGTCAAGCCTTGCAAGACTTGGTGACGTGTCCCTGACAGAGCATTCCTGGGGGCAAAGCAACATTCTTTTGGTATGTAGGTATGTGGAACCTCAACACACCTCAACTCAAGGGCCGTCATGGCGGTGTGTCTGTGAGAGAGAGACAGAGGGGAGAGAAAGAGAAGATAGAGAGAGTGTGTCTAAAGCATCTCTCCTGAGGTGATGGATCTAAGAGGACTAGGACAATGGAACTCTAAATGTCACAGTTAGGCTGGCCGATACCTATTGGCGTCAGGAGGAGGAACAAGAAGAGGGTCAGAATGTCTGTTCATGAAATATTGAATCTTGTATTGTGCTTTTGTCAGGCAGCTTTGATGTGTTCGATTTAAAGCTTCAGGTGGGCTGCTCTCTGTGTCCTAGAACTGGATATAAAGATGGCCACAACACATACACACAGATACTCCAGTACTCTGAAGAAGGGATTATAGCATCACAGCTAGTGAAAGGGCTGTAAAGCCACCAGCCAGTTGTAAATTCATTCCTCGTTTTGATCCTTTCCATCATCAATCAAAGAATCAAGTGAGTCACAGAAAACAGCACTGTCAGCTACTTCACTTCCTAGAAGAATAATATGATAGGAACAGAGGGTTTGTTATTGCAAAATTTCACAGGAGTTTTAAAGAAGTTTGCCTAAGATCCTTGGTCTTTGGACTGTTTGAATGTGGTGTCATCAGATCTCTGTTATCAGCTAACTAACTTGACATTTGCTGGCTTGTCATGTCAGCCTGTCTAAAGGCAGATTGACATGACATGGCTGATAGGCTTGACACTGTCCACATTCTCTCACCCAGGCACACTCGTGATCACAAAGGGAAACTGTGGTACATTTGTTTCAGTAACATCCCTTTATGTGGTTCTTATCTGCCATTTGCAAATTGTGTGGTGTGGTATACCACCTTTATCTGTTTTTATTCATCCCTGCTCCTCTCCCCTCCCTGGCTTGGTCACTCATGCTGACAACAGGATTCGGAACAGCTTCTTACAGGGCTTCGCTATGCTTCAGACTAGCGTTGTATTCTTTGGCACCAGGAAAACATGTATGTAATAGGCATGAGCTTCCTGACCTCTGACGGAACATGTTTATTGTCCTGTTTGACTGTGTGTGTGTGTGGTGGGGGGGTGGGGGTGCTGTAATGAGACAGACACTACCCACTCTGAAGCACACACTACTGCTCTTTCTGGGTCTCCCTGTCCCCCCCCCCCCCCCTCCCGTAGGGGATATTAAACACCAGAGCCTGGTGTTTAATATCATTGTGAGTATAGCCAGAAAGCCAAGGTTTTTTAATGATCTTTCCACTTTCCCCAGGTCTTAATGAGGAACAGGTTGGTTGGAGTCGGCATCTCAGGTGTGTTGGATAAACAACATTCCACAGTTAGATATAGTAGGAGTGATAAGGTAAGTGTGTTATGGTACGTGGCATGCTAGTCCATTCTACCAGTGGCTTGGCTTCCCAAGTGCCTGGCTGACAGGGAACATAGGGCCTGTGACAGGGACTGTGCCTGTCCCTGTGCTAGTGTGGCGAGGAGTAATAGTGTTGATTTCCAATAGAATATTACACAATGGAGTGTCTTTGTGTCTAACGACAGAGCTGCTGTCTCCAATTCTCCCTCTACCCTAGCCGGGAGCTAGTCATGCATATGTATGAAACCAGAAGCGGGTGATCCTTGCCTTCCAGCCTCTTTGTCCCCAGACAGCTCCATACACCAAGCTCCATACACCAAGCCCCGGTCTCAGGCCCTCAGTCCCCAAACCTCAGCCCAACAGCCTCCCTTTCAGTCTCCAGATACACTTCAAACACACCGCACACACCAGGTGACACTGACAGTGTATTTGCTGAGAAAGTACATTTGTCTTCTTATATGTAGTACTATGTGCTTTACCAGCATCATCCTAAAGAGAGGAGGGTGTTTAGTTTACTACGGCAGTACTACAAGGTTGGACCAATCACAGTTGGCCACATACTTCCTACAGTCAGTTACCAAATGTGTGTGTGTAAGTGTGTGTGTTAGTGAGAGAGAGAGAGAGAGAGAGAGAGAGAGAGAGAGAGAGAGAGAGAGAGAGAGAGAGACAAAGACAGAGAGGAGGAAGAGAGAGACAGAACGAAAAAGAATAAAGAAAAGAGTGAAGCAGAGAGAAAAGCTATTCTAAGCAACTCTCGTTTCCATCTCCTTTGACTCTCAGCCTGTTTAGAGCTTGTTTATGGGAACTCAATAAAGACCCATGTAAATCTCATAGGACGCAAAGGTCAGTGGACAATAGTGTCATCACAACTGTCATCAACTACAATGTTCCGCTTGTAAACTCCATACTCAGGTACGAACAATCTAACCTACTCACGCTTTCACAGCAACAAATACAACAAAGAAAGTTATCATCTAGGTTGTGGAATTCCACATGGGGCTCATATCCCAACACACTGTTTCTTGTTCTGCTCGAATGAACAAACAAGCAAGAATGGAATTGTGCCACATCAAAGGAATATGCCAGAGGAGAGGAGGAGAGCGGAGAAGAGATGAGAGGTTGTTCGAAGATAGTGACGGTGAGAGAAAAAAGAAATAGATAGAAAGTAACGTCTCCTGACAACTCTAGAATCCCAACCACATGCTCACCAGCCTGAGGGAGGCAACACTGCTGGGACACTCAAAGAACCAGAACAAGACTGCTACTTTTAGAGTTAATCAGTCCTGAGGGCTCAATCCCTCACTCGGTGCCCCACATGTCCAGGCACATTCCACACAGATCCATCCTCTGGCCTTTAACGGACATTACTGAGGTAAGACTGAATTTGTTTTCAGGCCTGCTGAGCAGCATCTGAGTGTCACCTGATAGCGTTTGCTTTCTGTTGATGGAGGCCACAGCTAAGTGCAGGCAGGAGACTGAAGAGCTCAGACAAGACGGTGGGCTTTCCTCTGACTTCTGCTTATGAGAGGTAGACAACGGTCTTTCCCCCTCTCTCTCTCTCTCTCTCTCTCTCTCTCTCTCTCTCTCTCTCTCTCTCACATTTACATGTATTTATTTAGCAGACACTTTTATCCAAAGCGACTTCCAAGAGAGAGCTTTACAAAGTGCATAGGTCACTGATAATAACAACAAGATAGCCCCAAAGCATTGCGGGTAGCCAAAACAAGAAGCACACATTGTGAACAACCAAAAAATAAGTGCCAAAGGGAAGAACCATAAGAGCATGTAGTTAAGCAAGTTACAATTAAACAACACAAATCTCTAAGTGCAAGTGTACCTGTAGAAAAAGCAAGCAACAATAAAAATTAAAATAAGATTAACTAAAATAGAATATTTTGCAGCGAATTCAACGAATTCAACGAATTAAACCAGTTACCACTAACCAACTAGAGCAACAAGTCTCTAAGCAAGAGTCATGTGATCCTTGAGGAAACTAACATTGGGTTCAGCAAACCATTCCTAAGTACCGTTGTACTCCCGGAACAAGTGCATCTTGAGCCTTCTCTTGAAGGTGGAGAGACAGTCTGTGTCTCTAATGGAGGTGGGGAGTTGATTCCACCACTGGGGGGCCAGGCAGGAGAAGAGCTTGTGTCAGGACCGGGCGGTCTTGACGGTGGGACCACGGTGGGACCTCTTACACACTCTCTTGATCTTCCAAACACACTCACAAAGGATACAACCACCCCCTTTGGATGGCACCCAGTCATTAACCTGAAAACATTTTATTACCTCAATAATGAATTCGCACTCACAAAAGGATGAGTTTGTTTGGACTCAAATGAGGTTGGATTTAGAAAGGGAGGCGAGCACAGCGGGACCCTATTACAGCTATCAGCTGGGCCGCGGAGCTGACCACCCTGCCCAAGCACAGAAATCTGCCTGCCAATAATTGTGTTGCAGAGCGATCACATCAGGCTTGTTATGGCCAGAGGGAAAAGCTGACACTCAGGCCATCTTCCTGGTCAGTTCTCTCACAGCAGCACTTATACACATATCACACAGACGGACAGACAGACAGACAGACAGACAGACAGACAGACAGACAGACAGACAGACAGACAGACAGACAGACAGACAGACAGACAGACAGACAGACAGACAGACATCATAGAGACGGCTAGACTTGAAGGCAAATGTGAAAGTTCTCGCAAACTCGTGGCAACATTGTCTCTGTGTTATACTCCCACTGTCCACAAACTTATGAAAGTGCACAACCCATACTCTTTTATGGATCTGGATTCGTCCCAAATCATTTAAAGACAACCTTTTATTTACACTCCAACTAATGGACAACTGTACAACCCAATTATTTACAGAGTCACTTCCTGTAATTTGACATACTGTCAGAGAAAAGGTTTATGTTTCTCAGATAAATGTGACACAGGAAAAGTGGACCTTTGTGGACACAACCTGCAAAGTACAGGGATGAGGGATGAAGTGAATATTGCACATCGATGTGATAGATTGAAAAGTGGTGCTACTGTGGAGGTACTCCTCTCAGTGCTGTACTGTCTGTCCTGTTCTTCCCTCAGTCACAGTCTCTGCCTCTCTACTTTTCTGTTTAACCACCCGAGTTTGCATATCTCTGACCCACACTCTCTTCATCTCTTCTCACTGATACACACACACACACTCCTCTCTCTGGCTCTCCCAAAGACAGAAGCCATAACATCTGCCTGGTCCACATTACGTAACAGACAACCAAGGCCGGCCAAAATGTGTACGAATCTGGCAGACAGGGCCCAGCATGTCGTTGGACTGTTTCACTCAGCAGGACATGTGATGGTGATGTGACATCGGGGGTGGGCTGGAGCCATAGATTACTATTGTTTATCTAGGACTCTGGGGTCGAAGCTACTGCCTGGCCCTGGGCCTTGGATGAGGGTCACCAGTAGTCAATTCCTGGTGTTAACACAACTACAGGAAGTCATGGTTGTGACTGTGGAGGCAGCAAGACAAACAGAGACCAACCAAAAGGTAACTGGACTGCACTCTTCTGTCATCTACCCATTTTTAGGTTACCACCAAGGTGACTATAAAAGACAGACTATCCAACACAAATCTTAAGTCAGTTGTATATCGCAGCCTCATGAAGATAACTAAGGAATATTGCCTCTACATCAGGTAATAAAATGTCTAACCTTGTCATAAAGTTGATATCGCCTGCCTGTCACTGTGTTGTGGTACTAAACCCGTGTCCCTGCCTCGCATTACCTTGGTTTTCCCCCAGAGGGAACATGAGCGGCACAGTTCTCATTCCTCCAGAGGTAAGCCATCATGTCAGCTTGGTGTGAAATCTCTGCAGCGGTATCAGCTGTGTGGGCTCAGAGAGAGAAGGGGAGACAGATACACACACACACACACACGCACACACACTCACAGGGGGTGTGTGAAGGCAGAGATTTAGCCTTGTGCCTATTCCAGGTCTGCCCACACCAGGAGAATGGATAACCAACCAGCCTTTGTTAACTGTCTTTAATACAGATTATAGCCTCATCAAATCAGTGTCTCCCCAGGTCCTTATCTCTTTGCTCCAACATCCCCTATCGGCCCAATGACAGGCAGGGGCCACATGCTGTTGTTACAGCCTGAAAACTGTCAAGAGGAACGCAAACAGAGACAGACAAAAAACCTGGACAGAACTACACTATAGGCTTGTAGGTTTCCAACAACATGTATGTACTTGACCTTGATACTCGTTTTTTAAGGAGCACAGATGAAAGTCCTGTTATGAATTCAAGCCCTCCTCTGTCATATGCGCCCATATAGTTGAATGAACGATGCATGGCATTTGTCAAATCAGAAACGATACATCTGGCCACAGAGGTAGGAATATAAACGCCACTCACAGTATATGGGGTTCTGACTACTTCCTTCCTATTCTAAACGGCTTGTAAAAATGAAGACGTCGAGAGCAGACAGCATGCAGCCACTGTCTTCATACACAAGTTGAACTAACGTCGAAATATATGCCAAGACCAATACCCATGATGTGATTCAAAAATAAACATGTGTGTGCTTCGGATGTTAAAGAGATTTGCCTTCATGTTGGCACTACAATGAGGTTGAACTGTACCGAACCGGGTACCGCTATACCAGCTCAGCACAGGCAGTCGCGTGCCTCCGAATGGATTGGTTGCATTTCAAATCAAATTTCTACTAAATCATCATTTAGCTATACATCAAAATGTTGTCAACGACCATCATTATTTTTCCATCTGCTCCCTTGTTGAAAGGGAATTTCTACGCCAATGGCTCGCTTTGTCTTGGACATTCCACAGTATTCTCGTTCACCAGCCTCAATAAATTCTCTGTTACAGCAAACAGTCGAGGAGAGCCTTACCTTTCGATTTAATGTTGTTCCCGAATAGAAATAATACGCTATGCCAAGCACCCAGAGGACCGCGAAGCACAGTAATATCCTTGATTTCCTTCGCATTGCTGTCTGTTGGTTGTGGATTTATCAACTGATTTCTATAGCTTTGATTAAAGCGTACTAGATCCAAGTTGAGCGTCTTGCCGAGCTGCAAACAGAGGCTTCGGCAGTCGGGCAGAAAGAGCAGGAAACAGCCAACATCACCGGGTTAGAGGGGAAAGGGTAGCCGTCTGTAATCCAATCACACTCTGCAAAGGCACCGACGGAGGAGGGTAGTGTGGTGGGGGTTGGGACTGAGGGCTCTCCTGCCCACCGCTGACAGAAGAAACATTGTTGCGATTTTGAAGCGATTTATTGTTGATGTAGTTATTTGGAGCTCGTGCTACATTGGTGCAATTAAAGTAAAATAATATATTGTTAAATGTATCGACGCTAGGGGGCAAAGTGACGACAGTTGAACTAAATGCTAGCCCAGAACAAAGTAAATATTATTTTTCAGTCTCATATGGATTAGGTCTGGAAAAAATTGCACTGTTAATAATAAATGCAAATGTAGTCTGATAAACGAAAGCAATACATTTTATAGCCTATTTATGGCCTATATATCCTATCCTGGATGGTGTCGTTAATCTGTGATCTGACATGACATGACTGGGTAGATCTAAGCTGTAGGTAAATCCACGTTCCCTCCTAGACTGAGCTCTGCCAACAATTTAAATTTGTACCCGGGGATGTGACGGAATTTTGATTCCATTCCATTCTAATGTAACCTACCAGAAGACACTATGGATCTAGCGTGCTGTACAGTAAAATATTCCAAAACCTATTTGATGTAATTAGAGCATAATGAAGGTATTGGGTAGTATCTCTCTAAACTAAGTGACCTGACTCCTGACAGACAGCAATGGCCAAGTGTATGTTAATGCTGGATCAGTATGCAAGGGGAATGACTCACATATGGATATACTCTTCACATTGTGTTTCTGAAGAAGTTGTGAATCACATGTGATTAATGACTATGATATGTCCCTTTCATCCCGAGGACAATATTATTTAAATTATCACAAATACTGACTGTTGTCAAACTGTGGTCAAAGGTTTTTCCATACACCATTTTACAGTTAAAAAATTTAATCAAATACCCATCACGACGTTCACAACTAGACTACATAAAAAATACCATCCCTTAACGGTTCTTACCCCTCCAATGTGAGTAACACAGTAATGCAGTCCCAAGGGAAATGTATTTCTGTCTCCTATTTTCCCAACATCAGAGGATCTTAAATAACCTCTCTATGTTCTGTGGAGACACAGCACAGTCATGAGGATCCAACTCCATTTCCTGTGTTCTATTGTTGATAAAAATAATGGGAGGTTTGCTGTGGTCTCTGATTGATCTCACACTATTTAGCTTAGCCTCCAAACAGCTTTAATGAATCCATTAGCCACAGTCCTCAAACACAGCAACAGAATCATAGCACCAAACTGGATGTAGCTAAGCCCACATCAAAACAGATTTAATTAATACCAACACTTGTGCTAGGAAATGCTCCTTATTTGCCTTCTACCTTTGACCACACTTCATGACTATAGTCATCATTAGAGATAGTAGATTTGAGTTAATCTCGAAAAAGTCCAAGCAAGGTCAGTTCCCTGCCTTTGTGGTCATTGAAGTGATGACAATGAAACAGAGAAATCACATAAAAGGACGACAGAAAGGAAGACAGGTAAAATACAGGAGGCAGATTAGGGCGGATGGAGGAGGGCTGTTGAGAGCTATGGTTAGAAGGTGGGTTGCGTGGGATATTAAAGGCGTAAGTACCCTGAGGTTTGTGAGGGTGTGGTAGGGCAAGGCAGGGGTGGGGGGTGGTAGAGCTGTAATTACCCCTGACAGGAGGCTGAAAGGTATCTCCTCTGACAGAACACGCAGGCTCCCCTGGCAGTATAAGAAGGCTTAGCCAGTTGGTCAGGAGGACCAGGTAGTGTCAAGGACTGCTGGAGGGCAGAATATCTTTCAGGAAAACTCACCAGCTCTTTGAGATGCACCAGACTTACATTAGATTTACATTTATTCATTTAGCAGACACTCTTATCCAGAGCAACTTACAGCAAGTACAGGGACATTCCCCCGAGGCAAGTAGGGTGAAGTGCCTTGCCCAAGAACACAACAACATTCGCCTGCCCGGAATCAAACCGGCAACCTTTGGATTAATAGCTTGATTCCCTAACCGCTCAGCCATCTGATTCCCTATAGACTTCAGTCAAACCCAATCAGGAGGGGTCCTGTCCAGAATAGGTGTCCTCTGGACAACAGAGGATTGGTGCAGCAGGACTACATCAAGGGGTGGAGCAGCTCATGCTGGGAGGGTTGAACTACTGTGTGATAGTTTCATGAACCGGCTCTCCTACCTCTAACTAGAGCAGCAGCTTTTTTTCAGAGTTGGAAGGTTACAGTATATGCTATAAAAACGGACTGACAGTGGTGTTGTATTTTGAAGAGACAAAAACAGAACCGCCTTAATGTGAGCCTGTGAGTCTGAAAGTAATCCAGTCTGGTCTGCTCTCATTATAAGAAAGACATGGATGTGTTTTGGACGGGAGTTAAAGGTTAACAGTGATTGTAAACACAGGCTTTAGTTGTGATGGAATGATGGATTCTTTTGAAAACAGTTCTTTTATGTGAAGGCATGTGAACTGAATATTAAGTGAGTGAACGACATTGAGAAAAGGTTTCCATTATACTGTGTAGGTTTTCAACAGTTTCCTGACCTTTCACATGTGGCATGTTCATAAACTGAAAACACATTATACACATTCAAATAATACAGTCTTTATGCTGTCTGTAAGTGTGTACTACAGTATGTACTACACCAATACACTGTACCTCAGCACACACGCACACACACACACGCACACACACACACACACACACACTGAGCTCATTCATTCCCTGCTCTGAGGATAGCGTGGACTCTTCAGGCAGGCTTGTGTTTGACTGTATTTACACTAGTAGCGTACTGTACAGTGTGGGGAGCTGCTAAATAAATATTTCGTGTCATCCATGTCGGAACCCCTAGACTTTCCCCTTGTCTAGTGCTAATACACTTCTGTCCAAACTTGAGATCCAAAATACCTTAGTATGTGTGTCTCCAAGGCAGCTCGATGGTTATTATAGTCAAAGAGAAATGAGCAAATAACAAACTCAAACATATTTGATCTACCCAACAACTCTTCTTTCATTTCCTTGTCTCTCCCACCTCCATCTTCTTCCCCTCTCTCCCCATTCCTCCTTCATTTCCCAACTCTATTCAGACAAGCCCTCCCCAGCTTACCCACTAATAGTAGAGTATCTCTCCTTTCCTCGATCTCCTGTCTCTCCCTTCTCCCTGCTCTACACTCTTCTAGGGCCTTGCCAGAGAAGACGGGATGTCTAGAAGATTCCCAACTAACCATCCTCCATCTGGTTTATGGGGGAGACATGTGTGGCACATGGAGAGTGTTAACCTTCTCTGTCACATGTGAGGGGTGAGGAGTTGGTCTGCCCTGTTATTTCAATGTTGAGTGCTTAGATTTGATCAGTGAAAACTGACCCTAGAGCGGTACTCAGGGGCAATAAACACACACACACACATTCCCTCTGAGGTGTAAGTCCCAGCTTGACACCCAATGGGCCCTGCAGACGGTAATTGTTTTAATGCCGTGTGTTATGAGGCAGAGGCTGGGTCAAGGGTCTGGGAGGACAGGGTCGGAAACAGAGCCAGCAGAACGGCAGACACCAACACAGAGGTAGAAAGAAGAGAGAGGCTGAAAGAACGAGACACCGTCCAGACCTTGCAGAATCACTGACTGAGAACTGATTGAACCAATAAATCATAGAAATGGCTGAAAGGGAGAGGAAACCCAAGTCAGGTGAGCTGGTACTTCAGATTTCATTTTGTTTAACAGTTGCAGAAAATGGCACTTCACTTCATTACAGACACCACTTCATTACAGACTTAATACAGCTCGATGGAGCTTTATTAAGGTCACTTTACAGCTATATTTAAGATTAAAAGGGTAACACTATGAAATGCCTGCAGTCATTAAACCACCAAGGTGTCATACACACTTCAAAAGGTTCAAATATCTAGTTTGGGAGCATAAAATAAATTACCGGAAGCACATGAGTTCACAGATTTAACTAATAGTCAACCAATTAAATTAAAAGGACATGAGCGTGCTTGGTTATAGTGTACATCTCAAGAAAATTGAAATTCTAACATTATTATGCATGGCCAGCAGTGTCACGTAATGGAGTGGTGATAGCAGGGCATTCGCAATCCAATTATCATAAATAAACACAAACATTTTTCTAATGTCAGTGTTTTCTAGTCATCTCACACCAATTATAAAACATCTGGTCCTGTCTTTTAGTGTTTGGAAATGACTAAATATGCAAACTGGCCATTTTAATAGCTAACGTAAAGCTTTGCTACTGAGACATTCCTGTACATTGTGTGTGGTATGCAGCTCCAGACCACCATATATTTGGTTAACATTCTAACAACTCCGATGTGATGCTCAGATATTTGCTGGAAGCGGAAAGCCTTAGTTCTACAAAGCATTCTGATTCTGCATAAGATCTACATAACATGCAATATATGCAAAAACATACAAACAATCGTTTATTATAAATCAGTTTATAACAAATTATTACTTATATATTTTACACAATATAAAATATTCAGTTCACACAAACTGTGGTTCTAGATTGAAAGCCAGATCTAGGTCAAGGAACTGAGTTAGGTGGTGGGTGGCTACAGCGAGTTCAGACAGTGTGAAGAGAGGACACAGTTCAGGCAGTGTACTTTTCCTCCCCCTGCCTCTGGGTCTTGTGGTAGTGTGTGTAGCTGCTGTAGAGCTCATTGAACACCTCTCGGACGCCCATCTGCAAGGAGGATGACAGGAACTTGACGTCCCTCTCCACGCACATATCCAGGATTCGATACACACCCTCCGTCAGATGGCTCTTTATGTCAGGCCTCAGGGTCACCTGAACAAACACACACAAAAAAGACAGTCATAATATTTTTACTTTTTACCCCACTGAATAGATCTACACGCTAGGAGAGTCTAACCAGTCCAACCATCTCTTTTCGACAGCTTTACCCTTCGGTTTCAAAAGTACCAGCTAATCTGTAACAAGACCCTTACACCTCTATCTAACAGCCTGTTCCAAGACAGTAGAGAGGGTATTACATTGAGCGGAGAAACTTAATCATGTGCAGAGCGTCAGACGGTGTATTTAGACCTTCACTTTCTCTCCTTCTGCCTAGTTAAAGCAGGAATTCTTTATATACGTATTTATATATATTTTGCCACTTACTATTTTTATCGTTCAAAAAGGTGTGATTGGAGAGGTGTTGCATCCAGGTCAGATTTTTATTACTGAATCTTCACCTGCCCCTACACAATGTAGATCTGTGAGAGGGCATGAAAGGGACTACTTTCGGTAATACAACACAGCCCAACCCATCCCGGTCTGTCTAGGAGCCAGAGGAGAACAGAATGTCCTGCCAGGCAACTAGAGAATGGAGAGCCTCAACAGCAGCACCCAGCATCCAGCTCTCCTGAACAGCAGAGAGTTGCCAAATCACACACTGAGGTGATCTCTCACCTTGGCCTTGACCTACCTGTAGTTTGGAGCAAATGGAGGACTAGTTCACTTCTTTAAACTCAGCCATTATTCATCTGTCAAAGGCCCAATGCCAACATCTAATATTGGTCTACTAGAGTAAAAGGTACGAGTCAAATTTTCAGTGAGTTTCAGTCACTTCTGCATTTCTACTAAAAGCTCCTGAGTCATCCATTCAGGGGGCTCTATGGAATAAGCTGACTGGAGCATGGCATCATTTAAAAAGACGTCAGACTGGCAGATTTACAGCTGGAACTGGAAGACCAGGCCTCTCTTGGTAAAACCGGAAATGGAGATCATGAGAGCACCACTGAAGAACAACAGTACCGGAGGGTAAAAACAGCTATCAATATTACTAACTGATGAACTATCGCATTCACTGACTATTCTGGTTTGAATCTAGAACTTTTCTCTTGATGTCCCCTTCTTGTCCATGTCACTCACTAATTTCTGTCTTTGACAGAAGCCACTGTGGCCAAACCAAATCAAACATCTCTGTCAGACCAGGAAGGGTTGGCCCAGCTGAGGGCCTGGGATTACTGAGGAAATGAAAAAGGGACGCTCTTCACTCCCTCTCCTCCAAATCCCACAATCCCAAAAGGCAGCAGGACTTTGCCTCAGCAGCTTGACATGCAGTCCCTCACTGGTTGGGGCTCGGCACAAACAAACACCACGGAATCAAACGATCACCGCACAATCCCTGAATTTCATTTACACATGTGTTTATTGAGGACAGATGCAGGAGAGCTAGGGAGGGAGGATGGATATATAAGGGAATTGTTAGTTTTACCATTAATGGTGAAGATTAGAGAAGATGCACTTAACTAGGGGTGGACACAGATGTTCCTAGGCTGTCAAACTTGCTCCACCCCCCCCCCCCCCCCTCTCATATACAAACACAGCTATGAAGTTCTTACCTTCTGCAGCTCGGTTACATACTGAGCTATAATGAAGGAGGACAGGAGGGTGAAGCCCTCTGCAGTGGTAGCGATGTGAGAGTACATCCTCTCCACCAGCCTGGCACACCGCAACAGCTCCTCCCCATCCCCTCCGCCACCTGGGGAGAAGGAGGAGGAGAGGGGGTGAAGACTGGAGCATAGACTCAGTCATGTGTATGTGTGTGTGTATGTAGGTAGCTAATATTTAAACCATACATGTTTTACCAACTATAGCTTAGCATGGTTGCTTGTGCATGTAGACTTCTATATACTAGCATGGTATGAATGCTCAGTGTCAGTGATTGTCCGTCCCACCTCGGTCTGACTCTCCCTTCTGCCTGCCTTCTTTTATAATGGATGCCACCAGACGATAGAATGCATTAAGGAAGATGGGAGCTGCCTTCAGCATCACCTTGACACACACAGTCAAAGAGGGAGAAGAATGATCACCATACTTGGACATGAAAGAACTGCTCCAGAGGGGTGGGGTAATTTACAACTCTGTTTGCCCTTTGGTTTCTTTATCCATCTCTCTCCATTACATTTAACAGCAAGTTAAAGGTAAAACATCTCCCTCTATGGGATCTTTAGTACATTTGAAGTTTCAAAGGCTGTTGACTGAGCATATTCTGTCATCTGACTGTGAACACAGCTGGTATTGATGTAAGCTCTACTAGATGCTGTGTGTATTACCTGAGGGTGGCACTGAATGATAGCGAACAGTGTCTCATGGATGGCATGGAAGACATCATGGTACACAGGCAGGGGCAGCTGGTTCAGGGGGACAAATTCGATGGCACCCAGTACTATGGTCACATGATGGGGGTTGGAGAGGGACCCCTCTCCCCGACGTAGCAAGGCGGTTAGGGTGGTCAGTACCGGCACGGTGAGGTCAGAGGTCAACGCCACATCTTTTCTGGACTCCTGAACTATGAACTGGAAAGGGGAAGAGAGGATTGCGGAGTGTAGATAGACAGATTTGGCGGAGGAGGGGCAGAGGATAAAAATGAGAGACGAAGAGATGGCATTAAAGAGGAGAGCAAAGGCAGCAGTAAACATTTATAAAACTAAATCATTTCCCCCGCTAGCTGACACCCTCGTCCCCTGGGTCCCACCCATCCAGAGAAAAACTGAGGAGCAGGGAGAGGCAGCAGAGAGACTGGGCTGGGCCAGTCTAATTGCCCTGCTGCGGCTGCTAGGCCCAGTGGGCCTGCCTGGTAGATAGGAAACACATGCATCTATCCAGCGCAGACCTTGCCTCTGCCAAAACCTTGCTGCTGCCTGGAGATTATGTCCTTATACAGGCATGAAAGAGCAAGCGTCAATCAACATATAAACAGCACACAGAAAATAATACTTTATTAGTCTTATGTACATGTGACATGGGCTAACGCCCCCTCCCATATGAACCTTTATGCTACAGAGGAGATTGGAGTAGGTCATGTAACAGGTGAAAGCAATATAGTGATCATTTCAAAATATTGTGTCAGAGGGTGTGTTGAAATCAGTGCCACATTGCATTCTTCAAGAAGGCTCCCCAGGTGCACAGGAAATAGGAAATCCTGGGAGACAGGGTTCCCGACTGTCTGACAGCTTACCACCAGGGTGGAGATGAGCTGCGGGGTTAGGAGCCACAGAGCCTTACAGCAGGCCTCAGGGAGCTGGCAGCCACTCATGAGCCTCGTGAGGATGACTGCCGACAGCACCTCCTGGAACACACACACACACACACAGTCAATCTTCCGTCTACGAATTTGAAGTATCATCTTTTACGCCTTGGCAAACTGTTTTAATAGGACAACTGTGGTAGAAGCAGGGAAAGGAATATGAAAAATATAATATTATAGTTTCAAACATGAAAGTGATAAATGAGTCCATTTACACACTTCCGAGTTGTCATCCATAAAGGATCCGTTCTTACCCTGTGAGCACCTGCACGGATGTGGGCTGTGTCCAGTCCATCTTTGAGCAGCAGCAGGAGCAGATGGAAGCGTTCTGGTGTGCTCCTGGCCAGCAGGTGGTGTAGTAGCTCCTCCACTGGCTCATCCAACTCTGCCACCTCACAGACAGCCAGCCACGAGGCTGAGGCAGCACCGATATCATCAGCAAACAGTAACACGATTGCTCGTAATCATCTGGTACGATAATCCCACAAAATCTATCGAAATGGAAATGGATTTTAAGAGGGCCACGTACCTCCCAGGAGTTTGACGACTTTCTGTAGAACCTGAACAAATAGCTTGTCCAGTTCGGCTGCTTTCCACCTCTCCATCGCACAGTAATACTGCCCCAGGAACTGGAGCGATGACACCAGGAAGTCCATTGGGCGAGGGGCAGGACAAAGCTCTCGGAGGATTTGCTGGCAGAAGCTGCTGTACATGGGCATGTGACTGAGGCTGACCTCTCTATTGCTCTCCTGTGGGCTGGCGGCCAGCTGGCTGCGGACCATTCCAGTCACCACGTCCACAAAGAAGGCCTGGCGCAACAGACTGCCTGTTTGGGCCTGCAGGCTTATTTGGACGACGGGACCCAGCACTGCGTTGATCCTCTCCAGTAGCTGGCCTAACGTCTCATCCAGTGGTTTGCTCTTCCCCATTGCAGAGGTCATTGCCTGGCCCATCGAGGTCAAGCAGGCCAGCAGCAGGTGAGAGGAAAACAGGTCCTTAGTATCAGACTGAGCAGGAACGACTGTTGCTGACCTCACTGCCACCTCACTGTCCAACATAAAGGTGGTGAACTTCTCCAGGTTGAGACGGACGCTGCTCTTCCTGTGGATGATCAGATGGATCAGAGACTGCATGAAGTCTTGCAGGGACCTGAGGAAGGCCAGCCAATCAGAGCTGTCCAGGGTCAGAAACAGACCTTGGTTGCTATGGGAGAACAAAGCAGTCATGGTTGCTTCTAGTAGGCTGCTGCCGTGGATGATCTTCAGAACACAATGGGAGTTCCTTCCTGCCAACAGAGTTCCCATTAGACTGAGCAGCTCTCCCAGCAACTGTACTATGGAAGTAGGGTTGACATCACAGCAAGGCTGCACTTGCTTCACTTTGAGGAGGAGCAACAGGAACAGCTCTGAGAAGTCTTCAGAGGACATACCATCTGGGTTTAGAGTTCGAACAACCTGAAGTATAGTGAGAAGTTCTGCTGTGAGTGTTTCAGACAGAGACACAGAAGCATCGTCCTTACTGGGACACAGTAACTCCTGGGCGACAGCCTCAAGTCTCTTCTGAGGAGAAGAGGATTCATCCATGGCATCTCCTTTCACTTGAGTGACACTTAAACTTTGTGTGTTTCCAGTAACTGCACCAGATACTTCACAGAAAGTCTTCAGTGGTGTACAGACAGATGCGGTGTCAGACGCTCCGAGGACTCTAACGATTCTTTGTGTGAGTGACCTGACGAGGGCGGAACAGAGTGTAGGTGTCTCCACCAATAGGGGGCTCTCTAGCAGCTGTCTGGAGATGAAAGGGATTGAGATGTGCTTCTCTGCTGTGTCGCCTGCTTGCGTGTCAAGCAGAGAGCTGAGAAGAACACAAGCCAAATGACTCACGTCACCCTCAGAGATGTAAGGAGCGAGGAGAGGCAGGTTAGAGGTCACCAAGTAGAGGTTTGCAACAGGGTAGCTGCTGGCATCTACACTGGTGATCTGGCCATCCCAGAGTGGCTTGTTAGACTCTGACAGCTGCTTTTCCTCTTTTCCCACGATGGACTGGGTGGCTTTGCAGAGGATCTCAGAAGTTCTGGACTGGGCCAGGAGCTCATTCGATAACAGGACTTTCTTCAAATGCTGGATAGTAAGCAGTTTCAGTAGGATACGGCTCATAGGGGTGTGATTCTGGTCTGACAGGGAGAACCGGCCACTGTTTGTCACTATCACATCTGAAAGAACACTCAATATGGAGTCTAATGGGCCGGAGAGGTCTGGGTCTGGTTCTGAACCCGAAGATGTGTACTTACTACAGTGAATCTGGAAGAGAATGTTTGCCTCCATCCAGGTGTACCAAAGGAGGAGGCCTGCCTCCTGGGTTTTCTCAACCCACAGCTCCCTTGCTGTGTGCTCTGGGACTTGTTCTAAAATGGCATTCACAACCTGTAGCATCTCCTCCATCACAGACTGGGTCTGTCTGACCGCCAGCATAGGACTGCTGCTGTCTAACGTCTTCACACTGAACAAGACAGAGAACAGCAACCCGCTAAGAGAGAAGAGTTTCAGCGCCATGTCTTCATTTTCTTCCAAGTCTGGGATGATGAAGTTCTGAATGCTCTCCAGGATCAGGCTGCAAACCTCCAAGCTCTGGCTCACAGGAGTGTCCAGCAGACAGGCAGCAAGGGCTTGATGTGTTGCTCTGGATAGGAGAGGCAGCCGGAGGTGGTCGACTGCAGGGCGGCACAGGACATTCAGCAGCTCTTGGAACAGCCGGGGTAGCTGGCGAAGCTTGGTATAGATCTGGAAGACAGCGGAGACAAGGGACTCTCGGGCCTTCCTAACTCGGGAATCAAGGGATTCGGAGTCCACCCAGGCAATGGATAGCAGCTCATCCAAGTCTGGTTCTAGGATAAGGTGGTTGAGATTTAGTGTAGCCTTGAGGCAGCGATACCAGGCTGCAATCCCGGGTTGGGGCTGGTTTAACAACAGCTCAACCACCTTCCTGTAGAAGGTAAACTGGGCTTCTCCATGTTGGATCCTGTCTGAGGCTACATTGTATATGTCCCCAGACTGACACAGGTTGAGTAGACTCTCCAATGCCAGCATGGCCAGACTCCAGTTGTCAGGCTGGAACACCTCACTGACAGTCAGCTGGTCTGAGAGGTCAAAATCTAGTCCTGTGACCAGACGGGTCAGCATGAGGAAGCAGAGCATCTTCTCATTTCCACCTTTGCAATAGGCGTCCAGAGAGAACCTGAAGAGCAGGGGAAGGGAGCTGGATTTGACAATGTAGTGGAGGTCCGGATCACAATAGCCCTCGGCACACAGCTTGGTGAGGATGGAGCTGACCGGTGAGAGAACGCCCTTCCCTGTTGGTCCTTTTTTACCGACCGTCCTAGTACCTTCTTTGGCTGGGGTTAACTCTTCCCGATAGGCTGGAAGATGTTCAGGCGGGAAGAGGGCAGATTGCAAGAGGGCGTCTATCTTGATCCGGATGTCCCTGCTCAGCTGTTGCCGCAATCGGGAGTCATCCTGGGGAGTCCAGGCTCTCGAGGTCAACAAGTGTCGGAGGAGGAGGAGAGGCTGCAGAAGATGGGATGACACATGGGAGAAGACACGGGTGGGATTTCCCTGCTGCTTCTGGACCACCAGGTAGCTGCTTAACACCTGGAGAACGACTTCAAACATCTGAGGAGACAGTTGCTCTGCGATTGGCTGAGGCTGGGGGACTGTGGAATCTGTCACTGGTTGATCCTGGGCCATCGGGGGCTCTGCTGCTGGTTGGTGGAGCCTGGAAGAGGCCAGGAAACAGTGCTTGGCCAGCAGGTCCACCAACAACTCATACTTGGTTGTGAAGGTGGCAGCAAGGACCGTGGAGGATAGAATGCTCTGGCAGCAGTTTAGCACAGTGGACACAGCCACAGGGGAAAGCCCTGTAGACACACCAGAGGTAAACTCCTGGATACGGTCAATAATAACCTGGCAAAAGATGGAAAGATAGGGTTCAGTCAAGAAATATTGAATATGCACTTTTTGTAAAGCTCTCTTTCCTGAAAGTCGCTTTGGATAAAAGTGTCTGCTAAAAAATGAATACATGTAAATAGCAAACTTCAATAGCATTGAAGTTCTAAGAGCAGAGTATATAATCAAGTAAATAATAAAACTGCCACTTACTTGTGCTAATGGCTGACGAATGCTGACAGTTTTCCCTTGGCTAAGGACATGTTGTAGCCTCTTGCTGTGTAGAATGTTGTCCAAGTAAGTCCACAGGCCCTCCACTACTTCCTGTGGCAGTTCTGCCTTCTTGCTATAGTAGCATGTCAGCGCATGACTCGTCCAATCAATAAGCACCTGCAACGATGTTGACACAGAACCATTCTAGACGAACTATTGAGCGTCTTAACAGAATAAGGACAATTCTTTATTTGAGTGTTTGGCAGAAAACAACAGTAACTGACCTGTTCCTTGTTAGGCAATACACATTGATTTGAGATCCATGCAAAGCGGGCAAGCTTCAGTTTGTCTTCCCAGGGAGTACGGGGGTTCTTAAGTTTCGAGTATATACCCGAGTATATGGCAGTCATAGCTGGAGCCTGACCAGCTATAAAGAGGGAGTTGACTTGGTCAATAAGTAGCATAGATAAGTCGGCTAGTCAATTATGCAGGCATTAGGTAGCCTAACTTTTATTCTAATAGGCTGACGAATGATTGAGAGAAATCAGCAAATTAATGTGAGTATATTAATCTTAAATGAAAGATAAGTGATGAACATACTGCACACTTCTAGGTGTATGCTAAAGCTAGGCTAGTTAGAGCTAGCTTAGTTACTATCATGTTGCTATATGATCTAAAAACAGTGCCATGTGCTATAACTAAAGTCTTGACTTATAAAGCGTAGGCTATTGCTTTTATGGCAGTTAATTTAAGTGTTTTTATGCATTTCTTATGCTAAATACTTACAGTTTTCCTGTCTACACGTGTCGATCTGTTGTGCTTGACAGACACTCGTGAACTCTGAACTCCAACCTATCCGCTCCTTGTGCCAGACAAACATAATCGAGTGCTGAATTATAGCTATGTAATTTTTACAAAACGTGTAGACTTCCTATCAAATCAGACAGATCAACTCTGTATGGCTCAATGAGCATTCATACTTGTGCCCTTGTCCCCACTTTCGGTGTCCTGGCTAAAACTTTTTTTTTTGCAGTATCGACTTGGCAACGTTTCTAAAAAAGCATGTATTTAATATTAGTTTCTGACATGCATCTCTTTCTTCCCAATTTAGTGGTTCGTGGTTATAGTTTATGTCAGCAAACATCTCTGTTAAAACTTGGTTGGTGGAGAAACTGTATAGAACAGATGATTTCAGATGATGACAGTTTGTTTGGTTATGTCTAGCCACAAACTTTGCCTCTTGTGACACATCGGCCATTGATTTCACCGACGAGCAGTTAGATAAACGTTACAGTGAGACAGACAACCACAATGTTAGCTTGCTAGTTAGCCAGGTGGTTCTCCGGGGTGACCTTCTTCGTCTCTGGTTCCAGGTCTTACTTCTCGCGGTGAAGGTCTGTTTTTTGGTGGGTAGTGGGTTTGGCTGTCCTTGTTGCCTGGAGATTGCGTGTTTGGATGAGCTACTCCCACCCATCCACGGACAGATTGTTGTGACAGGGTGCTGCTAGCGCGTGATACGAGATAACTTGGCGTACTAACAAGCTCCCTGAACGTGACTGTCATGAACAGATAAAATGTTAAACAACTGTCAAACTCGAACAATGTAGCTAACTAGCTTATCCTTCGTCGTTGGTGTTGTTTTCATAGCATTGGGAAGGATGGATGTGGACAAATTCTGCTCTCCTTGGATTCATGCGTCGTCGTGGGTAACATGCAATCAGCACTAATCAGATTTGTTATCGAGCAGTAGTTAGATTGTTAATATCCGCTTTTAGTAACCTGACAACAATGGTTCAAGGTAAAACAGCTTATTAGTTATATATAAGCTCTATGCTGCTTGTCAGATTGAATTTACTTAGGCTGTAATTCGTTTGCAGCAGACGTCTTGTAGAATGAGACTGCTTTTGCAGATGTCTAGATGTACAGGCGGGGTGCATCTACTGAAACGCAAGATTGTTCACTCCCGTGCGCACAGACTGTTTTGGATAGAGAACCATGTCATCAGGGGACAGAGAATCAAGCGAGATCCTTCAGCAGCGGAGACATTTTTGGAACCTGCGGCACGCCCCTCGCTCTCTCGGAGACACGTAGCCGCTCTTGTGCCGTGCTGGTTTCCACTTGGAAGGTTTTACGGTCCCTTGACCAGGAGCTCGTGGACGGCCACTCACGCGTGTGCCTCTTACAGTTCTTCAAGCAAGTCTAAACCAACAACTCAACATGGAGTTGACAATACATTTGTTCCATCAACGGAGAAGAGGGAACCCCCCACCACCATACCATTCAAGGATGTCAGAAGGATAATGTCTCTTGCTCACCCAGAGCGCTGGAGACTGTCAGGTGTGACTACCTTATCCATTCTACACAGCACAGATGCATAGACAGGGACAACAAGTGTCTCTCTGGTCTCAATGAGTTTGTGTGTCTTTGTTTATTGTTCTTTCTCTAACTCTGCCCCCCTTTAGCTGCGATTGGCTTCCTAGTGGTTTCTAGTTCGGTCACCATGTCAGCCCCCTTTTTCCTGGGCAAAGTGATAGACACCATCTACACCAGCAGCTCCGATGACTTCACTTCCTCCCTCACGTCCCTTTGCATCATGCTGTCTGGGGTCTTCCTTGCTGGGGGTGCCGCCAATGCCGCTCGGGTCTACCTTATGCAGGTCTCAGGTGAGGCAGCTTAAAGGAAAACATACAAGGTGGAACTGCGGTTCAGGTCAAGAGGTTACAAGGGTTAGGGTTATTTACGTGAAAGCAGTGCAGGTCTAATTGTGCGTGCGTATGTGCGTTTGACTGTCGCAGGGCAGAAGATCGTGAGGAACCTCCGGGTGTCCCTGTTCTCTTCCATCCTGAGACAGGAAGTAGGGTTCTTTGACAGGACGCGCACCGGCGAGCTGATCAACCGGCTGTCGGCAGACAGCACGTTGGTGGGCCGCTCCGTGACAGACAACCTCTCAGACGGCCTCCGTGCTGTGGCTCAAGCTGCTGCCGGGGTCAGCATGATGGTGAGCACACACACACACACACACACACACCAGTGTGCACATCATAGGTGTATAGACATCAACATCCAAGTCTTTTATCCAGGTCAGAGGTAAATGTTGGAAATTTAGTACACATGGTAAATTCCAGTGTCATTGTGATGTCTGGGTTGGAACAAGGAAGCAAGGCTTTCTTTCCTCCAGGTGTGTCTTATTTATGGCATCCTATTGTCTTCTCTGCTGGTGCTAAACATAGCTATATCGGTTGACAAACTGGCTGGGCCAAAGTTCAGCCTGATGAAGAAACCAGGATGTCTGTATAGTTCCTGGTAACAGATCATTCAGCAAATTCACTGTTGCGTGGTAGCAGTTGACATTGCCCATACTCAATTAAGTTACTTCCTGTTATAGCTATGTGGATGGTACCGTCACGCCTTAGTTACTGAAAGTAATCACAGTAATGACTAGTTTCTCAAAGTGGTATTGTGTCTCAGTACACAGACACTTGCCTGTAAATAGGCCTGAAGCAATATTACAGCATTCTTACAGACCTGGACTAGGTTTCAAGGTGAGATTTTCTTCCTGCCTCACCCCCGTTCCTGTCTCCCTCCAGTTCTACGTGTCCCCCAGTCTTGCAGCGTTTGTGTTGATGATCGTCCCTCCCATGGCTGTTCTTGCAGTGGTCTATGGCAGATACCTGCGCTCCATCTCCAGACGCACACAAGACTCACTGGCTGAGGCCACTCAGGTGAGAGCAGACACACACACACGCATCCTCCAGCCGCATGCCTTCTCCCATTGACTTGAATGGTGAGGTTCATCTTCTATGAGCTCCATTTTCTATACCCTAGCTGGCTGAGGAACGCATCAGTAACCTGCGGACAGTGCGTGCGTTTGGGAAGGAGCTAACCGAGGTGGAGAAGTACATGGAGAAGGCTGACTATGTTTTCCAGCTGGCCAAGAAAGAGGCTGTCTTGAAAGCAGGGTTCTTTGGAGTGGTGAGCATTCGGTGGTTCCGAACTGTGGTTCAGATTAGCGAAACCCCACAGAGATACAGTTTGAAGATTGTACCATGGGAAACACATTCCGAATTGATAGCCCTAAATAACCCTAATTTCTCGACCTAGCACAGTTTAGATCGATCGAGAAACTGAAACTGAATAATGATGTAATTTCCTCTGAAAATGTGCCCAGTCCAGTTCACTTAATTCTGACGAAAGACGTCAGCCACATGATTGTGAGACGGTGTGTGCGTTCTGTGCTTCTGCTTTCTGATCTGCGTTTGTGTGTGTATGCGTCTCACAGACGGGGTTAAGTGGGAACATCATAATCCTGTCGGTGCTCTACAAGGGAGGCCTGCTGATGGCAAATGAACACATGACTGTAGGGGAGCTGTCCTCCTTCCTCATGTATGCCTTCTGGGTAGGCATCAGCATCGCAGGTAGGACACCCAACAGGACAGCACACACACCCCTCTGCACGACACTGAGTGGTTCAGGCCTGCGTGCAAATCTCAACCTGTAATTTGCTGCTGCTCAAGTCTTAGTTTGTGTGCATCTGTGATTGATTGGGCAGGCATGAGCTCGTTCTACTCAGAGATGATGAAGGGGTTCGGAGCAGGGGCACGGCTGTGGGAGCTAATGGACAGGAAGCCGGAGTTTCCCCTAAATGGTGAGCCAAGCACACACGCACACGCAATACTTTAGTATTCACGCGAATGTCATTACAAGGTTGAAATGTCTCTCCGTCTGCAGAGGGGCTGATCTTGGCACCAGAGCAGCTTAGAGGCCAGCTGGAGTTTCACAACGTCACCTTCTCATACCCGACCCGCAAGGACGCGCCCATCTTCCAGGACCTGACCCTGTCTGTGCCAGCGGGCACAGTCATGGCTGTGGTGGGCCCCAGCGGCTCAGGGAAGTCCACCCTGGTCTCCCTGCTGCTGCGCCTCTATGACCCGGACTCAGGTAGGGGTCAGGGAGAGGGGGGGGGGGGCATGATGTAGCAAGGATAAGAAAGATGTAAATAATGTGTGGTTGAAAGAATAAGGGATGGAGAACAGATGGGAGGAGCAACCTTTTGGGTTTCTGATGATTACTTGACATAAGGTTTTCATACGGAACATTTTAAGGAAATGTATGACCTGGGGTCGAATTGCAGCTTCAGTAAGACCGTCTGACACATTCTCCTATTTTAGGTGTGATCACTATTGATGGGCGGGATGTACGGGATCTCAATCCTTATTGGCTGAGGAGTCACATTGGAACAGTCAGTCAGGTAAATGTGTACAGCTGTTCAATTGGAACCTTCCTATTTAGCTTTTGTAGTAAATTGGTGCCTATTTGTTCTCCCTTTCCCTGTTTCTCTATGAATTCTAATTTTCACCATATGATGAAATCCCTTACTACCTCTCTAATCTCACCCCATCTCCTCCTTCCTCCTCTTGCTCATCTTTCATTGTTCTCCTTTCCCTTTCTCTTTCCCCTATAGGAGCCAGTGCTGTTTTCCTGCTCTATTGCTGAGAACATTGCCTATGGAGCAATCGACTCCAGCACTGTGACAGCCCAGGAAATACATCAAGCCGCCCGCATAGCCAACGCCTATGACTTTGTACAGGCTTTCCCAAAGGGCTTTGACACTGTAGTAGGGGAGAAGGGTGTGCTGCTGTCAGGTAAGTACAAGGAGACCACACCAGGCCTGTGTCAAGGTTTCACAACCCACAATTACGACCAATGACAAATGATTGTGTAAAACACTTTACTGTACATACTGCCAATATCTCTGAACCATACCTTCTCACTAATGTGTGGGTCTTATGAGCAGCAGAAAAGCTCTGTAACATTGCATCTCATTTTTGCGATTACTTGCAGGTGGTCAGAAACAGAGGATCGCCATAGCCAGGGCTTTGCTCAAGGTAACTGTTTTTCACATCACTGTCTGCACTATGCTCGTTTTGCTTTCAACCCAAGTTCTTTTTTTAATTTTATTTTTTATTTCATCCTCTCAGAATCCCAAGATCCTTTTACTTGATGAAGCTACGAGGTAAGAGTATATACACAATACAAACTTGTCACAAACTATCTGGTAATGACTGACCAATGATTATGTGAGCCTAAGTATATCTTAACCGATGTCCACCCCCCACTCAGTGCACTGGATGCAGAGAACGAGTTCCTGGTCCAGGATGCGTTGGAGCGCCTGATGGAGGGCCGGACAGTGCTGATCATTGCCCACCGTCTCTCCACCATTCAGAACGCCGATGCCGTGGCCGTGCTGGACCAACGACGTGTGGTGGAATGCGGCCAGCACGCCACGCTGCTAGGCAACCGGCAGGGCCTGTTCCGCAAGCTGATGGAAAAGCAGGCCTTTCTGCAGGAGGGACAGAAGCAGGCTGTGCGCTGAGAGAGGAAGGGAGCCAGGGAGGGAAGGTATGGAAAAGGGAGAAAGTACAAGCTTTTATCGGAGGAAGGAAGAAATGTAGAGGTTGGGAGAAATACGAGGAAAAGGCCTTCCTGGAAGGCAGGGAGGGAGAGAGAGGAGAGAAGGAGGACCAGAAACACTGAAGTGGAGGAGCTTAAGAGGACAATAGTGAAACCTTGTGCAACTATCAGAGCATCTATAATCAAGACTTGCTTTTTTAACCAAATAACAGTCCTGACGGCATATAAATGGACATGACTGCAAAGTATATTTATTTATATTTTTTCTGTTGAAAATTTGAATGTATTCCATGTCATGTATCCACGCTTGCCAACTCACACATCTGACATGACTCCCTCACTGTGGTTCTGTGTCTTATGTCAAATGAACAGCGACACACCCAAAAGCTAAATCCCACACCAGCCGCTTGGTCCAAGTTGACAACCTTGTATATCTATAATCAAGTATGACAGTGCGTTTATAATGTACATTGGACCTTTACTCAGGTCACTGACTAACATTCGTTAACGCAGAGCACTGATATTGTATCACTGATAATAGGCAGAATCTTTTATTGCAAGATTTGTGAGGGGTAATGTTGACAGGGTTAGTCTTGGTTCAACTGTGATGAGTTCATGTGCTTCATTCATTGTACGTAGGGCCATGTCACCATCATGACCAGACCACTGCCATACAGTAGCTTTGACTGGACTGGTACAGTATATTGGTTTTGTGAAGGCTACAATCCCAAATCAATAATCAAGCTGTTTCTTGTGTTTTCTGTGTTTTTGTCTAATTTCTGCTGGATGATTTGACTCACGTATGTTTTGATAAGAAATATGCAGCTTGTGTGTGTACTCATATCAGTTAGTCAGGTCAGCTGAGATTGTAGCCTTGTGTGTTTCATACCACAGTTAACCATTAATTCATTGTGTTCAACATGATTTGTTGTTGAGCAGTACACCATCTCTACTTTGGAATACAATGGTGGTGTATCATCTTACCTGGAGACAGGGGATGTCTGTGACTATATTGTACTGTAGCAGAACAGGCCATTGTCTGTTCCCTGTGCTGAGACCTTTAACAGCGAACCACCCAGTTGTCATGATTCTTCAGGTCATGTAACATGTCTCAATACTCATTCAATGGAGTTATACTGAAAGACTGTACACTGAAACATGAGTATTTTCTACAGGATCAACTTTAACCAGAGTTCACCATCCATAAAGTATATCACTATTGAGACCTAAATCACGTATGTGTGCAGGTTTGTGTATGAATGTTTCAGGAGACCTAAATACAGATTTTCTATACAGAGAGCTCAAGGTAGCTTTTTTATGGTGTTAATAATGTATTCTATTCATATAAGATATTTTAATGATTTGTGTTAAATTATTAGGTCTTAGTAAGAAATAAACCTATTTCCAGACACGAAACCAAGTGGCATGTGTACGTAATTTCATCCAGTTTTATGTTACTGTTGGAACATACGATCACGAATTGTTAACAGGAAGCCCACAGGTCAATACCTCAAACACACCAGCAGGGGGTGGACTTGTCACTTATTTCAAAGACTGAGGAGATTATTTGTGGCTTTGGTGATCGAGGCCAAGACAAATAGGTGACCAGAGGAATAACAGTTGGGTGATCCTTAAGATAGTCGAGCAGAGGGTTTGTTGTTTTGTAGCTATATTTTCACGAGGGGATTTAGGGCCTAGGGATTCCATCCCTGACCACATCTTCAAAGAGTATGAATGCCGTAACAATTGCCAATGCGTCATGATACATACTTACAAAAAAAATACATTATTTTGTACCACACGGCATGGTCTAATTATGAAAGAGTTCCTCTTGTGTTGGAATGTATGAATGCACTTTGAGGTCGTACTATCAGATCGGATGCTGGAATGAGGAATCATGAGTTAACTCACCAGCATCTTTACATTCGACATCCTTCCATATAGGCCTTAGGTACCACAAACTCTGAACAACAACTAAACTTGGTTACAAATATTCCACCATTTCACAAAACCTTTTTTCCGGCTATTAGCCTTTAATATTTAATTTGGAAGTGCAGTGAGATTTTCAGCAGAGGCATGCCATCACCAATTACATTTTGCACAACAAATCAGACATAAAAAGGGATGCTACCATTCTTAAAAATACCATGTGTGAATAACCAATTTCCTCATGGACGATTACAAAAAGCTATGCAGAAAATGTGCTTTGCTACAGCGGTTTATCCATTGGGCGCCAGACTCGTAGTGGCCCATATTTGTGCTCTGTTTAGGGACGATGATCCTGCGTGTAAGACAGGATAGTGCCAAACGATCTCGGGGTCTCCATGTACGGGCCTGGCACAGCGGCCGGGAGTCGGAGCGACAGTTCCATATATGGAGCGCGCTCTCACTCCGAACAGAGAGCCGCTCAGCCTGCCTACGGAGTTCCCTTGCGCGCCCTCCAAGAACCTAATATGGATGACGACTGGGAAGAATTCCAACGGAATCCATCGACATTCTGAATGGTGGGTGAGAAGGTGAGTATATAAGGGTTGAGGGGTGAAGGTGCTACTGTAGCTGGATCCAGCAGCAGTTGCGTTTGGCACTCTGAGCTTTCTCTAAAACAGACTCCACCAAGGTAAGACACGTGGACTAGATCAAGACAGCATGACTGGAGTGGCGCCACCGATCACTGGATTGTTTTGTTGACACTTGGTCACAGATGATGGTGTCATCTTGTCACCTGAAGGATTAATAGGCATTGGCATGGCAAAAGAATAATGTCCATATGGTCTCAAAAGGATTAGGATATGGTTTGAGAATAATTTACACAAATAGTAAATGTTAGATCTACATTGATAGGCAGCCGACCTGATTTATAATGCATTTGTGACTTTGGGTTTGTGTTTATGCCTGTTGTATAAGGATATGGCCAAAGACAAAACGAAAATGTACTATTGAATAGTTTTATTGTGAATAGTTGCATTGTTAATTCATCATGTAACCTTGAGAGGGTGAGCTGACAGGGTCCTGTTCGTGCAAAAATGTATAGTGTATCAATTTATATTTTATCTTCTCTCTTTCTTAATTTGCTGTTACCGTTTTATCAAGCCACAGATTTTATGAATCTTTATGAAATTGTAATTATGTTGCTCAGAGGCGTGCGTTTGTGTTTGACAAAGTTCCGTTACGCGTGAGCCCTGTGATATTTGACATATTTATTTTGTTGCCCATTCAGTACTCAGGATGTGTGACGACGACGAGACTACCGCCCTTGTGTGCGACAACGGCTCCGGCCTGGTCAAGGCTGGCTTTGCCGGTGATGACGCTCCCAGGGCTGTCTTTCCCTCCATCGTTGGTCGCCCTCGTCACCAGGTACATTACAACTCAACACTCGGGGCTGTTAAAGAGCACACTGTCAGCCACTATCGCTCATAACATCCTTTTCCAGACTAACATGAATTTTTCTGTTTCCTCCAGGGTGTCATGGTGGGTATGGGTCAGAAGGACTCCTACGTAGGAGACGAGGCTCAGAGCAAGAGGGGCATCCTGACCCTGAAGTACCCTATTGAGCACGGTATCATTACCAACTGGGACGACATGGAGAAGATCTGGCATCACACCTTCTACAATGAGCTGAGAGTGGCCCCCGAGGAGCACCCCACCCTGCTGACTGAAGCCCCCCTGAACCCCAAGGCTAACCGTGAGAAGATGACCCAGATCATGTTTGAGACCTTCAACGTCCCCGCCATGTATGTGGCCATCCAGGCTGTGCTGTCCCTGTACGCCTCCGGTCGTACCACTGGTAAGAATACGCCTTTTTACACATTTGCATCATGGACCAATAAACTCCCTTCATACTGTCCTGCTACTAACACTTGACGCTCTCGATTGCGTTCCAGGTATTGTGCTGGACTCCGGTGATGGTGTGACCCACAACGTCCCCATCTATGAGGGTTACGCTCTGCCCCACGCCATCATGCGTCTGGACCTGGCTGGTCGTGACTTGACCGACTACCTCATGAAGATCCTGACTGAGCGTGGCTACTCCTTTGTCACAACCGGTGAGACTCTTTTACCCTACTTTTACGCATCATCTTAACAATCCAGTAGCTTATGTAGCACCCCATTCCTGCCTCGTTCTGTCAAAGTCTACTTTATTCACAAGGTGCGCGTAATGTGTGCATAACTGGATTGTCTGCTGAACGGTCTGACCAATTATACAATACTTGTCATTTCCAGCCGAGCGTGAGATCGTGCGTGACATCAAGGAGAAGCTGTGCTATGTGGCTCTGGACTTTGAGAACGAGATGGCCACCGCTGCCTCATCCTCCTCTCTGGAGAAGAGCTACGAGCTGCCCGACGGTCAGGTCATCACCATCGGTAACGAGCGTTTCCGTTGCCCCGAGACCCTGTTCCAGCCATCCTTCATTGGTGCGTAACATATATTTATTTAATAACAAAAAATGGTTGTAGTTCAGTGTGTGAATATTCTAATTGCTGTGCATCGCCTCAACAGGTATGGAGTCTGCCGGTATTCACGAGACTGCCTACAACAGCATCATGAAGTGCGACATTGACATCCGTAAGGACCTGTACGCTAACAATGTGCTGTCTGGTGGTACCACCATGTACCCTGGTATTGCTGACCGTATGCAGAAGGAGATCACCGCTCTGGCCCCTAGCACCATGAAGATCAAGGTGAACAAACACACAATTCCCAAATCTTACAAGTCGATTAAAACATTTAATTAAATGTCCTGGTTACTTACACACATTCTCCCGTCGTATTTGTTTAGATCATTGCCCCACCTGAGAGGAAGTACTCCGTCTGGATCGGAGGCTCCATCCTGGCCTCTCTCTCCACCTTCCAGCAGATGTGGATCAGCAAGCAGGAGTATGATGAGGCAGGCCCATCCATCGTCCACAGGAAGTGCTTCTAAATGCACAACCCTCCTCTTCCTCATCTGCAACCTTATACGCGTCTGCTTATTCGGGCTCAAGCAGTGAAACAGCGACACATTGTTGTCATATGGACAGTTTAGGCACGTTATTTTCAACCGCCTCCGTTACACGGAGGAAATGCTGCAACTGTGAACCAACACAACCAAAGAACAAGACATGCCATGTTTTCTAACATGTGAATGTATATGTATATAAATTTTAATTTATTAAAAGTCCATTATTTGGTATTTTTTACAGTGGTCTTGTCAGTTTTAATATTCGAGAATATTAGATACCATGGTAAAGCGTATGCATTATCTCGAGTCTGTCTGTGTCGCTTGTGAGAGAGGTGGGAGACCCAAGAGCTTGACTTCCCTGGAATGTGCACTGCTGGCTGCTTGACTTGGGGTTCTCAAGCTCCACAAATCTGACACATGATCCCAACGCTAGTATTCCAATGGTGTTTAAGCACCCACACACACGTAGGCATACACCCTTATTAGGCAATGTATCCCTTTTTATGGAAATAATGGAACAAAATTAGAAGCGTCCAATGAAACATAAGCTGTTATGTCAAGTCGTGATATATGAAACTAAGAAGGCCAACGTCTTTATCGTTATAGGCCTATAAGTGATTAATAGCTCTATTATGACTACTCGACTTGTTATTAGTGGATGGCGGTGTAACCATCAAGCATGGTAATTTCTCCCTAAACATCCACCTGTTGAGGGGGAAGGGGCTTTTTAAATGCAGCTCAGCTCGGGGCGGAGTTAAATACGGAGCCAGCCTATTACGGCGCACAAGACGCCATCTGTTCTGTTTCGCGTCTGTGAAATTCTTCCCTGTAAGTATACCAAATTAGAATGTATAAACTATCGACACTTTGCTATTAGACTATGTTCGATGTCATTGAGAATAAACGTAGCCTAGTTAATTTAGAAAAGCCTTCGACACAAGGCATGAACGTTTCTTCTGCGTCAATGCATATACAGTAGTCATTTAACATGCAATTATTAACAGTGATTGACAAAAAATGAAATAGTATTATGTATTTGCTACTAGGCTATCGTCTAAATCAAAAAGCATTATGATAGAGCACAATAATATGATTTCTTGCGATAGTGCACAGGCTTATGCGCAATCGCCAATGTTAACTACATTACAACAAACCCTTTAAATGATTAATAAGTTCCCTATACGTCTCTTGCGAGATAGGCCAATATAAAATCGTTTGCAGAACGCCCTCTACGCAGATAAACGGGCGGAGACATGGGGGGGTGTGTCAAGCTACGCAGTTTAGCTCCACTTCTGCTCAGCTATTGGTTTCCATTCACCGTAAGACTTCCCCTTGCAGACGTATGTTTTGGTTTAAATGACTGGCGGGGCGTGTATGCACGTATGGCAGAGTTGTTTTAACAAATCTGTTATTATGGTACCTAATTAAATAATTCTGCTTTCTCTATTTTGTAAGACAAACAATGATTACAAAAAAGATCCGATCGGAATACATGAAGAAATTCAAGGACCCAAAATGGGAAACCTACTCTAAGTGTTACGAAGAGATGGTTAAATACAGATTAGCGAGGAGACTTCTGGAACATTCGCACAATCCGTTTTTCTGGAACGAAGGGGACAGCGACTCGGAATCCAGTGGCAGCCCCATTCCTCTTAACAAAAACAAAGTCGAACCTCTCGTCGTGAAAGACCAGTCCTCATCAGGATGTGACCGAAAGGCACCGGAGCACCGGGAGATTCAAAAAACATTTGAACAGAAAATCCCTGCATCAGAGGGAGCGCCGCATCCGCGGACAGAGAATGTTCTGCCAGAGACCGCTCCATCCATTGGTATAAGGCAATGTTTTATATCAATGTAATTTTAACTCGCAAACATACTAAAGTGCTGTTATTTTATTGAATCATGTATTTCAAGTTGACGTCTTTCCAGATGGCCTGGCTGTGGACACCAGTAAGGTTGGAGAAACAGAGGAGGAGAGGACAGGTAGAGCTACAGATGGTCCAAAACTCCCTGAGGAGGAGCCAGCAGAAGTGCCCAAAGCCAAACACTCAAAGAGACCCCTCAAGCTCAGAGGTCCACTAAGGCGACTAAAAGAGCCCAATAAGGAGAACACACACCCGTTTGCCCTGTATGGTGGGGGGGATAATCCTACTGATATGGCCAGCAAGAAAACCCACAATGTGCGTACTTCATCTACCAAGGAGGTAAGTCAATAACCAACTATCAGCATAATTATAGTCTGTTACTCTGCAATTACTGGTTTGAATGTAGTATTTGTCACTAGCTGTTTTAGACGAGCCATCTGTATGTGTGTGTTTGTGTTCAGATCCACGAGTCTGCCTTGCGGGCCAAGACCAGGCGGGAAGTGGAGAGGCAGATGCAGACACAGCAGGCGGACAGACGGCGAGCGCAGTCAGCTGACCTTGAAAAAACTGTCAAGACCCAAATGGCATCAGATTATAATCCCTGGGTAACGGAGTACATGCGCTGCTTCTCCACCAGGTCTCGATAGACACAGACACACATGTGCACGCACACAGACACACATGTGCACGCACACAGACACACATGTGCACGCCCACAGACACACAGGTGCACGCCCACAGACACACAGGTGCACGCACACAGACACACAGGTGCACGCACACAGACACACAGGTGCACGCACACAGACACACAAGTGCACGCCCACAGACACACAGGTGCACGCACACAGACACACATGCTTGCCGGGTTTGATCACTAACACCTGCGGGATGACATGGGTTGAATCATCAAAGTGTTGTCCTCCCACCATGACTCCTTCTCAAAACCTATTGGAGGGAAAGGTTCCTCAAGTCTGGTGGCCATCTTACAAGGAGGAGATGTGAAAGAGCATGAGGAATGAAGGAGAGTCTAGACTGAGGAAGATCCAGAGGATAAATAGATTCTCCCTGGTGGACAAGACCATCCCCTGTCTCTCACAAGATCATTTTCCAGGATTAATAGCACAATTCCATTGTACGCAATAGTGGTTAAACACGCTAGTCTTATTGCTTCTAGATCACCGTATTGATTTGACATTAGAGAGAAGACATGTCACATTTCATTGAAATCATGCACAGTAGGTTACTAGGATAGCTTTCTCACACATTGTCTTGTACTTGTACGCAATCCTAACTAAACAGCTCTCTTTGTTGGCACCTAGATATTGAAAAAAGTGTTGCACGATATGGATGCACACAAGGTAATGTCTATGTATGTCTGCTTTCAGGACCAAATCTGCTTCCAAAGGTGACCACAATAGCACTTTCCTTTTGAGAAACGTAACTGTACATAGAGAAAGCGATTAGAATCATTTTGACTTGGCCTCAAGGTCCGTTTACTTGACAGTGTTTAGTGTAACTCGTTGTTTTGTGTGGGTATTACTATAATTTTCCAGTATTATTATTTTCAAACAAGTACATCTATTTAAGTCCAGACATACCTAGCTAGATGGAATAATGTGAAATTGGATAATAAGCCATTGTTGAAAATGTGTGCAATATTACAATGTTCTGTACAGATGCTTCTAGCTTATTCAGTCCACCAGCAGCACCATCTAACTTAGCACGGGTATAGGTATGAGATGCAATAATAATTCATTCTGAAATTGGAAGATGTTACGATTACTTACAGCTTTGTAGTCAGAGTAATGGCTCATTGCTCATCTTTTACTAAAGTACATAAATAACAACAAATGTTTGTTTTGACAGAAGACACACCTTCAGCCAGACATATAATAGTTAACTTGCAAATTTAAGGGTCACTACTATTTTGGTGTTAGACGTTATTTTGCACACACATTTTAATGTCAACATTTTTATACATTTGATTGCCATCACAACTGTGAGAAAAAAAGGTTTTAGTCTGAATCTTGGGATGCTAGGCTCTGAATAAACCACTTTGGGAATTATTATATTTGTCCTTTCATAAACTAATATTAATCTTTACTGAAACTAACCATCCGCTAGCCACCATTTGCAATATGGGAGCATACATTTATAATACTTTATTTCAAAAAGTGCAGATATACATGTGAGAATAAGTTAAGTTAAAAAATCATGATACTGACAAGGAGAAAATAAACAACAACTGATGAACTGAATAAACAACTAACTGGAACTGGAACAGCAGGTCAGAGGAGCCAGTACATATCAGGCAGGACTGGTCCGTATCTCATCAGAACACAACATGATAAATGTGATATGTAAATATAACAATCTATAGATTATTTCTTAGTGTATAATTAATAACTTGATATTCTTCAGTCCATAAAACATGCTTTAAGAGTAAACCATCTGGTCTTTTTACAGGTAATCCTGTACAGATGCAGGATGCAGAAAGTCAAAGAAAGGGCAGCAGTCAGTAAGATATCAGCTGATAGGAGGGTTTGGTCCATTCGTGAGGGGGTATGTTGGATTCTGGATCGTATCAGGCCTGTTGGAGGGGTCCAGGGAGGGGCTCGGCGCTCCAGAGAGGGCATGGCCAGAAGCCTGTGAGGGTCATCTCTGGTAGCGAGGGCCAGAACGGTCCGTACGGTGGTCAAAGGAAGGTCAGGGAAGAGTTGCATCAACACCATGAGCTATGTGAACGTGAGCAACGCTATGTTCCCCACATCGTCCTCCTGGTCTTTACAAACCTGCCTGGAGGAGGTGAGGGGAAAAGGGGCGATAGTGGGGACAGGAGTAGTGAGGGGGACAGAGAGAGGGTGTGACAGAGGGACAGGGGTGCAGGAATGGGTGTAAGTATAGGAGAGGGGGCAGGGAGGGGGGCGGTAAAAGGCAATCCAATTCAGTTACATCAAACTGTCAAGATATGATGGAGAGGGTTACAATCGGTCCCTTGAGAGACCGCACTGTTAGCCTTGTTGGTCTGTCACTTTGGATCAGGTCAAATTGAGAGTGTGAACCTTGGGGAAAGAATGCACTACAGCCTCGGTGTCAATCTGCAACCAGCAGACCAACCCCCGGCCCACACCAAATCTATCCATCCAGTTCTACTGACACTGAGCTCACTGTTGCTACTACATTCCAGCCTGGAGACCTCCCTGGTCTCTGCATGCCAGCCCAGCCCAGTCTCAGCCCCTAGCAGCCAAATATGGCTCATTCAGGACAGCAGCAAAGCCCCCCACCATGCTAGACCCCAAGTCTGTTGGTGACTGAATCTCAGACACATCACACACTTGGAACTGGGAGACAGAAATAGCCTGTATCTCATCTCTGGTTCCTCCCTCTTGACGAGGTGACTAAGAACAGACCCTCTTCAGCCTCAGTGCACCACACAGACACACACACATGCGCACGCACACACACACACATACACATGCACACCAGACCCAGTATTGTGACATACCACTGGAGTTGTATTACTAAGCCATGACTAGGATCTGACCCTAACATAACATTACACCAAGCTTGTGTATGTACAGTATGTGCGTGTGTGTTGGTGTGTGTGTCTGAGGGTCAAAGTGTGTGTGTTTTGGGTCCAAGAGAGGAGTGTGGTTTCACCTCACCTTGGGGGTGCTCCAGGCTGGTTACTGAGCATGCTCACTAACAGCCACACTCCTGGGCTCCCTGTGGCTGAGCCCGGCGTGGGGAGCGGAGCTGGCGCAGCGCCGCGTCCCCATACTGTATTCCAGAACCCATCCGCTCCGGGTCCAACTCTCCTGGGGGGGAGGGAGGGAGGGAGGGAGGGGGGAGAGATGGAGAGGAGAGGGAGGGACAGCATTGGAGACTTAATAACTAGATTGGGATCACTTAAGGCTCGAACGTTCAATTTACAAAAGAACGCGGCTAGTGAACACCGTCGGAAGTCAGAGTTCAGGGGTTAGAGGTGTACCTGACTCTATCTTGTTGAGGATCTTCCTGGCACACTGGATGAAGGCCTCCTCTACGTTCTCCCCGGTCAGAGCACTGGTCTCCAAAAACATAAGCTCTGCAAAATAACACCCACACAAAGGTGTTGTAACATGCAAACACACCTAAACACACACAGTGCCACGGCCATAAATTGAAGTTCAGCAGTGACCTCTAGTGGGGATTACACTGAATTACCTCTACAATAACTGATTATTCTACTATAACTATGGAATACAGACACACATGCAGACCCAGATACTCCTTCTCCTACACAGTCAGCCGTAGCATACCGTTCTCTTGGGCGAACCGAGAAGCCTCCAGGAAGGTGACCTCCCTCTCAGCATCCAGGTCCTTCTTGTTTCCACACAGAATGATGACAATGTTTTGACTGGCCAGCATTCTGGCATCTGTCAGCCAGTTGGTAAGTGCATTATAGGTCTCCCGACTGAGACAGCAGCATAAAAGGGAGGGAGCAGGGAGGATGGGGTGGAAAAAAGGGAGAGTGTGTGAGAGAGAGTCAGTTATTACTACTAGGATTAAGTGAAGGATGTAGCTCAGTGGTTACATTACATTTAGAGCAGATGATGAGTCGCGGGTTCAAATGCCCCCCTGTACTATATGTCAGCTAAATGAACACATTGTATAATCTAACCTGGTGATGTCATAGACGAGCAAGGCTCCAGCTGCTCCCCGATAGTAGCTCCTGGTCACAGATCTACAAACAACAACCAAATTAACAAAGCAAATACTTGACCAATTGCAAATAATAAGTCGATGATTAACAGAATTTTACAGTTGTAGACTCTGCAGCAGATACTTTGTATGTTTCTTGCTCTTTTAGTATGATGTTTAGGGATAAAGGAAAAAAGGTTAACTAGATGTACATTTTATATAAAGCAGAGCTTATCTATGTGTATTTGCCTATGGTATCTAGCCAGCAAGTTGGTCCTAGTCCTAGGCTACACCAGATGGAGAACTGGCCATAAATCACACTGAAGGATGCTCTGGCAAGGAGGATGCTCCTAAAAGGATGTCTTGTTATGCAATTTATTGTCCATGACTGTATAATTTAATTTGTTATATTTTTCAGTACGTACAGAAGGTATCCGGCTCACTACCATACATTTTGTTGTGCTAACAAATGGCAAAATTGTACTCCGGGGAATTCTCCAGGCACCACTACACCACTGATTACTGCCATGTACCTGAACCTCTCCTGTCCAGCAGTGTCCCAGATCTGTAGTTTGACAAACTTGTTGACTACGCTGATGATCTTGGAGCCAAACTCCACTCCAATGGTATGGTTAGAATCATCTTTGACTGGAAATAATCAAAATGAAAAGCTGTTTAAAGCTGTTATGAATTATTTATAATCTTCCAAATGAGCACAAAGTACTTGAGCGTTCACTTATTCACTGTATGTGCACACTTACATCTCTTTTCAATGAACTGGTGAAGCAGACAGGATTTTCCAGTTCCCGCATTACCAATTACAAGGAATTTAAACAGGAAATCTGAGAAAAGAAAAAATCTATTACACAGATGGCACGCCAGCCTGATCCAACAGGGCAGCCAATATGGAAATAAAGCGTAGCTCTATGGCAATTACTAATGGTATTTACAAATACATCTGAAATAGCCATTGCTATAATGATGATTTTCTACTGCTGCTATATATATTTGACTTTTTAAACGACACGAGATTTGCTATCAAGCAAGCGCGTTACATCACCTTTCAAACAGAACAGTTTGCTTTAAACGCGTGTAACAGATTTTCCCACGCCTTGATTGCAGTTCATACATTTGAATGGAATATACATTCGATGTGACATTTATGTTTGTCGCTCAAAATTTGATTCAAATACATTATGCGCAGAGATCGAGTGAACACAAGCTGCTGCCTGCACCGATGTGATGCCCTGCGATGATGAGTAAACATCTTAGCCACCTAGCTAGTTGTAGGTAGCATAGACTACTTCTATCACCAGACATTGCGATGTCTTCAATACACCGACATTGTCACGGCGAGCTCTCAATGTGAGTGGACCAGTCATGGTATCCTACCGTATGTTTCTGACATGGCCAATCCGGTGTTTTGATAGCAACAACTGGTCCTCTTGCTATTTTTCGAGGGTCAAGAAAGGAAAAATCCCTAATACAATCCTAGCAGACTTTCCTATACACTTCCCGTTGGTGTTTTTCAAAATAAAAGCCACTCGATAAGACACAATGACTCACCACAAGGTGACAGTATTGTATCGTGCTTACACCAATGCACCAGTCAATTACGACCATTGATGTGTCGTGTCGTTACTCTCAACAATATGACTTGTCACTCTTTGTCTGTATGTTTATGTACGCTAGGAAGAGATTGTATGTTTCTAATCACACCCTTGTTTAAGTTTTTGTCAACACATTGTGATTTCCAACCTCCCTTCATTATTTTTGTCTGTCTATAGCCAACACTTTGAACTGCTCCTACAATGATTCCATAGTTCAGCCTATCGTAAACAAAACACACTCACTTGCAAGCATGCTGTCTCCAGATGGACAGGACATGTTTATAGTCTCAGTTACATAATGCCCGAGGATGTATGGCAGGCAGGTTTATCATGAGTTTTCTAGTCAGACATCCTGTTGAACTGGACTGTTGGATGTTAACGTTTAGGACATCTGTATGATATTACAAGGAGCGTGTCTGCCTCCTTGATTTATACTCTGTAGCTTAATATTGACAGAAACAACAAAAGGTAGTCAAAATATTGTCACAATTACAAGTCTTTGTCACAAAATGATAATGCCCATTTTGGTACAGTTCTGAGGTGTAGGAATGCATTAAACATTTTACCAGTGTGCTAAAGATGATAAATTCATTGTTTGTCTTTACTTTTTGCACATATCACTTAAAAGGTTGTCCAAATAAAATAAGAGGAGAAAACGGTTTACTCACTAAGCTCTCTAACACATCTGCTCTGGTCTCTTGGTGGTAATTTATGAGGCCTTCCATTCCCCCCCTCTGTAAGCTGGTCCACAACTATGGAACCAGAGTTGGTCCCTGAGGACCAATGGTATCACTGGAACACAATAGCAACCAGGAAGAGAGGAAATGAACTGTCCTTGGAATCTAAAAATGTCATCACACCATCCCAGCCAGGAAGTCTCTGACATGCGAGGGCTTTGTGTCTTTGTAGTTTAGTTGTTAGAGATGTGTGTGTGTCGGTAAGTGTGTGTGTGTGTGTGTGTGTGTGTGTGTGTGTGTGTGTTTATGAGTACTTGCATGCAAATATGTATATGTATGGAGTGTGTGTGTGTGTATGTGCATACGTGCATGTTTGTGTGCAAGTGAAAGACAGGTCAAATGGAGTCGAGAGGACTAAGATAAAGGTCTGGACTAACTGATATCCCATCAGTGAATGGGTGGGGACAATGACTATGTTATTTGTCATATTTATTTTTGGTCCACATTTATAAATAGGTTCCATCAATAAATCTATTCAAAGCCACCCAACAGGAAAAAATAGAAAGATGGAGTGAATACAGCAATTAGCTTTGATGTTGACTGAACTGTATACACATTTAAATAAGCTAATATCAGATTATATGTCTGCCATACAGTATACTGTCTTCCATGTATCTATTGAGTACATTTTGTAATGACATAAGAGCTGTCACAACACACTTGGATGGTGAACGACTAGTCTACTGGGGTCTGTGTGGAAGAGTTATAAAACATGGACACAGCGTGGACATATACAAATACACCAATGGACTTTGTCCCTCAAACATTCATCTGTCATCAAGAGCAGGCCACAAGGAACAAGACAGTCATTGACACCCTATCACTGACAACAGTACAAGGACGTGACGGAGAGTAATTGTACGGGTTGTGTAGTGGTAAAACAGGCTGGTCTGTGGTCTCATTATCAAGGGGCAGGTTGGGAAAAGACTAGCAGATCTTGAATCTGTCTACATGAACCAGATGAGGAAGCATTTCATCAATGCCAACTAGATAAGTCCATGGTCACTGGACACTGCTGAACAGACCGTGCTTGTTACCCCAGCTAGACCTTGAGGCTCCTGGCTGTACATTAACAATTCTGGCTCTCAGTGGAGCTGTTTGTCTGCCGATACGACCAGCCCTGCTGGGTGAAACTGGCCTGCAGGGATTCCCAGTTCTAGAAACACACACACACACACACACACAATCACAGACAGAGTAACACACAAGCCAGGTGTAGGTGTAATGGAGTTTATACATATCACTTTGGGTACCATTATAATTTATATATTTTCCTGTTTTGGGGAACCACTTGTTTGGCTGCTGTTGATTTGAGGTTCAGCACTCAATGCCATCGTGTCACCATAGTCCCCCAGTTCACCCTGAGCCTTCAGAGCAGCCCCAAGTGGCCCCGCTGAAAGGTGGCCTTGTGCAGGTTCCAGGCCAGCGAAGCTGACTGTGAGTGGGTATTAAACTTGACTGATGGCTGGGGAACCACAGGAGCCCAACTAGCTGGAATTATGTGCTGCTTGCCCGTCTGCCTGCAAAGACAGAACTTTCACATGGCACAAACACACACACACACACACACACACACACACACACACACACACACACTGGAGGTATTCACTAGCAAACTTGGCCTTGCCATGCATGTATTCATTCTAGACTAGTCAGTAGTTTAGACAAACTGTTTCAAATTTCAAAATTTCTTCCAAATGTTTTCCTACTCAGTCCAACTGTATTAGTCCAAGTCAGTTGAGATCAGTCTGCCAGGCAGTGTCTGGAGGTTCTAATAAGAGCTTTTAAGCCTGGATGTTGAGTGTCACAGTTGTTTGTGATATTTACAGTCACTGGGCCTGGCCTGCACTATCAGCCTGGTATTTTTAGACCATGAAAGATGCATGATATTTTCATTATGTAATAGAAATTAGCACATGGGGTGGATGAGGGAGAGAGTGGGGTTGGATGGCACATTTGTAGCTCAGACAGTGAGTGTACCTCATGCATGCCCACTGAGCAGTGCTGGAGCAGAGTTGCATTCATATAGAGAGATATAGATAAAGTGTGTGTGTATGGGAGAGAAAGAGGGTGGGGGGAATTAGCAAACAAACAAAAAAACAAACAGACCACCCTCCAATTGCAGAGAGAGAGAGAGAGAGAGAGAGAGAGAGAGAGAGAGAGAGAGAGAGAGAGAGAGAGAGAGAGAGAGAGAGAGAGAGACTGAGAGTGAGGCTGAATGGCTTCTTTCAGGCAAGGATGCCTACGCAGTCCTTCATGGTACACAGAGTTCAGCATTGTTCCTCCCACATCAATACTGGGGAGGGACAGAGGGTCTGGGGGTGGGAGAGGGAGTATGATTGGGAAATGCGGGCTGGGGGGACAAGGCTGTGTTGGAGGTGTGTGCAAAGGAGTCTGGGGGAGGCGTCAGTGGAGGACAGGAGGCCAGGGGAGCAGGAGGGTTGAGGTATTCAGACAGACGAGGCTGTGTTTGATCACGGCAGCCGAGACTAGACTCACACAAACACACACAAAATACTCACAGGACAGGAAACTCTCTGACATGGCTAATCCTGAGTTATCAGGAAACGGGAAGTTGTCATGTCAGCTGTTTTGGTTTCAGGTTGCCACTCTCTGTTTGGAGATAGAAGTGCGTGCAGTTTGGGGTATCAGTTTCTGTGTGTCATGATGATGGGTACAAGGCCTTAACAGAGATCCGTTGACGTTTCCTCAATAACAGGAATGACTACTGCCCTCCCCCTTTACACCCCTTCTCTAGAATCTCTGAATGCCTCCTTCCTCCAAATTTATCTTATCCTGTCCATAAAAAGCCCCATCAGGACAATGGAATTTCAGGAAAACCACTGCCTGAAAACTAGACGTGGACCTTATAGTTTCCTGTAAAGATACTCCTTGTTGGACAGAGTGGCTAAAGAATGAGTCAGCAATCACCATGGTAGGAAAAATACAAAAGGACTGCTCTAACATGCAAACCTCAACCAAAACAATTCAACCACTTAAGACCTGTTTTAGACACCCAATATTGAAATTGAAGATTCTGGAGTAAACACAGCAGCCATTGATGTGGCCAGGGGGAGGAGTAGCAGCAGTTTGAGTCATTCCATCAGCTGATTCAAATGAACAATCCTGCCAGTGTTGTTTACTGGATCAATAAGTCTTTATATGAGATTATTTCTCCCAGAGCAGAGGCATACCCACACAAGCACACACACAAGCACACACACACACAAACACATGCGCTCACGTCTGCACACACACGCAGACAACACACTCCCATAGGAAACACCTGCCTTGACTGTTAGGGAGTTTTCCATCTACAGATGAGCAGATGGTTTTGCGGTTAGATTCCAAATCAAGGGAGTATTTTTACTGTAAAGTTTGACTGTAATATCCCAGTGGCTGGATAACCAGACAGTAGATGCAAAACCTGATTTCTTGGAGAGCGGAGCTCCTACAGCTCCTACAGCTCCTACAAGCTATGAAGGCTCTGCGATGTGTGACATTTAGAACATGTTCATTCAACCTTCAGTCAGTAGCAGTCATGGTGGAGTGTACTCTCACACCAACCAGGGTGACTGTCAACGTTTGCGTGTGGGTGGGTGGGGTATGGGATAAAGCAGATAAGATATGTGGAAATATAAACATCTGTTGTACGTGGAATGCTTGGTCCATTACATCATGGTCTGAACTCTGTCTCCGTCCGTCCCCTCTCACTTGACTAGTGTGTTTTTATTAACTTTTTAAAAAGTGTGTGTCTATAACTTTCTCCCATCCACTCTTTCTATCTTTCTCACTGTTTCTCTCTCTTTCTCTCTCTTCTTCTCTCTTTTCTCTCTTTCTCTCTTTCTCTCTTTTTCTCTCTTTTTCTCTCTTTTTCTCCCTCCCTCCCTCCCTCCCTCCCTCCCTCCCTCCCTCCCTCCCTCCCTCCCTCCCTCCCTCCCTCCCTCCCTCCCTCCCTCCCTCCCTCTGAACACAGAGGTAGGACAGAGACAGGAACATCTTCATATAACAAACCAAGAGTTGTGTTACATATTATGCAGTTTATTATACAGGGAGAACCTGATACATGTAAACATATCCCTATTGCCTTACATCTATCCAAGTTGGGTTTGTGTTATATCTGGTTCCACTCCAGTTGATATCTTATGACGACATATCAAAGTCCAGTGGTATTTGTTCAAATTGCCTTTAACCAGCAGCTGTAGTTTAGGACACTGTTACAGTAATTTATTACTTTCACCTCTAGAATATGACAGGATAGATTCTCTCCTCAGGATGTGATTACGGGACTTTGTGACCTGATCTGTTCACAAAGCCCATGGAGCTGTGGGCTACTGATTTGTCCATGTGCTGGACCTGTGGAGGATTCCTCCATTTCACGCTCCAAGTGTCACCATTGCTTTACTGCGTGAAGGCGAATGGTTATGGCACTTCAGGGCAGCTGTAGCTAGCTAGCTGTTTTTTGTGATACCAGATATCCACTCACGGGTTGTGTGTGTGTGTGTGTGTGCGTGTGTGTGTGTGTGTGTGAGTGAGTGTAACTCTGCTCAGTTTGACAGGTTTGCATGTTTTCAAAACACCCCCCTTTGGCCCACAGACCAACCCTTGCACAACTTCTCACCAAAATATAAGCACAGATGTCTTTCTAAACACATCAAGTAGATGAGATTCATCTGTACATGGATTTAATAAACCACAAGATTGGTTTCCAATCTTTCATAATGGGGAAGCTAAAGGGGCATTATGGGGAGGAGAAGGCCCTCACAAATGCACAAAACACTAGAGCAGAGCTAGAGATAGGTCTTATCACTGATGTATGTGAGTGTGTGTGTGGGCCTTTGTTCTATCAAAGCTATGTGACAGAGCAGCTTTTTGCTTCTTCCTGTCAGCGCTCCTCTGCCAGGACCGAACACCAGAGAGGGAGTCGACGCTACTGCTGTTACAGGGGCACCATGATCCAGTACTGCAGGACTCCGCACTTATCACCTCTACTCTCTTGTCTTTCTAAAGCCTCAAGTTCCTCCAGCACCAAGGGAGCCCATGGAGAGAAGACAGGGTCCTGAAAAAGGGATCCAACGCTGCTTCTCATTTTCTCAACGTACCGTTTGAATTATGTTTTAAAGGCCTCTGCACTGAGGAATTTATTATTATTGTGTTGGACCATAAATTAACTGTCATGCTATGAATGTCAAATTGTGTTTTTTTGTTGTTGTTCTTGTTGAAGTTTGATGTGTGCTGTTTTGAAGACAGTGAGGCAGCACACTAGGAGGTCAGAGACTCAAAGCAGAAAGTAGATTTGATTTGGCCTCTTTCCTAACAGCCAAGTCTGCCTTCACATTTGTGTCAGCTCACAAAGTTTGAAAACAAGACAAAAGTTCTGGCCAGCTGCCATGAGTCTGACTGGGCCGGTGGGAACAAGGGGTAAGGAGGGGGGTAGTGTGTGCGTGTGTGTGTGTGTGTGTGAATGTGTGTGTTTATGTGTGTATGTGTGTGTGTGTGTGTGTGTGGGAGACCGGCTGGTTACATCTGGTTTCTAGGCCACGACTTAATAAACCCCCTCAGAGGGAGTCTGTTCTCTCCCCTACCTCTCTCAATATCAGGTTCTAATCCTCCCCTCCCAGCGTTGCTGTCTACACAGAGCTCGCTCTACCAGTCCACTGCCTCTCTCTCTGAGACGTGCAAATAGGCCCAAAGAAACCCTAGAAAGAGTGTTGGTCCTCAAACGTGTCAAATGGGACTCTCAACTGGAAACACACTAAACATCGCACCTATGTGAAATAAACTAATTCTCTGCTATCACCTCCATAAACAAGATGCCCCACAGTTTAACTGGAGTAAGGATGTGTGTGTGTATCATTTGTCAGACGGGGACACAAAGGGCTCAGGAGGTAAATAGATCTTTCTACAGAGGGATGTGTTGCTCAATAAAAGATTCAAACATGATGGTGCTCTCAGCTGGGCACAATTATTTGTTCCTTTTGAAGATTTGATTGTTGTTTTGTTAAACTCAACTCCCTGGAAGACGCCCAAATGAGTGCACATCAGTTTCACTCTCTCTCTCTTTATGCTCACTCTCTCTCCATTTCTCTTTCTTTCCTTCTTCCTTTTAAAACTTTGTCTCTATCTCACTCCCCCTCTTTCGGCAGGTACACAACACTGTATATTGAGTTTTGGGGAGTTTAGTAATACATTATGTCATTGATTTGAAATGCTGCATAGAGCTATTATGTCACATGTCTTGCACATCTGACTAACCTACCACAGTCTGAACTGTAGGATTTGACCAACATATAATGACGAAAATGAGATTAGCTGTTTCAAAACGCAGACGGTGCATTTACTACAGTACAGTAATTCTTAACACATTTCAACCCAGATGTGGGGGCCTCTTCCAAAGCAAAACATCCTGATGAAGTTGAACACCTGTACTGTTTGATCTACTCTGACGTCTACCAGACTCCTGGTCCTCTGAGACAAGAGCAGGGACTATAAGCAGACATGGATGACTGATCTGCTCACACCCTATCTGTTTGCTTGTCTGCTTGTCTGTCTGTCTGTCTGTCTTTCTGTCTGTCTGTCTGTCTGTCTGTCTGTCTGTCTGTCTGTCTGTCTGTCTGTCTGTCTGTCTGTCTGTCTGTCTGTCTGTCTGTCTGTCTTTCTGTCTATCCCCTTTTCTGTTTGTCTCTTCACTGTGTCTATCATGGTTACAAGTGGAGACTCTGAGCAGCCTGGACCCAATTACTGCTGCTGGAGGATGGAGAGACATGACTCAGAGCCAGAAGTCTTCTAGAAGGTCCACAGCCAGTACGACTGCTGGGCCAGCTCCCTTGACCCCATTCATTCAACACACACACATACACACGCACACGCACACACACACACACACACACACACACAGACACACACACAGAAATCGCTCTTGGTCTCTCACTGATTGCAATAAAAATCTGTTATATAAGTCACTTGACTGGGAAAGGGTTACTTCACCCCTCTAAATGACATCTGTTGGCCTTTCAGCTGTGCTCCATTACAGACAATGTCACATGTTCACATGCACATTGGTTGTATTGTGTTGGATTAATATTTGGTGGTGAGTAAAACGCTCTAATTTTTTTTTTGCCCATCAAACTTCAGTTGTGTAGATAACAGTTGTCCCCTATGTTGCATAACTGTGTGTGACTGGGCTGTGCCTTACACCCTGTTGCTGTATTTTAGTGCCATGTGTGTGTGTGTTTGTGTAACGTTGTCAAGTCTGCCATGTTGTCAAGTCTGGCTCATTGCATGTGGCAGAATGTAGATAGCAGCCAGGCCTAGGGAAGACTGCAAGGGTGTTTGAATGTGGTGGAGAGGTCATTTAGATGACCTATTTGTCTAGTCATCCTGCTCTGTTTGGGCAAATGATGTACTGAGGGGGGTTATTAAAAGAAACACTTGGAGCACAAAGACACACACACGTGCAGACACGTGTAGTGAGACACACACGACCTGTTTGTGGTTTTACCAACTGCTATTAAACACTTCACCAGATCCTGTAACTAGCACCGTCTTAACATAAACAAACTCCTATTGTGGCCCACAATGTATTGGCCAAGTGTTGAACCACACACATATACTGCAATAACTCCCCATTTGGATCCACTTGGATCATGTGCTGAGTTTATTAGGTGTCTTGTTAGCTCTTGTGTAGCCTCTCGCCAATGTGGCCTTATACTGGGCTGAAGAAAAATACTGTATGGACATAAACATAAACTGCATATGGTGGTGATAGAGATATGGTTTTGATATATGATGAGACGTGTTTGTCCTGAATTCCCCCTGTAAAGTAAACATGTATATATATGCAGTGTTGAAAGTAGGGCAAAGTGGGTTCTGGGAGACAAAGGACTCAGGCTGTGGCCTGTTGGTTGCCTCTTTCTGTCAGCACATGAAGAAACAAGTGGATCATCATTTCCTGCCAGTGACAAACTGGGCAGCCGTCCAAACAAACGTAACCTCTTCTCCTTGTCCAGCAGCCTTAGTGTCCCAGCCAGAGCCTCTGAGAAACAACAGCTTTTCTGTCTCAGCCAAGCCTCTCCTCAGCTTTCCCTGCTCCTCACTGCCCATCCTCTACGCTGGTGGGTAAATCGACAGAGAAAACAGAAATACATCTTATGATCCAGCCCTCATGTCATTTTATCCATCTCTCCATCGCTTCCCTCCTACATCAGGCGACTTACGTAACTATTTGAGCTGTCGACGGAGATGCTTCTGGGCATCTGTGGTTAGTGTTCTGATCATGTTATCTATGCCGTCTTGTCTTGTTGTCTCTGATCTCAGAGCAATGGATGTGCTGGCCTCTAAGCTGTGCTCAAACACGACAGTTTTGACACAAAAAAAGAACACAAAGGCATGCTTGCACCCACACAAGCCCTTCCTCTGACTCGATGTAACTGTTGAAAAGATCCCAGAAAGTGACCTATAACTGTTATAGTGGCTCACAGAGGCATTAGTTGGCTGACAGAAGAGCGCCCACTGTTTGGTTTTCTGGTCATTAGAATGGCACAAAGGCCAATCAAGACTCCTTTTTAAAGACTGGAAATTATATGATCCATAGAACTACCCCAGTTTAATGTCTGCTTGTTTGTATACCAAGGCCGTAGCCATGGAGTCAACATTGGGGGGGAGAAATTAAATTTGTTATGATAATTTCGAACAGCCTGTGTGGTTGCCTGTCGTATCGTAGGACATTTATATATATTTTTATATCAATATATTGAGGGGGACATTTTGACCAGATTTGAATATGGGGGGGAGGGGGGATGTCCCCCCCCAATATATATTATGATTACGGCTTTGTTGTATACAATCAAGAAAATACCTAAATTATAACTATGCTATCACTTTAAGATACAGGGAAAAAAAACTCCAAACTTAACAACACCAAACAGAAGATGTTTCCCAAATAGTCTTTATTTACAAAAGTATCAAACGGCAGACAGACAGACAGCTGTTTTGCTCTGATCTAACACCAGAGCTAAGGTGTTCATGCAGCTTCTCTACTTCCCACGGCCCTGAAAAGACCACTAACCCCCATGGGTGAAAACCACCACAATGGGAATTATCTGAAACTTTGTGGAATCCACTCGGCGGTGTCAAAATGCTACTCAAATGAGAAGCATGTATGAGTGGAGTGAACCCTAATAAACGCTCGGATTGGATATCAAAGACACTAAAAAGTGATCTTAAGACACTGAACGTTTATACTTGCCTTTCCCCAGATACAGCAAACCACTGGCTGAAAGCCGTTTGCTCCCTTCAGTCAACATCACAGTGTGTGCTTCTTCCTGGTCCCTCATTTCACATCCTATCTTCCATATTTCCTCTTTTACAATCTCACTTTCTCATTTAATTCTAAAGGAACAGCTTCCTAACAAGGCCAGAATGAATATTGTGGCGATGATGGAACCATTTAATGTACAACAGACCTCCATTGGTGTCTATTCAATTTCTGTTCCACTGTTGACACTCAGCTTAACTGAGTTTCTGGTTGATAGTGACAGTTCAAGGAATAGCCTACCCCAGTAAAACGTTCCGTCTGACTCTCATCATAAATCACCTTCAGAGTACCCTCACATGTCCACAGGTCCAGTAAGGTGCTAACTGCATCTCTGAGCCCAGGGTTTGAATTTCACTTGCTACTGCAGGAGCTCTGGTTACCAGGACTGACAAACAACTTCATCAAAACAGATGGTACTTATGATTCAAAATTCAAACAGCTTTGTCACCTTTACACCTGGTTTGATCAATTAAACTGCTTTGGCCTACCAGACCAGGGTGCTGTGTTACTGAAACAAAGATCTCATGCAGTCCATACAGTCTGTTAATCACTGTGATTCAAACCCTACAGTAACAACACGTTTCGGTCTCAATTTTGACAGTCAAACTTGCATTGGGAGCCTAGGGACAATAGGCTACATGTTATGCCTCTGCTATCCTGAGAATCTACTTCCAACTAACCCTAGTCACAAAAACAGTACTCCTCCTGGTCATGGGACTCAGAATAGAGATGGTGGAGTAACACTAACAATAAAGTTGATTGTTGGCTCTCGTGGATGGGTAGGGACATATGACTCCATGTTCATTCTGACATATAGATTTGTACACAGAAAAACAATAGATACCAGTAAATATACATAAGATTCATGCATCACAGTAAGGACTTACATAAATGATTTCATTGAAGTGTTAGATTGGTGACCTTGGTATCATTTTCTGAGAGAAAAATCATCACTTATTCCTAAATTTAATGTTTTGCATTATATTTTAGAAGTGAGATGCAACCAAAAAAGAGTATTAGTCCCACTTGAACAGTTAAAATGAAAAAAATATAAATGCATGGATTATTTATATACAACTGTTTAACTGATGATACTCTACATTATTCGTCTTTCATCATGAGAATGGCATTTTTGCTCTCTGATGACAGGATGGATGGAAACACTACTGACAGTCTCTGATGACAGGATGGATGGAAACACTACTGACAGTCAATCAGGTGCAGGACTACACATGGGCGACAAGCCCAATAGAAGCTCTGAAATTCTGTCATGGGAATGTTTGTTTACATCCCCAGAGTAAGTCCTATGGTTGGCCAATCAGAGGTCAGCAAAATAAGTGACCCCTGGCACAGAGCCACTGACCCTGAACTCTGACCCTAGGTGAGCCGAGACAAATCCCCTGTGACCGAGGCCTGATGTTAACACCAGTCTAACAGCTAACCTCTATCTCTGTGACTGTGTATCTGTGTTACTGAGTAGCTACAGATGGCAGACAGATAGGCAGCCAAGATTGTGTAATGTTCAAAAAATATACGCCAGCCAACCAGACTAGGCTAGATCAGGCCAAGCTAGAACACCCAACCAGGCTAGTCCAGACTAGGACACACAGCAGTACTTTCTCCACCAGGACTTGGACAGTTTCTTCATCTTGTCTGGAGTCCTCTGTTTGTGCCGCTGGGGATGCTGGGAGTCTGAGTTTTGTATACTGGCCACGATGGCTGCGTCAAAAACCTCCTTTAGGTTTTTCTGGGTAAGAGAAGAACACTCCATGTAGCACAAAGCGTGTATCTCCTCCGCACAGCGCCGGGCCTCCACGGCGTCCACAGGCTTCTCGCGGTAACGGGCCAGCTCAATCAGAACCTTCACATCCTCCCGCAGGTCTGACTGTGTGCCCACCAGGACCACGGGCGCCCGTGGGCAGTGCCGGCGGATCTCTGGAACCCATTTCTCTGCCACGTTTTGGAAGGAGGCGGGGCTAACCACGCTGAAGCACAGCATGAAGATGTCAGCATTGTTGTAGCAAAGGGGGCGGAGCTTATCAAACTCATCCTGTGGGGACAGGTCAAAGAAGAGAGGCAGATGAGACAACGAGGAAGAGAGGGACAAGCTCTTTCAGAGAATAAGGATAACCCAAAAGCTATATATGGTGACTGACACTGCAATGTTATGTAATGCAGCCTGACAATGGCACTCCACTGCAGTATTTATCACACATTCCCTCCATGTAAAGCCAGCGATATAAATTGAAAATGAATCAATGTATACATGCACAAAATATATACAATACATGCTACTCAGAGTTTTAGTATGGCTGGCATTCATTTGCCAGATGTAGGCCTGACCAACTCTAGGAAAATACATTTAAATACTGGCAAGCACAATACAGTATATGACCAATGACAGCAGACTAAAGTCAGAGAATAAGTGCCCTTTCTATACACAACTCAGAACTATGTGTAACAATTGTTAAGTTGAGATGAAACTTAGTCCTTCTGATAAATTCCTATAAGTAGCGGGCAGGCAACGTAACGGGGATTTACCTCTGTAAGCACATTACCTCTGGACCACCGACTGACGCCAATATGGCTGCTTATCTCCCCTGACAACGTGTGTTCAGTCCTTTCATCTGCCTGCGTTACGCAAAGGCAGTGATTGTGGGGTAATCGGAAACACATCTACTTGCACTGTGATTTTCACCGAAAAGGAGATAACACTGGCATTCCACTGAGATGGGAGTTGTTTATTGACAAAGTGTGCACGTCCCGTCCCTCTCTCCTCACCCCTCTCTCGTTCTTTCATCTGGTCCTGTGATACACCCAGCTTGAGTGTTTACGCACTGTTTCCTGACTGAAACGTTAACTGTGTGATATCCTCCTCAGAGGAGCACAGGGTTCTTGGTTATTCGGCATACAATCATGAGGAAGGTGATCTATTCCCTTCTGACTGGATGTCTGAACTCAGCCCGAGTCCTCAACAGCTCCTGCCACTGTCCTGCCTCCCACCTCCAACCCCTAGCCCAGGAACTGACTGTCTCCATTAACCACAGGACACAATGCCATTTAGTCACCAACAGTCTGTTCCTGCCCCAGACTGAAACACTGGTCAATATCCAGACTCTTCCTCCTGTTTCCTGTTCCAGCTTCCTTGGCTCTGCTTTCTATAGTCTTTGCTGTCTTCCCCAGACTCTCCCTTCTAATATTCCAGCCTGTTTAGCTCTCGTCTTTCTGATCTCTGCTTTCTTTTCTCCAGCCTCCACTTTTCTGGCAGCTCACTCATGTCCTCCAGACTGCTCTGCTTCCCACATGATCAGCCCAACAGTTAGCAGCCGACTGAGCTCAACAAGTTATGCTCTTTCTAGCTTGTGTTTCCACCGACCAGACCCAGCTGGGCATCAGCTTAAAGCTATGTTTCCTCTCTAGTCTCAAAGACATGAATCACCGTGATAAGGTTTACCATCTGAGGGTAACCCTCCCTCAGCCTTGACAGTCAGCTCCAGTGACAGAGAGAAAAACCAGCTATAGGTAACCTCGTTTCATGTGCATTCTCGCGGCTGGACATAAACACTGCTGGTACTCATCAACCAAGTCAGCTGTACTCCCTAGACCTCTGACCTGCAGGGCATGGAGATGGTGGGGGTGTGGGGTGCATAGGAATGAACCCCAAGTGGAGCTAGGTTAATCTTATGAGCTGTTATCATCTCCGTGAAGTAAGCGTTTTTTAGCTGTAGTAAGATGAACTACTTAAATTTGCAGCATGGTAAAGGCAAGAGTTCTGGTTGCTTATTATTTATTCTTTACAGACCTGTCCAGCTGTGTCACATAGCTGTAGCTTCACCGGCTTGCCGTCAACTGCCACAACAGCTGGAAAATAAAGACATATTACATACATTGGAATTATTAAAGTCCATATTTACATTTGAAATTGTAGTATTATTATACATTATATATTTGTTGTAATGCCACCATATGGTGTTTTTCGTTACACTGTAAAATCAGACTAACACAATTTGAAGTTACCTGAAAAGTTGTCAAAAGCAGTTGGGACATATTCTGTTGGATATCCATTTGTTGTGTAGCTGACTATCAGGCTTGTCTTCCCTACAGCCCCGTCTCCCACGAGCACACATTTTACTTTGCGCTCTCCTGTCCCAGTTCGATACTTAGACGAATCCCTGCTCCTGAACCTTCGCGGGGGGACCGGAGGGACCGACGGAACCGATACTGAAACAGGTTTGTATTCACCCTCTCCCTGGGGAGGCATCGCCGTGCGGTCTTACCTATATGTCGAGAGACGAGTCAATGTAAGCTTCGCCAACCCATTAGTTTCCGAACTCTGCCATCAACAGAACTTTCACAAGAGTATCTCGAAGTAAACTTCTCTCTGGTTTTCATGGTAGGTCCCATAGTTAAAAAGTTTAATGCCGATGCAGTCGTCTTGACGTCAAAACATACCGTTTTAAGTAACACATCATTCAAACGATATATCCAAAGTGAGCATTGGTCAAATACAACGTCCCATATGTAGGACAGCCTACAAGACTGACTTGAGTGCTTTGGGTATTTTCCGTAGACACATCCAGAACACACTCCATCTACTACAGCTCCCTCGTGTGGACTAAGAAAGGGGACAATGACATCACTGGTTCACAGGCTTGGCCCTTGGCCAAATAAAAACCGGTGTTTCGGAGAATTCAGTTCCCAGTTTGCTCTTTCTTGAGCGTGCTCGAAATCATGACGTTTTCTCTTGTTGCTTGGTTTGAGCTGAATGTGATTTATATTATCGCGTGTTAACTTATAGTATACTTTCCATGAGCATATGGTACATTTCTTGATGTTGGATAGTTAATTTGCACCAAAGGCTTTAAAGTATAGGAAGTAAAGCAAACTCTTCATATCTAATTTACCATGATATGTTGTAATCGTTTTATAGAGCTCTGTCTAAAATTTTTAAAATCCTTTCAATTCTCGCTAATAAGTATCTGAACAATGCTACCACCTGGTGGCCAAAGACCGATTTTCAAAGTGGAACAATCATGCCTTTCAAATGTAACAGTAGATTAGAATATTTACGTGCCCTATATCCTCGTTATTGTGACTTCTATCATAATTTTACAAAAGTTTCGGTAATTTAAACTTCATTGGTAAAGCAGCCCACTAGTAACATTAGGCTACATTAAATTGGTTAAAATGGGGATGGTTTTGTCCATTGATATGTTTCCTACGGACACATTTAATAGAGGGACAAGAAACGCACGTTGAGCTGGTGTGTTTCTGATGATTACTGTCAAGAAGCGTTGAGGTGGAAAGTGACAAACAGTCTAAAATGGCCAACAATGAAAATCTAATATTGAATAAAGAAACTGTTCTTGGCTTCCTGGAGGAGGCAGAAGTCTGGCAGCTACAGAGTTCACAATTCCCGAGTAAAGTTGGTGGTAAACCTGCGTGGTTGAGTCAGACGAACCTTCCTAGTCTTCCAGATTCGGCGTGTGATAAATGTCAACTCCCCACAGCTTTTCTGCTGCAGGTGTATGCACCCATCACCGAACAGGATAGAAGTTTCCATCGAACTGTGTTTGTATTTTGCTGCAAGACACCTGACTGCTTCTCGCAAAATGACAGCCGTTGTCTAAAAGGTGAAGTGTGTTTGTTTACACTTAAATGATCATTTGTTCCGTTTCTCAAAGTTGACATCCCAGTTTCTCTCCTCCAGTCTATAGGAGTCAGCTGCCACGGGGAAATGATTTCTACCCCTTTGATCCCCCAACGGACGATGCTCCAAGCGGGACAGAGCCCGACCCATGTGTACTTGGTTCTGGAGTTAAACTGTGCCGGCTGTGTGGCTGTCCTGGTCAGAAAGCCTGCTCCCGCTGTCACGCTGTGTACTATTGCAGTAAAGAACACCAGACTATAGACTGGAGACACAGCCACAAGAAAGAATGTGTTGGTCAAGGTGAGCAGCAAGACAGAGAAAAACTAGATTTTCTTCATAAAAAAACATTAAGATATGGTGCTATGAAGTGTAACATCTGTTTCACAGCGCTGTCCAGTGTTGTGCCATCACCATTCCTGTTCCCCGAGTTTGAACTCGTCACCGAGCCTGAAAAGCTGCCAGTGGAGGAGGACCCAGAGACAGTAGAGGGTGTTCAGAGGGATGTTGACTGCTCCACCTTGGCTGACTGTAAGATCATATCCGACGTGTCGTTTCTTCTTTGGTCTTCCCCATCTTGAATCATGAGTTACAGGAGGGAGGGTACATAACAAGTGTATTACCCCAACCAATGTAGAAATAGCTGATCGCAAATGTGCAGGGGTTTTCCTCCACAGCCTTGGAGTCAGAGCTTGAAGACATGGCCATGCATGAAACTCAAGATACCAAGGTATTCCAGAAGTTTAAACAACGGATTCAAACTGAGCCACATCAGGTACTAGCACTTTTCAGAGGCACCAATATTAGTGAGGACTTTAAAACACATGTTGCATGACAAGTTATGGTGTTCCAGGTTCTAAGGTACTGCAGGGGTGGTTCTCCTCTATGGCTATCATCTGAGCATGTTCCTTCCGAAAATGACATCCCACACTGCCTCTGTGGCTCCAGAAGGGTGTTTGAGTTCCAGGTAATCTGATTTGAGATACTAATTCTTCAAATGTAATGGTGTGTTCTGCATGCTGAATCTGATGTCGGGGTTAGCATATTTGTATCATACTGAAGAGGAGTTGTTGCGTGTTCCAACAGGTGATGCCACAGTTGCTAAACCACCTGGAAGTTGACAGTCCAGAAGCCAGTATAGACTGGGGAACGCTGGCTGTGTATACATGTGAGAACAGCTGTGACCTGGGGAACAAATACAGTCCTGAGTTCATATGGAAACAGGACCTCACTAAAGAGAAGCAAGCACAGAGCAACTAAGTAATAAAAAACATTCACTAATAACTGTATTGTATATACATATTTGCAATGTAATGAATAATAAGAACTGCCAAATTGACTGTAATAAAAATATGTAACAAACTAAAATAAGAAACTTTCAGATTTCCTTTCCAAAAGTCCTCTTATCTAGCATAACTTAAACGTGTCTGTAAAATCACATAAGCAAAAGATCCAGCACACTTTATATATACAAGTTTAATTGTGCACAAGTAGCAAAGTATCATACATTTGAAGCCTGTATAGACTGCATCCCTTCGTTACGGTGCTTTCTTGGGCTTAGGCGATGGACCAAAAACAGTAAGAAATATAAAACATAACTTTTTGTTTGTCTATTCTAAAATTGAAGTATAAAACAATGATTTTAAATATTGTTTAAAATGACAAGTCTGGGGTACATAAACATGAATAAAAACCTAAACGTCTGACATCAAGGTTGCCTGTTAAATTCTGTTTCTGGTTACCAGGCCTTTTAGTGCCATGGTGTTGGCTCAAAAGCCAAATCCACACATTAGTGAAACCTATTAAGTTGGGAGGGGATGCTTTGCAAAATAATCTCAAACTTAAAACAACGTCCTGGAACACCATATCAATAAACAATACTTCATGAGTCAGTCTATAAAACTGCCAGAGACCATTGATACGTTTTGAGTCTTGAATTCCGTCTTGTAAGGAATGTGTGGAAACCACATGCCTTGCAATTTCAACAATTAAACCTACTTTACAAAAATAAATTGCTTAGAGACAACAACCTTTTATGCTGCTTCTCATTCAATAAAAGAGTGGAAGTCATTTTAAAACAATGAAACAGAAAAATGATCTGCCCAGTGGGCCCAACTACCCACTGATGTAAGTGAGTCGAAGGGGTCCACTATGAAAGGGCCCAATCAGAGTCCAAGAGAGCAATTCTTGATAACATCCTGCTGCAACTACAAAAATAAAACAATAAAATCATAGTCAGGTCTACGTAGTCTTACGGAATCCTTTCAAGATGGGGTAGATGTTTTCAAAGGCTTCGTAGATCTCTGCTCTCACTTTAGCACCTTGAAGTGAAGATGACACTGCAGTAAATACACTGTAGAACTTGCATGTAAGGGGTTATTACATTTCAGAGGGCCTTGCATTTCCCTCAATAGGTTTAGTTAACCACAAAATCCATACATTTTCATATAAACTTACCTGTTAAAACAACCTTCCCAGACACAAATATTAACAAGACGATTCTGGGCTTGATCATTCTGTAGATCAGCCCAGGGAAAAGCTCAGGCTCATAACTGAAACACAGCAAAGTTATTATACCATTATTAATAAATAATGTCACATTACTTACATTTGCAGCTCATATCACAGAATACGCACAACATGCAACTTGTCAGCATTATGGACAAGTGAAAGAAAAAGTACAATGACTGACCTGCTGAACTGCTGATGGGTGAGTACTAGGCCCTCTAACCGGATGGGGAACTTGACATCACAGCTGCCCACCATGTTCTGGATTTTGAAGTCCAGGAACTTAGCTGGGAAACCCAGTTTTTGAACCACTCTGGCATACTTCCTGGCTGCCAAACGAGACTGCTCCTCACTACAATGGGAAAGGACATTGAGGAAGGAATGAGGAGAACAAGAATAAACACTTAATAATTCCCTTACCTCGATTCAATCAATTCTAATTAGTGTGGCTTAAATAAAAATAAAAAAAAGTTGACCAACTCTAGTATTTTAGTAAAAGAGATGAAAGCAGGGAGACTGACCTCTTTGCTCCAGTGCAGACCATCTTCCCAGAGCTGAAGATTAAGGCTGTGGTCCTCGGCTCTCGTATTCTCATGATCACAGCAGCAAATCGCTGGAGATTTGAATCATTTGCATATCAACTACCGATATCTGCTCAGGAGCCTTCTTTGAAGCAAAGCAATACTCTTGATCAACTGCCACTAAAGTGGTTTATTGAGCCGAGTTGGCGTATTGAGATTTGGGTGTGCAGCATTCCCTGGGCCTTACCTTGGGGTTGTATTCAGCATTTCTTGCTCGCAGAGCTATGGTCTTCAAGTCCAATTTACAGCCCAGGTTTACAGTGGACACAATGTTTCTGTCAAGCATATAAAGTGTGAGCCTTTCAGGCCATGATACTGTGGACAAGTCTTCGTAAAAAAGTGTGCATGAATTGTTAGTCTAAATACAAGTTGATTGAGGAACACCTACTGTAGCTGGGGCACAATGCCTGAGCTCTCAGAGGCTGGCGTGGCTGGGGTGACAGGGGTCATGGGTGTGAGTGGGGTGGTGTAGAGAGGGGTGTTGCCAGGCAAGTTGGTGGTGGTAGTGACCGCCTGGGAGTGGTACAGCTGAGGAGTCTGTCCCGAGGCACCTGGGATGCCCCCAGCCTGCTGGGCTGAAGCCTGCTGCTGCCTCTGCTGCTCCTCCAGGAGGGATAGACTGTTGGTGTTCTGGACCGGCTGGGGTGTCAGGCCACTACCATATGGCATCATTGGACTGAAGATGGGTAGACTTGGTGTCATGGCGCCCTGTAGGAGATGAGGTAGTCAATAAGAACCTTGTGGGAAACCGCTTGAGAAAAGGGTGAGAGCTTATTCTCTTCCTGGTGTCTCACACCATTTCACGTTTTAGATCGTAGTTGAGGAGACAATTACTAAAACAGTCAAGTTACCTGTGGAGAGGCCAGCCCCTGGGCAAACGGCGGTAGGCTGTTGTTCTGGTCCATGGTCTCTCCTGATGCAGCCAGCAGCTGACTGACACGCAGTTTCTGATGCCAAGTGTAGGATAGGACAAGTAGTAGGAGAGTGTATCCTCATAAAAAGTCAATGCACTTGATTGTTGTAGACTATTGTAGTTTTACTTTCCCCTGTCTGGCAGAGTAATTAGCACATGAAAGCACGAATAAGAGTTAGGCTTTGTTTGATGTCATTTCCAATATAAATCACATAGAGAAATTATCTTGCACTGTCCAAATGGTACAGGCTAATTACTTCTAATCTATAGTAAAGTCCTGCTACGTAGCTAAGTCAACAGCTAAATAATTAGCGCATAACCTGGCAGCTGGCTAGATGCTTCTTGATTGCTGCCAGCAAGACACCGCCAGCAGTACGATCAGAATAAAGTGGCGCGCAAATGCGATTGTCATTTAATTTAAAATTGAAATCTCAAACCAATAAAGACAACATACACAAACCTGACTGCACCGGGAATTTTGCCTCATTTTGTATAAGTTGTTCTCACTAGACTTGACAGTAGCTATTTAGCTAGGCTAGCACGAGAATAGCTAGCAGCAGCAAGATGCCATGTCAACATTTGCATACATCCGTTTCTCGTTGGATAAAGTTTTATGAGCTGCAATGCACTGTCATTTCGATACAAGATGCATTAAATGTTCTTTTAGGCTTACCCTTGAATTTCACTTCGTCCCTGAAAAATGTCCAATTAAACAGATATTCATAACCACTTCGACATGCAACACTGCGACGCTGGGTCGAGCAACATCCGGATTGAATAAAGTATACTTTCCGGTTCTAGAGGTCACATCATTTAAATTATCTGATGATCCAGATTGTATTTGTCAAAGAAACGAACCAAAAAAATAAAGGGGTGTATCCAGATTTTTTTATATATATATATCACCTCTTTTATTATAACAAAATTGCAAAAAGTTATAGCTCAACTAATAATGGAGTAAAGAGTCAGCTACGTCGGGTTAAAGGAACCAGATGCGACTAACTTCTCCAGACCAGTGTACGGCGCTCTAGGAAAACGCCCTGACAAATGAACCAATCAGATTGCTTGGATTTACGGAAACAGTTCATACGCGCCAAAAAACAAACTTCAAAAGGTAGGCGACAGTTCTAGCAACGTTCATCCAGAGATAGACGGGCTCTGGTTCTTCTATACTTTTTGGTTATTGTCACAGCAGTGTTGGTTTTCGTTTTTCGGTTGTCTCCTTACGTATATATTTACCAGAAGAGTCGGGAAAATGACGGACAACACATTTCCAGTTTACAAATTAGATGTAATCGTAAATTTCTTTCGAACTGAAGTCTTGACTGGCCAAGAAGCGAAACAATTAACGAAAAATGACCTCACCCCGAGCCCAAACGTGAGTTGCCAACATTTATTTGTATCCATTAAAAAAACAAAGAACAATCTAGGACGGACAAACCCGGGAATTTATTTGTATTTATTTATTTTGCTTTCACTCCAGGGTAGTCCTTGTAGCTTACTGGTCACGTTTCTTAGTTATCTAGCTGTTATATAAGAAATTATGAAAGTTATTACTGTGAATGGCAATCTGACTAGCTAAACTGTAGCTAACTGTTTTGTTTTTCTCCCTTCCAGCCAGATACTGTAAGAAGACTATACATGAGAGTGTTGCAGCTCGTGTATAATTTCAGGCCTGAATGTCATTCCATGGTCCCACTTTCTGTAAACATTCAGTATCCAGCGTTTCACGAGTATCCAACTGCTATCATGAGTGTTTACTTGCGAATGCGTAAATTTTTGCCCATGTGTTTTGTATATGACTTCAGTTTGAGTGACCTATTAGCCCCAAGCTTGAAGCGTACAGTCACTGTGTTGAGTGGTATCATGAACTTTCTACACTTCAGAAAGCAGAGGATGGATATGGCCTTGGAGCACCTGGAGAGATTTAGGGCAGACATGGATAAGCTGCAATTTTACACAAATGGAATAAAAAATGCAGAGAAGAAGATCGAGAATCTGACCACTATCCCCCAGAGCAGCAAGAAGAAGATAAAAAGCTGTCAGCTGCCCTGTCTGACCTCCAGACTTCCAGTGTGCATAAGTACGAGGAGGTGAATGCAGTGAAGGAGGAGATTGCGGAGTGGAAAACGGAAATTGCGGAGAGGTCACAGAAACTGACTCAGATTAAGGTGGATGTGAGTACGCTGAAGGAGGATATTGGAAAACTGGAGTCTCAGGTTGTGGAGTCGCCAGAGGAGGTGAAGGCCCAGATGGAGAAGATGAAGGAGAATGTGAAAAACATCAAGATCTCTATCAAGCAGGCGGACGAGAGGCTGGTGGGGTTGCAGATCACTGTGCAGGGCGAGACTCACCACAAGGCTGAGCTTGAGCTCATGCACAAACTGCTGCAGGACTTGCAGAGTGGCATGAACAAGACCCAGCAGCTTCAGGAGGAAGTCCAGAAGTTAGAAGTGATCAATGAAAACCAGCAGAAGGAGCTGAGAAACCTGGGAACAGAGGAGAGCCAGTTGAAGAGAGCACTAGGAATGAAGCTCGACAAGGAATCCAAGCAACAGATCCGCAGGCAGAGGAAGAAGGAGAGGACAGAGCAGCATGTCCAGGGTGTGATAGGCCAGTATGGCCAGGTTCATCAGAAGCGGGAGGAGATAGCTGAGCAGATTTTGGAGAAAAACAGAGAGACTCAGAAAGTTCGCAATGAAATACAAAACATGAAGGAGGTCTGCAACCAGGAGACGGAGAAGGCACAAGCTCTCTTTGACCAACTGATGGCTGCCCTGGACCAGTTCCATAAGAAAATCGAAAGTTGTGTTGTGGAGGGCAACAATGATATCCAGAAGATGACATCAGACTTCTAACATCAAATTTGATTTGATACCCATCACTATTCTTGTATTTGATTCTGATCCTGTATATTTAGTGTCTCTTGTCAGTGTCACTACTTTTGTAATTGCTTAGCATACACATTTTAGCACTGCATTTACTGATTGTTGTATATGCCTGTTGACTTTTTTCAGTTAAACTTGTGACAAATGGACCATGTACATTTCTTGGTTACACTGGATTCTTGGTGAAAACATTCAGTATAACTTTTGAGTTAAGTCCTACTGCTTCTTTGAGTACTTAAAATATATCTTTGTCATTGTCACAGGTACAACAAAATTAAAGTGCTTCCGGTGAGGGCTTCATTCATTGACTTATTCATTACTTAAGTGCTAAAATTACTCAAATAAGAATAAATATACCTAAGCCAGTACCATAAACAGTCATACACCCACAGCAATTACATAATACATAACATTGTGCACATTTTTTGGCAGCATTAACAGTGGTTATTGCAGATGGATAGACACCCTGTTTGAGTCTGTTTATCCTTGCCTTGATTGATCTGTACTGTCTGCCTGAAGGCAACATTTCAAACAGAGTGCCCAGGGTGTGAAGTGTCTTTTATGATGTTCTAGGCTCTTTTGAGACAATGGAATCTGTGTAGGTCTCCCAGTGCAGGGAGAGGGCAGCCAACAATCTTTTGAGCGGTGTTGATGATCTTCTGAGCCACTGTACAGCTGGTATACCAAATGCATATGCAGTATGTAAGTATGCTTTCAATGGAAGATCGGTAGAAGGACACCAGTCTATGTGATGTTATTCCTCCTGAGTATTCTAAGGAAGTAGTCTCTGCTGGGCCTTTTTCAGCAGCTCAGAGGTGTTCACACTCCAGGATAGGCTGTCTTGTATGTAGACCTCAGGAAGCAGAAGACTGCCCCCACACACACACACTGTTCCCGCTGATCAATGGTGGAATCTCAGTCTTCTTCGGTAGTCTATTTTGAGTTATTTTGTCTTTGCAGTGTCAAGGAGAAGGTTGTTGGCCGTGCACCAATTCGAAAACCGCTCCACTTCTTCTCTATAGGCAAACTCATCCCCCCCAGAGATGAGCCCTGTCACTGTTGTGTTGTCTTCAAACTTCACAATGGTGTTGCTGTGATGGATGGGTGCAGTTGTGTGTGTTGAGGGAGTAGAGCAGGGGACTCAGCACACAGTCCTGGGGGGAGCCAGTGCTGAGGCCAAGGTCCGTGGATATGTGATGGCCCACTCTGACTGTGCGACCAGAGAGGAAGCTGATGATACCAACTACTTACTAACCGAGAGTAAGGTCAATACGCGGCTGGCATTCATTGACTACCCATTGGCCAATCAGAATGCTCGTACTGTTGTTGCCATATAATAATTCAATTAACTATACAAACTACACAAGTGTTTGTGTACTAAATGCTATTTTCATTTCCACTGATACGGCACATCACTCCATATGAAAATAAATCTGTTGTACTCACAGAACGTTGCTAATAATGTTGCACACACAAATCATTTCCAAATATATATTGACTTAACATTTTTTTTTAATTCTTTATTAAGAATATAAAAGAATTGGTGGGTTAGGACAAAAAAACAAGAATTCCAGAAACAGACCCTAAACAAGGTTTGGAAAAAGAAGCGAGAGGAGGCTGAATGGCCCTCAGTCCTTCCTCAGAGGGACAGTCTCCTCTTTAATGCCCTCCTTGGTGATGATGCAAATCCTGAGGGCATCGCCAGTGTACACATCTCTCTCTGCTGCAGAGATGAACACATCTTTGACCAGCTGGACAGCCTTTTCCTGGCTCAAAGGCAGGTGCTGTACATTTTCCATGTTCTTGAAGCCAATCTACAGATACAGCAATAGGAATAACAGGCCAAAAAGTGTTATTAGAGATTTAGTCTGATGTAACCGATGTGTGAAATGCAGAAATGCATCTGTAAACCAAGTGCTTTCTGGCTAAAGCATTTCAATAATAGCTTTTCATCGTCATCTTCACATAATTAATGGTGTCTGGGTGCAAGTAAGCTTTAAAAGTTCTGATCTAATTTGAATGGTGTGACAATGTTGAGCTTTTACCTGGTTGTCCAGTAGGGGCTGCAGCATGGCACTGGCAGAGCCACCAGCCTTGTATGTGTCCCTCTGGTATGACCCGACAGGATCAAAACTGTAGACAGCTCCCCGACCTATCCAACAAAGTCAATCAAACAGGTGCAGATCACATGAATACAGCAATACTCTTGACATGCTGACATTCCTCAATCACTCTTAGGAGTAAGGGAACTGCAAAATGTCTGGGCATGTTAACATGAAACTGAAGTATGAATATGCTTAATAGAACAAGAGCTGTACCCTGCTCATCCAGGCCACCGATGATGTTGTAGACATAGTAAGGGAAGAATCTTCTGCCATAAAGGATGGTGGAGAGCATTGCTGCAATGGCTCCACTGGTCATGGTCTTGTTGTTGGAGTGTTTGTACATCTAAGAGGAAAAACAAATTTGCTGTTTGTGATCCACTTCCCATTTACCAACATCCATATTCCTAAGTGTTCACTGACCAGCATGGATTTATGAGCAGATTAATTTATGTGTAAATAGGGGCAGATGTGAGCAAACATAGATGCTTTTCCAGTGAGGAATAGAGATACTGAAACTAAGTTGAAAAGACAGGTGTTCTTACCTTTAGTCTGGCATCAATGATTTTAGTAAGAGTTAGACAGTCACCATGGAAACCACTGCAGCCAATGACAGTTGTGTCAGTCCTGTAAGAAGATAATACAATATGACACAAAACAAAGGTTATGGAGCATAGTTACGTGCTTATACACTCTCCAAAGATCCTTCACAACTAGTCACACAGTCAAGATTAAGGTGCCTATTATCATATTTCTTTCGTTTCACCCTTTAACCCGCTGACATTTAGTGGAAGTCATGCCTTAATTTGACACTTCATTTGAGTCTGCCTTCACTCAATTTATCAATATAAACACTTACAACTTGTAACACTTTGGAGAGTCACGGCTGTGGATTGAATACCCTTCGCTTAAACGGGTATCAGAAGCCACGAGAGCAAAGTCCTCGCCGGCAACAGCAAGAACTGTTCTGGAAAACAGAAGTTATGGACATTTGTAGATGAGATGAGCCACATTGGACGTTTGTTTTACTGGCCATGTACAGTGACGCTGCTACTAGTTACAGTAGCATACAGTGCTTGGCATTGTTGAAATCGAAACTAGACAAATCAGATACACAAGTCACCATCAACAGGGCAACATTTAGATCTTAAAATGTTCAAAATCACATACACCCTAATCACGTGATCAGATAATTTTCTTTAGAAATGTTTAGCGAGTGGCAAGTTATCTTCCAGTCTTGCCTGGTTAGCAACTCCGCAACAGTAATCACGTAGAGCTAGCCAGTCAGGACTTCATCGAACTAGAGCTATAGGGACATAATTGAGGACTATATTTACCCTCCATTAAAAGAATATGGCGAAAATCGATGTTCTACTGGTCCAGTGTAGTGATATTCTTTCATTTTCCCATTATCTCCCAACATCTGCGTAGACATCATTTTGCTTCTTGATTGTTGTATAAAGGAAACTCGCTGTATCACTGCAATATGGCGGTCGGGTCTTCTTCGTTTGACGCAAAAAAAGACAGTACTGCTTGAATACTCCAGCACTTGCTTTTAGTTATCGCCACCTAGCGACTGGATGAAGTAAATACATTTCCCATGAACTGTGAGCACTTGAATGTGTTACTCAGTGGAAATTGTTGTCACTATTTAGTCTTACGGAAATATAGTTACAGAGGCGAGCAGGGGAGTAGATTGTACTGGTACGTAAAATATGAAACTTCATCAAATCATTGTAGCTGGCGGGCTCCAAATTTAATGACTGCTCTTAGGCTCAAAAAAGGCTGAAAATATTCAACTCCGCCATATGCACGGCGTACTTCTGTTCAGAAATTACGCGTACCTCAAGATCCCCGACGGTCTACCGCAGAGCTAGCTAGCTAAACATGGCTACTGCACTCTCCTCAAGACCGTGCGATAGTAACCCTGCAACTCCAGGAGCTCAATCTGTAAAGGTAAATTTGTTGTGTTTAGTTTTGTTACTGTTGAAAACATTGTTAGGAAGTATTTTTCAATTATATGAAAAGTAATTTAATTTGTTAAGTGGCACGGCTGACAATGGCAACGCAACCCCCTGTCTTTGTTTCATTCACAAACCGCCTTTCTGCTGCTGCTGCTACTACTAGCAAGACAAGCACCAGCAGCTGTTTGCGCGGGGCGCTAACTACCTAAAGCTAGTGTTAGCAAGCTAGCAAATGTTTACAGTTAAGCTAGCGTCATGCGATTGTTGTTAGCATTAACCACATAGGACTGCAAGCCAGCTTGAACCTAGCTAGCCACGGTTGTTTGTTTTGTTTACATGTCTACAGTGAGGATAGCTAACCAAATGCAAACGTAGCAAAGACAAGCTTTTTTGAGCTCCGTTTTGGAATTCGCTAAAGATTACTTCTTACTGCTTGCTAATCGAGCTGGTAGTGCCTAGACAGATGTATTTCCACTTAAATCATACATCCAAACTATTCCACAGGATGATGCAGAGGAGGTCTCGAATGATGGGAGTCAAGCTCCAAAAAGGCGGCGCATGGGATCAGGCGATAGCTCCAGAAGTTGTGACACTTCTAGCCAGGAACCAGGGTAACACAATATTTAATGAAATTCTCAGATGTTTTGTAAGTAACCACGGGTTGAAAATAGGTGAGAAGCAAGCAATAGCATATCTGCCAGTGGGGGTCCATCTTTAGAATCTCTCATCTCCACTAAAACGTCACATCCACATATCATTCAGATATTTTCCCCACTACAATACTAACTGCACCCTCCATGTTTTCCACATCAGATCTGCATACTTTCCTGCAGAGAACCTGACAGAATACAAGTGGCCTGCAGATGACAGTGGAGAGTACTACATGTTACAGGAACAAGTCAGTGAATATCTGGGAGTCACCTCATTCAAGAGGAAATATCCAGGTAGAAAGGAGCGTTCCTCCATCAATCATTTTGTTATAAGTAGTGTGATATGTTGTTCCTAGCTAAAACAGCACAAACCATGTTTTTCTTGTAGACTTGGAAAGGAGGGACCTGTCCCACAAAGAGAAGCTCTATCTGAGGGAACTGAACGTCATCACAGAGACACAATGCACCCTTGGTAATTAACTGTCTGTTGCTGTTGTACATTGGGTCACATAGATGGAGTTAGAATGTTAGCAGTTGAGCTTAAAAAATCCAAACCTGGTCGGTCTGTGTGTGTGTGGCTAGGTCTGACAGCATTAAGGAGCGATGAGGTCATCGATTTGATGATCAAGGAGTACCCTGGCAAACATGCTGAGTACTCAGTCATTCTGCAGGAGAGAGAGCGACAAAGGATAGCTAAAGAGTACTCCGTAAGTACTCTCACCACTGTAAGTAAAACCAACTATATTATAGGAGTTGATGATCATATATTTTCACTCCTGGTGCTGTAATGAACCGGAAAGGTTGATAACAATTCCTCACTATTTTCACACAAAGTTATTTGACTGTAGCTCCACACTCTGATTGGCAGTTTCTCCTAGCTCTGCAGTAAGTACATTTACATGTAGTAATTTAGCAGACGCTCTTATCCAGAGCAACTTACAGTAAGTACAGGGACATTCCCCCCAAGGCAAGTAGGGTGAAGTGCCTTGCCCTAGGACACAACGTCATTTGGCACGGCCAGGAATCAAACCAGCAACCTTCTGATTAATAGCCCGATTCCCTAACTGCTCAGCCATCTGAGTATTGGTATTGTTGTCTCTTCTAGAAAATGCAGCAACAAAATCCTCAGAAAGTGGAGGCCAGTAAGGTACCAGAGTACATCAAGAAAGCTGCCAAAAAGGCTGCTGAGTTCAACAGCAACTTCAACAGGGAGAGGATGGAAGAGAGGAGAGCCTACTTCGACCTTCAGACACACGTAAGGACACTTACGTGCACATTTGTTTCTCACGACTGTGTTCACAACATTTGATTATCCGTCTTATCTTTCTCCTCCCCAAGATAATCCAGGTACCCCAGGGCAGGTACAAGGTGCTGGCCCCAGAGAGGACCAAGACAGGCCCCTACCCTGTGGCCCTTATCCCTGGACAGTTCCAAGACTACTACAAGAGGTACAGCCATAGAAAAAGAAATGATGGCATTCCTATTTATAGTATTCAGAATACAGAATAGGCACCATAACAAGTTGACATGTCCTGCCTTTTTATATTATTATTCTAACATGAGGTCAGAAAAAAAATCTATCCCCATGTTCTTTTCAAAGTTTTCCCTTTTGAACGCAATGAAATTAGCTTTCTAACCTGACTCGATGACAGTAGATGTCATGTTGATGAGTGTGTGCCATATTCAAAGACAAATGAATCGTGTGTGTCCGAATGCAGGTACTCCCCTAATGAGCTGCGCTACCTGCCCCTGAACACGGCCCTCTTCGAGCCCCCGCTGGACCCCGAGCTGCCCGCCCTGGACAGCGACGGCGACTCGGACGATGCCGAGGACGCCAAGGAGGGAAACAAGAAGACCAAGGCCTCCTCAGTAAGAGCAGGGAGAAATACCACAGGTCCAACTCCACTGCCCCTGCACTGTATGTATGGACCCGCGGCCATGGTGAGGCCTGTAGCCATGGTGAGGCCTTTAACTTGTGCGTTGCGTCTGCAGGATAGCTCGTCCGGAAACACATCGGATGGGGACAGCCAGGACGGCAGAGGGCAGACCAAGGGCAAAGCCAAGGACAGAACTGGCACATCCACCAAGGATGCCACACCGCGATCCGGCCAACAGAAACCTACCCTCGGGTACAAGGTAGAGGACAAAAGCCCCTGACTCTCTTCAACAGCACTTTTCTACCCCCTCCTCCCCCTTCCGACACCCCCTTCTCCTCACTCCACCGAGCCCTCTCCGCAGCTACTACAGCACTTTGGACAGAGACACCTTGCTCTGTCCCGCAACCCTCGGCACCCTGGCTCTCAACACACACACACACACACACACACACACACACACTGCAACACACATACACTGCAACACACACACAGCCCAGTAGATGGCAGTATCCCTCTACTATTGAGCCCACGTCCTCCCCTCTTAAGTGTTGCTGTCCACCCCTCAACCTAACTGTTCCAACACTTAAGTCTTTCATATCAGACTCTATGAGCAATAAGGACATTTTGGAGTCGTTAAGTTTTCACCCTGGGGCTTTTCCTCTCCCTGCACTTTTGGTTTTGTCCTGAAGACCATTTGTACATTTGACCCTATTCTTTTGAATGTCTTAATATACCTCTTCTCTGTCCACTTGTCAACAGATGTTCTTAGACAAGCGAGCAGATATATTTGGCTGCTAGATTTCTTGTTTAAAAAAAAAACTGCTACAAAAAAACAAAGTTACAACTTTTTGTGATGATATAGAATATATATACACGGCATAAGTGTTTTATCTAGTAGTAGCTAAAGACCCAGTTAACACTAGTGTGTTTGAGAGTTATCTGCCGTATGTATGTTTAAGTGTATATCTGTGCATATATACTTTCAATGCAGTTCCTCGTTATTCTGTTGTTATATCAGACAGGTGTTTGATAGCAGCCATCCAAACTGACTTGTGTTCTGAGCTTGGGTAAACCCAGGTAGACTTCCACAGACCCATCCACACATTTTCATTTGTTGATGATTTCAGTTGGCTTTGAAAGTGTTCTTTTGTGATTTGAAGTAGAAACTCTTAAAGAGAAAGGCCTATAGCGGATCAACATGATTTAACCGACACTCCCAAAGCCTCCTCTCCTATTGGCCAGAACACTGGAGAGGATTGTGGTGAAGTCTTTGTAACACTATCAAAAAGCATAAAGGACGCCTAAAAACACAATATATCCTATCATACTTAAGTTATTCATAAGAGGTATATAACCTTATATAGGTATATAACGAAATGCACATGCAATATTGTCAGAAAAGTGGAAAAAGAGTAAGATCAATGCATCCTCCAAATTGATCAGAAACATAGCAATCCCATGTCTATCTGGGCTTATATAAAGCTATAGGTTCAGTTGATGTTGATCCGTCACAGTTGAGAATGTTCCTGCCTTTTGTATCTTCTGTTTCTGGTTAAATGTGATTTGAGTGCAATGACTTGCAGCTGACACTGTGAGTACTCTTCCTATAGAATAGGTCTCCTTGTTCCACCTACTTCCCCTCTTTGTTATTGTGTATATTCTAACTTTTAGTTTCTGTTCACTTGACTAGTGTGTTTTTATTAACTTTATACTTAAAAAGTGTATGTCTATAACTTTCTCCCATCCACTCTTTCTATCTTTCTCACTCTTTCTCTCTCTCTGGTCTCTAACTCTCTCTGGTCTCTCACTCTCTCTCTCTCACCTGGTCTTTCTTTTGAGTTATTTGTCTCTCCAGGGCGCAACATTTTAAAATGTTATTTAAGAGCGTTTAGTATCTCTTTCTAACCTAGTCCTTTTTAGTTTTTTTTTTCTCTTACCAGACCAGATCTTTTCTCTAGGAATACCTTTGATATGTCCGTATTTAGACACTTGAACACAGTTAAGCATTGAAATAAAGATTTCAAATCAATAGATTGGACAGATGTTTTAATTGTGTAGCATAAATATGAGCCTGCATACCTTGTGGCATGACACTGACTTCTGCTCAGGAACGGTCTAAAGTTGAGATGACTCCTGATAATGACCCTCATTACTGTAGGTCCAGAGTACATGAAGTTATATGAAGAGGACACAATTGTCTTGCAACGGCTAGATGTGTAGATGCGTTCAAGATCTTTGAGACTGTGCTGCATACTAAAACACAGCTAAGGTTTTGAAGGGCTGAGCTGTACCTCCCTGAGGTTGGTTAAGATGTGTGCTCTGCCCAGACACCTTGTGTCAGCAGGTGCACAAGGCCTTGTTGCCATGGTTTTTATAGCATTGTTCTACCCTTGCAGCCTAAGGTCATTGCCAATGCTATATGTGGCATTTGCCAGAAGGGTAAGGAGTCCAACAAGAGAGGCAAGCCAGAGGGACTCATTCACTGCTCACAGTGTCAAAACAGTGGTAAGTGGTACTCTCTTTTCTCTAGCTTTAGACTGAGGATCTCACCAATCCCACTCAGCGCTAGCTTGTACGTATTCCTATCATTAAACAGGGTGACTCAGAATGACCCGAGAGTCACGTGTGTCGTGTGTGTGTGTCAGGCCACCCATCCTGTCTGGACATGAGTGTGGAGCTGGTGAGCCTCATCAAGACGTACCCATGGCAGTGTATGGAGTGCAAGACCTGCACTGTTTGTGAGCAGCCGCACCACGAGGAAGAGATGATGTTCTGCGACAAGTGTGACCGAGGATTCCACACCTTCTGCGTCGGGGTGGACTCCATCCCACTGGGTGAGAATGTTCACAGACACCCACATGCTACCTGTTCCTGTTTGATAGGATGCAGTTAAGGTGTGTTACGGTGGGTGTCCAAAGCAACATGAGACAGGAGGCCTGGTCCTTTTTCCTTGTGTGTGTGTGTGTTTTTTTTGTGGTGAGAAATGCCAGATTGGTAGCCTGTGTTTGTACTGACTGCTGTGCTGCTATAACAGTCCCAGACTGCTGCCTAGCACCTTGGTGTGCTATAGTTAGATGTGTTGCACACCCAGTGTAGCTCCGTGTGTTTGAGAGTGAGGTCAGGGTACTTGAGCAGCGTGGACATCAAACGGTGTTATGCAAACAGGCCTCTAGATTCCTGTGAGTTCCAAGAAGCCCACAATTACATGTTTTTTTAAATTATTTTTTTGGAGACATTTGGTTCATACAAAGGTAAATAAAGGAACGTATTTGAGTTTTGTGTTTGTCTCCCTTTTTCAGGGCTCTGGGTGTGTGAGGTGTGTGACAAAGGGTTCTCAACTCCCAAGAAGAAACGAGGACCCAAGACGCCGCGGAAATCCAAGTCTGTTCACAAGTAGACATGGAGCCACAGGAAGTCAACTGCTCAAACCTCAATGAATTTATAGTGTTGTTTTTTGGTGCTTTTATGACGTATAATACATGTATTTTTTTTATTTTTTTTTACGGGAATATGAACTTGTGTAATTGTGCTGTGTATACAGTAAATGCTCCCGATCACATCATCTTTTTTTCCACATCATACCACTGGAAGTTCTCATTATGTAATTAAAATCAGTTGTATCACCCCATTGCCTCATGGCTCTCCTTTGCCCACACAAACACTCTAAATGAGGGAAACACAACTTAACAACAACTGTAACATGTGTGTGACATTTATTATTGATTGGTTTAAGTGGTGCTAATGAGTCACCTGGCAGGTGTGGTGAGATGCTGTTGTGCTCTGCGGTGTGTCAGCGGCCTGGCTCAGGTGAGTGAGTCTGCTGAATGAGTCTCTCAGAGAGGACAGACAGCAGCTGCCATAGGGCGTCCTTTCAGCCAGCGACCCGACTCGAGGACCGCAGGCAGCCCACACGCACTTGTCCACTTACTGCAACACATACATTCATTTATGAACACACAACTAAGTAGGTTGCAGCCAACCAAGCTCCCAGGTCCCCTGTCACCTGAGAGGACACACCGTGTTGGGGGGGACAATAGAGGGACGACAGAGCTGTAGCGATACAGGTGTGAATGCTTTCCTGGCACGGCGCGCTCTGCCTACCAGATGGTGTTTGCGTTAGGAGAAGCTGGTCAACATGTCAACCAACTGGAGTTTGAAGAGTAGTCTGATCGGACACGTGCCTTGGCTGTGTCTGCATCCTCAAAAACATTGTCAGAGATGGAGGTTCCTCCTCGACATGAGTCACATCACTTAGCTATCTGGTGAAAACAGTGAGGGGTTCTTTTTCGTTATCTTAGTCTCTATCTTTGTTCTTGCATATACATATATATATATAAATATATATATATATATATATATATATATATATATCAACCACTAGGGGGGCACCAAGAGCTGCTGGAATAGCAGCCACAACTTCTTGGATGTAGGAGGATGCGTAGCAGACTGTTTTTATCATTTAGGCCTACTCCCTTTCTGTTTTGAACAGAGTAATGCTGCTAGGGCCTAATGTGTCTTGCCGTTGTTGTTTCCAAAGGTTACAGTACACTGCAGAGGAGTGATGTTCACAACTCAGAGGTTCAAATGTGTTCCTTTCCTACTTTATTATCTGTGTTCCGTTGGAGCGCTCACATGAAAAGGTTGTTTTCAGTGGTTATGACCAGGGTTTATGTACAAAGCTGTAAATCCAAATAAAGAGAAACTAAAGCTGACGTGAGAGTGGTTGTATTAACACTTATGTTTCTGAAGATTTTATGACTCATAAAAACTGGTCTCAACTGGTTTTAACTGGTCTCATATACCAATCAACCCCTCAACCGTCGCCTTGTCCCCCCCACCCCAATAACACAAACACATCTCAAACCCTTTTACACTCTGTAAAACCCCTCCCTCCCTGTCCTGTTCTATAAAAGTACAAAGGCGTGCGCGCACACAAACTGCTGGATCACAACAAACAGTGGATAAAGTTTGTTGTTCTGTTATGAAGCAGGGACGTTATTGGAGGAAAACCAGCTAATCTGAGGGAGAGCTTCGGGGTCATAGTGACCCACACTGATGCAAGAAAGGCCCAACACACACCACAGAAGCCAAGAAGTATAAATCCTCACATATATTTACACCAAAACCCCCAGTAACCTTCCTTGTTACCTGTCAAACCTTTAACTGTGAGAGAGATGGAGAATCCAGAGCTGTGGAGAGTAGAAAGTTGGCTAAACCAAGCTGACAATGCTGTCACACCTCATCAGGCAGGAATGGAGCACCTAATAGGGAGGTGTCAGAGAAGGGAGTACAGCAGAAAATATAGTCCTGGACCACTACAAAAAGTAGGGGTTTTGTGGACAGTATCTGCCCCCCCCTCCTCCTCCTCCTCCTTCTGTCTATTATTTACATCGCCCATGGACCTTGTGTTGTGTGACAGGTGTGGGTGGACATACTTCTGTGATGGTGTTAGTGTGTATGGAACCGTTAGGACCATCTAAGACCCTCACACAGAGGTTACCCAGTCTGCCAGGGTAGCTTGGACCAACAGCTGGATGCAGCTGTCCTCCGGCTGCACACTGGCCTGAAACGTGTGTGTGTGTGTGTGTGTATGTGTACAGCTGCAGTCTGTAGCCACCATCAAGCTCACCACATGATCCTGATCTGCTTCTGCGTGTGTGTTGAAGCAACACTAGTGGCTATGCAGCTGGACAAGAAGCTTGGGCTTGCCGTAGGTCAGGGGGCTACTTAGCTTCTACGGTGGGACGGATGCGTGGGACACTTAGATGTAGAAATTTAGACAGGAAGTTTTGAATTGAATCATATTGTGCCAGGGTATCAAGACACAGAGGGAGAAGAGAAAAACAAAAGGAATGAGTGAGTGTTGGGGGTGGGCCAGTCTTCATTTGACATCTTCTTCCTCAGTTTCACAGTCTTGTTCCAAACAGGGGGCCGGCTTTGTCACTGAACTGCTGCTGAGCCGGGCTCCTCTGTGTGTCTGTGTGTGTGTGTGTGTGTGTTTGTGTAGGATCCTGCCTCACTCTCTTTCTGTGAGTGAAGACAACATATGGACAATGCCCTCCCTTCCTGTTCTAAGGGAATGCTGTTCTGGCAGGGTGGACTCCTGGGAAAGAGAGCGTGACCTTTGACCCCCAGGATCACTCATTGACTCCTGGCCCAGGGAGAGCAGAGGATGATGGGATGTACAGCCAGCCAACCAGCTGTCACCAGAAACGCCCAGTGTGTGTCTGCGGTCATTCTCAGGGAGGCCTGAGGGAAGTGATGGTTGGGGGAGACTGCTGGGTTGAACCGCTGCAGCCATGATCATAAAGATCATTAGACAACCTACTTATTGTGCAGTAAGATCTGCTGTGTATCAACAAAGGCTTTCAATGTTGAGTATGACTAGTAAATTATGTACGAGTAGATTATTAGATTATGTCTAGGAGATGATTGAACTCAACATTTTCTTAAATGTGGCTAACAAAAACATTTTCCCAACAGGGATTTGAAGTTACTCCTGTCTGTTTCTGTTCCTTACCCGCCATTACCAAAAGAGTTGGAGGAGGAGAGACAGGCCATACCAGGCCAGGCCAATGGTGGCTTACCTTAAATCTCTGCTGAAGACAGGAGGATGGTGGGCATGGACAAACAGCCACAGGTGTCTGGTACAGCTGCAGGAAGGCTTACAGCCACAGCTGGAGCTCAGCTTACACACACACACACACACACACACACACACACACACACACACTGTTTAACAGTCTTACAGGCGTACAGAATCACACACACTTACTCAAATTTGAACATCCACACTTACACACCTCCAAAGCTCGCCGACTACAAGAGGCAGCTTGATTCATGGATAGATCTCTCCGGTCCCCTCCAGGCAAATGGTTAGATGAGCTCCCAGTTGGATGGGGAGTGAGAGTGTTTTCTCAGGGGCAGTGTGTGTCTGTGGAATGTCGAGAGACCTAGTAGAGAAACATGTCTCTCAGCAGGGACAGAAACATTGGAGTGGCATGTGAACAAACAAACAAACAAGAAAACACACAAACAACTACAAGTAAATGTTATTTCACACAGATAAAAAGGTCTGTGTAGAATCTGCCTCTCTCCAAGAAAGGCCTCAGGCCATGTTGTACTGAATTGTATTATGCTGTAGATGTGATTGACAAAGGCAGTGATCACGTCCTCTATGAGAGTTAGTCATAGATGGTTCGTCATCAATTGAACGGCTGAAGGGGCCGGTCCCTGTGTGCCAGGGGGGCACGGCCACGGAGGGGGGGGTGGTGGTCAGGGGGGAAGACCCGCTGTCGGGATAGAGTACAACCCATGGCTCTGTCTGACACCACAGGTCAGAGGTCAAACACAGCCACTGTTGGCAGCTTAGAGGCCAGGCCAGGCTGAACTGGGTCTCTTCCCCCCTCCTTCTCCTTGCTTTCTCATAACCCCAACCCCCCCCCTTCCCCCCATCTGTCTCCATACCCCTACACTAATACCCCTGCTCTCTGCTCTCCCCCTGTGTGTCTCTAATAGTACTGCTCTCTCTTGCTTGTTCTCTTAGACCCCTCCCTCTCTCCTCCCTCCCTCCTGCTCTGTGGTGTAGCGGCCAGAGCAGCTGGCAGGTGTCAGGAGTTACAAAGGGCCATCTGTCCAAGCAGGGCCGTCCTCTCCGTCCCCTCGCTCCCTCGTTCCTCCACTTCATTAAGCTCTCCACTTCATAGAGCCACCGCCAGCGAGCGTACTCCCTTGGACAACGTGTGGCCCAAACTCCCCCAGTCAGGGTTCCCACTACTCTGATCAGGCCACATTCTGACACACACAAACACACACACAGATCCCTGTGTAGCATTGTCTTCAACCAGATATACTGTATATTGTAACTGAATCTTCCATTAAAAAAAAGCCTGACAGAAATGTACTAAATGTTGACAGTTGTGACAGTAAAAGTGTCATCTCACAAGCCAAATGAAACCCCAGTGTACTATATGGTTGTCAGTGGGTTTTTACGAGTTGTTGCGTGGGCAGGATGAAGAGGAGGGGAGGAGGGTGTAATACAGGTTGCACGGCCCTCCTGTGAGTTGGAGGTGGTTTCCTCTGTGCTTCCTCTGTGCTTCCTCTGACAGTAGTGAAACAGTTAAACTGTGAAGCGGTGCTTCGGCTGTCAGGGAAGGGTGGGCTCAGGATATGGAAGGAGGGAGACGAAGGGAGCTAGGAAGGCCCCCCACTCAACTCGCTGTACAGGAAATGGGCACTGTTTCTAAGGAAACTGTCGGGCTTCTACAGTGGCCACACCCTTCTGTCTGACTGACTGACTGTCTGTCTGCTTGCCAGTCTGTCTGTCTGACTGACTGTCTGTCTGCTTGCCAGTCTGTCTGTCTGACTGACTGTCTGTCTGCTTGTCCACCAAACTTTTGGCTCCTGAGCCAATTGACTGCATAATTACACTCTATGTTTTATAAGTTTGTTTATTCCCTTTTTTGGATGGAAAATAAGGGATACAGCGTTTTTGGGAGATTAGTGCAGGCGTCTGGTAAGTTGTGTTTGGATTTCTGACATGAGGAGTGGAGTTTGGTGTGTGTTGGCTAGACCCAGATGGGGGTCATTTTCCTCTGCTCCAGCCTCTTTCTCTCTCTGTATTGTTGTCAGGCGACTTGTTAGACAGATTAATGATAATGACTCTGTACTGGACTTCCTGACTCACTCAGTAAATATTGGCAAGAGGGCCTTATCCTTTCGCACACACGTAGACACACACACACTCAAACACACACACACACACACACAGGTCAGACCCAGCAGCAAAGGAAACTGGGGCAGGAGCAGAGTTAAATACTTTCACTGGCCCTCCTCCAAATGGGTTCCTTCTTCTTCCACTGCAGCTCGACAACAATTCAAAAAAACGTCTTTGCATCTGAGATGCCTTTGCATAGTATAGGCCTTCTCTCACTTTCTCTCTTTATCGAGATGACAGAGTTGACAAGAAGAACCAGTTTCTGAGGAGTCCCCACCGCAATCCAACTCACCAGCCAGCTCACCAGCCAGCTCACCAGCCAGCCAGCTCACCAGCCAGCCCACCAGCCAGCCAGCTCACCAGCCAGCTCACCAGCCAGCCAGCTCACCAGCCAGCCAGCTCACCAGCCAGCCCACCAGCCAGCCAGCTCACCAGCCAGCCAGCCAGCTCACCAGCCAGCCCACCAGCCAGCCAGCTCACCAGCCAGCCAGCCCACCAGCCAGCCCACCAGCCAGCCAGCTCACCAGCCAGCCAGCTCACCAGCCAGCCCACCAGCCAGCCCACCAGCCAGCCAGCTCACCAGCCAGCCAGCCCACCAGCCAGCCCACCAGCCAGCCAGCTCACCAGCCAGCCAGCTCACCAGCCAGCCCACCAGCCAGCTCACCAGCCAGCTCACCAGCCAGCCAGCTCACCAGCCAGCCAGCTCACCAGCCAGCCCACCAGCCAGCCCACCAGCCAGCCAGCTCACCAGCCAGCCAGCTCACCAGCCAGCCCACCAGCCAGCCCACCAGCCAGCCCACCAGCCAGCCCACCAGCCAGCCAGCTCACCAGCCAGCCACCTTCCAGCAGCAGCGCAGTCCTGTCTTCAGGCTTCAGAGGTCTGTCCTGGCGCCTGGTATGTGAGGGAGACGTTGAACTGCACATACTATCAGACAGCAGGGAAGTTCCTCTGCTACATGTCAAAGCTGTACAGGGACACACACATGCCAAATACTAGACCATCAACACCCCTCTAACATCCCACACAGCACCAGTCTGGTTCCAGAAGGCCATGGCAACCCAAAAGGCCTTTGACCCCCCCACCCATCCTAGGTGAACTCTGGCTGGATGGCTGCCTGGGCTGAACTCAGTTGACGGTTGGGTCGTTGTTAGCAGACAATGGTCTACTTGTCCGTCCTTGGTTACAGTTTGTGTGTGTATGTGTGTGTATGTGTGTGTGTGTGTGTATGTGTGCTAATGTGATTGTGTGAGCAGTATTACACCACGTTGTCTAGAGATTGTTGTCTTCTCAGCGGCAGGTGTGATGATAGTAGGCCAGCCATTCAGCAGCTGCTAGACAAAGGTGTGCCTCTTTAATGCCTGTTTTATAACTGACAGCCCTCCCATGTCAAGTCCAATTTCACTTATTTTTATGGGACCAACACACCTGCAGTTTGGGGAATCACGTTTGTTCAATCATTTGTTAAGAATAGAATAATTTGAGTGTGATTTATTGTTAGATCGTTCACCGTTGTTAACTGAAAATCTGATTGTGATTGCACTTCCCTTTTTCAAAAAGGTTTTTGGTGTTACTGACAGAGCCTAGGATCTAAGATACAAGAGGTCAACGGTGAGCGAGAGTAATTATGTGTCAAGATGTTACGGCTTGGAGAAGTAGAGGTGGTGCTGAACCATTCTGACCTGGAGGCCCGTCAGAATGTTGTCTTTGTCTAATGAGAAAGTTTGAGTTTTCTACTCTGTTGTAGCTACACTGGTCTGCTCTTGCTGATGTTTACTCTAGCATCTGTCTTTCCTCTTCCCTGGTCGGTGAAGGAGGGTGGGTCCTGGCAAGGACTTCCTTTCGCTTCTGATGGACTTCCTGTGTAAAAGTACTGCCAGACCTCCCAGATCTCAGACGAAGTATATCTATGGCATCCTCTGTAGGTATTGTACAGGGACAAAGGCACCCAAAGCAGCAATAGAACACAGACAAACATGCACACAAAAATCCATATGTGCACATGGAAACCCACAAACCCAGTACAGGGAGCCCTGCTTCGACGGAGCAGGAAGCCAGGTCTAGAGATTCTTTCTCTCTGTGGCCATTGCTGCGCCAGGTTGGCGTGTGTTCAAGAACGGCATGTGACAAAGCAAAAAAAATTCGGACTGGCTGTCCACGTCAGGCCTGTAACCGGGCCCATGGCGGGGACACGGGAGTCCCAGTCCACCGTCTGTTACTGACTCCAGTCAACAAACCAGGCGGCGTAATCCGTCTGCCAGCATTCCGTTGGCTTGGCGGAACGTGCTCATTAGCACCCCGGTGAACGGTGGCCCTGTCAGCAGGCCTGCTGCCCGCCCCACTGACCCCTGACCTCCGCCCAGATTAGAACCTGGCTAACGACCACCCGTGGCTCCGGCCCGCTGAACCCCACCGGCTGCAGCACGGTGGCCTGCGGCACGACCGGACCTAGCTGGGCCCCTGGATCATTAGGCAGAACTGGCCCGGCCCAGATCTCTACTAACACTCATCTCAACTGACAGCCAGCAGCAGGCTCCACTGGTGCACATGCCAACACTAGGCCCAGGGGGGGGGGGGGGGGGGAGAAGGGGACAGGCGAGAGCTGAGCCAGGGAATGGTAGGAGGAAGTTAGTGGGAGAGAAGGTTGGGGCAGTATGAATCTTTCCTTCTTTCTTTCTTTCTTTCTTTCTCTCTCGCTGTCTGTCTCTCCAGTTTTCTCTCCTAGTTTCTCACTCTGTCTCACTTTCCTGTGCCAGTGTGTCTCAATGGATACAAAAAGTTCCTGAGGGACATTTGTGCCAAGCCTAAAGTCCTCCCAGTCCTCTTGTTTTGCTCTCCTCAGAGCGGGGGCTCCTGGGAGGAAATCAGGGCTGTTTCCTCTTCCTGCTAGCTTACGACCCCCCCCACCCCCCCTCCTCAAACACACACACAAACCTTATCCCTCTCTATTCCACCTATTTCACAGACCCCCCAAACACACACACAAACACACATCCACCCACCTCTTCCTCCCTTCTCAACCCCCACCCCCCCACACACATCCCCACTGCACATTCTTAATCAGCAGCCTCTTTGTATCCTCCCCCCTCCCCCCCAGAGGAAGCCTCACTGTTTGCCTTAAAGACTGACTTCACCACCCTAGTTGCAGGGTTGTGTGCGTGTGTGTTAGTGTGTGTGAACCTCTACAGTTTGAACCACATTGTCAATTCCATCAGAGGTTGCATGGATTCCAATGGATTTTCTAAAGCTAAAGCAGTTTTGGTGCAAAAGAAAAGAAGAACAAATATTTTGTCAGAATCTAGTCAGACTAATGAACTGTTGACCTTCAGAGGAAAATCACTAGGTTTCCTCAAGGTTGAGTCCAACATCCCTTCACAGCATCACCCAATGGATGATCTCCATTAAACTTGCTACAATAAAATCACCTCAATAAAAGCCCAACATGTTCATCTATGTCCAAAGCTGTGCCTTTCCATATCTATTAGTATATCAACAACATGTATGTGTCTCTAAATATGTCTGTATATGACTCTGCTGACAGTCAGAAAAACAGTTTTTAGCTCAGCCTACAGAAATATTTAGAATATTCATAGATACAAGACCGGCCACAAACTGTGAATCCTTCAGAAGTAAACAGCTGCATACAACCGAAAGTAACATATATTATCGTTAAGGTTATGCTAAATATGACAGAGAGAGCGATGGTAGACAATGGGGCATATCTCATTGTTTTAATCAGTTTGACTGTGTCTTGTCTGAGTTTTGTTTTTATAATGAAGTCTGTCGGGGCAGCGATGGGTGTGGGGTCTTTCTCGCTCGCGCTCTCCCTCCCCTCTATCCCTCCCCCAACCCCTAAACTCCTCTCTATTCATATTCAGATGAAGGCGGGCAGCCAGGCTCTCTGTGTCTGGTCATTTACATATGGGGCAACAGTAGGCCAGGCAGGGCAGGGCTGGGCCGGGCCGGGCCGGGCTGGGTGCTGGCATGCCGACTAGCAGAGGAGGCCTGAGAACATGCCAGCACAGGCCGGCAGTTACCAGGGCAAAGGCAGAGAAATGCCGCGCAGAGTATTAATGGGCGTAGCTCGCCATCTGTCCTCTGGAGGAGCGAAGAACTGAGGGGAGGGGAGAATGAGATGAGAGGAAATGAAAAACCAGCGCTCTCAGTCCTACACACACAAACACACACAGAAGGCATTGGGGGAGGAGGAATAGAAAGGGGTTGCTCATCACTGATGCAGACACATATACATAAACACACATATGTATACAGACTTTTTCCTCCATGACTCTGCAGCCCCTTGTCTGAAGGCATCGTCAGTCTGGCGTTTAGAACCAGACATCAGCACGGGCCTCTGGGACACACTCCCATGTAGACAGACACGATACGGCCCTCCCACTGCTGCTGAGGTGAAAGCACCGTGTCTTACATCCTCACCCCACTTGTGGACTCCTCTTGTTTTCTTTTAGAGAATGTTTGAGAATCTGCTTTACTCTGTGACACTGATGACAAGTCAGAACACGTACTTTGAGAAGCCAGCTGTGTTGGAGGACTGGCAAGGGTCTACACTAACGGTTTTACGATGTATGACATTGCGTTAAACTACCTCCATAAATATAGTTTTCGCTGAACCAATTCTCCTTATTTGATATGATTCACTCCTCCCTTCCCATTTTCTATTCGATGACTCCAAACCTCTGTATTGTTACGGTCTATGATATAGCTGTCCATAACGGAGAGAGAAGAGACTCATTTAACAAGTGGTGTGACAACATGAAGAGCCTGTGGTGCTGAGAGGCTTCCTCAGGGCCATTCTGCTGGCCCGCCCCCCTCACCCCTCTCTGTTGTTCCCAGCAGTAATTAGCCCTGGAGCTAAAGGCCGGTGGAGGACATGGGATACTGCACTCTTTGTTCCCCGGTGGGGTGGGGGGATCCCCAGTCATTGTTGGAGGTGGGGGCTAAACCTCAACTTTGCCCATCTGCCATTGGAAATGATTATCATGTGAAGAGAAGTAGCGGGCATTGAAAGCCAGCGACCATTAATCAGACGTCAGATCCTGGGTCCATTCCCACACACACATCTGACACGCACATTGACACACCCCGCATACACACCATACAAACACCCAACCCACCCCTCACACACACCCTATTCCCCTCAACCCCCACATACACAAACACACACACCCCACCATCATCCACCCACGCACAAATTAACACATGCATCCGACACACAACCCACACACACCCTCATGCACACAAACACACCCCTCCCTCACATACACTTCCTACATACATTTCCATATACACGCATGACTAGACAGTGTCCCTCTGTTCCTCTCACACACAAACCTGGCAACCCAAGAGCTCATCAGATCATGTCTCCCATCACGTAACGGATTGGTCTGCTAGTTGGGGTGTTTATGACTCTGCTGGAACCGTGACGATCCCTGCAGTCTCAAAGCAAGGTTTCGTGACCTTTGACCTTTCCAGGTCACCTAGGGTCCTCGGAGATGACCTCTGGTCACCAGCGAACCACGCAGATGGTCTGTGAGAGTGGTCACAGCCTGGCTAGCTCGCTACAAAGACCAGAAGAACACACCAACACCGAAAATGATGAAGATCTGCGTCGTAAGACAATGATCCTGGGATGAAACAGACTGTCGGCTGAAAACAAATCTCACATCAACTCTGACAACTCTGACATCACACCAGAGTGTCATTCCCCTTCCTGCTCTTATAAAAGAGCGATTATACTACTGTTTTAACGTTGATTCATGAGAGTGTGACTATCACACCGTGTATGAGAATGTTGTTGTGTGTGTTGGACTATGCTGCATTCCCCTTCTTCATCTCTGAGAGGGATGGTCCAGCAAGGTAGTCTGAAGATGAGTAGCCAGGCATCTGTTGCTGTTTTCTCTCTCCCTCACTCTCTCTCTCTCCCTCACTCTCTCTCTCTTCTTTACTCTCTCTCCCTCACTCTCTCTGTCTCTCTTACTCTCCCTCTATTGAGAATTTCTCCCGTCTTCGCTCGCTCTCTCAACATCTGCTGCCATTACTGCTTTTTCCCAGCATGCAGTAGGATATGGCTTCTCAGAAAGGTGGCCTTTGTGTGTCCCAGCGCTTTTGTCAGCCAATCATTGTGTCCCGTAAGCAGTTCCCACGATGCAGTGGAGGTTATGGCCATCAGACCTAATGTCTCTGTGTCCCAGGATAGGAAGATTATGTACATGTAGATGCAAATAAACAGTTAAAAGTATAAAGAATATGAAGTTCACTAGAGTGGATCCTTCAAGAGGACACTGAACACATACAGTGTACTTTGTGAGAGAGGGAGGAGATAGAGAGACAGGGGGTGAAGCATGTATGTAGAAAGATAGATACAGACACAGGGACGGAAAGCCATACAACGTGAGAAACTGAAGTGACAGAGAGAAACAGAAGTCGGAGAGATAGAAAGCAAGCGAGGGGGAGACAAGGGTGAGAAAAGAATAGAGAATGAGAGACGGACAGGAGGTGGGAGAGGGGAACAGCAAGTTAGACAGAGAAAGGGGAGAGAGGTGTAGCGAGCAAGAGTCGGAGAGAAAGACAAGAGGGAGAGGGGTATAGTGAGCGAGGGACAGAGAGGGAGAAAAGGGGGAGAGTCGTATAGAGAAAGCTCTGGGAACAGGGAGTAGTTTGGTCCCCTGGGAGCAGTTCTAGCTCCTGACAATACCCTCCTCAGTGTGTCAGTAGAAAGACCCTTGGCGGGACCACCGGTGCCATCACGACACAGCAGATGTTCATCAGCACCACTGATCCCCGTCTCCATCCTAGGCTCTATATTGGTTAGTTCTGATATCACTGTCCTTCTCAAATCACTGCTATTGGGCCATTTCTTTCCTGTCACTCTTTCATGGCTGCTATTGGTCAGTGGTGATGCGTCTGTGCAAATCATAGTTATTATTAGATGAATCCTCTTATCTGGTTTCAGTTTTAGTCAAGTTCAGTCAAACAGTTCATTCTTACAAGTGGTCAAATTATTTAACCAAATTATTTCACAAGTGGTCAAATGACTACTTGAATAGGTTATATAACCAAAGGTAACTGAAGGAATGTGTCCAGATTCCTGTGAAGAGTCCCTGAACTCCCCTGAGGCCTCAAACATCCCAAGCTGTCCAGGACAGTGAAAGTGTCAGCTAGAGAATGCAGCCAAGAAACAAATGGCCATGATCGTGTGAGTGTGTGTGGGGTGGGGCAGGGGTGGGGCAGCGGTGGGGGGGGGGGCTTGTTTTGGTAAGGAACAGTGGTGGTGTTTGGTTTGGTTCGGGTGATTTTGGTGGGTTAGAGGCTATGCTGCCCTCTCACCCCAGCCGGGTGGTCCATCTTGGGCAGAGTCAGGGCCAGGCCAAGCAAGGTGTGGAAGGTCAGGGTCTGGAAAACCCTTCAACTCCACCTGTGTGGCACACTTAGAGAGTGCCACACAGGCAAATCTTGAGAGTGAAAAGCCAGACAGAACATTGAGCTTGGTTAGGAAGGAAGGGGGAGAGGTGTTTGGTTGAATAGTCAAGCAATATGTTTGTTTTAGTTCTACACAAATGGCAAAAGATAGTTAGCAAACAGGATCCTCATCATGACTCTTTATGAGTGTGCATTTGTGTTTGTTTGTGACAAGATGCTTTGTGTGGTGAGAATGTTGTGTCATCAGGATCCTTGATGCTGATGACACTCATTTTGGTGTGTGTGTGTGTGTGTATGTGTGTGTGTGTGTGTGCATGTGCATGTGCATGGCTGCAATGTGGCTCCATGCATCCATGCGTGTGTGACGACACGCAGGCTTTTCCACCCTCTGCTTCCTTTTGTGTCTCTTTGATTGTCCAGCATGCAACAGTTTAGTTTCCCAAGCCTCCCCTGGCTCGACCCAAGCCCCTTCTCCCCTGCAACCCCCCCCCACCCCCCACCCCTCCCCCCCAAAGCCAGATCTGAGGGTCCAGGTTGCAGTGGAGGGGAAAGGGGGGGGGGGGGCGCTCTGCATTGTGGGGAGTGACAGGTGACCACTACAGAGGAACAAAGGCGAGGTCAGCAAAAGAGTGGGAGCCCCTTTCTTCAGCCCGTGTTCTTCTCTCCCCACAATCTGTCAAAATGTAACTTGCCATTGAAGGGCTTGGCTGCAGGGAACAGCTTTATAAGGACTAATCCATGCAGAAGTAAGAGTGGGAACTGACACACAAACACATGTGCGCGCACACACTCACCCAGATACACATCAACACTTTGTCTTAAACATAGACAATAAGAAACAGGAGTGAAGAAGGGAGGATGGGGGGGATGGGGTGGGAGTGGGGGGGGGGGCGCGAACTGTGACCGTGTCAATCGGATCTTGGAGGAGAGACACTGTCACACTGGTGTCTTCAGGACACTAACCAGCTAACCATACCATCACCTCTTCTTTTATTATGGTAATGAAGATTAATACTAAACGTAGATTTTACTCACACACCAGAACGGAGGGAGAACATACAGTATACACAGTTTACAGACAAACAGCTGGTGTCCAGCAGCAGTACTGTGGAAATGACAGAGTAGTTATTTAATACCACAGACCCAGGCTCTCGGTGACAGGCCCATGTTTTAGGATCTGCTGAATGTTTTAGATATGCCTAAAGACATTGTGTAAAGTTTTCTTACTTCAGAAAGTGTGTCATATGACGTTTAAATCATACAAACAGATACATGTACGTGTTGCAACATTTTCCAGACATATAAAGTTGCTAACGAACTAACAATCAACAAACCAGCCATTGAAATGTCTCTCTCTGTTGTATCTTGGAAAGATGTTTGTGGGAGCTTATGTGCATCCTTTCAAGAGGACAAGAATGCCTGCGCAAACTGTTGGCAAACCATCAAAATTCCAAATGTATAGTTAAACCAAACCCTCTCACTTTTGAATAGACAAACAGCAGCACCCTGAGAATGAATCCACCATAAGCTGAACAGTCGCGCTGCGTGACAAAACCTCCGCTTCTCTGACCAACTCCATGGGACAGCGAGATCTCTTTCCACTGAGCAGTGTGTGGACTGCTGAAACTGATCTATGTCAGCATGAAACAGGGACACTGGTTTGCATTACAGTCTGAATAAAATCTGTGTTTCATTATCAAGACAATGAGGCGCTTACGTATCAGTTTAAAGGTTGCTGTACAACTCAGTTATGATAAGAAAAATGTTGATAAACCATTTAATCGATTCATGACTTCATAACATGCACGTATCTCACTTCTGAGTAATACTTTCATAGTGGATGAGCTGAATATATTTCAAGGGATTTTTTTCAGGCAGAGGTTATAATGCCTACATATTAAACATACATATTAAAACAGACATGCATTGAGAGTTGAATTTCAAACTAATAGTGTAACCATTTCCTTTGTTTAAAACAAGACAACAATAGAAAAAAGACAAGTATGAATGTAGATTAATGATCAACTTGGATTTTTATATATTTATTTGATCTTTTTTTTACAAGCTATTTGAGACATATCATCTCCAACAGACTTTTCAAACAAAGTATATTACATTGCCAATAAATTCTTAAAATGTATAAAACTTTTAGAATCTTTCATTCTTTTGTGTTTATCAAAGCCAGCATTCTTCATTCCAGACAGTGCAGCATATTGTCATTTATGTCCAACCTTTGTTTGATTATTGACACAAAAGTGAAACAAAGATTACAGAGAAGACACACCCCATTGGGCGTGAGGCAGTGAGACGGACTGCACAGAATGAAGAAACAAAAGCCTGCTTTAGGCCTGTCTCCTGATATTTTCCAACTCAGCGAAAAGCCATTGTGTCGGTGAAAAAGTTAAGTTAAAAGCTTAGCATGGTATGTGAAAACAACTGGCCAACAGTTGTGTAATACAAGCAAATACTTTTCACTAGTCTCTATTGCTGTGGCTCTGCTACCCCTGCTTTCACAGGCAAACTCTGTCACCGCTCGCTCCTCTATGGATGGTTTTAACTTTCACATCATTTCAGTTGTAAACAAAACAGACACAGACAAGCTGGATGTAACATTTAAACTCTACTTTGTGGAGGAAGCACAGCTGGGTTACAGTAATTAGATGAGTAGTGTATGGTTTGGTTTAGATGTTTGATTAACTCGAAATACCAAAGCATCGTAAAAGGATTGTGTATGCTTTAAATGTATATGAAAAGCTATTGTCACTTGACTTTAATTTTCAGATATCTGTCTAGGTATCCAACCTTTCCCATGCCAAGTGTCTTGATCAGACATGGTGTAACATCACTTCCACACATGCTCACATAAAGACACATATACACACACACACACTGATGAGATGATGGCACATCAGTCTTCTATAAAAGATACACGTACAGATGAACTGATTAGGAATGTTGCCATTTTCTCTTGACTTTCTTCACAGTGCACTTTGTGGTTTTGGGCCTGCCGTGTGTGTCTGTGTGTGTGTGTGTGTGTGTGAGGGTGTGTGTGTGTGTGCTTGTGAGAGAGAGAGAGAGAGAGAGAGAGAGAGAGAGAGAGAGAGAGAGAGAGAGAGAGAGAGAGTGCTTGTGTTTGTGTGTGTGAACCAGATGAGTCTTTGATGAGTATGTAGTGGCGGTCACCGTTACCACCCAACCTTCCTAAATGACACCAAGGTTCACAGTGAGCTGAAGGCCTTCCAGCGGTCCTGCTTCCAGGGGTGGTTTCTGTTTTTGTCAGAGGGTTCTTTCTTCCTAAAAATACTCGCCATCAAGAGGAGGGTAGCAATCAGTGATTACGGGGTGTGTCTTTGTCTCACTTAGTGAAGCACCGCATGGAGACAGTCGCCTGTAGCATCAGGCCAGGAATATCTCCTGGCTCAACAATTCTGCTATGTATCCTATTCACTTTCCATTCCAAATAGGATTTGTCAAACGTGCACAGTTGACAAGCAGACAAACACACTTACAATGTTCATTGTTTCATACATCATTTATTTTGGAAAAATATTTCGCTGATTTCCTTCATGGGCTTCAACAGTTATAAAACAATTCCAATAGGTTCTGTACAACGCTTCATTTTAAATACATTTCTGTTGGAAAACACAGTCACAGTGTTCTGAAGTGCCTTATATACATTAGACATATATTTGTAAAACAAAAAAAGTAACTTAAATTATATCAAATTGAACTCCACAAAAATCATAACAAATGTAACACAAATAAAGACATTAAATTAAAAGAATACATCCTCTTCTTTAAAAAACAAACAGCATCAACAGTATTTGAACCAACATGAAGGCAGTGTCTTCTTTCCCCTACCTGCCATATACAGACAAACAGGCTGAGAGGGCCATAGGCAGTGCATCATACTCATCACGCATACACAGTCAGCAACTCACATCACTATCTTTAAATACAACACAGCCCTCCATAGTGCAATGAGGTAAAACTGTCCCAACAGCAAGGCAGTCCAACTATTAGTCCATAACGCACGTTCCTGGGAAACTTTACTAGAGAGAGAGTGACATAGGCCAGTATGGCCCAACAACATCATCCTGGATCTGAAGTCCTTGGTCCCCCTCCAGCTGAGAACCAGCTCAGCCTGACAGACCTCTGTCCACGTCTCAGCCAGTATTAAACTAGTACTACGCAGCACACGGGCGACCACAATGTATACGCAGTACTATGGCAGTACTTACACAGTATTCAGTTAGTACGACATAGTCTAGTACTCGGGTCAGTCCTACCAGGTACTGTCTAACAGCAGCAGCAGTCACAATGAGGGACACCTTCCCTCTGGGTTTGAGCAGCATAAAGGTGGAGTAAAACCTCCTGTTGAGAAGATGAGCTACTGCTCAGGGTCTGGTGTTACACCTGGAAAACAGAAAGGATGGACGAGGTCAATTTCAGTTGCTGCGTCAGAAACCAGCATTAGAGACATTGAGACCATGAATTGTTTGTCCTGATACATTCTAGAAAGTATTTTTGTCGGGTTTCATGGGCTGTGAACACGTGGTGAGAACTCACCTCAGTTGCGATGATACATTCATCCTTCTCGTCAGATATGACGTACACAGACTGGTACTTGCTGTCGCTGCATGACGACTCATCTGCACATTTCTTCTCTGAGGTGTCGCTGTGAACGCAAAGGAAAAAGTACCTTAGCATCAAAAGACACCCTTACTGAACGAGCTGTTGGAACATACGCTTTGCCACCCACACAACAATGAAGCAAATAGCAGCAATCGTCAATTATTTACCTATTCAGTCTTTTTCTGTGTGATGTGAAGTCGTAACTGGTTGAACTGAGTTTGTCCTCCAGATCACTGTCCAGACCTTCACATTTGGCTTCGCTCTTCTCTTGGTCCTCTTTACATGTCTCTTCAGGCTTGAGCTCATGCACCAGGTTATAATCCACAGCAGAGTATCGGGCCTTGTACCCATTCCTCTCTGCCCCGGGGTTGTCGGAATTGTAGTCCACTTTTTTATTGGTGTTCTTCACCTGGGCGGGTGCCAGCACGCTGACAGAAAGTTCCTTGTCTCCACGGTGATAGTTGTTGGTCAGGTTGTTCATGGTCTCGCTCTCGTTTTGGCTGTCTCCATGCTGTGACCTCTGCTGAACTTTCACCCGGATGTACACCACCAGCACAGCGCAGCCAATCAGAAGAAGTAGCACCATGAAGATCCCGGCACATACGGCTGTCCAGGGGAAGCCGCCCTCCTCCTCGTCCTCATTGTCTACCGAGTAACGGCGGTCAGGTCCCTCCACCACTGGCTGGCCCTGAGGGGCCTCTGGGAGAAGAAACTGGCAGTTATGTCCACCGTAGCCGGGCACGCAGGCACACACGTAGCGGCCACTCCTCTCATGGCAGGTGGCGCCGTTGTGGCAGGGGTTGTGATCGCAACGGCTGATGGGGGAGCTGCAGTTCTTGCCGGTGTAACCGGGAGGGCAGGTGCAGGTGTAGTCGTTCATGCCGTCCTGACAGGTGCCGCCGTTCTGACAGGGGTACAGGCCACAGTCGTCAGCGTTGTCCTCGCAGTTGGCGCCAGAGTAGCCGTCCAGACACTGGCACAAGTAGGAGTTGACCAGGTCGACACACTGAGCACCTAGAACAACACACAGACACAAACACACTTAACTCTCTGCCTTGAAATGTATCACAGGGAAGAGTCAACTTGTCCTCAATGCACGACGTATTAGATGCTAATAACGCAGCATATCAGATCACAGGTTATCACAAAGTCCACGAGGTCTCTTCTAGCACGGTTCACGGTGAGTGTGCGTACCATTAGCGCAGGGGTTTGAGCTGCAGTGGTCGATCTTCTTCTCACAGTTGAAGCCGGCGTAGCCCAGAGGGCACTGGCAGAAGTAGCCTCCCTCAGGGTTGTCTGCACAGCGTCCAGCGTTGAAGCACGGCCCGTCCGCACACGTCATGGCACTCAGTTCGCAGTTGTTTCCATAGAAACCCGGGGGGCAGGTACACTTGTAGGTGTTCTCCTTATCCTGTAAGGATACAAATGAGAGGTCGTTATTAACATGATGTAAACCGCGCAAAATTGTTTCTTCATCCGTCATTTAAAATACACGGTCATTTGACCATGCTATTTAAATACTGTTTCTCAGGATGCATGCACACTTTCGCAGCTCCAGGTCTACCCTCAGCCTCTAGGTTATCCCTGGGTGGATCTCAATACCCATACTACCATACTATATAGTGTAACAGAAAAGATTTCTGTATCAACTATATCAAATGTTTGTGCTACTAACTGTTTCGCAAAAGTTATGAAAAAGTGACATGTCCCAATTGTAACAGTACGTACTTTGTTAAAGCAGCTGCAATACGTATTAAAACTACAAAAGTAACAGTATGAGATTTGAGACGCAGGGCCACTTACCATGCAGCTTCCTCCATTCCTGCAGGGGTTACCGGAGCACTCGTTCACCTCCAGTTCACAGCTGGCCCCAGAGAAGCCTGGGCGACAGGTGCAAGTATAGCTGCCCTGGCCTGTGTTGGTACAGGTAGCCCCGTTCATGCAAGGCTTGTGGTGGGTGCAGTAGTTCAGGTCTGAAACAGACAAACAGCACATACTGATTAATGTCTTCTGACTTTCAGCAGATACACTTATGCCCATCCAGGAAGTTTCACATCATATTTTGACCCGTGTTGGGTGACCGTAGAGAGAGCACTTACCCTGGTTGCAGAACAGGCCACCCCAACCCTCCTGACAGTTGCACTGCCATGGTTGCTGGCAGGTGCCATGGAGACAGCCTGGGTAGCGGATACAGTCATCACAGTAGCGACCACTGAAGCCCACTCTACACCTGCAACAGGAACAAGACGGGGTCAGACACTCATTCATGCACGTTAGGTCAACTGCAACAGTGTGTAGTCAAGGCCTTTGCTTAAACATTTTACATTGCATTTAGTCATTTAGCAGACACTCTTATCCAGAGCAACATACAGTAAGTACAGAGACATTCCCCCCAGGCAAGTAGGGTGAAGTGCCTTGCCCAAGGACAAAAAGTCATTTGGCACAGCCGGAAATCAAACCGGAAACCTTCTGATTGATAGCCCGATTCCCTAACCCCTCAGCCATCAGACTCCCAAACTAAACATCAAGGGGAGATGAACAGAGTCTGACTTACTTGCACTCTCCGGGCTTGTCACAGAAACCATGCTCGTCATCACAGCCTGGCAGGCAGATCGCTAAAGATGAGAGAAAGACCACATGTGAATCATGGGAATCTAACAGTCTGGAGCATGTGTGTTTATACAACAGGCCAGCCTCTTTTCAGATTGGGGCTGTTCAGTAAACACTAGTTGATTCATCTCACTGAGCTGGTGGCCCCCTCAACCGTTACCTAGAAAAATATGCTCCTCTCGTCACCAGGGGGACCAACATGCTGCTTAACACAGTTGCTCCCACACAAAAGACTCCCACACAAAGACTTCTTTTTCTCCTAACTATGGGTCAGAAGTCCCTTTTTTCTCCCTGCTCTCCCAGCCCCTCCCCTTCATGTCCCCGAATGAGTCGGGCTAGATAAGAGCGGCCGGGCCAGCTGGCCTGCACGGTGCCAGGGTGGACAGCTGCTCCATTGTCTACTCTCACTCAGCAGCTGCCCGCTCTCAACAATACCGCACCGCGCAAAGCCAATCAACGCCGAGCACACCGCCAAGTAGCCAATCAGCCATTACATTTAATCTATGGCACGCGTGTGATAACTCGGGAACATTTCTCAAATTTAAGTTCCCCTATATACATTATTTATACAGTCAGTATTTTAGTAAAATTTAATCATTAATTTCTCAAATGACAAAATTAAGATGGGGTGGCATGGATTCATTAAAAGTTTAATAAATACTAATAATACATCTGTGAACTTACATTCCGTGCAGTATTGTCCTTTCCATCCTGAGATGCAGATGATTTCGCCACGTTCGCCGCAGGTAAAATGACCGAAGGCGTCATCGCGCGGACGGCAGAATACAGAGCATCCCTCTCCATAGTAATGCTCATCACAAACGAATCGGTAGGAATACTTCAGCTCTGTCCTTCCGCCTGCCTGCAAGTCCTGGAACCACTCCTCCCCAACCGTCAGGTGTCTCTGGGTAGTCATACGGCTGATCAGGCGCTCGGGGTTGTCTGAAATGAATCAATAAACTAATTTACATCGATCCATCAATGATATCCTACTAACTTGTTGACAGTGGATGGGTTACAACGCGGTAACCTGTTGCTCTTTTTTGCCTACCTGTTGTGAGGTCGTCCACCGAGTCAGTCTGTAGAGCCTCAATAATGAGAGAGAATGTTCCCTGTTGGAATGAACAGAATTGTTCTAGGTCAAATAAGTATTGCTTGCAAGCAAACGCTAAAAGACAGTCTATAAACTCTAGGCTAATTCCCCTGTTGATTAGCATTGAGGAGTGCTACCTACAGCGCTCACACCTCATTCTTTCACTTTCACACTTACTCACAGCTGTAAAATGAAACGTTTTGGAATTTCACGCAGAGCTGCCAATGATATGCCAACTCTGAGGATGTGAAGTTTCCCACCCTGATAGCTTTTGGTAAACGTACTCAAACCCCCCTCACACGTTTCTAGGATTAAACCTATTTATCACTTCTATTACCTTTCATACATAACCGACAAAGCCAGACGTCAATATGTCCATTTGTAAATTAATGGTAGGCTACTTCAGAAATACAACAAACGTTAAGTCAAAGTTTACACTCACCGGCCATGTGAAGCCAAAAGAGAACTGGATAGGGTTGGAGAAGGAGCTGTCTGCGATGCTCTCCGGCACTTGGAAGGAGTTGGACCCAAGTACCGGAGTCACAGCTCCCCCGTAGGTGCAGGGGGGGTCCGGTGACACATTGGCCTGATAGTGCTTCAGACAGATCCGAAAGAACGTTTTACATTCACATTGCAGAAATCCAGGCGCAGAACCTGCCTTGCAGCAATTTGCATTGCCCGTTACTCCTTTCTTGTTAAGGAACTCTTGGAGCTTTAACTCGAAAACCCCAGAACACAAACCCTGTAAACAAAACAAAACATTTCGAATGTGTTTATTCAAACGTTTATTGCTGAATATAAACATATGCAAATGATAGGCTACTTAATTACGAACCAATCAAAAAGAAGAAGAATGTTACCTGGCATATGAAGACACAAAAAATGCTGACAGCGAACAGGAGCGACTGGCGTCCCATTGTGCTGAAGATCTTAAATAAATAGGTAGAGTTCCACGAGCCTGGGCAGTGTGCCTATGACCCAGCTCAAACAATCATCGAGAAAGTTATTTTCATCTATCAAAGTCCAACTAAAGGATTCGTTCCGTCTTCTTCTGGTCCCTTCACTCAGATCTTCTGGTTATGTTCTGATATGACCAATACATACAGTAATCCCCCACAGAGACGGACAAAAATCCCAGTGAAAGTTTGGGGAATGAAGTCAAAATTCCTTGAGGCGTAAATTCCAATCCGATTATTGAATATTGCTGTTCAATAAAGATTCTGACTAAAGGGTGCAAAATCAGACAGCGCGTGCCTGGTTTATTTTCCACTTGATCAACAATGAGCGAAAGGTTAGCGATCCAAAACAATTGCCCCACGACTCTGTCGGTAGTTCAACCTGCTTGTAACTGCGTGTGTCTGAAGTGCCAGTCAGCCTTCCGCCGGTTATATACGGCCCACGACTGCTAGGGTAATGAGATGCAAATCAGCTACTCTCCTCTCTGTCCCGAGCTGTCACAAAGGGGGACACTTTTGGAAAACCTCCCCCTCAAAAGATCGCCAAATGGTCACTGAGCTGTTAAATGTGCAACCCTTCCACATGGCACAGAACATTCCCATTTACATTCCAACAAAATTTTACCTCCAGAATCCTTTACATCCCCCGTTCTGACATAAAACCTCAAATTGCATCACAGGACATCTCCACATGGTGAGATCCAGAGTACTGTAACCCTCCCCTTCCAAGCAGGAGCCTGCGACGGGAGCACGCCACAGACGATCTCAATGGCTTCTTTTTTATCCTTGTAACCGCAAAACTTTTGTTTGTGATATTGAATTAAAATATTTTATTTTTCTTTTAGATTGGACTACAATCTATCCAGGCGATTTCAATTATAAGTAACACATAGACTAAAATCACAAGACTGTTTTGGATAAATTCAATAATAGAGGTTTGTTTATTGAAAGCTTGTCTTTGCAAATAGAGAAAAAGACAACATAAAGTTTTACACATTTATTGTATAAGACCTCATGTCAATATGATTACGTAAAGCTAATTTTATAGTTGGTCACTATCCTAATATACATGCCCCTACAATGAACATACATATATTTCACTGGATCTAAGAGGATAACTATTCGTTTTTACTGTAAAACTCCTGGGGTGACTTGTGTTGATTTTTTCATCTTACACTTAGGTGGGGCAGTAAAAACTGCTCTGGTGTGTGTCGCTCGCGTGGCTGTCATTAAGGCACTTTGTTATTGTGCGCGCGGGGGAAGAATAAGTTTGGTCTTTGTGCTTTCAGCTGTATGGTAATTCAGGCTGCAGCACCTGCTCTCTCCACAATACACGAGGGAGAGAGAGCTCCCCTCGGCGCACGCGGCCGTTACAACAATGTCTCCAAAAAAGTAGTTTGCCATCTCAGATTTTAAGACTTCTGTCTCTTAAGTTTTTAAGGACGTAGCCCTACGTTTAAATGTGGGCTATGGACTACTTGTTATTAGTGGAGAATGTTATTTACTTGAAAGAGAACGTTTGCACTTGTTGATGTCTAGCTAGTTGCTCTAATCTGATTACTCTGTAATTGTGTGTATACGCGCGGGCGCGCTCATGCTTGTTTGTGTGGGTATGTGTGTGTGAGAGAGAGAGAGAGAGAGAGAGAGAGAGAGAGAGAGAGAGAGAGAGAGAGAGAGAGAGAGTGAGAGTGAGAGACCAGAGAGAGAGAGAGAGTGAGAGACCAGAGAGAGAGAGAGAGAGAGAGAGAGAGAGAGAGAGAGAGAGAGAGAGAGTGAGAGAGACCAGAGAGAGACATAGAGAGAGAGACATAGAGAGAGAGACAGAGAGAGAAAGGAGGGGGTGGAGAGGCAGAGAGAAGGAGAGAAAAGCGAATGACAGGAGAAATGAAAGATAAGAGAAAGGAGGAAGAGAAAGACAGAGAAAATCAGGGTGGTCTTAATTAGGACGCTAATTGAAACGACATTTCAATATTTGGCGCGCGGCAGCAACGGCATTTGAGCACGTAACGCGTTCCTAAACAAGGAGTGCATTTGTATCCCATGCAACAACAAAAAAAAGAAGTGTGTGCAGCGGGTGGGTGGGGGTGGGGGTGAGGGAGGGGGTGGGGGTGAGGGAGGGAGGGGGGGTGGGGGAGGGAGGGAGGGAGGGGGTGGGGGTGAGAGGAGGGGTTGTTGTCATGGCATATATGTATATGTATATAGTATTGCTCAGGTGTTTAATCACAGTGCTTAATATAATTCTGGTTTATTTAATGGATGAGTCAACCCCTCTTCGCGTTCAGTAATCCATGGCGCTGTTAATGTTGCAGTTTTGCGGGCCTTTACAGCCTGCATTAAATCCGCATGTTTGAGGTTTTACGCGTCTGACACTTCCCCGGTCAACCCTCTCTTCTATCCTCGTATACCATGGGGCATTTATTATATTGACGTGGCACACATTTCCCGATTACGCCGGCAAAGCGTAACTGAAAGGCATGGTAAAAATCCTCAGAATCATGCGCACTACACTTATTCTTTTCAAATATAATTTATGCCACGCGATTCTGTCTTGGTTAAATCAAGCAGAAAGCTCCCTTTTCGCACTCCCCCTTCTTTCTGAACGTGGACTATGGAGAGACTGTTTAACCTAAGTGTTTCTATGGGAGGCTGTTGTACTTTAACTCCTGCCCACCAGTAGCTCCAAGGAACAAAGGAGGGACTCGAGCTCTGACCATTCATCTTTTCTTTGCGCTTTAATTTTCATTGATTTGGAATACAAGGGAGAGCCCTTGGGGATTCCATCTGAAGGGCACGACACGCCTTTGGACGCGGACAGCCCCCCAAGCCAGCCATCTGCTCCTCACCAAATGGCGTTTTTACCCCCCCAATCTCAACTGCATGTCTCTACTGTCTCCCTACATATTCCACAGTCTTCATCCAAATTGAAGTGGAAGCATTTTGAAGAGTGTGCAACGGTATGATGCTGGCCATATGGTTAGGGAAGCCAGAACTGCAGTTTTGCGGATAGATCGCTCGTGGGAACATAAACACAGAGGACATCACACCATAACGAAGGGATAGCAACGGGGGTAAATCGATTAATCGGAAGTCATGGTCTTAATGAGACTATAATCACATTGTAGGCTACATTTAAATGGAATAGCATAGGCTACACGTCAGTTTCCCGTTTTAAAGTTAAAGAGAAATATACAGTTTTATATACAATATTGAGAATAGCTACAATATGAATTATTTTTGAATTGGGATAAGCCTTTCAATCTTTTTTTGTGTCCAATATCTGTGAGGCAACAGGTGAGGTCGTGACTGGGCATTTTATTACAATGAGTTGAGCGCAAAGAGGACGGTACTTGCTTAGTGGTGTTGAACATTCTGCCCTCTATAGATTTCTTACGAGACAAAGGGGTTGGTGTCGGCATCCTGTGTGATGCTGCGGAGGCTCGCGCTGATTAGAATAATAAAGAATGTGTCGCGTGGCTCCGCCAACTCGCAGATGATGGATAAGCTCGTGCAGCATCATTGACGCCCTAATATCAGAAACCTGATAGCGAATCATCTGTTGGCTTTAAGCCTTTACCCCTATTTTAATGACAAAACCCATGTGCTTACCTGTGATCCCTGGGCCCGTTTGTCCACAACAAGTGGGATTAACTCGGCCAGCTGCTCCATGGACAAGGGATCGGTGCAGTGACCATTCTGCCCTCATGTGTCTCTGGGGTCAGGGGGTGGGAGGTTAGAACCGTTGTTTGTGGTGTGTGTGTGTGCATTCTTTCCGGACGGATGGGGTTAACTGCTGAACCACTCATGAATTCTTCTGCAGACTTGAGGGCAGTCGCGTGCTTTCCGAAGAGCATCTGCCTCCTCTGTTCTGTACGTTTTGTTTTTCCCTGAGTCAACCCCGCTCCTGGGGGAGGAGAAGAGGGAAGGAACAGATCCAAGGGGAGAGGGGATGAGCCGATCAATAGTGAGTGGGCCTGGAAATCAAAACAGTCGCTCCTTTGGGAAAATAAGGCAGCAGGTTGGGAATTTTATTATGTTGGATCCACACCCCGTTAGGCTACAAGTATTTTACCTTTTGTCAATTGTAAAACTGTTCATGCATTACACTGAAGACCTCCCCATTCCCTAAAGTATTGCACTCTTGGGACGAGGGAGCTGTGTCTTTTTGGAGGATGCCATCAGGTCGTCGTTAAATGAGCTCTTCACCCCCAATTCCGGCAAGGCAATCTGAATTACGACACTGAGCCGTCTCTCTGAATGGCGGATTTGTACGGGGCGGTGCCCCTTTAGAAAGACTCCCCGTGTCCTGCCGAGCATCTGCCCAGTGATGAACAGATGTAGTCACCTGCAGTGACAGCGCGCATATGTTCTTACCCATTCACACTTTGCAAGAGAGCGCGACAATAGGCTTTGTGTGCGCTGCAATATAAATCCTGTGTGATCTCTCTCATCTCAACAACACAGTTGTGTCCATAAAGTTATACTTACCAATAAAGTATAGTTCACCAATTGATTTTTAAAAATGCGAAATTAATAGATAGGCTACAACATTCAGAATCACATTGTAGCGTTCATTGAGGAGCCTTTCTGGGCCTACATAGGAACATTTATTTTCGAAATGCCACATTTCCTTATGAGAAAATGAAAACCCTAAATGCTTAACAAAATGTACTGAATTATAATATAAAGTGATACAAATATTAAGTCTGGTGACCAATGACCACTCTGGTCTACATTAAACATTTTAGCAGAGTTGAGTCCGCACGTGTATTTTGTTTACAAAAGCTGCTGAGCTGCTGCGTGGTGACGTAGTACAGCGTGCCAAAACAGGAAATCGTAGGCTGACTAGCTAGCATCGTCGTTGAAGTCTCAAGCAAGTATTATTATCAATAATAGTATGTGTATTAGAAATTAGGCTTTCCTTTGAGAACAATTAGTGGTGTATTTTTCATCTAAACTTTTTACCCAAACTCTCTCATCTGACTCACTATAGGATAGTGAGGCAGGGATTTTCACATATCGGAAGGTCTGTTAGCATTCCGCTTAGCATGCAACACAGGCATGCCATGGATTTGTGTGGTTGCTTGGATTGTTTGAACGAATATACTGTAATTCCGTGATTGTCAGACATGTTCAGAACTGGGAGTGACAGCATCATGCATGTATCCTGAACATTATTGGATTACTGTATATCGTATTTCAGAGCAGAGATGGGTGTGAAGGGTTTGCAGTCTTTCACTGAACAGTGCTGTCAAGAGGGCTGTATGCCAGTGCACCTCCGAGAACTGGCCAGCCAGCATGTAAGGAATCAACCCTCAACAAGGGACCCCGATCCTCCTACACTAGTGGTGGACGGTATGGCCTGTGTGAGGCAGTGGTACAGCTGTCCAGCCTGGGTCCATGGGGGCCAGTGGAAGCATTTTCTCCATCTGCTGAAGGAGTGGGTGGGGGCCTTCACGTCTGCAGGGATCCGCCTTGTATTCTTCTTTGATGGTGTTGTGGAGGAACAGAAGAGGGCAGAGTGGATAAAGCGGAGGCAGAGGGTAAACAAGGACATTTCTAGACTGTTCACCCATGTGAAGAGGCAGGGGCAGCAGCCAGGCCGGGACTTGTTCTGTCTGCCCTCAGCACTGTCCACCTTCTCCCTCTTTGCTCTGCGCTCCCTGGGCCAACAGGTCCACTGCTCTGTACGAGAGGCTGACTATGAGATTGCTACCTTCGCCCATCAGCAGAATTGCATTGGCATACTGGGCCAGGACTCGGACTTTCTCATCTATGACAGTGCCCCCTACTTGTCAGTCAACCAGCTGCGTCTTGACCGCATGACCACGATGATGTACTCCAGAGACGGCCTCTGCCACACCCTCCAACTGCACATGGCAGAGCTCCCGCTCCTGGCGTGTCTCCTTGGAAACGATGTGGTGCCAGAAGCACGGATGCAGCATGTGCGTAGCAGAGCCCTGGCGATCTACCGGAAGACGCATCCGTGCTCGGATCTGCCACTGAGGGAGAAGGTCCTGGCTGTAGCCCAGCTCATATTCTCCTCCCGGGGATGCCTGGGTCCTGCAGGTCTGGATCTATCAGACTCAGACAGGCAGGTGCTGCAGATGGGACTGCAGTACTACCTACTGCCAGGGCAGCAGTCACTGTGGGAGGGTCTAGTTTCCTCCTTTCCTCCTAGTCCTGTGTGTGCAATGGAAAGATACGTTTGCCCGGAAGTCCTCCAGGTAAACAGTATAACCAGCTAACCATGTGGCACGCATAAACCATTACTCCTCAATGTGGCGTACACATTTGTCTATCATCACCAAAATCAATCATGTATGTATGACTGTTGTAGTGACTCAACTGCACCATTCTCTCTCGCTGACAGGCAGCCAGAGAGAAGCACGCGCGATGCGAGGGTTTCATGGTGTACAACGTGCTGTACAACGGCATGGTGGAGTGCAGTAACACCCTGGAAGATAAGGAGGATGAGGATCTGGCTCCCCAGGCTCTGGTGTTTCAGCCATGCAGGGAGCACATCTACGGAATCCTGCTCCCAACACACCCAGGTGCCTGTTGCTAACCCACTGGGAAATGTTGCTTATGGAGGCTTTTTCTCGTTGCCTTGTGCTGGATACAGAGAGTTGAATATTTGTAGGCAATTTTATGGAGATACAAAAGCAACTGCATTACTCACATGCTGCTGTTGAACAACTAGTGTGTACTATGTGAGTCGTTATATCTTGTAATACATTTTTTTTTTTTTAAGCAGACAGCAATGGAGATGTCCCAACAGTCAAAGAGTGGTTTGTGTCGCCCAACAGCCTACTGAAGCAGCCCAACATAGTCTTTCCTGCTCCCCTCACACACTCAGGTACAGCATCACCCAGCGTAGATCTGGAAGACCAACAAAAGAGACTACTGACCACCTGTGACAACTCAGTCTTTTACTCAATGATGGCTTTCAGGAATACAAATTGTTTTCATCCTACAGTGTGATCATATCTTGTGCTCTCTGTTATGCTTTCCTACCATCTAGGTGGACAACCAGATCTGAAGGTGTTGTGGTTTGGGCAGGACTCTGAATCATCTAGTCTCCGCCTGACTTGCTTCTTGTCAGTGTTTGGCTGTGAGGAGCTGTCAGTGGAGCAGGGCCAACTAGAAGGTTCTCTCCTGGCGGTACTCTGTCTGGTCACCTACATCACCAAACAGGTGAGGGCTGGGTTTAGGCCTGTCTTTCCCTCAACACAGACCTAAACAAACCCTGAGCCTTGCAATGTCACTTCCAAGTGCACCTGTAATTTCAATATGGCTTTTACTCAAAAGGCTTGATATACATCAAGGAAAGCTAGCCTGTATTGATGTCTGGAGTATAGGCCGGTCTTTTTTAACCAAACGTCATCAACTCTCAACCAGGTATCATAATGGCTAGTTTATATTCACCGTTCCCCAAAGTCATTAAACAGTGCTGATGTTTGTATTGGTTTATATTGCTGTCCATTGTTAGGACAAGATGGCATTGTTGGCTTCTGCTGCCAGATATGAACTCTTGATGGGGGGACAGTAGTAGCGCTATGACCCAGGTCTTATTTGGGGTTCTCTCCAGACAATGAAGGCTATCAGTGTCTGATAGAGGACAATAGTGGTACTCTTCTCTGCTCTCCAAGGCCATAATACATTATTCATGCACCTCCAGTGCTTTCTCATTCACAGCTGTTTGTTTGGAACGCAAGGCCTTGTGTTTGTGGTTAGTCTAGTGAACAGTCCTCTCTCCTCATGTCTGTCCATCTGTGTGTGTGTGTGTGTGTGTCTGTCAGGTGGAGCGCCTCAGTCTGGAGGATGTAGACGCCTATCTGAGCCAGGCCGTCTGTCTCAGGTCCAAGAGCCTCACGCAGCTACGACAAACTGCAGTGAGTTCAAATGGCTGATATCTACCGGCCGTGGTCGTGTCTGCTTGCTCGCCCAATAATTGTGTCACTAGTGGACATCCGCAGTCTGGATGGGCCTGCAGAGGTCCACTGCTCTGTGCCTGTGTCGTTATATCTTCACCAAATGTCACAAGTCTTTGTGTCATTTTTGGTGCTCTGCACATACATGGCCGACTCTTTTCCCTGAATCTGATTTCAGTGTAACCGCCAGTCCTTTAGCTGTTTATTTTTACTTCTTAATTATGGCATTTAGTTTGACTAATTAGCATTTTCTACTGCTCATTGGTACACAATAATTAGGTCTAGGCCTCAAATTGAGCATTCATTGAGGGATTTTTCTTTAAAAGTCTTCCAGAGATGAAGTGTGTCTGGGATACGAAGCTGTATTTATACAAGTAAGAGGATTCCTTTTTCCATCAGTGAGCTTTAGTAAACAAAAAGACCCTTTAGATAATGTCCTCTCAGGAGGTCAAAATGAGGGGAGGGTTCTAGTGACATACTGACAAACCCACAAAAAGAAGAATTATTTCACAATATATGAAGGCCTGGCAGTGGAAAGTGCTGAGGGGGGAGACATTTTGCGACATTCCTCCTTAAATGACTGTGATTGTGGTCAGATCCTCAGAACGATGTGCTGCTTTGCCTGGCGACAGCCTCCAAGCTGTCCTTGACAACAACCACAGGGCTATTTACGCTCCGGGCTGCCCGATTTAAACGCTGCTACGCCCGCTACTCCTAGTGGAGACACTAACTGTTGTCTACGACCCCCTCCTCTTCCAACTGAATGGAAGTTTGATAAAAAGGTTCACCCAGGGTTGTCTGTAACACTTTGAGAACTTTAATGAACCTCGACGTCATGGAAGTTAACCAAATATATCATGTTCAACTACGTCAGTAACCTTCAACTTCATTGTCTTAGTTTGGTGCTAACTTTGTGCTCACCCCAAGTTGTGTTTGTTGTGAGGGTGTGTTTGTTTATGTTCCAGGATTAAGAACATTCACAGTGAAACAGTAGACGCTGGAGTATGTGTGGTAATAAAAGTGTGTTTGCGGTTGACAGATGTCACGTTAAAGGGTACTCTGGCAGCAGGTGTTGAATGGCTGGACTGAAACAGGTCATTAGAAAAGTGTGTGTGTGTGTGTGCACTCCAGCACTCCACACACACACACACACACACACACCTGTTGCCTCAAACCATTGTTTGGCTCCCACCAGGACAGATACTGTCACATCTGCCTGAAACGGGGAGAAGGGGAGGGGGAGGTCTGACAACAGGGTGTGTCAGGAGAGGAGAAAAGAGGAGTGGGGGGGGCTGAATGTGTGTGCGGGGGGGGGGGTTAGGGTGGTTAAGAGTGGTAGCCAGATGGTAGAGGTCTCTCCAGGGACATCTTCCTGGCTGTTGCCTCTATGCACAGTCACACTGAGAGAATGTGCCCACTCAGGCTCCAAACTGGCCCTCGACTGAGCCAGGAGTCCCCCATGAGTACAGGCACTGAGATTGAACTGCTTCTATCCATGTGTGAACAGTCATACACACTATTTACCACACTAACCTGGATGTAGTCCGAAAGACAGACTTGTGTGTGTGTTAGCGTACTGCTGTTTGTGTCAGATGAGATGAGCGGTCTTTGTCTTGGCCAGTGTGCCTGCAGGGCCTAAGGGGCTGGTGTTTCTTTGTTTGTTGTAGGTGAAGCAGTCTTTTTGTTTGTAATAGTTTAGGCTCTGTTTGAGTTGGAGCAGGTGGTGGGCAGGCCAAGCCGAGATAGAAAGACTGGTATGCAAGGAGACTGGTTGAGCGTGTGTTTGTTTGTGTGTGTGTGTTTCCTTAAACACACAATCACAGACATATATGCACACACACAGACATATATGCGGGCGTACACATACACACACACACATCCTGATCCATGACAGGCATTTAATATACAGTAAATCAGTGATCAATGTAATCTCTAATCTCAGAGCAGCAGCTGCCTGATAGCCGGTACACACACACACACACATCTGCCTGCTGCTACTGCGTCTGTAGTCACCTGCTCCTGCAGGCGCCCTATCAGTCATTTCTCTGTGCTATCAAACCCCCTCTCCCCCCCCCCTCCTCTTCTCCTCTCCCCCCTCCTCCTCTCCTCTCCCCCTCTCCCCCCCTCCTCCTCTCCCCCCTCTCACTGTCCCTCCCCACCTCCCTCTCTGTAAGGTTCCTCATGTGGACTCTCGGGCGATCCAGCTGGGCTCTCTGTTTGTGCGCGGCCTGACCCATCTGCTGGATGCTAACAGTGCCTGCGGTCAGCCCCTGGCCATGGAGGAGCTGATGCCCTGGCACACCTTTGACGGCCTGCTCTTTCACTCCAAGTACCTGATGGCACACACTGGCACACCCCACCACCTGCTGCTGGAGGACAATGTGAGGGGGTTGTGTGTGTGTGTGTGTTTTTGTGTTTCAGAAAAAGGAGACCTCATGTGTCGTTGCTGTTGGTTTTCTTTTCTTATTCTCATTGTCTCACTCCAGGCCTCCTGGCTCTCCACGTTTGACAGCCTGAGACAGAAGGTTCTAGAGGCCTGCAGACAGAAGGGTAGAATCGTCCAGTCCATCCCCAGACCCAGGACAACACGCCCAGGTGAGATTCAACATGCCGGGGCTGCAACGAGTATACAAACAGAAAGGATAACAGAATGATGGAGCTCAATCTTCTGTCTATAAAGGCAAAATACTGGATAAAAACCCACAGTGGCCTAACCGCAAAAAATGACGCTGTAGTTTTGAGGGTGTGGCTATATGGAGTTTCAACATCTGGGACTACAATACCCAGCAGCCAGTGTGTTAATTTAATCCATGTGGGTGTCCGGCAGCAGGCCCAGAGCTCTTCTTGGCTCTTTACTCTGCTTTGTCATACAGGAATGGTTCTGGTTCTGTCTTTTTATATGCTGGGGCTCTATATTAAGTAACATAACAAGACAACAAAATTACTATATGGCGAGGCCGATACAAAGGCCCCTCGAGACCGCTGCTCCGCAATGGCTCCCCGCGTCCTGTGGTTGCTACGTAGATGAAAAGACAGACCCACCAGCTAAATTGTATCCATGTGTTTGTATTTCTGACATTGAGCAACATGCCTAAATGCGCAATGTAGCTGCCTCATGCTCAGACTGTTGTACTTTGAGCTCATCTGCCAAATGACCTTTTTGCTATCGTAAATAAATGAATGAATACATTCAAAGCTGCAAAGGTACATAAGGTTATCCTTATAGTGGATAAACATTCTGCGCACATACATTCATGGAAAACACGATAACATCATAGATTGATCAAATACAATTGATTCCACAAGCCGGAGTGCAGTTTTGAGTGAGAGGGGAAACATTTCTTTCCTCTGTTTTCAGTAACATTGCTAACTAGATGGTGAAATGCCCCCTGTCCTAGATACATTGAGGCATCCCTGTATAACAGGAGTCTACATCTAGACGAAACAAGAGTCCATGCTTTGGGATCAACGTAGGGCTGTCACAACTGTTTAGAGGAAGGCAAACAAAGAAGCCCTTGGCCACGGCTGGGGCACCATCTGATGGATGTTGACACACTTTGATCACACTTTGATTGCACATGGTTTTCTCTGCTATGTAGCCGTTACACTTTGTCGACTTTGCACTGCTACGTTTTTTTGTTTAATGTCCTAGCCCTTGCCAGTAATGATTACCCCAGAGTTGTGCTGTAGGGCACAGGCAGGGCTTTCTGTTTGTGTTTACGCGTGTGCATGTGTGTGCGTGGTTGTGTGTTTCTTGTGTGTGTCTTGTGGCTTCATGGCGGTGGCGCTGATGGTCACAGGGATAGAACTGCATGGTTTGTGTTTGGAAGAATATTTCATGTTTTGTCTCCTCAGCGAATATTTATCCAGAGAGTCTGGACTATGTTATTAAATCTGCATTCAGATGCTGCATGTCTCTATGTTGTCCTCAGGGCAGCCGGTCACTGACAGACGACAGTGGGGGGAGAGAAACCCCCAGCAGCACAGAGACACCCAGCAGCACAGAGACACCCAGCAGCACAGAGACACCCAGCAGCACAGAGACACCCAGCAGCACAGAGACACCCAGCAGCACAGAGACACCCAGCAGCACAGAGACACCCAGCAGCACAGAGACACCCAGCAGCACAGAGACACCCAGCAGCACAGAGACACCCAGCAGCACAGAGGATCCAGATCCAGACCCCCCAACCGACAGAGATACCAGCTAGCCCCCAGGTAAGCCTCGTGGTTAGAGTTAGACTAAGGCCACGGAACAGTGTCATCTGCTTCTGTCGCACACCGTCATTGCCAGCTGCTTTTAATGTCCATCCGGTCCTTTTCACACGCTTTTCGTGTTTTTCTCCTATCCCAGGTGGACCCAGTACAATCACTTTCTGGACCCTGGCTCAGGTCTGCCCTGAGTTATGGTCAGGGTTGGAGGGAGGGACAAGGGATCGGAGGGTGAGAGGGATTTCTACTTTGTGATTCATCTCTCTGACAGGCGGGGTTAGACAACTCCTGGGCACTGATCCATCCGGTCAGCCCTCTGGCAAGCCAACTACAGGAGATGTAGAGTAGGTGAAAAATGAGATCTGAATGTCAATTGGAATGTGACTGAGATGAGAGGAAAGGAGAAGTAGAGATCAGTTGATAAAACAAAGGAGAAGAGGAGAAGATGATTATAGAAGTGTCTGAGAGAGCAAACCAGTGGGATTAAGCATTTCAAATCCTAGGACGTATTGACTCAGCGGAATCAGATTGGCTGCATTCTCCTATGGAGTGTTTGCAAACAGGAGGGATAGTTGAGAGGTGGGGCTGCAGTTACTCTAGCCAAATCAAGCTTGACGTGTGCCACTTCAAACATGCACTGCTCAGTGGATTTACCTGTTTCTTGATCTGTTTATTTAACTGGTTAAATAAAAGAGAAACATGTCACGTGAGCTTAGTTGTCATCGGATTTGTTCAGATCTCTCCTGAGAGTTACATTTCAACTCTCCGCTCTGTTGTGGTGGATGTAGACGCTGCTTCCTACATTCATCAGGCAGAACAGTTAGGATTGGAAACCTTCCAAAATAACGACTCAATTTGACATCATGTAATACGAATGCCTTGCACTACAGACTGCAGAAATGCAGTGACTGCTGCGTGGAGTTATGCCAGTGTGTCTGCCTATGCATTGTTCCACAGGGACATCACAAAAGCAGCCAGAGAGGAAAGAGGATATGGAGAAAGTTCCACAGAGCCAGTGGTCAGAGAGCAGCAGCTCCTTCCTTTGGAGAGAGTCCCCTCCCAGCCTCACACACTGGAATGAAAAACACAGGCTGTGTGTGTGAGAACACCCACGTTCACATGTGTGTCACACTATAGACCGAGCAGGAAAGACACAGCGTGATTTATGACAGGAGGAAGATGACAAGAAGGTTGTTGATCAAGCAATGGTGAGATCATGGTGCTCTGGCTGGCGAAGGGGCTTGGAGATACTGCTTCCCCACTACGAAGTTGTAAAGAGTAGCTTTAGTGTCTCAGTGTCACATAAGGCCTCAGTCACAATGCTGGTGGCTGGAAACTGAACCATGCGGTGGGTCTGTTGGCATACCTTGGCGGCACAGTGAAGCTAAACAAGCCGTGTTAGCATGTTAGTCTATAAAGAGACATGGATAAATGGCATCAACAACAACAAGAGACGCGGCGGCGCGATGGCTCCCCGGCTTCCACAGGCCCCCAATTATCCTGGTTAATTACGGCCTGGCTGCCTGTGTGCTAATGGTAAATATAGGCCCTCTCTCTCTGGTCTCTCACTCTCTCTCTCTCTCTGGTCTCTCACTCTCTCTCTCTCTCTCTCTCTCTCTCTCTCTCTCTCTCTCTCTGGTCTCTCTCTCTCTCTCTGGCCTCCCTCTGGCCCACAGTGGCTGTGGTCCTGGCCGAGGGGTGGGGGGTGGGTCGGTGGGTGGGTGGGTGGGTTAAGGGAGGGAAGAAGGGATGTGGTGGGAGGGAGGGGGGTAGGGGGATGTGGTGACTGACGGGCGGGGGGAGTGGCGGCACAGGGGTGGGGCACATCCATCTTCAGGGCCATAACTGTACAGACATTGGGTTAGGGGAGGAGGAGGGAAAATGGGTGGAGGGCTTGATGGAGGATTGGTGAAAGGGTGGATAAGTAAAAAGGGAGGTGGACAAAGAAGGAAAATGGTGTGGAAGAGAGGCAAAAGGGGGTAAATAGGAGGGATTACGGGTAAAAGGGGGAGGCTGGGGAGAGCAGTGCAGCATGTCTCTCTGGCATCAAAACCCAGGACTTGGCAGGTTATCGTGTCTGTTTCCCTAGAGTATGAGGCTGGGTGAAGACATTGGCCCTCCTGCACACCATACCCAGGGCAACAATGTAATCTCAGTTTTATATGGAGGAGGACAACAGTTTTGGACTGACTGGTTGAGTGTACCTTGGTCCTGGTTTGTGTATAATCAGTAGTAGTGTTTCATTAAAACATATGTTGCTTCTTGTAGCACAAACGTACTGTAGTGTTGGGGTTAGAAACTTCACATTAGTATAATAGTTACATATCTGGGATGCCTAAAATACTTGCAAACTGTATTGTCCACTTATAGCTCAGGGTAAATATGGCTCAGACTATAAATAGTGTTTTTCTTCAGAGAGAGAAATCAGGAACCGGTTCCAGATTGTTGATGGTGTATTTATGGACCCACTTCCACAGAGTCAAAACCCAAAAAAGGAAAAAGACAGAGAACAGACCCCAGAGTGGCGTGCAGCACAGAATGCTGGCTGACTGTTGGCATATACTTAGTGGGTTGAGTTAAAAGGGAGAGTGAGTTCTGCGCAGACCAAGTAAACAGTCGTACCATGCTCTGGTCAGTGTGCCCACGGTGACCCACACACACTCATACTGGCTAACTCAGCCTATAACAATCTCTCCTCTCTTCCACAGCCGCCCCACCCCCTACCCTCCAGGGAGAGGAGGTGTGATGGTCTGTCAGTAAAGGGACTGTGTCTTAATGTGTTAATGTGTCTTCAAACAGATCCCCCTGCCCCGGTCACCTCCGAGGGCCTTTCTTACCCCTTCGTGGTGTGGAACAATGCCGCAGCGGATGAAAAGGATGTAAGGTTATGTTACTGAGACACCTCCTCAGCTCCTCCCTCTTTCCTTCCCTCCTCCCCTATGCCCCCCTCCCTCCCCCCAACCCTGCTTTCCCCACCCCTTGCACTGTATGAATAGGCACTGACTACTGGAACATATGCTGCTTGTTCCTCAATACACACTCAGTGTTTGTGTGTGTGTGTGTAACTGTGTAAAGATCAGTGCATGTGTATGTGCGTATCCATGTGTGAGTCTTTGTATGTAAGAGTGCACATGTATGTATGTGTGTGTGAGTGTGTGTGTAGCTGTGTGTGCGTGTGTTCATTGAAACATATGCTGCCTGTTGCACATCCACCATCTGTTCCTTGAATGAACTGATGGAGTGATCCCGTTGCCTTGGTGATGGGGCCATTCAGTCAAATAACCTTACAAACACTCCCTGCTCAGGTTTTGTGTTTGTGTGTGAGCGTGTTACAGAGAGAATGTGTGTGCAAGCATCAGAGTTGCAGTCTATTCCACAACATCCCCACTGTAGGAATTCCCAGTTCAGTCCAGTTGAAGTGAATTATTACAGTCAGCCACTCAGATCTTAGCACATACACTGGGTTGTTACGTTAACTTCGGTCTGTTTTCCTAACAAAACAACATAGAATCAAACAATACAATACATGTGCGCCATATGGCAGAGGTTCAAAACTTGCTTGAGTCACAACACAGTAATCCCTCTTCTCCACCCCTTCACTACTTATCTGTTTTTGACATGGTGGTTGTGTGTGTGTGTGTGCCTCTAGGGGATGGACCTCAGGTGTATTTCCCAGAGGAAGGAACTCCCAAAGAGAGCAGTGAGAGTTGTACTACACAGACCACACGTTCTGGTGTGGCCGGGAGTCTGCCAGTATCTGATTTCCTTTCCAATGTTGCCCCTCCTCTGAACCTGAGACACAAAAGAGACAAGAGCAATACTACACACACACTACACACACACACACACACACACTATATACACGCGTGCACAGACACACACACAAAGGCAGCAGCAGGGGAGCAGTCAAGCACCTGAAACTGAATCCTCTGCATCTCCGCTGTTTTCTCTTTCTCCTCTCCGGTCGACTGTAACTAACCGCTGCTCCATTCATTCACAAGCTCACTTTAAGGATTTAAGGGAGCCTCTGTTCCACTCGCCTACCCCGCCCTCACCCCACCCTACCCCGGCCGCCTGCCAGCCATATGTCAGCCCCTCTCCTCCGCTACTGTAGCAGCACTACCCAGAACCCCCTGGGAGAGTATGGTTCTGTTTGGGTGAACGGCCACACGGCTGGGAGCTGCTGCGGGGACCTCCAGGTCTCTGGGCCCTCGCTGAACAACAGGATACACAGTTGCCCAGCAGTAGAAACCAGAGACAAGCCAGAGGGCCCAAGAAAAACAAAACAGAGGATGGTTGGAGAGATACCGTGTCAGAGCATGGTTCTGGAATTGAAAGAAAGCTGAAGAGTGAAGGGCAACTGAATGAATGGATTGTAGCGCCGTCCAACTGCTGTTGTGTTTGGTGGACCTGTAACTGTCAAATTCTGACGTTCAAAGTTCAACTGCCACTAGAAGGATGGCGAATGGAGGAACAGAGTTGCTGTTGTTGTTTGTTTTCTACGGATGTTTGTGCGTGCGTGTTTGCACATGTGTACACGTGTCAGGCGGGGGGGAATAGTTGATGGAGGGTCAACCAGTAGTAATAACCAGGAAGATGATGTCATTAAAACGACTGCCTGTTAGGGGAAGTTCCTTCCTCGCGTGTCAGAACAATGACCTGGTTAATCAAAGCACTGAGCACAACTAGCTTGAGGTGCCACCTAGAAGGCCGAGCGGCATAGGGGGGAAGCATCACAGGGGAGAGAACGGCAGCCTCTGAAGTCATGTCTCTGAGATGTGAGAGACGGGGCGCGGTGGGAGGGGATTTCCTGTCGACCGTGCATCCATGGGAGAGCGGTCTCCGTGCAACAGCTTCCCATTGTGAGGAGGCCTGACGGTGCATGCTGGGATGTGGACTTCTGTCAGGCTTCAAGGGGATGCTGTCCTGTCCTGCTGTGGTGAGGATGTTTTTTAAGATACTCTATGTATATCTGTGGATATCTACACTGGCATTCCGTGTCACCTACATAGTTAGCCATGGGGGTAATGGTTTGTTATAGGTGTTTTTAATGTCTTAGGACAAGAATGACCTTCGGAAACTCTACCAACCTTGCCTTAGATCCCCTACCACTGAAAAACAACAAGCCTGTTCAGTTTTCTTTATAAAACATAGCTTTGCTGACTGTGCCAAAATAAAGAATAATTTGTTCTGTTTTTGTTCCCATTTTAGTATACTATCCGGTATTGTGCCCAGAGATGCATGGTTCCATGTGTGTGTTGTCATTTTAAATTGTATTAAATATGCGTGTGAGTTTGAGAGTGTTTTTAAACTGCTCGTCATGGACTTTATCCTGCCACAAACCACCTGACCACTGTGCTGGTCACTTGGTGCCAGGACTACCAGGCTAGCGCGTGGCTCAGACACACAGGCTGGGTATTAGGCTTGGCAGAGCTGTGATTTACTGGAGCCAGAGAGTCCAGTCCATCAAACCTAGAGGAGCTCCCACACAACAAGGGAACAGAGCAGGAGACAGGTTCTCGCAGACGCTGTTGCATGTCGTGGTTTCTTCCCCCAACCCCTTCTGTCCTCCACTGGGGATCTGGTGGTTGAACGTTCCCAAACCGCACAGCCCTCCCCTCAGTAGAGACAGTTCTTGATACTGAAGGTTCTGGGTATTTTGATGTGACACACTGAGTCAGCTAGCACGACAATACAAGAGAATATAACGTAGAGGGGAGAACAGTGCTTAGAGCTGATCCAAGCCTCTCACAGTCCCCTCTCTCTTCCATTTCTCCCTCTTCTCCTCTGCCCTCTTGGTTTGTTGTGACAAATTCTCTGGTTCTCAGCTTTTGTTTCTTTTCACAAGACATCTAAATATCTTGTACTTCTAACAGGAATGTTTGGCTGAAGTCTCGGTTCTGCGAGTCTGTATTTAGAGTTTTGTGTTTATGAGTCATGTCCCATCAAAGAAGTGTTGATTCGGGCTGCCATCCCGCCAGCCTCTTCTCAGGCCCTTGCAGGCTTCTGGAGACATGATAGTCTCCTTCTCAGGACGAGGCTTACAGATGCTTGCATACACACACACACACACACACACAGACACACACACACACAGGTCCGAAGATGGATCGACAGAAGTATCTCAGGTATTTCTCTGGAGATGACCTTCACAGGTTTAGATCCCTGCTCTGACCTGAGCAGTTGAGCTGTCATTAGCAGATGGCATCATCGTTATGGCAGACTTCTGTACGTTCTGGACCTCTGTCACACCATCCCAGATAATTGCCCAGACGTTTTATGACCAATAAAGAGAGCATATCTGACCAACCAGGTTTCAAACCTATTTGAAAGGTTTGTTCTCAGGAGGGTACACCTCCTCATCATCCTTCCAAACCACGTCCGCTACGCATAACTCTATTAGTGCTGGGAGGTTTTCTCTTCCCCCATGGAAACTCCTGACCCCCCACCACCCCTACCCCTACCTTCGACCCCCTATCTTTTCCCCCTCAGCTCCAATTCTGGGTACAGTGGGCTGTACACTATACGCTCTAACCTTTCACAGATGGCTCCAGGGGGATTCCAGGCAGCCACTTCCTCTGAAGTGATGTCAGTCACATGCGTGGAGAGTGGGGTCAACTGTGAGGCATGACAGGTCATGGCACGCCTGAGGTTAACAACTACAGGGGCAGGGTCACCGACAGGTTCCTCTGGTCTAATGTGATCTTTGACATGTGTGTATGATGTCGTAGGATGTCAGGACTGTCTCTGTCAGGTATGATGCCATGTGATCGACCTGCTCCGAATTTTAAGGGGTAAATGTGTTAACCATTACACCGGAGAGGGCAAGAGGAAATTGGTTAAGGTCTCATCAGACTGATTTATGCCTCGCAATGGGAAGAAATGCATCCTCTCCCCCTCTCTCTCTCTCCATTTCTCTCTGTCTCAGGTGTTGCTACCTTGTCTTCCTCAGGATAAATCACTTTTTGCGAGGACAGAGGCCTCCATCCTGAAGGGAATCCTTTTGATCCTGCCCTGCAGGCTGCGAACAGCTTTGAATGTGCTTTAGACCCAACTATCTTTCACTGGGGTAGAGAGACCTTGTTGCTAACCTGGGTAAGGCTAGCCATGGCCCACCATTTTATTTCTGGGCACAAGCCATGAAGTATAGAAAGTGTCGAAGAAAGTGTAGTGCTCTGTTCTTCAGAGAGGTGTTGGAGAGTCAGAGCCAGCTTCAGAGGTGTCTACAGATCAACCCCATGTCTCTCCTGTCTCTGCATAGTTGTGCTAATGATGGTGGCATCCAGTTTGGCTCTCATAAGCTCTCCTTACAGGAAACACAACTCCTCGTACTCAACAGTGGCCATGGTTAGGTGCTAAGGTGGGCTTTAGCACTTCAAACACTAGCTCATTTATGCAAACCTGAGAGACCAGTGCTAATTTTAACAACTGAGTACATTTCCCTTTCTGATAGTAGGATAATGAGGTGCCTTTGTAGATAAGAGAGGGATACTGAGACACTATGTAACTGCTTAACAGTTAATTCAGGATTTGGCTGTATAATGACACTTTTGGTGAGATACATCTACATATCAAACGTAATTTTGTTGTGACTAGTTCTAGTAACAGTACTTTTTTGTCAGTTAAAACCAAAATCTGGAGCATTCCTTCTGGAACATGACAGCAACTAACCAAAACAAGTCCAGTGAGGGGGGGTGGTGGTGGTGGGGGGTGGGGGTGGGGGGGGGTGGTCGTCCTGTAGATGAGATGCTTAATTGAGCAGTAAACAGACACATAACTGACCCCACAGCTACCTGTCATCCCCTGCGCTCTTTGATACGAGGAACAGCTTCCCTTAGCACAGTGCCGTCAGGCAGCCTCCCGGCCCGCCTTGCACTCACACACCTTTTGCATCCGGGAGACGAGCTCTGACTGCCCACTGTCCTTCAGGATGCCCCTTCCTCATAATATATATGCTCTAATTAGCCATTCTTACCCTAATAGACCTACAAACAGCCTGGTGTGTCTGTACGTGTGTGTGCGAACTACTATAGGAGCCACCCTGCTGCCAGCCAGGTGTGAATGACCAGGGTTGTCACCTCCAACTGCCCCAGGTGCCAGCAACCTGCTGGGAAACCACTTCACACCGGCCTGGGAATGAACCGGGTCGAGACAGAGACAACAACACACAGGCCTGAGACAAAGAGGCAGGGTGAGGGAGTGGCTGTCTCAGCTACTGGGTCAGAGGGAAAGCACCACATCACACACACACCCACAATTTACCACACACACTCTGTCGTCCGCGTCGTGTCACACACACACCTATCTCCCGTCATAGTACTGTTTTTAGCCTGTGTGTATCCTGCGCTGTGCCCCCCTCCTTTCCTCTGCTGATAACTCTGTCAGTCTTGCGGCCCCATGGGGGATGAGGAGCAGGGATGAGGAGGCTGTAATGAGCCTCTATACAGATGATAACACCAGGGCAGGAGATAACATTGGGAGGGACAAAGTAATGTGTCCTTATAGCAGGATGATACTGTTTTCCAGACTGCTTTCCTTTATTGCAGTGGTAGGGACTGAATACATATGAAGAGACACAGGGGACTATTTTCTGTATTTCTACAGTTTTCCTAAAAAGTTGACTGGATACAATATTTCTCCAAACTGAATCTAGCACACATCTGTTTGTATTTATATGTAGAGCATTATTGTAAAGACTCCATGAAAGAGAGAAGTTGTGTTTCAGTTGTGATTAAATTATATCCGTTTCCCACAAGCTGTTGTCTGCCTCCTCTTGTCCTCCTCCTTCTCCTCCTTTCTCTGGAGTGGTGGGAACAACCAAAGAGAGAGCATTCAAATGGGTAATTCAATTTGACTTCATCGCAAAGAGGAGAGAGAATAAGAGATAGAGCAAGAGAAGAGAAAGAAGTGTAGAAAGTCAGCTGGAGAGAGACAGACACACAAACAGCTTACACGCCACCTATTGGTCATGGAACGTCATTGGCAGTACATGATAGGTTGTAAAACTTCATATATTTTTTTATTAGGAACTGAGTGTCTAACCCGATCATTGTTTGCTCTGATGAATAGAATACCATTTTGTGTATACTGTTGGTGTGCTCTTCTGTGTCTGTGTGTGTGTGTGTGTGTGTGTGTGTGTGTGTGTGTGTGTGTGTGTGTGTGTGTGTGTGTGTGTGTGTGTGTGTGTGTGTGTGTGTGTTGCGGAGGTGTTTGTAGATCAAAGCCTACAGTAGGAGTCTTATGTGAATTGAGATCCTGCCTCCAAACATATCAACAGGAGGGAAAGGTGTATCAGGTCCAAATACATGAGCAGTTTCTATCTTAAGGCCCTGAATGGAATATCCTTTTACAGTGAATTGAGGACACGGTATCTCCACTTCTGAGGGTGTAGAATGAATTAAAGGTTAACTGCAGAGGGATGCCTGTTGAAGTATCTCCTTCTTCAAATGTTTGTCTGTCACTCAGTTCAGTGTAAAGCCCTGAAAAGAGAGTGTGAAGGATTATCTTAGGCTTTTATGTTCTTCTGACACCATTAGAAGCTCAGTCCTTCAGTCTGCCAATAGGTGATAGATAGCAGTGTGGCTCTGTGTGAAAGTGGGAGACGGGAAAGAGCAGACTGTCAGTTCTGAGTTGGTTCTTATCTCTTTATCAAGAGAAGTATCAGGCTAACAGCCAGCTGCCACCTTCCACTTCCACTTATTATTATAGAAGACCTAAAAAGGCTACTGCTATTTTGGTACCCATTGTTTTTCTATCTTGGTGCCTAATATGAATATATGTAGCATTTGTTATTTATTTAACATTTTAAACCCATGTAGAATTTTTGTGACAAAAAATAATTTGTGTCATCATGTTGATGTTCTGTGGCCACACTTAGGTGAAAATATGCAGGCAGTGCAAATGTGGTTCTGTGTGTGGTTGTGTTTCTCTGTGTGTGTGTGGTTGTGTTTGTGAAAGAGAGAATGAGAAAGCAAACAATCCATTGAAAAAAAGGGTGGACGTCTTAAGCGTTGATTGAATCAATGAGGCCGGAGCCCGTGTGAAAAGTGTGTTTGAATAGAGAATAGAGAGGGCCGAGGTGGATGGCAGTTATTATATTATTTCCCAGAGGAGAGAGCAGGTCCCAGAGGCTGTATAACTGATTTAGATGGATCAGCAGAGGGGTTCCCAGACTCCTCCAGTCCCCCAAGCCCATGTCTGCTTGTCCTCCTGCTGCAGACCCTTTTCAGCCTTCTGACCCCCTCCACACACACAAGCACAAACACACACACAATTGAGTCATGCACACATGCACGCACACATGCACGCATATGCACCAACAAATGTAAACACACACACAGCAGACTCCATTTAGACTGACCCCCTCTACACAAACAAAAAAACGAAAGGAAATCAACAACAACAGGCTGGGCGAGAGAGAAGGACTCTTCCCTCTGACTTCCTTCATAAATCTTCTACTCAGTCATTTTATCTCCTCTGCCTCCGTAAAAACAAAAACAGAAGACACAAACACACCCAGCCTTGTGTCTGACTGACTTGGCAACACTACAACAACACAGACTGATAGGTGTAAAAAAACCTTGAAACTTGGGAGAAAGAAAGAACCACGAGAACAGGCCCAATCATTCATTAGGCTCAAAATAGGGGTGAAACCCACTTGTCCATGTTGCGTAAGGTGGCCTATGCAAGCCCACACAGAAGAGAGAACAGGAGGAGAGAGGCTACCATCATCACCATCACCTTCCACACTGGAATACCTCACAAGACCTCAGACTGATAGCAAGACCCTCAGACCTGCCATGCTGTAATCCCCCCAAGATCCCCTTCGCACGACAGCCTCCTTTCACTCACACCCACACATGGCTGTGTGTGTGTGTGTGTGCGTGTGTGTGACCTCAGGTGCTAGACCGGGAGGCAGCAGCTCTGGGATAGAGTCCATTTGGTCACTGTTGACAGGAGGATGTCTCTAAAGAGTTTTTTCCACACTCTTTAACTGCTAAAATACCTCAGCAAACAGATGCCCAAGCAGCCAGGGTTTCACGACAGTGACACCATCCGAGATGAAAGTCAAAGCAACCAGCAGTTGAAGCACTGACAAGATAATAAAACCAAGTCATGACCCGAACAATCAAATCAACTGGCTTTTTAATGGAATATTATTTTGCATGTCTTTATTTCATCTTTAGATTATAATCTGTGTGTGTGGGTTGTATGTAAATCACATGCTCACGCGTATGTGTGTCTGTATGTGTCTCCGAGTGGTTGTGTTCTCAGACTGATTCTCCCAGGCAAGAGGCAGCTGGCCGGGGCGGCGGAGGAAGGAGTCACAGGTGTCTACTGGTGGTCTGGGAGTCTGGTCTCTAATCTCAGGCTTATTACCATCGCATCTCTTTAAGTCTATGAGTCCCCTAGAGACACCTCAGTTATGGAACAGGCTGGGTAAGAGGTAGAACGTGGCCTATTGCGTGGGTCTGCTGAACATTACTGACGGACTGACTTGGGGAGGGATGGCATAGGTGGCTTGGCTGGGCTGAGCTGGTGCACATGTAGACAGTAGTTGTTTGTTGGGGGCTGTGGAGGTCACAGCAGCCCTGGGAAAGTTAAGTTCTCCATCTAAAACAGCGAATGCTGGCTACGACCTCTGTTGAGTCAGTGTATGGATGTAAGCAGTGGCAGATGGCTGCTTCTCCAGCTGAGATTTAGGCCTAATCCCCCGGGATCAACCAACCATGGGTCATCAGTCACTCGCACCCTAGAGTGAGAGAAGATGGGAGAGAAAAGAGAGAGAGAGAGAGAGAGAGAGAGAGAGAGAGAGAGAGAGAGAAGCAAAACAAGAGAGCAGGAATGAGAGAGGATGGGAGAGTGAGACAGCACGACTTCTTGTCAGCCTTTAATCCCCCAAATTGAGTAAATAAATCGAGGAGTTTAAATTTACATATGTTAAACAAAGGGTCCTAGGACACTCCCAGTGTTATCAACTGTAGAGAGACAGGACTGCATGGGAATCATACCAGACAGCCAATAAGAGTTTGAGAGTGAGTGTGTGGATGAGGGGGGTGGCTGCATGAAGGTGGATGTGGTTGTATTGTTGGTGCTTTGACCAGCTGCACCAGTACAACCACTAGAGAGCTACTATGACTCAGCAGTCCAAGGATTAAACCCTCCTAGCCCCTAAACCCTTTACACATACACCCTTCCCCCTTTGAGAGAGTGGTACTCACACCTCTCCATCTGGTCAGGCCCCACCCCCTCCACATGTCAATCACAGCAGGATGCCCTGCTTTCTGCTTCAAAGAACTTCTGGGTTATCAAAATGTTGATTGTTTGGGGGAAGGGGGGGGGGGATTGTTGTTGTTGTGGTAGAGGTTATATTGTGACTTTCTCTCTCAAAAACCTATCAAAGACCCTTCTCTTGTACATAAAATCTTCCGTACTTACAGAAAAAGAAGCCACGGACCTCATGTCCTTTCCTTTGTTTTACAATGGAAAGGTAACTTAGTCAAGAAAGAACTGTATTTGACATTAAAACACCATTTAAATGACATAAGATGCCCCCCTTTCCTCTTTTATTATCGGACTTTTTTTGACGTTTGGAGACAAACGAAGATGTCCAAGTCAACCTGTGCCTGGCTTACAGGAACGCAAGCAACAACAACATGGCGTTTGTCGCCCCCTCGTGACTGCTTAACGCATGACGAACTTTATTCGACTCACGGCATTTCCGTTTCCTTTAAGTCTCTGTTTCACATTGAGAGGTATGTTGTTAATGTTTGCATTTGCACGTGGTGGCATTTTTATGAAAAACTGAACATTGGGGTACACTTTGAACTCTTAACTGGTTTTAAAGATGAATTAGGCTACCATTTTATGACATCTGGATGTTATATGTATCGTTTTATTTTAGTAAATGGCAATAGTTGGTGATTAAGAACTTTAGCTTTAAGGCTAACAGTCAGTACTAGCACCCGTGTCCTCGACTTGAGTTGCAACAAACCGGCTAGCAACTAGCTCCAGTTAGCTGAAAATTCCCATTATTATTAAACGTCATTGGTTATATCTTCTTTCTTGCTAGACTAACATCTTTATTGGTTATGGAATTTGTATTTAGAAAATATTTTTTTCATCATGTTTTCTTCTTTTAGACTGAACTCCTGAGTTGGCCATTATGGGAGCTTACCTGTCTCAACCTAACACGGCCAAGACCTCGTCCGATGGCGGCAACAAAAATATGAGCTACGGCTTCTCGGCCATGCAGGGCTGGCGGGTTTCTATGGAGGTAATGAAAACGCAATGGGTTCATAGATGGATGTTTTGTCACGCTGGAATGTTACCTCAGGTTTATGAACTCTGCTCCAGTTATTTGGCAACGCATGCTAGCTTACTAGCTGCTAACATAGCTAATTTAGTAGCTAGCTAATTAATTATTGTCATGTTGCTTGAACGGAATCATCTGATTTGGTCAAAATTGTTGTGTATGCAACTAATTGTTTGTTAAAGCGTATTTTTCAATCTGCTATTGTTATTTAACTCTTTTTTTGGATACAGTTCAATGTTAAATGTGCGCAGCTTTCATGTGCTTATCTAACCTGTTGTCATGTCTTCCAGGATGCCCACAACTGCATCCCAGAGCTGGACGAAGAAACGGCCATGTTTGCTGTGTATGATGGACATGGAGGTACAACTCTTTCCCATCCCACACAAGTAACGTCTTTAGTTGAGAACAATGTCAATACTGTGCAGACAGTTGAGGACATTTCTGCTAGTATATCAGTATTTACAATAGTTGTATTTTCTCTTTTAGGTGAGGAGGTCGCATTGTACTGTTCTAAGTACTTGCCTGACGTTATCAAGGAGCAGAAAACATATAAAGATGGAAAACTGCAGAAGGTCAGTTGGTGTTTGATAAATGTAGTGGCCATTGAGACCCCTTGAATATGGAGTGTTTTTTTAAACCTGTATTGATTTGTTTGTTATAGGCCCTGGAGGATGCATTTATGGCCATAGACAGTAAAATTACCACTGAGGAAGTAATCAAGGAGCTGGTGCAGATCGCAGGCCGACCCACAGAGGAGGCGCCCAATGAGAAAGTGGCTGAAGAGGATGACTGTGAGTAGATGGCAGCAACAGTGTCAACTCTTCTCTTAGATAACTGTCTAGTCTAGTTTCCTTTTGATTACAAAGAATAGATTTAACCTCAATGAAGGTTCATTGGCTGTCATCCAACTTCCCTTGTCTTTTCTTACCCACTACCTGTCTTACCAGTGGAGAACGAGGAGGCAGCTTTGCTCCATGAGGAGGCCACCATGACCATCGAAGAGTTGTTGGTGCGCTACGGCCAGAACCTGAATGCCCTTAAACACAAGAAGGCCTGTTCCGAAGCCAAGAGAGAGTCTGGGGATGGGGATGCCCCTGATGGCTGCCACACTGGGGACAAGGTCCTGAACGGAGAGCTGGAGGGAGAGACGGACAGCAATGGCAAAGCCGGGTCTGGGGCCTCTAAGCTGAGAGCCTGCAGGAGAGGAGCGGCGGCGGCAGCATCAGGGGGACCAGGCGATGGCAAGTCCTCTGCAGGTGCAGGTGGAGGAGGGGGCAGCAGTGACTCCTCTAGGGGTGCCAGTGGAGGAGAGAAGCCCAGTAAGGTAGAGGGAGATGCGGGTCCCTCCTGTTCTTCTTCGGCCCAGCCCCAAGCTCCTGGAGACACCAAGTCCAAGTTCTTTGAGGATAGCGATGAGTCAGGGGAAGAGGAGGAGGAGGAAGAGGGGAGTGATGAGGAGGTGAGAGGGAAGGGAACACCCCATCAGGTTTATTCTTGTTATTGTCACTGGTCACGACTTCTGCCCAAAAATTCATTGGATTCATCTTCTTATACTCTCCCCTCATCTTTCTATCCCCCTCTCCTCTAGGATGGCAGTGAGGAAGACGAGGGTGAGTACAGCAGTGACAATGAAGAGGACACCGAGGAGGGGGAGGATTCTGACGAAGAGGAAGAGGAGATGTGCCTACCAGGAATGGATGGGAAGGAAGAGGTAAAGCCAGCGAGCTTTTCACGGCCACCTGCACTTTATTAGGTCCATATCTCATTATTCTGTGACAAAATCAGTAAATATTCAGATTCCCTTCGATCCTTTGCTTATGTAGCTGACAACTGTACTGTCCCTAACACCTGCCTGTTCTCATTCGTGTGTGCGTTGTGTGTCTCCTCAGCCGGGCTCAGATAGTGGGACCACGGCGGTGGTGGCTCTGATCCGGGGGAAGCAGCTGATTGTGGCCAATGCCGGGGACTCCCGCTGCGTGGTGTCTGAGAAGGGCAAGGCTGTGGACATGTCCTACGACCACAAGCCGGAGGACGAGCTGGAGCTGGCCAGGATCAAAAACGCGGGCGGGAAGGTCACCATGGACGGACGCGTCAACGGCGGACTGAACCTCTCCAGAGCTGTCGGTACGGGAAATGCTCTTGCCTGCTTTGCAGTAAGATCAGACGTTGTTTCACTGTCTGGAGAGCCAATGAGATTCGTCACACTTGGAACAGACGCGGTCATCATCAGTAGTAAAGGCTGTCTTAATCAAGCAACCTGCCTCAAAGGAACAATTCAAGGTTACTTGTCTTGAATTGGCATGATGAATAACCGCTTGTACTGTATTGTGTCCTGCTAGGTGATCACTTCTATAAGAGAAACAAGGCCTTGCCAGCAGAGGAGCAGATGATCTCAGCCATGCCTGACGTCAAGGTCCTCACACTCAACGAGGAGAATGACTTCATGGTCATTGCCTGTGACGGCATCTGGTAAGCTCACCCCCCGTCTTGGCTAAGCATATTTTAATATGGAGTGCACTTTAACCCCATCCGTATCAAATTGTGTTGTCCACAGGAACGTTCTGAGCAGTCAGGAAGTGGTGGACTTTGTCAGTCAGAGAATCAAACCCAATGACAAAGGAGTGGTCAGACCCCTGTCTTCCATAGTGGAAGAGGTAAGACACCCCCCCCCCCCAAGCCCCCCCCCTCCCCCATATTTCTCCAGTGTGCACTTAAAGTCGAGAGGGAAACAAAATTATATTGGGTTTGGTTAAAGATGGATCTTTGAAAGTGGTTCTCTACTCTAAGGCTGTGCTAACATACATGTCAGTTCTGCTAGATTGTGATGGGTTCCCCTAACCCAGTATGTCCTCTCCCCCAGCTGCTGGACCACTGTCTGGCCCCTGACACCTCAGGAGATGGGACAGGATGTGACAACATGACCTGCATGATCGTAACCTTCGGCCCCCACCCCTGCTCAGGCCAGGCTGAGGGCACTAAAAAGAGAAAGCCAGAAGAGATTGTATCTGAGAAGAATGGAAATGACTGCAAAAAGGCCAAGAGTGAATAGAGCTGATCTGACCAGCTGTTCTGTGCACATCCTAGTTTGGTCTGACTCAGCCCTGGCCTGGCCTGGTTCAGTAGCCTGACACAGGAACTCCCACCTCCCCCCCAACCCTTTCTGTGGAACCTTTTTAAAGACTGATCTCTTGGACAGGATATCTATTAGTTTGTCCAGAGATATGAGACAGTATAACTGTATAACAGTCCTTTTTTTCTTTTATTATTTTGCTTAAGGCCAATTGAAACCATGTTCTGTGTCCTAGCGTGAACTATCTTGTCACCATGCCCTTGTTTATGTATATAGTTTTCAATACTTGTAATTGATCAAATGCATTTTTTCTTTGTAATTGTGGATCAATGTGACATTTTGGTGCATACTACTTTGACATCAGTATGTAATTAATTACAAATACATTTTTTTAAATAACGTGACAACTGAAGCCCTGTCTACTTCTTTTTAAATTCAGATTGTTTAAATGAAGGAAATGTCTTTCAGGTGAAGACTACTTTCTAGAAAAACTGCTATTCTAGAAGGGTTGATGAATTCTATGTAAAACATTCACATTAAGCTCAGCACTTTCTACTTGCTGTGTTTGGTAAATACAGTTCGCATTCCTTTTTTGAATCTTTTTTTTTTTTTTTTTTTAGAAAATGTCAGCTGTTCATTAATGGCCACTGGACTTTGGATGTCTAGTTTGCACAAAAAGTTTAAGGTGAAAACATTGTCTAACATTTTACATAATTAATGTGCAGTTCAAGTGTAGATCATACTCGGTCAGGTTAGACAAAGAAATAGTACGGAAACTCACTTCATGGTTCTCTGAAGGATGCAAAATTGACAATTTTGCTCTATAATGGCTACTATGATGTATTTTTGCAAATATATTTTGTTACGTCTCAAAATTCTGTGAGCTGCACAGAACAAAAAATGCTCCCAATTAAATTTTCAGTTTTCCTTATTGAGAGGAATAAAGCAAACCTGTCATCTGTTTTTATTTAAACTATTGTGACAATATTACAAACTAAAATAATGTTTATAGTAACATTTCATAACCATGATCTATGAAATTAAGTATATCATTTATCTACAAAAATGGCAAGTTACAGCTGATAATCATAACTGACACATAAATCCACCCTGTGGTTACTTTGCCACTACATCACTATTCATACGAAGGCATGGATGTGTGGTGAGAACCTGATATGTGGGTTCAATGTGTTCTTCAATTCACCACATAGGTGTTCTGACAAGCATGCCCCTCCAGCCATGAGCCTCTGCCACCTGCAATACAGTAATACAGAACTATCACAGCACTGTTACCTGGTGATAAAGTACAACCTGCTGATGAGGTTGGGTAGCCATGTGGTAGCCATGTATACCTGCATTCTCTTATGAAGGAATCTCAGCTTCTGGGTCAACAACTCAATCTCCTGAAAAGAGACAACTTTTCAATATAGTTTGTACTGGTAGTGAGTCTACATTTTGGCAGCCAATTTTAAATATCCGAATTCTGAAATATATAGATCAAAAGTACCTGGTTGAATTTGTCATGACGTCTTAATTGGATTTGAGGAAGAAGCTCGTCAAGTCTTTCAATCTATAAATGAAAAAAGGAATGGAATTGTAAAGTATTTTTACCACTAAAACAATTGTACAATTGTGTAATGTACAACAAAGTGTACATTACACACGCGTGTAAGCTTTATATTGTACCTTCCTGACAATACTCTGTAGTCTTGTCTTCATGCTTTTATTGATCACTGTAGTGGCAGTTGTTCTTGGTTTTGGAGAAACTGAAAACCAAACACAAACCACTCAAAACCCTCAACATCATTCTCATTAGAGAAAGACCTTCAGAAACCAACTAAATCTAATTGATGTGAATCTATACCATGCTGGAATATCTTTGTCACCTCCAGCACATAGGGCCTGTGGAGACAAAGATAATGCAATAGATGTTTTACTGTTGTAAGACCATTAACCTATATACTTAGTATGGCTTGAGGTATAGCCTACCGCAAGTGCTCACATGTGCTTGCTGTTTGCAGAGATAGAGCTGTTGAGTGGAATCAGACAGCCCCTGTGGTTCCTCAACTAAGATAAAGAAAGAAGGACTTTCAACAGTAACACAACAACACCAGATCTAGTCAGGGTGATGTGTATGGGTGGGCAGTCTGAAATATTAGGGTGAGTTAGTGTAGGCTTAATGCAATTTTACAAATATGCTTCATACATCCATTGGGCATGCAAAGACAACTCAAGTTTGAATCCAAGTTCTTATATTTTTTCATTTTACGTTACCTTCAGTGCCCTATTTTCTGAACTGAATCCAAAATGACTGGCTACAATCTAAGAGAAAGAGAGGGAAAAAATAATTGATAAATAGGCCTACGAAGACCTGAAAAATAAGTCAATCATTAATGTTTTTTTTAATGCTGTATTAATAGAGATCGTCTACCTGTTTAACAGAAGTGGCATCTGTCCCCTTAGGAATGGACACCTCCCTCAGGGCAATGACTCGCTCATCTACTTGGACGTAAAGCTAAAGTCATGGACTGAATAACAAAATAGTCATTCAATACTCTAAAAGATGTCTAAAAGATTATTCCTACAAATGCTTTAAGAGTTTATCTAGTTATCGATTAACTTCCTGCTACTTGCTTGCTACAGAAGTACCACGGTGCTACAAAGCCCAGTTACTTTTAGCTGTATAACTACAGCTAGTACAAGCAGCCAGTCAAAGCCACAATACAAACGAGGACTTTGCCTGTCACCAGTCAAATGCACCTGTTAGCATACTAGCTAGTCGACTGAGTTTGTTCATATAATTTTGATCTTTACACTCTTTTCGCTAGCTAGTTTGATACATATTACTATATAAATATATATATATATATAAATATTAGTTGGCAAGAGCCAGAGCCATACAGATACATTTATTTCTCTCTATCTATGGCTATGGCAAGAGCAAATAAAATGTTTAGTGAACATCAGTTACCATGGTTACAAGCAGTAGTAAGCGCTGAAAGAGCCAAGTTAAATATCTACTTGAAAATAAATAAGCCACAAGGAAGGAAGAACGTACCATTTTGGTCTAGTCTCTTCAGTGCTATCCAAGTCTTTAATAAACAATGCGGATCATCATAAACTAAATTTGACATGGTTTCTTAGGCTGTCTGGAGGTTCTAAATCGAAAAAACGCAAAACAGCTTGACGGAAGTCTGCGTCTAGCTTCCGCTTTGAGATGTTTAGGAAAAAGACGCGCCATATAGAAAGTTGAATGAACAGGCTGTTAATTGTTACAGCTTTTAGCTGCAGTTTCAACATTATCGAAATGATCGGGTTCAAGCCATATTCATTAATTGATTGATTACCAAACATAACATTTTGGGCTGGTACAGTCGTGACTTGGACCACAACTGTTCAAACTTTGAGCCTTTTACCGACTTGCTAGAACAGTATCTAGGCTACTGTAGCCAAGCTGTTATCTGATTTGGTCTACTAACGTCAGTCTATCGACCATGAATAGGAGCAAGGTTCAGAAAACCTCGGTGAGTTTTGTCTGACGCCCTTATGTGGAAGTGTTTAGGTAATATCTGCTTGCTTTTAGCTTTCTTTTTAAGAAAACTAACTAAAAATCAAGAAAACTAACTTTATTTTATTTGTTTTACTGTTGTTTGCTTTTCTACAGGTACACTTGCACTTATAGGGATTCATGTTGTTTAATTGTAAATTGTTTAACTACATGCTCTTATGGTTTTTTCCCTTTGGCACCTATTTTTTGGTTGTTCACAATATGTGCTTCATGTTTTGGCTACCCGCAATGTTTTTGGGGCTAGCTGTTATTATCAGTGACCCATGCACTTTGTAAAGCTCTCTCTTGGAAGTCGCTTTGGATAAAATGCTAAATGAATACATGTAATGTAAAATGTAAAAAATGTCATTGCTATTTGATCTAATCCCACAGACTGTGATCCGAGGCCAACAAAGTAACATCTCCTCATTTTTCTCTTCAAAGAAGCTAGAGGTACAGCTGATCCCTTTCCAATGTTATCGTCTAGTAGTTGACACAAAAGTAGAAAATGCTGGATTCCTTTTCAATGTACATTAGCTAAAGAATAATTGACTAAATGTTTGACTTTCAGAACTCATCCCCTCAAAAGATCACTGAGCCAGAGAAGTCAGACGTCGCCATCTCCTCCGAGCGCAGTCCTCTTGGAATCTTGGAGAATATCCTCTCCACCCCGGACTTCATGACTGTTCCTGAGACTCCTGACAGCCAAATCAGACCCCAAAAGCAATCTAGCAAGCTCCCTGAAGATCAACTTTCCCAGTCTCCTGTCAGCCGCATGCCAGGCTCTAGAGGGATCTTCTCATTAAAGGCAACTTGTAGATCATCAATGAGACATAAAACAAGCTCACCAGCCACAACCATAGCTCCAGCCCCGGTATCTCCAGACCTAGTTCCAGCCCGGGGCCAAACAGGCAGGAGAAAGGCTGACATGTTTAAGGGCTCTGGGTCTGTGAAGAGGCTTTTCGGTCCCGAGGATGTTCAGACAGCCAAGCGAGCAAGGACCAGCAGCAAGCCAGTCACAAGGCCTTCCCTTAGCACGCTGCAGCACACTCGTGTCCCTGGTGATGGCTTTCTGGAGGAATGCCTGCAGGTGATTGGTCGGTCAGAAAGTTCAGGCATTTTAAGTAAAGGTGCTCTGAAAAAGTCTGGTCAGATTGTATTGACAGACAAAGGGAAGATTAAAAAGGAAATGACATCATTAAAGCCACTGTCTGTATCATCCTCCAGTGTGTCATCCAAGAGCAACTCTGGGTCCATGAGACAGGTTGCAGCACAGAAAGAGGAGAGTGTGTTCACTGTTATCACAGAGCCGACAGCTACTGTGAAAGCGAACAGCCCCACTCATCTTAAAGACAAAGGCAGTCATGTGATTTCCAAGAGGACTGATCAGCATATTGGAAAGCTGCCACGAAGGGAAAGGTTAGCTTCTCCTTGGCCACCTGCACACCCGAGTAACAAACAGGAAGTAAACAAGCAAGCGGATGGAGAGGAACCTGATGGGACAGGTGTGAAATCCTCAGAAAAAGGACAGGTGAGGACAGAGGGTGCTGATGGGAAGGCTATGACACCGTCAGAAGACCATCTTGAGGGTCTGGTAGATGGCTGGCTGGATGACCAGATGGAACAAAGTTTCAATAATATCAAAGACGACCAGGACAAATCCAGAACGGGGTATGACACTGATACAAGTTAATAGATGTAAGTTGCTTGATTGCTCTAAAATACCTTTCATTATGTAATTGTTTTTATCCAAGTTGTCTTGTTGCACCCAGGAAAAAGAACATCATCCCAGACCATGTGATCCTGAGCCCAGGTGAGAACAACCGGTACTGGGTTCTAGATGTCCAGGAAGTCCCTGGATGTAGAGGAGCTCTGGAGAAACACCTTACCATCACCTGCTCCAACACCCTCCAACCCACACACACCTGCATCCTCCGAGACGGATGGTAAGAGGCTTCCTTACCAGATATTGATATGGTGTTATGGTAACACCACCCACAGCATATGTGGGTAATAATCAGAACCCCAAAGAAATATTTGATGTATTTTGTTGGCAGGGTGTCAAGCCCTGTGTCACGGAGGGACGTGGTTCACCTTGAAGGCAGTTGTGATTCTGGCACCTGGTTGGTGGACAGTAACTCTGGCTTCCTGGTCCTACTCCCCGACCTGCTGGTCTCTGGCACCAGCATTTCCAGCGGGATCCGCTGCATGAGGCGTGCCGTGCTGGGGGAGATGTTCAAGGTACTAGTTCAGTTGCTGTGTTCCTCAGACTAGTGCCTTAAATACACTGTCAGTATTGCCAGTCACAATTACTTGTATCTTATTATTTAGTCTGCCATCCCAGGTCCCTTCGCATTCATTTATTTTTCATGGAATATGCTTTTTCTCCCCTGTCCAGAGTTTTGACGGCGGCTCTAAACAAATGCTGAATGGAACCATGGTTCATGAGATTTTCCAGAAGGCTGCTATGAGGGGAGACTTTTCCATAACGACTTTGCAGCAACTAGCCAATCAAGCATTGCTGAGCCCTAACTACCTTGGAGACATGTAAGAGGCAGACAAACTTTTACCTCCTACCTATCTTTGTTAGTATGTTTGTTGTCAAGTTTACCTGTGTGCGTGTGTCTGCAGGTACAGTCTGAATCTGAGGCAGGAAGACATGAGGCAGGAGGTGTGGGATTACCTGCCTGCCCTGGCCGACTGGGCTAGGGACTACCTCCACACCTCCCCTCAGGCCGGACAGAAACAGATCACCCTCAAACTGTAGGTACCACACAGATACACACATGTAATTATCTCTGCAGACTGTTAGATGAGAAGAAAAAAAAGAAATATCCCCACCAAGAGATAAAGGTGAACGCTTTTTTATGTGTCCCACCCCCCCCCCACCACCTCCTCCTCTAACCAGGCCCAGTGATGGGGCTATGAGCAGGCAGGACTCTGCGTGCAGCGTCACGGTAGCTGAGGTGGTGGACATCGAGGAGAACGTGTGGTCACCCAGGTTCGGTCTGAAGGGGAAGATCGACGTGACGGCCCGGGTCCGGATCCAACGCCGTGGCCGAGCCCCAGTGGAGCGGATCATGCCCCTGGAGCTGAAGACTGGAAAGGAGTCCAATTCTATAGAGCACCGCAGCCAGGTACTGGAGTGTAGTCTCTCTCTCTCTCTCTCGCACACACTCATATACACACACAAACACACACACATACTCGTAGCCGGTGGTTGACCCTCTGGTGGGATTTTGCAGGTTATCCTGTACACTCTGATGAGTCTGGAGAGGCGTTGTGATGCGGAGGCAGGCCTCCTGCTCTACCTGAAGACTGGCAGCCTGCTCCCCATAGTGGGCAACCACATGGACCGAAGAGGTAGGCTACACCCCCCCCTTAACATCACACCACCTGGATCCGTTCAACTGACACATGCCCCTTCTCATGTATACTATATACTATACTATACTATACTGTACTATATTATTTTGATGAACTTTTAGAACTGTTGAAGCTGCGGAACACACTGGCTCATCACCTGGGAAACACTGTAGTGAAGGGGGCAGGACAGACTCGGCTCTCCGCCCTTCCTGACATCATCACAGACAGACAGACTTGCAAGTACTGCCCCCAGAGCAGGAACTGTGCGCTCTATGACCGGTGAGAATGGTTATTATTACTGATCTTTGAGAGGGAGTAAGCTAATCTTGGACAATATTGGAAAATGTCTCAATATAGACTTTTTAAATGGTTGTGTTGTTTCTGTCTCTTCAGGGCTGTTGAGAGTAGATTGCCGGACTACGCCTCCCATGATGCCGTGCAGGCCTTCCTGGAGCAGGAGAGTGGTCATGTGATGGAGTCTCACCTGCAGTACTTCAGCCACTGGCTTCTCCTCTGCAGCCTGGAGGCGGTCACTATGGAGACCAAGAATGGGCGCAAACGTGTCTGGCTGCAGACAGCAGAGGAGAGGTGGGGCACCATACACACACACACACACACACACACACTATACTAACCAAACACTATGTGTTTTGAGAACACACTTGTGACTTTCTGCTTTTAGGAAGATGTTGAAAAGATCCTTTATTTTTGATTGGCTGTTCTGCTCTGTGTTGTAAGGGAGAAGAGAGGAGGGTGTGTTGGGAACCTTCAGCTGATTGGGGAGGTGAAAACCCAATCCGATGGGGTGTTCATCCACCGCTTTGAGCGGCGAAGTGGAGCTGCCGACCAAACTGTGAGCGGACTGGCCGTTGGTGACCGGGTCGTTGTGAGCGACGAAAAGTTGCAGCTGGTCGCCGTGGCGACCGGATACCTGTGTGATGTCGCTAGTAGGACAGTCAGCTGCATTCTGGACAGGTGAGACAGGCACACACTCGTACTCGAGCATCGTGGGCAGCTCAGTCTGGTTCAGGGACTTGTCTAAGAGCTGGCGTTCCTCTCCTCTCTAGGGATCTGTCCAGGCACAGTGGGGTGGTGTTCCGTGTGGACCATGATGAAGGAGTGACAGGACTGTCCACACATCTGGTCAACCTCTCTAAGCTCATGGAGAACTGCCCTCCCAGGTTTGATGTCCCTGGTCTTCAGTATGCCTCAGAGGAGAATAGGAGGAGAGCATGAGAAACTTGAGGATCATCTTTGAAATGATCTTAGCCAAATCTACAGGAAGTGTAGATGTGAAAGAGGAAAACAAAGACGTTGGAAAACCAGTCACTCACTCACTCACTCAATATTTCCCTCCTGTCTGTGTGTGTGTGTGTGTGTGTGTGTGTGTGTGTGTGGTCACAGTCTGAGACTGAGGGAGCTGATTGTGGACTTCCGTCCCCCCCAGTTCATTTCCAGTCTGAGCAGCGTACTACCCCACGAGGCCAAGGATACGGTCGCTAACATCCTCAAAGGTGAAGTCTCTCTCTTCCATCCCCCTTCATGAAACACCCCTCCACCATCCTCTTAATCTCTAATTCCATGACTGATCATCATAGATTACATCCAACAGTCAGTATCCTGTTGTCTCCCTCTAACCATGCTGTCTGTCTGTGTGTGTGTGTGTCCTGTGTGTGTGCGTGTGTGTGTCTGTCCTGTGTGTGTTCTAGGGCTCAACAAGCCTCAGAAGCAGGCCATGAAGAAGGTGCTACTGTGTAAAGACTACACCCTGATAGTGGGTATGCCTGGCACGGGCAAAACCACCACAATCTGTACCCTGGTGAGACTTGGGCCTCTCCTCCCTCATCTCCTCCTCTCTTCCTTCCCTTGTTCACCTCTCCTTCCTGTTTCTCTTTTCTAATCTGAATCCTGGATGGAGAAGTGTGTTGAAGTGCTTTGACACTCCTCTGTCCCACAGGTACGCATCTTGTATGCATGTGGCTTCAGTGTGCTACTGACCAGCTACACTCACTCTGCTGTGGACAACATCCTGTTGAAGCTGCGCAGGTTCAAGGTGGGCTTCCTGCGCCTGGGGCGGAGTCAGAAGGTCCACCCAGACATCCTGGCCTATACCGAGGAGAGGGGGCGGGCCGACGGCATACACACCCTCGCTGAACTGGAGCAGTTCTACAACAAGGAAGTGCGTGCACACACACGCACACACATTTTGACAGCTCGCTTCACAGGGTACTTTATAACAGTTTTTCTCTTCCACATGTCTGTGCAGCTCGTAGTGGCCACCACCTGTATGGGAGTCAAACACCCCATCTTTACCCGCCGTCGATTCGACTTCTGCATCGTGGACGAGGCGTCTCAGATCTGCCAGCCCGTGTGCTTGGGGCCGCTGATCTACGCCGAGCGCTTTGTCCTGGTGGGAGACCACCAGCAGCTGCCCCCCATCGTCCAGAACCAGGAGGCCAGGTCAGACACTACTGTCCCGCCCTCCCAAACCTCGGTAACCTACGCCAGTTCACCCCTAAAACGTGCGTTTATGTGTGGCTTCTCCCGTGTCTCTAGGTCTCTGGGGATGGACGAGAGCCTGTTCAAACGACTGGAGCATCACAAGGAAGCGGTGGTCCAGCTGACTGTTCAGTACAGGATGAACAGGTATGGCTAAGAATCTCCCTCAAGCACATATACTCCAAATCACTCTCTCACAAACACAAAGTCTTTCGGTTCTCTCTCAGAAACTCACCCTGTCTTGTGCTGTGTCCCTCCAGTAAGATCATGTCCCTCAGTAACACGCTAATGTACGAGGGGAGGTTGGAGTGTGGCTCAGAGCGCACCGCCAGCGGACTCCTCGCCCTGCCCCACCTAGAAACTGTCCAATCAGAGCTGGAGCTCCGCCTTACCCGCCCAGAGGACCTGGCCTGGATACAAGCTGCCCTGCTGCCAAACAACCCTGTCTGCTTCCTGGACACTACCCTGGTCAGTAAAAAAGAAATCTACACACTGTACACAAAGTACTGTAAAACACCCTATTTATTATTTAGCACTGCACAAATTAGACATACCTCACAACATCTCCCTACCCAATACGCAACATAATTTGCACGACACCCCATATATAATGCACTACAAACCCACCATCCTCTATGACTGAAATGATTGGGCTCTTATGTCTGAGCACGGTCTCTACCGCCCCCTGCAGGTGCCAGCAGGAGAGACGGTGGAGCATGGAGGCGTCAGCAACCATACGGAGGCGGTCCTGGTCCACCGTCTGCTCAGCCTGGTGCTCAAGGTAGGCCTCAGGGTTTGGAGCTTGTGATTGGTGGAGAGTGCCATTCGGCTGCTAGATAACTAACAGTCCCCTTGCCTGTTCCGTTCCAGGCAGGCTGCAGGGCCAGTGACATAGGGGTGATTGCCCCTTACAGGCAGCAGCTAAAGACTATTTCAGGGCTGCTGGTGGGGTCGGAGTTCAAAGGCGTGGAGGTCAACACAGTGGACAAGTACCAAGGCAGAGACAAGAGCCTCATTATCGTGTCCTTTGTCAGGAGCCACCCTGACGGCAACGTGAGTCATGAGAAGAGCTGACTAACCTCAGTCTGGAGGGTGAACTGATACAAGCACAGAAAGATCCAAAGGGCTTTATAATTGAAAGGTAGCTTTGTGTCTAACTTGTGTTTTTAAATGAGTCAGTGGTAAGCTTATATGCCTCGCCATTGTGGAATGTGTGTGTGTGCGTGTGTCAGCTGGGGGAGCTTCTTAAGGACTGGCGCAGGCTGAACGTGGCCATCACCAGAGCCAAACACAAGCTGCTGATGCTGGGCTCCATCCCCACCCTGAGACGCTACGCCCCCCTGGAGAAACTCCTCAACCACCTGCAGCAGGAGAACATGATATCCTTTATCACCTCCACACACACACACTTTTGTTTATTACAATACTTCTAGATTACTGTGGATTGTGCAGTCTATTAAAGTTTTTCTTAACCACAAGCCACGTCTTCCAGCTCCCTCTGGCAGCTCATGAGGTGTTACCCATCATGCATCTGTGATGGAAGGACTGCTATACACTGTGAGTTGACGTTCAAAACATTGACATGCAATATATAGAACAGAAAATGCACTACCTCATCTGCTACTTTAAATGCTCTCCTGATATACATTTTTGTGATCAAAACCTTTTCAGAAATTTCATCCAGATGATTAAGCTGTAATTGTTCATCAACTTTGTACTTGAAATGGTGCTCACTCTGTGACCTGAATCTTTTAGATAACTGGATATTGATGTTAAGCACTGAACCAAAACAGCAATGGTGCCTCTTGTTTTAATTATAGACTGTTTGATTTAACAGGATGTGATTCATTACACTCTTGAATACAGTATTTAATATACATGCTGCTCAGTGAAGGGTTAACTGGAAGGGACCATGTCTAATTTCTACATAATTCTACAAACTTACCTCAGTTGATGATTCATAACAGTAATTTGTTCACTCTTTTTACCTAACCTTGACTGAAAACCAGTACTGACCTCACAAAGAAGCAGGCTACTTGTGTTTCACTAGAAATGTTCCAAACTTCATTATGATTATTAATTGTCTTTGATATCATCTGTCTTTTATTATGTGTAATAATAAGATTTTTTTATTGTGTCATTTTGTATTTTCTGTGAATAAATTATTTTAATTATTTACAATTTTTCAGTCATATTATTCACAGGTGTTATGCATCCCAAATTATTTAGACTTTGTTTAAATCCAGTTACACTGTATATAGACAACTATAAACACAGAGTTCCTTCGAGGATGGTGACTGCCTGGCCTGTGATGTCCAATCTCCCATCATCCCTCACTTCCAGCTGCAGTTCCCCACCACGACTTGAGCACTGATAGGCTGGCAGGTACAAGAAGTACATTAGTGACATTTTACATGCCATTATCAAACTTTGATGACTAAAATGTTCACAACATAGTTTCAACATTGTATAAATATGAACATGTTTGTACCAGGTGAAATACAGAGATATGCACCCATGATGACTGCTCTGTAACTTAACTATTTCATGTTAAACTTACCCAGCATCATCTTTTTGCCTAATTTCTCAGACCAGTAGCTCGCCAGCACAGTATGTGAGGAACCTGCAAAGATAGAACAAGGTGTATCTAATCTGCCACTGACCAAGAAGTCCACCCACTCCTTGTAGTAATTCTGAACCACACAATTTTAATGAGATTCTCCTTCCAGAGACGAGAAGTCACTCTTGACATAATAGATGTTTTGAATGAGGTTTAATCCCTGCAAGTACCAGTGACGGGGTCTTCCGGAATGCCGTTCCAGGGGGAAAAGTTTCTGGAATAGAAGTCATAGCCCGGCTGGCACTGAGGGGCTCCCAGCATGGTGACTATCACCCCTTTCACCCTGCCACTGCTCTCACTGGCCAGCAGGGCTGCAGCATTAGGCTGCAGGCTGGTCAGCACTGACCTGAGAGAAACATACTGTAAATTAAATAGTACTGAATACATACTGTACACACACAAACACAACATAAACACACTGACCTGTCGCAAGTATCATCTAGACGAATCATCAGCTTCTTGGTTGTGGGACAAAGACACACTTCTTGAACTGGATGGTCTCCTACAGCAGCCTTCAGACGTTGCATACCATTCATTAAAATATGACCTTTCTGTTATGACAACTTTTTTTAAATGCATTTTAACTTACTTTAATGACTTCTTTGAAATCATCTGCCACCTGAAGAACAAAGTTGTCAGAAAGACATATTGGCAAATATGTCAAAATATATAGGCAAATATAGGCAAAACCTTTATTTTTATTGCGTACCTGGGGTACGGGCTTATTAAGGGGGAAGTCCATGACAAAGGAGTCTCCCTTCTGGCGGACATGTAGTTCTCCACTCATAGTCTCAAACACCAAAGTGGAGTTAATATTTTCTGGGTTAGGAAATAAGTGAAAGAGTTACAATGTGCACAATACTAATAGGTGAATCCTGCACCCATCTATTGCAATTAATGTTCCGTCCTGTTCTGTTCTTTGCTAGTCTATCCTTTGCAAGGGTACATTGGTAATTGTATGTCATTTGTCCCAGTTGCCTTTATCACAGTGAAAACAGTGAATATAAAGCTTTTTACTTTTCTTATAGAAGAGTACAGCAGCAGAGGCCAAGGTGGCATGGCCACACAGGGGAACCTCATTGGTTGGGCTGAACCACCGCAGATGAAAACGGGCTCCTGATAGACGTAGACATTTTTACTAGTGCAAAGTCTTCACAAGTGATCACAACAATAAACAGTCTCCAGGTCTAACATAGACTAGAAAGCCACAAACATTATTGTTTGTTGCCCTGTTACATTATTGAACATGTACCATGGATAAAAAAAGACTAGGAAGTGTGAGCCTACCTGAGCTGAAGTCATCTGCTGGGTTGAGTCGTGTAATGAAGGCTGTCTCAGACAGATTCATCTCAGCTGCTATCTTCTGGTACAACTCATCCTGCAGCTCCTGCATGGGTGAAAAAATTAGAAATTGTTGTCATTTCTGTGCAATAGTCTTAGAAAGGGGAATTGATTGAGAAAATTAAGCATTATGTTTAGATACTGATTTTCAATGCTTAATAGTAACCCAACACAGAAGCAATGTTGAAAAACGTTTGGATGGAATGTCCATGTAATAGTTGATCAAATATACAGACATACTTACACATAAAAGTGGACAAACAGCTGCAGGATTCCCTTTGAAGGGTAGATTAGTAAATGCATCAACGGTGAACACTGGAATCTTCATTATTCTTACTATAGATTACCTCCCGGATGACCAGTGTAAGCCCCAAACTAATTTCAATGGACTTTAGACCATAGTGCCCTGTACAAATACTCAGTTCATTACACCTCGCATTGACTCCTGTTCTTCTTTCTGCTTAAAAAATATGAAGAATATGAAATATTTTGATATGAAGGAGAATACCTTTAACGGTTAAGACGTACATAAACCTGCTAAACCTTGTATTAAAGTGATGGTTAGTAATTTTACTTTGGAGAAATCGGAGATAAAAACAAATGTGTACGGGGGTTTTAGACACTCATGTAGGAGGTTATTCTTAACCTGGCAACTTGTGATGTGAATCAACTTGTCAGTGTCACCTGAACGAAAGGAGAGACCAGAAAGAGGACGCAATTGTGAGACTATTTTATTTATTTCCATTATCGAGCGAATATTTGTAAGTGATGGCTAGTTAAACGTGTTGTTATAAAAATCTTCATTTATAAAATAAAATTATGCATTTACTTGCCTTGCTAGCTCCCACATTTGACCGCTAAGTGGTGTCTCACTGAACTAGCTGTACAGCTATCTAGGGTACAGTAGCTAACCTTTGCTAACGATAGCACTTCGAGTTAGCTAAGATAGTTAGTTAACGTTAGCTAGTCAGTAACTTAATGGAATGTAGGCATTAAATTGGTGGCTGGTATGTTCAATAAATAAAATGTATTAGCAACCGGCACCAACCAGTAGCCTCCAATTCTACTTTATGTAACTAGCTAATAAGCTTACACTGTAGGTACGCTACATGACAGTGCAAGTGTAGCTGGCTAACTTGAAATGGATAACTGCACTAGAGAGCTATCAAACCACATCACATCTCACAGCATAGGTAAAGCAGGTTAGATACCGTTGGCCAGTTGTTATGAAAGCCAGCTGTTGAAGTGTACACCTGAAACTTAACACTCTGCTATTAGCATGTCCATAGTAATACCTGGTGTATGACAGCTCTTACAGGCCTATCTAGCTAGTCAGACTGTCACACTGACAAATGCATATATTTAGAAATTGTGTTTTAAAGTTATTTTACTCAGTCGTGTGTCGGCTTACGAGGAATGTCCTTGTTCTTATGTCCTAGCTAGGTCAGTGTAAGGGAGGATGTCAATGAATGACGAGGGCTATGTGGTGAGGATCCGGGGCTTGCCGTGGTCCTGCACCCAAGAAGAGGTGGCCAGCTTCTTTTCTGGTTAGTAAAAGAAATGGACTACACAATATCTACATTCTACCATTTTTAACTGTGCTACTTACCATATACAAATGTGCTAACTGTGTTTATCTTTGTCTGTGGTCCTCTGTCAGACTGTGACATCGTTGGAAAGGTGAATGGGGTGTGTTTTACCTTCTCCAAAGAAGGCAGGCCCAGTGGAGAAGCGTTTGTTGAACTGAAAACAGCAGAAGACTTCAAGAATGCCATAGCCAAGGACCGTAAATATATGGGACACCGCTACATAGAAGGTGCACTTGAATTGTCTTGAATTTCTGTCTTTGTATTTTCCATGGCAGTACTGAGTTCTGTGCGCAGAGAGGTCATTATTTCATCATTTGACCAACGTATTATGAAATATTATGTCCCTGTAGTTGTCCTCTCGCTCTCCCTGTTTTTACCTTGTCCCATTTATTGATCTTTATTGGATGTTCCTGTTTCTGCCCTACAGTGTTCAAGTCCAACCGCAGTGAGATGGACTGGGTGTTGAAGCGCAGTGGGCCTGCAGACTATGACAGCTGCAGCGGCTGCATGCTGCGGCTGCGAGGGCTGCCTTTTGGTTGCAGTAAGGAGGAGATAGTGCAATTCTTCTCAGGTAGATGCTGCTCCATTAAACCTCAGTGTCCTGTCAGTTAGCAAACAGGCAGATAGACAGAGAGGGTTTTCCTCCAGGGTAGACTCAGGGGTTATATTGGTTTCAACCACTGCAGGTAGATCATTGATGATTATTGATTGATGTTGTAGAATTAGTTGTGACAAAGGATACATGCAAATTGTATGAAATGTTACAAATGTATACTAATACATTTTTGGCTTTGAAGAACATGTGGCGACTTAATCTGCCTGGAAATTGACTTGCTGACTAAATGCAATGAGCAAAATACATTTTTTAAATGTCTGATTATATAACACTTTGCCATGTTATTTATTTGGTTATTATTTACAATTTCCTGTCCACGAGTGTAATTTAACCCATTTAAAGTCGCTCCATGTTCCGGTCCAATCCTGCTTTCAATGTCTGTGTGTGCCCTGAGTATAACTTGTGTTAACTACAATGTCTCAGTGCTTACTGTACTTATATATACATATTATTGTATTTGAAGTGAGCTGTGTATGCCCCAACTTGATAAGACCGACAGATATCACACTGACATAGTCCTATGGAGGGGAGTTGGGGGGCAGGGAGGTCTCGGAGGAGGGTGAAGTTGCCCCAGGACTCTGATCTAGGGTCAGATGGAGGTTATTTTCTTCCTGGTGGTCATGGTCAACATGTGGGCCAGTAATACTGGTGCTAGACCAGGGCCTGGGGACAACTTGAGCCCTCAGGGAGAGAGTTCTAAGGCGTTGTTGTTTTGTCCAGATGGGTTATGTGTCAGCTTTGTTAACTTTGCCCCCCCTCTGTGGGGTTATCTGTCCTTGGGTTAAAGGGTTGAGAATCGTGCCAAATGGGATAACATTGCCGATGGACTACCAGGGGAGGAGCACAGGGGAAGCCTTCGTGCAGTTTGCCTCAAAGGAGATAGCAGAAAAGGCACTGGGGAAACACAAGGAAAGAATAGGGCACAGGTGGGGACAGACTGCAGACTGGGATAACTGGGTTCCTCTGGTTGGTAAGGGGGGTACGGGTATGGGGGATCATGCATCTTTCCTCTTTAGCTAAAGATGGTATGATCATGAATTAGATAAATACTGTATCAGGAAGACTGAGTGGGGCAGTTCCATAGCTATTGTTACAGTTACTTAATCTTTCTTATTCTGGACATCTAGCTGTCATTCATGTGTGTATGTGTCAATAGTACACTGGGGGGGAAGGGGTTTATGTAGAGCTACTGTTGATAGTAGACCTCCACAGTCTATTGCCTCTGTGCCGAACCTTAACCACCCCTCTGTACAGCATCATGCTGTGTGTCCTGTCAGCTGATGCCCCCTCCACCCTATGTTGGAGCGCCACTACGCTCCTGTCCTAACCCACCTCTCCCCCACCTCGCCTGTTGACCTCCACAGGTACATAGAGATCTTTAAAAGCAGCAGGAATGAGATCAGGGCCTATTATGAGCTGCCACGCAGGGGAGTCGGCCAGAGACCCGGCCCCTACGACAGGCCCATGATGACCCGGGGTGGGTTCTTTGGGCCAGGGCCCGGCCGGGGTGGGGCCCTGCTGGACCAGATGCGCAGCGGAGGAGGCTACAGTGGTGGTAAGCGGGTTCGGTTCTGGTTTTTTTCAATCTCACCTAGCTCTCTTATTTGTTAAGTTTCTCCCTGTCTTATTGTCTCTCCTTCTCTCTCCCATCAAGGCTACGGAGGTTTTGACAACTACAATGGTTTTAATAACTATTGCTTTGGCAACGGGATGTTTGATGAGCGGGTGAGAGGCGAGAGGGGGAGAGGTGAGTTTTGCTGCTGCCTGGCACTCGTCTCTCTAGTGTCTATGGTGGCCACCAGTCCATACCGGTTTGAGAAGTTTACAAATCATGAAGTAGCATTTTTCTGTGAACCTTTAAATGTGTGTGCGTAGGTATGGGAGGCCATGGCTACAGTGCAGGAGATACCAGCTCTGGGTTTCACAGTGGACATTTTGTGCACATGAGAGGTCTGCCCTTCCGTGCCACCGAGGGAGACATTGCCAATGTAAGAGGACCTCAGTCTGTCACCCCTCCCCTGAACCTAGGAATACTGTGTGTATCTTGTTAAAAGATGTGTGTGTGTGTGCGTGCAGTTCTTCTCCCCTTTAAGTCCTCTGCGGGTGCACATCGACGTTGGTCCAAACGGGAAGTCCACCGGGGAGGCTGACGTCGAGTTCAGGTCCCATGAAGACGCCGTGTCAGCCATGACTAAAGACAAGAACCACATGCGTACGTACAGCCACTGTCCACAACCAAGGTGGAATAAGTCTGCTCGGTTTAGTAGGAAGCTACATCCTCCCGTCTTGTCCTAATGTTTATCTCTTTGTACAGAACACCGGTATATAGAACTCTTCCTCAACTCAACAGCAAGTGGGTCATCAGATATGGGTGAGTGTATTCTTTATCAGAGACATACATGTCTGGAAGCTGTGGCCATTTCTGATTCTGACTGACTCTCTTTCAGGCCGTGGCGGTGGTGGTTTCTATGGTAACTCTGGTGGCGTAGGCTCAAGGGGAAGTGGACTTCGAGGGGTATTCTGAAGGGGAACTGTGTGTTCCAACCAAACATTGTTGGAGATTTGTTTTGTATTTGAATGTTTTCACTTGTTCATGAAAAGTACTAAGGTAGAATAGTTTCCAGTCTCAAAGAGTGGAATCAAAATATATTTAAGCTGTTGCATAGGTGAAACAGCAGCTATTGTACATTTTGCCTAATAAATTTTATATTTAATTCTCAATTTGAGTCATGGCTACAAATCTTGACAGGTGTATTTCAATTAAATGAGTTGTCCTCCTGCCAAATATTTCTTGGGGAAAAAAAAACATTTTCACGTGTCAGGATGTATAATAAAAACAGATTTAAAGGCAAGAAAGATAGCTAGTTTGCGCCACCTTTAAATTAATGCCATGTAAATAACATTTAGTGAAGACAATAGTTCAACTATTTGATATACAGTATGTCAATACTGTGCAAATGATATCAATACTTTGACAATCATTTATATGAGTGAGATGTATTACATCACAGTTTGTATTTCATGAAAACCCTTAATTCCACTTCTGGAATATTATAAATTGTAAACATGGTTTTGTTGATTGAATACAAAACAAAATATACAGCTTGTGTTTAAGTGGTTACATACAAATCAAACATGTGCTGTACATACAATTATTGGCCAAGTCTGAGTAACACTCAGGAAAATATTCAAATAATAAGCATTAAAATAACATAAAACATAAATACTCTGAAATTAATATCTTTGTCCAATTGACAAGAAATTGGCATTATTCCACATATACTTGTTGCTATTTTAGCATAAGAAGAGTTATAATCACTGCTCAACCACTGCAAGACTTCATGAGTCAGTTTAGTATTTTTCAGTCAGTAATCCAAAGTCAGCAGAAAAGATTGTGTGCTGTGGCTTGTACATCCCATCTAACATCTCAGAGCAGCAGTGGAAGGTTAGTGCTTTTGATAAACATACATGTGTCTATTGTACCATGCAGAGACAAACCTGTTCAAGCAACAACTATAGTTTGGCTTGTTAGAGGCACATTTGTAGAAAGCCAGTTAAGACCAGTCATCACCAGAAATCACAGGACATGAAACCTCAAGAGGACAGGGAAACTACAGGTGCGCTCCAGGTCGATTACTACGTCCTTGACCAACATAAACACAACGTACAAATGTGGGTCCTCATCCAACCAAACACTCCTCAATGAGTTGTATTGTAAACATGTTGTGAATACCTTTATCAATGTTTGTTGAATTGTATTGCATTTTAAATGCAGCTATGTGGGTAAGCTACCTGGAACACAGCTGCTGGCCCTAACAGTCACTGAACAACAGATTCAACATCAGATTAAGGGAACCTATGGAATAGCAAGGTCAGAGGACGACTGGCATTTGTAATCTACATTAGGAGACTGGAGAAGGTTAATCATTGAAACCTTAGTGTCCCTAAACATTTCTATTGAGGTCAGGTTAAAGGCCAGAGACAACACGTAGAATGTAAACGATCCATCCTTATAACAGTCCTGCCTGCGCCGAGGTGTCAGTCTCGGGTAAGTAGGTGGAGTTAAAGCTGTGAGGGTGTGTGTTCGGGACAGGGAGGGGGGGGGGGGGTAGTGTCTCACGTGGCATTGGAGGAGCAGCGCTGCAGGAGGAGGGCGTGGCATGTGTCGCAGACTCGGACCGGTTTGGGAGAAGCAGGAAGAGGAAGCTCGTTGTCGGAGCAGGCGTTACAGAAAATCTCCCCGCAATTCCTGCAGTGGTGCTGCACACGAACCAGACAGACAAGCACACGTACAATATCTGTGACTTCTCAGTACAGCATTGCGAGCTGAGATTGTATGCTACTGTGATAACCTTTGTGTTCCCCCTACCTTTCTTCTGGAGATGGAGAACTCCTTCTCACACAGCTTACAGTGTGTGGCTTCCTTGTCTTTCAGCCAAACCTGTCCCCCCTGAAACAAATACTCTTTACATAACTCACAAACAGTTCTGCACATTAACTACAGGCTACAGGCTACAGGCTTCTCTCTCTGGCACAATTCCCTCTATTCTGTCCTGTCATGTCAGGTGATGAATATCATCTTCCATAACAAGCATACAGTAGATGTGGAGTCACTCACCTGAAGAGCTTTATTTGCTTCTTTTATGTCTTCAATTTTGAGCTTCGATCTATGATCATAAAAACCACAACAGAGGAATTAATTCCTCCATCAAGTCAGCATCATAGACCATATCATACATGATATTAAAGTTGAGCTGGACTGGATCATTTGGATGTCAGTACTCGCTGAGTTTGCAGCCCAGCTCCTCCAGGGCCTGCTCCTGTTCCTCACAGATCCCCTTCAGCTGCTGGTTCTCATCCTGCAGACGGTGGAACTCCTGCAAAACCAAACACGCACTAGATGATACATCCCACATACTGGATGGATCCAGACACAATGCTCTCCTCAACGCAGTCTCTCTGTCTATCTGTCTCTCTCTGTCTCTCTCACTCACTCTCTGTCTCTCACTCTCTGTCTCTCACTCTCTGTCTCTCACTCTCTGTCTCTCACTCTCTGTCTCCCACTCTCTGTATCTCACTCTCTGTCTCCCACTCTCTGTCTCTAACTTTCTGTCTCTCACTCTCACACACACCTTTTTGAGTCCATTGATCTGCAAGGCCTCGGCACTAAGCTGGTTGACTGAGTCTTTTTCTCTTTCCAGATCATTCTGTAACGTCTGGCGCCACTCCTTCTCAATCTTCAGGTCTGTCTCCAGCTGTTGCCTACGGGAACAGAAAACGACACCAACTTTAGGCCACTTCACAATTAGGAATGAATAAGAACCCAAAGTTACAGCAGTTATACACAATATATGTAGTTAACAAAGGTAAGAACAAGAACGACATGCAGATACTTTTATCTAAGAAGAAAGTGAAGGACATAGCAGCCACAAAATGTATGTAGATTTTCAAAATTGTCATTGCATTTGACAACATTACTCACAGCTGCTTCTCTCTCTGGGCAATTTGTCTCTGCAGCATGTCCGCCTTGTTTGCAAAGTCCTGCTTGAATTTACGAGCTCCGTCCTCGGCCGTCCAGCGGTCGCGTTCCGCCTCCTGTAATCTGGTGTAATTAAACCAACCGGGTAAAACTCAGGCTCCAGGCCACATGGCCGGGGGGCAGGAAGGGGGAATGCTATGGCACAAACTGGCAACGAAAAAAGGGGAGGGCCAAGCACCTCTCAGGCAAACTGATAGAGGAAGAAGGTACGGCCAAAATAAGAAAACAGGAAGTGTGTAGCATTTGTTTATGGAATGGATCTCTCTTAACTTCACTACCACTCTTTGACGAATGTGACAAATCCAATGATTCCACAATAAATTTGAGCCACAACCAACATTTCAAAACATCTAACTTTATTGTTTCAAGTGATAAAAGACAACTTTTATACTATGTTTTGTTGGCTATATTTGCTCTAACAAATATGACTGAGTGGATTATTATCATTATTACAGTAGCATAGTAACAGTAACAGTATAACAGAATTCACCACAAAACTCCCCGGTGAGCAAAGCCTTGAACTGATACAAAACCAAAGGACTACAGTACTTATCAAAGAGCCATCTCCACAGGGAGTAAACCATACTGCATGTAAACTAACCCCTGTTTAGAGAGGGAGCAAGGGAGCGAGAGAGAGAGAGAGAGAGAGAGAGAGAGAGAGAGAGAGAGAGAGAGAGAGAGACAGAGAAGAGAAGAGAAGGTGTGCACTTAGTGTCAGTGTTCAGAACGAGATGTCCTTGACTAGCTTGTACTGATGCTCTGTGTCAGTGCTGGCACACTTTACAAAGGACATGGCTAGCGTCCGTGTCTGGCTTAACAAGTCCTTATCACTGGTCACATGACAAAAAGTAGATCAGTGCAAGGACAGAACAGGGGACACAGAAGAAGAGTTGTGCAGTGATGTAGAAACGATGGACAAATGAATAGATGAAGGGCAAAATGTGGTGACGATGACGGGCAAAGAAGAAAACAAAGGGGAAACAAGGATGTCAATATCAGTGAATCTTCATGTCACCAAAAAGCCTGAAGAAACTGTTAAACAAAGCATTCCTTAAGTATCCCAAACTAGATGGCAGTCAACCAATGGGAGAAGGAGACAGAGAAAGAGAAAGGGAGGTGGCTGTTGATTGGGCCATGACAAAGCTATGGGTGCATCACATCAACCAACTAGCCTAAAGCCAGCTGAAAGCCAATTAAAATGACCTGAAATGATGGCCAAAAGGTAAAACAAACACTCATAACAAATACTGACGTGCAGAAAGAGAAGGTGGTGTACATGCCAGCATGGATGAGTTTAATGGCCTACCAATCGCCAGTCAAAACACACCAAGAAGCTGTGTGAATCTGATGCATTAGGTCTGGCTACATCATGTCGACTAATCAGGCATCATCAGCGTTTGAGATGAATGATGTTAGGTCTTACCTCTGCTCCAGCTGTTTCATTGTCGCCGTGATCTGATTGGTCTTCTCCTCCAGTCGGGTGATCATGTCGTTCTTCTGCTTCATCCCATCATCAGATGTCTGTCAAACGGCAACCAGCCACGTCAACACGACTGAGACCCCTTTGCATAACTTTACATTTTATTACATGACATTTCCTAACATCAAGCTAAAGACACTGAGGATAAGGGATCAGACACAATACACCACATCAGATCTAATCTGTAAAACCAGTTACAGTAAATGAACCTGATCAGAAAACAGGTTTGACCGAGGGCAAACGAAAGTCAAATTATTGAGAAAGGTATAGAGCAGAATGTGCTGCGAATAGAGAGAGAGAGAGAGAGAGAGAGAGACAGAGAGAGAGAGAGAGAGAGTAAGAGAGAGAGAGAGAGAGAGAGAGAGAGAGAGAGAGAGAGAGAGAGAGAGAGAGAGAGAGAGAGAGAGAGAGGCAGGGCCCTTACCTGCATCTTCTGGTACATTTCCACGTTAATGGCCTTGACCTCGTCTAGCTGATGCCGTAGACCAATCAGAGTGTCCTGTTTCTCGTGGATGTCTTTCTCCAGCAGCTTCATGGCCAGCTCCATCTCCTGCTTCATGCTCACCTGAACCACCAGTTCATTCTCTACATCCTGACAGGACAGAACACTCTGGTAACTAACCATTCCTTGTCTTACCAAGATAACCCAACTAAGTATATTGTTAACTAAACGTATGGCACGGCTAACTAAATACCCAACTATTACAAAATAATTCTACTTGGCCGTTACAAACCTGTGCCATCAGTTTTTTCCCCACATCCTGGAGAAAAACAAAACACAGTAGGAACAAACCATGCATCTCCCCTAAACTTTCCCCAGTTCTCAACTCTCTTCAGTCTAGCTAAAAAGGAACAGTTACAGACAGACAGACAGGCCTGTGCTGACAGACAGACAGACCTTCGCTGACAGACAGACAGACAGACAGACAGGCCTGCACTGACAGACAGACAGACAGACAGGCCTTCACTGACAGACAGACAGACAGGCCTGCACTGACAGACAGACAGACAGACAGGCCTTCGCTGACAGACAGACAGACAGACAGGCCTGCACTGACAGACAGACAGACAGACAGGCCTGCACTGACAGACAGACAGACAGACATACCTGCACTGACAGACAGACAGACAGACAGACAGACAGACAGACAGACAGACAGACAGACAGACAGACAGACAGAAAGACAGGCCTGCGCTGACAGACACAGACAGACACAGACATACCTGCCGTAGCTGACACTCCTCCTTCAGCTGTCGCTGGGCCTCGTTATACATCTGGTCCAGCCCCTGGCGAGACTGCTTATACGTGTCTCTCTCCACATCAACATCCCCCTGTGTCACCTGGCCAATCACACAGGACCACACACAGTTGCAACATGTCACATGGGCTGAGCGAAGGCGTACGTGGGAACACAGCAGGTCTGATTTCACGAGGAAAGCAAAGTGTGAGCGTCAGGTTGAGTTGTGGGTGAAATCAGAGGAACGTCCAACAGGTACAGTACCTCCAGGTGCTGCTGGGTCTTCATCAGGATGATAGTGTTCTCGTTTCTCAGCTGGTGGTTCTCCTCCTGCAGCTTGATGATGTTGTTCTTGGCTATGGCCAGCTGCAAATCAAACCAATCACCATCCGTCCACACGTAAGAGACCAATCACAACTCAGTCCACATGTCAAAGACCAATCACAACAGGCCAAAGGTTACAGTGTTTAACTAATGTTATAGGTGTTACTAGGTAGACTGGTAATGAAGAAGGATACACTGTCCTACCTCCTCTATGAGTTTAGAGTTGGATTTCTCAAGAGAGTCCACCCTGCCCTGCAAACCGTGCACTGTAGAACTGAGAGAGAAAAATATACAGCTCTTTAGCTACATTTCAAAGTCAACCACTCACACATACCCTCACCAACTCTGAGACACTTCTCGAGACTTACTTCATTTGTCTGTTTAATTCTTCAACGTAGTTCTTTTGGTCTAAAATGGCAGCTATTTGACTGTTTCTGTTGAGAAAAGACGTAAAAGTATTTAAAAAAATGTTTTTGCTTAGTTCTATTTGTCTGCAAGGTGACAAACAATCAGAGGACACGTAGAATCTCAGTAGAGGAGTATGTGGAAACATTGCCTCCACCGTACCTCTCTTCGCTTCTATAGTCATCTATGTCATTCTTCAGGTACATGGAGAAATCAATGACCCCCACCTGGAAGGTGAAGAACAATCAACATCAGCTCGATGAACATAAGGACCAAATATTGACCTGTCTATTTAAAATATCAATTGTTGGCCTTTTTTGGGACAGAGACAGTTAAGAAATAGACGAGATGTAGGGGAGAAAGAGAGGAAGACATAGAGCCGGAATCAGGCCTCAGCCAATATGGGACGCGATCAACCGGGTGAGCCATCATGGTGCGATCAATGATAAACCACCCAGTAAACCCAACATGAACCTGTTGTTGTGTATCCCCAGTTCTAGTACTCTGCCTCTCCCTCCTCACCTGGGTGTCCAGATCCTCTCCCTTCACACACAGGTTGGCGTCGATCACATTGAGGCCCACCAGCAGGCCCACAATGACCGCTCCCTCCTCTTCCAGCATGACTGCAGAGCTCTCATAGAAGTCACTGATGACACACACACACACACGTTTGCTTGTGTATCTGCGCTTGTGTGTATGACTGTAATCATGTGTTATCCCTGTGTCTGTATACTGTATGTAGTGTAGGTGTGGGTCTGTACAGTAGGTGTGTATTCAGCATGAGTGTGTGAGGGGTGTGTACCTGAGCAGATCCTTCCTGGTGATGAGGAGACGGAGGTAGTCTGCCAGGCGCTTCTGCATCAGAGCCAGACGCAGCCAAGCTCTTGCTCTTCCCAAAGGAGTCCTGGGGAGATAGAGACAGATGACGAAAGAGAGATAGAGAAATAGAAAGGATAGATAAAGGGGGGTGAGAGGGTCGAGAGAGAAAACTTGATCAAAAGTGAGTACTACTGTTCCGACGGCGTCGCTTAAACATGAACACTGTTTTGTACATGTGGCACCAACAAGTTCTACTGAGAGCAGGTTTCCACTTTAACTACCATGATGAGTCATCATATGGTCACAGTGCTCAGAGGAAACTGTCTGCAGTCTCGAAAGCTATTCACCCATTCCCCTTCAGTGGGGAAAGCTGAAGTGAAAGTCCATCTCCATCTGTCTTTCTCAGATTTCTTAAGGGTATCAGTTACCAGAGGAAGACATCCACTTTTAAATATTTAGTTGCTACGTGGGTGAAACAAGAACTTTAAACACTTTTATACACACATATACTGAGTCTTTACTAATCAGTCTTTTACATTACGTCACATTTGATTAATTTAGCAGATGCTTTTATACAAAGAGACGTTTAAAAATTGACTATCTTTAAATGTTAATCCAAGGGATTGGTATCCCTGTATGGCATCCTGGTACTTAAGTGATATAAAAGTGTGTTCTGTTGTGGTGGTGGTGCTGCGGTCCGTACTTGAGTCCAGGCAGGTCTCGGACACTGGCTGAGATCTCTCCTGCCTCTGGACACAGCTTCTCCACCAGTTCCAACGGACCCCACAGGGACTTGTTAAACCCCAGGAATGACTTCTTTACTGCAGAAAGTCATGGAAACACACACACAACCACACTCAGCAACATCTGTAACAAATGCAATCACGCAATAGTTTTCTGTGATTTATGTGATGATGAAAAGTATGTTTCTTTCCATATAGTGTCTGCAATGAAGATAACAATGAGAAAGGTTTTGTTGTTTGTTGTGTTAATGCAGGTACCTCTGAGGCCATGCTTCAAGCAGTGCTCCATGACAACGAAGAACTGTTGAAGCGGTGGGTAGTCAGAGTCCAGAGTGCGTCCAAAGCTCAGTGCTGACTCAATAAGGCCTTTGATGCTTAGCTTCGCCATGTTCAACAAGTTGGCTCTCTCCATTGCCATGGGGTCCCGCAGGGCTAGGGCGACACACACACACACACGCAAAAGTACACAGACACACACAGACATTATAAATGTTGTACACTGCTAGCATATCAATAAAAAGTTATTGAGAACAAGACAAACCAGCTCCTTTTTCTTGGTTCCCTGAACTGGTGTACACACCTGATGCCTGTTCTGTACACAGTCTACTACAAGGTTACATCCTGACCAATTAACAATAATTTCTTGTCAACTGAATGACAAACATTATTTGGTTGCTCTGGAAACCCCCTCTGGGGTCAGTCACTGGTTAAACAAGCCTGCTTCACAGCTTTTCATTAGAATTTCTGATAGTAACCTAGGCCCTGCTTCAGTTAACGTCTCAGCTCCACTGTTGTTACTCATTCACACAGAAGTGTTTGGAGTAGGCTACACAACAACCATGCACTGACATGGTCTATGTAAACTCTAACAGCTACAGTATGTTTGAGGTCACTCAAGTCATTATGGGCTTTTGTTCATGTTACCTTAAGGATCCCCCCCCCCCCCCAGACAGGAGACTTTTCCTGCCCCACAGTCGGATTCTGTAGTTGCATTTCCGTAACATGGCGCATCTCTCTATTCCTCAAAGCCTATGGCACCATAGTAACACTAGCAAGCATCACATCATCACAGGGGGCACGGGTGTGGTTCTAGACAGCTATTGGTTCGTAGATAAACCACATGTTAAGAATGTACGCTTCTTTACTAAATCTGACAACAGTCTTTGAATGCGACTTGATGACAAGCTTTACGCTACCGTTTATTTGCACAAATAACGTGATTGAGCAATCTGATACAATAACACATAAATTGCAAGAGTGTTCATGCGGTTAGTTCTAAAGTGAGTTTCACGGTCAATGTTGCTAGCTCTAATTACCTTTGACACTCCACTCATCGGAGAGTGACGTTCTGTGTTCTGCTACCTTTGGCAGAACGTGAATGCTTCCTGAAAAGGTCTCCGATGCTTTCCTTGCGAGAGCAAATATGGGAGCCTGCCATCTCCCATCCCCTGCTCTCATGGTCGTGCTGCCACTGCTACTGCTGTTGCTAACGTTAGCTTTTTCACAAGTCGATTTTTCTTCTTGTAGCCTCAGAATTCCGAATACCTGTGTTTTCTCCTTACTAGTTTCTGCGTCTGCTAATGCAAGGTCGTGTTCTGCAGGTGTCGCCATCGTCAAAGTCAAAATGAAACGGTTACGGCCAGTTCACCTGACAACCATGGCACAAAAATGTCTGGAATAGCATTTAGGAAACAATGACCGGTTCGCTAACCCACTTTGGGTTGCTAATCTGCCCATCAAGTTGTGCTTACATGCTGAATGCTAACAGCCCTTTTGTAAATTAATAAATGAGAGTATCGGATTTGTTACAGCGCTGAAGAGTTCTGTTTACACCGAGTACTGAGCCGAATCTCCGTTGCACCGGAGGGGTGGTGTCAAATGCTCAGAAGACACAAAAGCACTACGTAATGGTTTCGTACCAGAGATGTTTGTTTGCTACCATCTACTGTCAACTACTAGCATTACACCTGCACTGTATCTATATAATGTAATTGTACCATGCAGTTATTTGCAAAGTATTTCCAGATGCACTAGAAATCACATGTAGTTCTATACAAAAACATGTAATGCAGACTGTGATGACGTATAAAGTAGTTGTTACTGTTGTTATTGTCCTACCATGGTTGTACGCCAGTCGCTCCATGCTCTCACTGTGTGTGATACCCCAGCGATGAAGACTTTGGGGAGAGTACATGATGAAGAGGTGATTAGAGTCTGTCCTTGGTCACACTGATGTGGATGGGCTTCACCAGAGAAAGATCTGCAACATAGCCGGGTATGAGAAATGACTGTGCATTCACATGGCATTGTAGTTATTCTATTATGTAATATTCTCTTCGTAAAGATATTTATTGGTCTGTGCTTTGAGCAATCACAGGAAAGTATCCTTGTGGAACATGACAACATCATAAACCTTCTGTAAAGGCAAGATTGACCATGAGGAACGTAAAGGACTTTGCTCTTAGTTCAGTGTCCTCTCCACACCCTGACCACAGCTACACTAAGGAGCTAACTCTCAACCATGTAGTATGCTGCAGTCCCTCCAGTTGGCAAGTAGTGAGCCAGGATCATATGACTCTGATTTCCTGCTGCACCCTCCAATGGGCCTTCTGTCTCCTTGTCTCTCAGATCTGTCGGCCTGTGTTTTTAATAGTCTGTCTGCAACTACGATCGCTTTGTCTTCCCAACTGCATGTCACACGTGTCAGTTTGTTTGTCTTTCGAGCCCAAACAGAATGGAGATGCATTGTCATGTTATGCCCACAGCCGCCCCCATCACAAGCCTCTTGTCTTGTAGAACACACACACATGCACACATGAAGCTAGTTCTACTGACTCACCTCAGAGGGAGCGGCAGTAGTGTTACTGCTGTGGTTGACAAGGCTTGGTTCTACTTGGTTCTGTGGTTCCCAGTCCAGGTGTAGTCCAACAGTGCTGGTAGTTGATCTAGCTACCAGGAGAAAGGTTTGTTGATGCTCTGGGCCGTGTTTCTGGATGGGTCTCATCCCTCAGCAGTCCCGGCCGGAGCAGAGAGCAGGGGGTGATGTCGCTCCAGGGAACGGATCAGACCACACGCCACACACACACACACACACACACCAATACACACACACCAATACACACACACTCACATAGCTGAGGCACAGAGAGGGGGAGGGGCCGGGGAGGGTCGACAAGGGTAGGGAGGAGCCTCCACTGCCACTGGAGGGAGTGGGGTGGACAGAGGAAGTCTGCAAACACTGGCCAATCCCTAAACGAGAAGATGAAGGGGATGGCGCAGGCTTGTACACACTGGCCAATCCCTGTTCTCATGCAGCAGATGGAATGTAAAGCCATTCAGGAAGAGGCTTTTTTTGTGGCAGCGCAGCCTTTCACATGAATGAATTGCTTCTGAAATTCTGCCCGTCGTTTATTGCAACAGTTGATCTGGGCGTGAAACTGATAATAACCTTTAACAATAAAGGCTGTCTTTCGATCACTTTTTTTTTGCCTATAATGCTTCTTCATAAACCTAAACATTATTTTACAATTTAACATTTTCATTAATGGTTTTATCCAAAGTGACATAAAGTGACATAGTGCTTATAGAAAGCACAGCAGAAAAAGATGCATAGTTCTAATAGTTTCAGTCAAGGAATGGTGTATCCAGGCACAGTGCAAAGTAACCACATCTCAGATAACTGTCTGATTGGTCAATTTTACTATTTCATGGTTTTGTTGTGTACTGCCAATGGGTGGCAGCAGATACCAAAGTAAGATTAATTGGTTCAAGGTCTGATTTTGTTCTGGAGAAATCCAAATCAGATTGGATTGACAAAGAATATAGAAAATGCTGGTTTTTAAAATTGTATTGTTCCCTTTACAATAGATTCTTAAAGAAGTTACCTGGAAATCTGTTGTATGCATCCAGGTTAAGTACCTTTAAGGTCAAATGTATTTGAGTCTTAATATGAATCTTCTATATTAGTTATCTATTAACCTTGAAGGTAATTAGTTGCATGGAAATTATCTATGATCCTCTCACTGTCTGCTCTGATTAATCAAAAACCTTTGTCATAAAAGCCACCTGTCAAATGGTCAATGCAGCCTGTGGAGTGGGTCTGTGTGAGTAAGAGAAGGGTTTGATTGTATGTGGCTGTGATTGTGTGTCTGTGTAGGTGTGTGTGGTGGGATAGGTTTAGGACCTGTATGTGTTTATAGAACATTGTATAGATATGTGTGGGGGTTATGGGTATGTTTGGGTCTGAAATTCTCTCTCCTGAAGTGTGGTTGTCGGTCATATATGGTATTGTTTCTACAGTCATGCAGATATTTCCAGTGACCTTTGCCATGGTGAGGCCCAGGATGACAGAATAGAGAGTCAAACCATACACTAAATACCTGTCAGGAACTAAATCATCCTACATTTGTTATCCTTTTAAGTAGTGCCTGTAATGCAGACCCATAGCAAAAGTACCATATGTTACATACATAACTAGTATGTCTTGTTTAAGTCATTGAAAACATTTGACTTGAATTTAGTAAATTCGATAATACAAATAAGTTGTGTTTTGATCTATTCATGAAGATATTGCTCATCATTGTACAAAGTCATTTTGCCTTTAAAGTGACATATTTGTTGTAACATTCATAGGATAGAATTTATAAATAAATTACATGCTTTTGAACAAAAATGAATGAAAAGCACACATTCTGTGCGTCCATTTACACTATATGTGTGTGTGAGTGTGTTTATGAACTGCACAGATTTGGGAACAAAACAGCTCTGTTATCTGGTATCTAGCAGGTTATTTACAGCTGTGCAGTCATCCTATACTGATCTCCAGCATCCAGCCAATCATTTAAATCTAAAAACACTGGCTCTCCTTACTGCCATTGAATGAGGATAGATCAGACAGAGCTTTATTTGGTCTGTGGATAGATATGATTTGGCATCTGAATGAGTCCACATTTCTCTTGTCATGTCTACAAATGTGTTTTTTTGAGTTTTACGGCATTGTCAAAGATCTTACTCTCATTTTTTGTCTCTCTGTGTTGTTCTCTTAATGCATACATGCTCAATAAACAGTAATGAAATGTTTATTGACTGAGCCACTCAGAGACTTCCTGGAGAGAGACTAACATGACAGTTTGTCCTTCCTCAAGCTATCAGGGGATAGAAGGGGGAGTTTTTTTCTGATTACATTAGCCAGCTCCTTGTCCTTCTCTGACAAGAAGAAATATGTCTGTTTGCTTGGCCGCCTACGCAGCGACACTAAAACCCTGATAGTGTTACGAACCTAAAGGTGCAGTTGCTGTTTATAGCATCCACAAACATTCCTTATTAATTCAATCATTTTTGATCCCATTTTTATTGTAGTTTCAAGCCTTTTTTTATTGCTTATCCTATCCTTGTATCATACAGTAATCAATACCATACAGATATTATCTGTGTTAATATATATTATTTGTCCAGTGTAGTCCTCTTATAATCTAATCTAATAATTTAACTGCCTGTCCATCATTATTTGTAGTAGTGTCATGTGAAACCCAAATGTTTTTTGACCGCCACTCAACCTTGCGAAGTTGCCTACAGAATGAATCTACCAGATCTTATCAAATGTTCTACTGTTGGTGTTTTCAAGGGCATTTTGATTACACATGTCTGTTTTGCCTTCTATCAAACAGCACATGCACTCCAGGATTTTAATCTGCTAGTTTAAACAGCATGGGTCCGTGACAGTCTGATCACCAGACATGAGTAGTTTCTTCAGCCCCTGGCGTCACACACAGTGTGAGACTCCATCAAGATGTCTTCCTGGAGAGGGGGCAGGATAACCAATCAGCATGTAGGTTAATGACTTCCTATGAGGTGGAGCCCCCAGGGCAGACTGCTCCAGGGGGCACTGTGTGCATGGCGATGTGAGAGAGGCCGCAATGTCGAGCTGGGTGAGGTGACCTCCTGTTTCAGAAGACCCACTGCGCCAGGGAGACCATCAAGTTTACATCCTGTCCCCTGGTGAGAAAAGTGTTATTAAGGAGACTGACAGAGTGGGGGGGCCTGCGTGGCAAATAGGACCCTGCCAACACTGGGCTGTTGAAACCCTGCTAATGAGAATGTTGCATCGAAGCACACAGGGACCCTCTGAGGACACTCTTTTTCTCCATCTTTCTAATTTTCTCCGTCCTTATCCACACAGACAGAAACACACGTGCATGAAGGGAACAATAGAAGCTTGATTTCTTACAAGCTGGTCATTCAAAATAAACTGTTTGCTCAATTATATTTCTGTAATTTTAGGTTATTTATTTTAATCTTTCCATAATCCATTTGGTGAAATGTGCAAACAAACACAGTAGTCAAGTGATTATGACGCATACAGGCCTCGAGGAGATATCTTGAGTAGCTTGTGTCGGGGTTGTGAGGCATCTGGCTTCTTGTACAAGGCCCTTAACTTGTGAAAAAGCCTGTTCAGAAAATCCTCTACCTCCTG